>NC_047510.2:11571503-12205346 GCF_902827115.2 Pseudochaenichthys georgianus
ATTAACACATAATCTATATTAAAATGTCTAATAGATCTAATTCAGCTTAACTATTATCTTGAGTCAAACCATTACTAGGATCTGTGTAGCTCTGCATTTCATAGCTCATATATACTCAGTTATCTTCAATTCTGGTCTACCTAAAAAACAATGTTAAATTACTTTAGCAGTGTGTGGAACCCTGGGTGTCCGAAACATGCAACAATTACTCCCTACTTTATCAAGGATTTAAAAACAGAAGTCATTTCGTATGTCCATCCGAAAGCCCTCCTATGGTAATAACTATGCCACAATGGTGAAACCAATACCTCAAATTGAAATACTATATTTTGTTTAGAACTAGCTTTCCCTTCAACATGACCTATATAAATAAATATTTGTCTGATTTTATTGAGTGGTTACCAAAACTCTCCCTTTGAACTGTAGATAAATACTGTAACAACTTAAAACACTACCCAATTCTCACATGAATAAAAACTCTAAAAGAATCATTAGTAAACAAGATGAAAAGATTGAAGAATGTGTTCTACTCTGTACGCCTAACTCCAAAACTATAGGTTACTTACGTAACCACAGTCTCAGAGTAACATGAAGTGAGATGTCTCACTATGGGATGCGCCTCATCGCGGAGCAAACAGAAGCATCAATCTCATTACGCCAATCCTGATTGGCTGGTGATCTTGACGTCAGCATCAGGGAATTCACCCCCTATAAGTAGCTTGCGCCACAACGCATGCGTCATTCAAAATAAGCACCTCTTCTCGCTTCACCATAGCAAGGAGGGCCGTCTGGTGAGACATCTCACTTCATGTTACTCTGAGTGATGGGGTTACGTAAGTAACCTATAGTTCTCATTCATAACACTCCGTTCGATGTCTCACTATGGGAAATTGTAGCTCCCGTATTGCCAGACGAGCTTATCTCGAAAATCACCGATCAACCAGAACTGAACAGGTAGAGTCCCGACTCAACAAGGTGCCCAGCACTGCTCGGGCCACGCTTGGAGCGGAGACGTCTAGCCTGTAAAAGCGGACAAAAGTGAGCGGCGAGGACCAGCTCGCCGCTGCACAGATGTCTTGGATGGAAACACCCTTGAACAAAGCCCAGGATGTAGCCACGCCCCGAGTCGAGTGAGCCCCCAGGGCCAGTAACAGCACTGTCTTGAGTGACAGATGTTTCATGTCAGCTCCTTCCAGGGGTTCAAATGGGGTCATGCTGAGCCCATTTAAAACCACTGCCAAGTCCCATAAGGGCACCAGTGACCTGGAGACAGGGAGGAGCCTGCGAGCTCCCTTCATAAAACGGCAGACCAAAGGATGTTGGCTAGCCGTCTTACCCTCAAAGCCCACATGGCATGCAGCAATAGCAGCCAGGTACACCTTGATCGTGGAGAAAGCTCTGTGTTTATCGATCAAGTCCTGTAGAAATGATAAAATCACCCCGACAGGACATTGAAAGGAGATGTGTCCTTCTTGAAGGCACCACTCCTCAAACACCCTCCACTTACAGTCATAAAGAGACCTGGTGGAGGAAGCTCTTGCACTCTGAATAGTGTTTATCACCTTCTGAGGGAGTCCCACTGTATTCAGATTGTACCACTCACGGGTCAGGCCCATAGTGCCCCGCGCTCTGGGTGTGGGTGAAGAATCGCCCCCCCCCCCCCGCCTGAGACAATCTGTCCCTGCATAGTGGGGGCTGCCATGGCTGCTCGCACAACAGCTGATATATCTCTGCCAGCCGTACGTTGCGGGCTATGGCGGAGCCATCAGGATAAGTGTGTGGCGTTGCTCCTTCACTCTGGCCAGAGTTGGGGGTATCAGAGCCAGGGGTGGGAACGCGTACAGAAGACCCGGAGGTCAATCGTGTACGAGTGCGTCCACGCCTAACGGTGCGTTTAAATCGTGCATTAAAGAGAACAGCTGTCATTGAGCATTTTCTCTTTATGCAAACAGATTTAACGCGGCTCTGCCGTAACGCACCCGCAGCGGACTCAGGATCCTTGGATGTGGAGTCCAGTCTGCATAGAGTGGTGCACCTCTGGACAGTAGTTCTGTCCCGAGGTGCATCACTCCTGGTATATGCGTCGCTCTCAGAGAGAGGAGACGTCTGCCGCTCCAAGGGATTAGTTTGTGTGCCAGTGTGTGTGACTGGAGACAACGCAACCTCCCTTGGCGGTTCATACACGATACTGTGGTCGTGTTGTCTGTCCTCACGAGGACATGGTGTCCTCTGAGAGAAGGCAGAGAGCGTTTTAGGGTGGGGAACACCGCTTGGGGCGGTGGTGGCAAAGTCGATAGGGACTTGGCTTGGCAACTGGAAGGTCACCAGTTCAAGTCCCGGCAAGACCAAGTGCTACCGAGGTGTCCCTGAGCAAGGCACCGTTCCCCACACTGCTCCCCGGGCGCTGTTCAAAATGGCAGCCCGCTGCTCCTAACACTAGGATGGGTCAAATGCAGAGAAACAATTTCCCCACGGGGATTAATAAAGTATATCAAATCAAAATCAAAATCAAAAAATTAAAAGCTCCGGGTGATTTACGTGCGCCCGCTGGAGGTCTCTGCTCCAGAGACCCCTCACCGGGCGACCTTCGTAAATACCCTATCAGCCTGTCAGACATGCGTCCGTGGTCACCACCTTCCGTGAAAGGACAGCACCCGTAGGCGCGCCCCGTACTAGAAAAGTCGGGTGTAGTGCCACTACGCATTTCATAATAACCAATACTCTCCGCACGTCGTGGCGCGTGGGGTTTAGTTTTATTATGAGACCCATGTTGAGCAGGTGCTTTACGAGGACATTTGTCTGCGTAATCTGACTCTGCTCGGCGGGTATTATAGATAAAACCCTCCTTTCTAGGAGAGAGAGAACCTCTCTCTCCAGAATATGGGTTGACTCTCTCCGGGCATGTGAATACAGATAGCCCGAGAAGCGAGGGGGGGTGACGGTGACTTGGAGTCTGTAGCTCTGTGTAACTGTCTTGAGAAACCCAAGCAGATATCGTGAGTATGTCCCGCTGTATGCTCCTTAGAGCCAGCTGAGATGTCACGTCTCTTCCCCTCTGAGTCTCTATTTGTTGTGTTATGGGGCCCTCCAGTGTCTGAGCACAGTGGTGCCCTATTTCGACAATCCCCACCGACATAGCGCATGCGTGTGGCGGTCGTTCCCCTACGGCTCCAGCCGGCACTGCGCATGCGCGTGACGGTGGTGCCTTCACAACCCCAGCCGGCACTGCGCATGCGCGTGACGGTGATGCCTTTACAGCTCCAGCCGGCACTGCACATGCGCGTGACGGTGGAGCCCTTAAAGCCCCAGCCGGCACTGCACATGCGCGTGACGGTGGTGCCTTCACAACCCCAGCCGGCACTGCGCATGCGCGTGACGGTGGTGCCCTTAAAGCCCCAGCCGGCACTGCGCATGCGCGTGGCGGTGGTGCCTTCACAGACCCGCCAGTAATCCGCCTTTTGAGAGATGCCGTAGCTGCTCTCAGAAGGGGAACAATTGACGGGCTGTTTATTGGTTTTATTGATTTTCTTTTCATTTTTTTGAGCTGCGCCCTCGGCCTGAAGCCTGGATGCGTCTATAACAAAATAATCAACCAATGTGTGACATGTGTTTGTGCGGACTTGAGGATGGTGTTGAGGCATCTCTCGAGGTACTTCCAGCTCTGTCACAGAGGGGAGAAGGAGGGGCTGTCACGCCACTCGCTTCTTCTTCCTCGACTGCTGGCCGAAATTCTGGGTTGGCTGCGCCTGAGCTGCAGCCGGAACCGGAGATTTTCTAGGCCAACTTGCCCTTGTATCCAGCCTGGGCTGGGGACTCGGGGCGGGCTGCGACCTCTGCTTCTCCGGTGCTTTAAACCGAGCAGAGTTCGAGGCAGCTTGAGCAAAGGACTGCTGCTGCGAAGGACTGCTGCTGTGAAGGACTGCTGCTGCGAAGGACTGCTGCTGCGAAGGACTGCTGCTGCGAAGGCAGCGGCTGGACCCTTCGAGGGAGGCAGAGGTGGAGTGCCTCGTCCTCCTTCTTCTTCGTCTTACACCTCCTTTGCATGGAGGCGAGAGCGGAGCCGAAAATTCCCTCCGGAACGATGGGCATATCCAGCACATCCTCCTTTTCCCGGTCTGGGAGGTTGGTGAGGTTGAGCCATCTCGCTCTTTCCTGCACCACCATGATCCCCATTACCTTGCACGTGGCCTGGACGGCGCAGCGTTGGACACGGAGACAAATGTCCGTGACCGCTGCCATCTCGTCCAGAGTGGCTGCCCCCGGGTTACCCGACAGGTCCTCCCAGAGCTCCGCTTGATAAGCGGTTAGCAGCGAGGACACATTCAGGGCCCTGGCGGACAACGCTGCAGCATTGTAGGACTTTTCAGTCATTGTCGACTGAAACCAGTCCGACTTTGCTGGCAGCGTGGGGTTCCTGCTCGGTGACGGGCCCACCTTCGGTAGGAGGTGGGCCGCTACCAGCGGTTCCATGGGCGGTATGCGGAGCAGGCCGAGCTTCTCCATTCCGTCACAGTCTAGGGAGGAGGCACCCTGGATTGGGACCTTGTTGCTGAAGGGCCGGTCTCTCCACAAGACCGACACCTCATCCAACATCTCCGGGAAGACCGGAAGGAGTTGCCTCTTTTCCCCCGCTGCGTGGGGAAGATGTTTTCCCTCGTAGCGGGACCTGGAGGTCTCCTTGGCTATTTCAGGCCACGGGACGTTGAGTCTGGCCGCAGCGCGTTTACACACGGCCTGCAGGTCCATGCTCAGACCGGGCGAAGCTGGTGTGCTATCACCCGGGAGAGCAGCCCTCGCTCCAGGCTTTGCAGCCTGAGCCGATGACATGAAGGTGTCCTCTTCCTGTTCATCCGACTCGGACAGGAGGAACACCAAGGCGTCCTCTTCTTCGTCCTCCTCGTAGTCCAGCTCGAGGACATCCTCCGCGGGTGAGACCATGGTGAGGTCTAACCAGGAGCCCCAGCTTGGTAAAGCGCGGGGACCCGTTCCCACGTGTCTTGCCGTCACCGGGTCCCGGCCTGCCAGGGCGCGGGATTCCGGTTCTGTAGCCATCGTAGATAATGAGCCCCAGACCGACACGGAGAGGGGTTCACTCTCTGTGGCGGACGCCCCCGTGTCTTGACTGCCGGTCGGCGGGTCACTGGACATGGGGGGGTCCTGCTTCGACAGGCTAGCTTGTCGTGCTAACCGTCGGCGGAGGCTCTTTACGGTGAAGCGGACACAATGTCCGCACGAGCCGGGGTTATCGATAGCGCCTCGGGCGTGTTCCAGCCCGAGGCAGAACGAGCAGACCTGGTGTGTGTCTGCGCCCGAGATCTTCAACCCGCAGCCGCATAGTCGAGCCACCGAGTCCCTGACTCCTCTGGTGTGAGGGAGAGGGGCGTCCATCTTGTTCGCCTCGTGGCGTGGAGCGGGCCTGCTCTCGACAGGTAGGATGGGATAAAAAGATGTTACCACCTTGTCCTTAATCCGGAGAAAAGGACGGTGTGGGTCTTTTATTCCCGGAGAATACTGACTGGAGTCTTTTTAATCCTTTCTTCCTCCGTGGAGAGGAGAAAAGAAAAAACTTCCTCGCTACCGTGGTGTCGATAGAGAGGGAGCGAGCTAGCAACAGGTGTGCTGCTAGCTTAAAAAAATCAGACCTACCTTACTTTCTCGGGGAGAGAAGGGCGAGGTCGATTTTAATACTAACTGCGTTAGTACTACCGTCTTCCTGCGAAGCAGAAGGAGTAGCCGGCGAGCGCCCGTCGACCAAAATGGGTATTTGGGTTCAATCTGTGGACCGTTAACCCTCTGGAGTCGGTGGACGCGCCGGCGCGTCCAAGTGCACATTTATTTACGTATTTAATCACAGATTTTCGTTTGTAAGGAGTAGAAATACGATTCAGATATCTGCGGAATCGCTAGAATCGTAGCTTTTCAAGAGTATCTCCTGTGAGACTGTACCCAGGGCACAGCAGCCACTATTGCCGCTCAAAGCAGCGTGATTCAACATTACACTGTGTGTGATTGGTGGATTTGTGTGTCAGTCAAGGACATCTCGGCCGGCCGGCAGCCATGTCGGTCTGAAATGACCAATGGACACTCGAGAAATCTAAGGACCTACCCACCAATAAAAAACATATAACAGGTTTCTCCCATCAGTTTCAGTCTTTTAGTCTATGAAGAAGATAGAGAAAATGGCTCGAAGGAACTTTACCGTTGCGGACGCGCTGGATTTTATTTTCGCGAGCGTCAGTGAAGAAGATGGCTCGTCAAAACCTAAAGGCTTCGACTCTTCAGAAGAAGAAGAATACAGGGACAGCAGGGATCCATTTGAGGATGGGTAAGTGTAAATATAACTTGTAGTGCATTTGCCATTGTGTGAGGAGTACCGCGAAAATGAACAATGGATTTATCAACCTTTTTATTTTCCCCTCATGAACTTTTTCTCGGGACAAAATAGACTCTTGATTAGTAAACGTTTACTCTGTGTAAATGTTATTTATGTGTAAACGTTATTTTGGCATGTATAAGTAAGGTTACATGTGTAGATGAATACAAATAATCCTTTATTCGTCCCACAACGGAGACATTTATAGACATGTCTTTTATTTTATCATACCGTTCTGTACAGATGAGACTTTGTCATAGACTTATTTACATGTGTGTCTGTGATTATTTTACCGTACTGTGCTGTACAGATGAGACTGTCATATACTTATTTACATGTGCATTTGCCATTTTGTGGGGAGGAGCACGGAAATGAACAATAGATTCATCAGCCATTTATTTTTTTCGTCATGAATTTTATCTTTGGACAAAATAGACGTTTAAACTTTATTTATGTGTAAACGTTATTTTGGTGTGTATAAGTAAGGTTACATGTGTAGATGCATGAGATAATCCTTTATTTGTCCCACAACGGAGACATTTATAGACATGTATTTTTATTTTATCATACTGTTCTGTACAGATGAGACTTTGTCATAGATTTATTTATATGTGTGCCTGCCATTTGTGGGGAGTGCTATGTAGTAATGGGGAGTACTGTGTGTGTGTGTGTGTGTGTGTGTGTGTGTGTGTGTGTGTGTGTGTGTGTGTGTGTGTGTGTGTGTGTGTGTGTGTGTGTGTGTGTGTGTGTGTGTGTGTGTGTGTGTGTGTGTGTGTGTGTGTGTGTGTGTGTGTGTGTGTGTGTGTGTGTGTGTGTGTGTGTGTGTGTGTGTGTGTATAATTCACTTATAATAATTATTGTCCCACCATTTTTATTTGTTTTACAGAGAGGTTTCACAGCTGCCTGGGCCTAGCAGCCCACAGATGACATTTATCCAGAAGTCTCCAGCTGTGCCTGCCACCATGTTGAGATCTACCGTGGATCAAGGGCCTTCACCACTGCCATCCCCACCAAGGACTAGCGGACCAGCATCACGACAGCTGCCTCCATCTCTGCCTGCGACGTGGTCAAGATACACCTCAGCTCCACCACAGCCATCACCATCAACCCGGACAGCAAAGAGGTCTCGTAGAGCACACGTACCTCCCACACAGCCACCAGCTGCCCATGCACCATCACCCCCACCTGCACAGCAGCCAGCTCCACTGTCTTGGAAGACAGACGAAGACCCTGACACTGCTCCTGGAACAGGAGCCTGTTTTATCATTTCCTGGACATTGCCACTACAAACAGCTACATTATGTACAAGGAAGTCTGTCTGTCACAACAGAAGAAGCCCATGACACACAGAGCATTCATGGAGGAGCTGAGTGCTGAGCTCTGTGGCAAGCCTGTCCATACACCTCCTGTCCGGGCACCTGCAGCTCATCTTCCTGTGCCCATTGCTGATGGCCAGGCAGAAAGCGACAGGGCCACCACAGGTCGCAGGAAATGCGAACATTGCTACTTCCAAGGCAAGAGAAAGGACACACCTTGGAAGTGCAAGCAGTGTGATGTTGCCCTGTGTGTCTCACTGGAACGCAACTGCTTTGAGGCATGGCATGGGGACTTAATCTGAGTGAAAGTCCATCATCTTCTCCCGCTTATCCATGGTTGAGTGGTGAGTGAAAGTGTTTTTTACAAATAGTTGAAAAAAAGCTCTGGTGTTCAATATTGTAACAAGTGTGTATTTGCTGTTTTTATTTGTATGTATAATGAATAGTTGGTTGAAGGAAAAAAAGTTCTGATGTTCAATATTGTAAATAGTGAGATGTTGCAGTTATATTTATATACATTGTTGGTATTATAATAAATGTTTGGTTGAAAAAAAAGTTCTAATGCTCAATTCTTTCTTTTTTTACACATCACATGAACCTTGGTATGTAATATGAAGTCATTATTCAGTCCTGATGTATCTCAGTCCCTGCTGTGGTGAAAGTAGAGTGATTGACAGCTGTTTTACTCAGAATTCGAATTTATATTCATTTTTGACATGAATAACACATGTATATACAGTGTAATTCAAATATTTCACTACTTTTGTAATCCTAAGACTTTGGTAACCAAATCTAAAACACCAAAACAATTCGATCACATGAGTACATTTGTGTTTTCACAAGAGTTTTGAAGATTTTCCGAAATCGGATGTCAAATGTTAAGCTTTTGAGCTACTTATCTCATCAAAAAGTGCTCTAAGGTGAGTAATTTGCATATATAGCAATACTAGAGATTATCCTGAACATTTTGATATATAACACATGGGTGCCATGTTAGAAGAAATACATTTAAAAGGTGATTTAAGAAAATGTCTAAAAATCGAGAAAATATCCTTAGACTCCAGAGGGTTAAGCTTGTCCGGCTACTGTAGAGATGTGCTCTGAAGCGAGAAGAGGTGTTTGAATGACGCATGCGTTGTGGCGCAAGCTACTTATAGGGGGTGAATTCCCTGACGCTGACGTCAAGATCACCAGCCAATCAAGATTGGCGTAATGAGATTGATGCTTCTGTTTGCTCCGCGATGAGGTGCATCCCATAGTGAGACATCGAACGGAGTGTTATGAATGAGAACACCCACTGCTGAAAGTGTAGTGAATATTTCCATCATGTCTCCCCCTTTTATCCCACAGTACCTTCAGTGTGTGTTAGCCAACTACTTCACAATGTTGTGGCAATTTAGTACTCACAACCTGAAAGAATAAAACAGAAAGAAATCAATAAAAACACAAGCACCAGTATAATTGAGCAGTTATACAGCATATGGCTCCTGCAATGCATACACACACATTCCACTCTCTGCTGTCTAGAGCAGTGGTTCCCAAACTTTTTGTGCCCAAGGCACACCAAAGGACAAGTCAAAATCTCAAGGCACACCTATTGTGCAAAATAGCCCTGATAACACGTGTTATCACTCATATGTAAAATATCTGTAAATGTGCATAATTATTTACAAATGCCAAATAAAATGTAACAAAGACAACTATATTACTCATGAAATATTTAGTAACGAAATATTTCAGAAATGAATTTGAAACGTTATCAAATTAGGCTTCATCAAAGCAGCAACACACTCATTTAAACCAGACAGGTCACAACATTAAAAATGAGACAAAGGAAATTCAGCACAGAGAACTGTCAATGCAAGGAAGCTGCATTGTCCATGGTCCTGAACTACAAATTATAAATGTAACATTTCAGCAGAGTCGTTACTAAAAAAAAGTAATATATTACATATTACATATTACTTAAGTATTACACTACTTCGTTACTCTCTACATAAAGTAACTCGTTACTTTACTCGCAGGGCCGGCCCGCCCCTCCCTGCAGGCAGATCACGCAGACTGCTAAAGTTTCAAATGTTCTCTTTAGTTCAGTTTCCATCCAGAATGTTTTCCTATCTGACCATGGCTGTGCTCTGTCTCCTGCTATCTGTATATTTTGCGCAGTCTATCTCTGCTCACTCTGTTGCGTCGGCGTGTTCTCCTGCGTGTTGGCCATGTGTTGCACTGGAACCAGACACCGCAAAGACTTCAGCCGAGCACGTACGAACTGCGCATGCGTGAGTGGCAATAACTCTCCTTACCAGCAGGCGGCGGTAGTGTGTATTCGTCATTCAAAACAGGCAACAACCGGAAGACAGAGAAGAAGAACAGACTGTGATATAAACAAACACATAGCGTGTGCGGTAGCTCCACCTTAGCATGTGTTCTTTGCAGGTGCTTGTTGAGGTTTGACGTGGTGTTCACAGCAGTGGATAACAGCTTCTGGCCTGGACACAGTTTGCACCGCACCGTCACATTCCTGTCTATTCTTCGGATGAACTCAAAATAATGGGCATACCTCCACCCCTCGAGAGTTATCGCTGACTCAGCCATGTTTATGCAGCACTGCAGGTGGAGATGTAGTCGCGCAGATTACGTACATATAAACCTACAGAGTACTGATATAGTAAATAAAAAAATAATATTTTTTATGTAGTTGTATATTGCAATAATAACGTATGGTTGTCACAAAATCCCACGGCACACCCGGACTTGCCTCACGGCACACCAGTGTGCCGCGGCACACCGTTTGGGAACCACTGGTCTAGAGCATATGTCTATATAAGGATATTTCCTCTCTGTCCCCTTCTCCTAACAGGGAAGTTTTCACTTCTCATCTCTCCAGTTTCTTGTTCATATAAACTGCTACTATTAAATACAAAGTAATTAAGTATACACATGAATATATAAAAAAACACTTCTTATATATCAGGGGACATTAAAATGAATATACCAAAAATACGCTGTATCAAACTCTTCGCGATATCAAGTTACTTCAATTTTCTCACAATGCCCAAAACCGGAAGCTCTCATACACTCTATGGCCCTTTTTAATTTATCTAATTCCCCTCCTCGACTCCTATCCTTGTTTCTTAGTCCCGCCTACAGGAGATGCGAGCGGAGGAGCCATGGAGGGGAACCGAGGAGAGAGGAGGGGAAGCAACAGGCGGTTAGAGAAATGAGAAATACTCCTCTGAGCGGTCATTTTAAAGAGACGTCCATTAATGATGACAGGAGGCACAGCAGCCCTCTGTCTGATGGACAGATGTGTTCATGCCGACTTATATATTTACTTTTAATTCATTCACAGTGCGGTATAATGAGACAATAACAGGCTACAGATGCGGACACACACATATATACATTTATATAAATATATACAATTTCAGTTTCAAACAAGTATGAGAACAATAATAACGTAATACTATCAGAGACTGGATATCTCCCACCTCTCTGGTCGCTACAATGAGGAAATGAAATTACGAGCCAAAGGTTTTATTTACAAGTATTAAAAGTAAGCAGAGGACACCAAACCAATTGAGACGCGTCTGTCCACCGCATCCACACACACACACACACACACACACACACACACACACACACACACACACACACACACACACACACACACACACACACACACACACACACACACACACACACACAGTACCACACGCACAGGTCTACACACTGTACAACACGCTCCTAAAGCATATAATATATATCAGGATACAGCCGTAATATATTTTATTATGTGAAGCACTAAATGGTCTTGGAAAAATATTGACTCTTTGTTTGTAGATATCTACTAAACTACAGCATACAAATAAAGAGAGTAATGTTGGCCTGTTATACTGAGTGATACATAGCTCTGCTTTCTGCACGGACATCACAGCTGTTCTCTCTGTAAACATAGCGTCGCAATGCAAGCAGTTAATAAAATAATATCCAGGGGATGCATGCAGAGCTGTCATTGGCTGAGATCAGTTCGGCCGTGCGTCACAACTCTTTGAAACATCTCTGTTGCCGGAAATGCATCCGTGGAGGAGCCGTGGAGGACCCATCAGTGTATCCTCGGTTATAGCTCCTTCAGAGTGCCTCCTCGATGCTCGATCCTCAGTCCTCAAAGTGCATTTAGAGAAATGAGATGTCCTTCAACATGGCGCGCTGAAATCTATTTCCGGGTCACTACCGGAGGACCGAGAATTCGAGGAGTCGAGGAGGGGAAATTAGTGAAATGAGAAAGGGCCTATGAAAACTACTCTTATTGGCATAAATGTTATGATGGATTATCAGTAATCATTTCAAAGTGACACAGAGACATTGGATTAACCTTCAGCAGCGTTTATCTGCATGTTGATGCCATTGAACACAACTTTTGATCAGAAAACAGCAAAGGTAAAACGTATTTGCCGTTTTGGCCCCATAAAGTGAAGTTGTGTGTTGTCTTTGCTGGCTTTCGCTTCGGTGAGTTCTGGTCGCACAGTGATGATACGATTACCATTGGAATCTATGGAATCTCAGCTTTGATATGATCTAGTTTGTGCAGATTGCATGAAGTATAAAAGATTGCTTCCGTGAGTTATGTGCTAAGTGCGTTAGCACTCTTTCGCTTAGTGCTAATTCAGATGCTCTGCGTTAGAGTTGTGTTTAGGTAAAAATGGTTCATATCATCAGTTAACTGAGTTTCTTCCCGTTAAGTGGGTATGACACATAAATAGGTTGTTACATTTTAAGAAGCCCTGAGACTAGCGTTGGGAACCGAAACTCGGTTCCAGATGAGAACCGTTAAGAAAATGCCGGGTACCAGGTACCCATACAAAATACACAATTTCGGTTCTGCTTAACGGTTCCTAAACACGGTAGACCTTGTATTCCACCGGGTGCGTCTGCGCTGCGGCGCCATAGTGACCCGGTGGAATACAGGGTAGCCTAAGGGCGGACTGGCCATCTGTGTGTTCTGGAGAATCACATAACGGCCGGTCGTCAGCGGGCCATTGACGGCCGGCTCGGTACCTGACAGCCGGCACCGCCCTTCATTTTTTAAAACGGCATCATGTAAGTTGCGGCGACAGAGGTCCACAGTTTCCCCGCAGCGAGGCTCCCCCCGCCCTCCCGTAAACAGTTCATGAGCTCAGTCACTTCATAACACCAAAGATGGGTCGCGGTAAACGCTCTAAAGTGAGGCTCCACTACACTAAAAAAGAAAAAGACAAGGCACAGTGTAATGCCACAGGCATTGTTCAGTTAAAATAAAGCTCAGCTATTGTGCAATACATTTGTATTGCATGTATATTTTTATTTCTAAAAAATGTCAGTTAAAGCTTAAAAGAATAAAGATATGTTTGTTATCTAAACGTTTGACCTCTTCCTTTTACAATTTTGGAATCGAAACGGGGAATCGATAAGAACCGGAATCGATAAGCAGAACCGGAATCGATACATTTCAAACGATACCCATCCCTACCTGAGACACAGTTTCGTGAATATTGTTGTGTTAAGTACAAATGTTTTGAAAAGGGATAAAGGGTCAATCTACATAGAGATTGAGCATTCATTACATAATGAGCAAATAATTAGCAAAATACATATTATTTTACAGTCCAAGAACAGAACCAAATCTAAAGGAGAAGTATTGATATTTTACTAAAACTACTTAGTCCTTCTTGCGAAATTTGTAAAATACGACTCATGGTCAAAACAATGGGCTTTACTTGTGAGAGAACAACACAAAAAGGGCCAATAAACTATGTAACTACTTGAATAACTACACTGTAAAATGTTACCATGATTTCACCATTTTTAGCTGTAATATTTTACAATAAATTACTGTTTTACTACTTTACAGTCTAAACCTGTAATGTTCACAATATAATACTGTAATTTTGAATTTCACAGTGAAATCAATGCAGGCACAGTTAATGACTGTGAATGTACAGGATCAATGATTACCAGGATTTCACAACATGTTACTGTATTATTTCACAGTAAAATACAGTATTCAGACCATCCTCTGTGATATAACACAACAAATTAAGTGATTTTCTTGCTTTTATCGCTCTTGCTTTAAATACTAATTTCTTTCTTTGGTGCAGGTTTCACTTAAATTGAAAAGGACACCGTTGAATGTGCCTTAAAATAAACGATGCAACATATAAATCTATGTAAATTGAAATTGTTGTCTTGGCTTATTGTTTTCAGGTGCTTCCTGGGCATTAATCCTGAGACGGGCTCGAAAGCCAAAAAGAGGCATGGCAATTTAAACCCCCATGTCAGCACATTCTTCAGAAAAATTCTTGACTTAGAGTAGTGCACCTGGTCTGCCCCTGGCTCCGCCTCTGCCCAGGTGTTCCAAATGCCACTCAGCCGTGTGTATATATAAAGAGAAGCTGGAGGAGAAGGATTTCTCGCTTGTCCTAATGCCAGGAGACACTCTCCTTAGAATACCTCTTTGCCATTTTGAGCTGTAGGCCATATTTTTGCAGATGTGTTTATGTTTAGCCTGGAGGACCTGGTAGTCCAGTTTTCGGCTTTATTTTGTTTCCCATAGGGTTTATAATTGATTTCTGGTTGGGGAGGTCTGGGTCCTACGGCCCCTCCTTCTGTTTGTTCCTTTTAGCTACTCCTCCAGACCTCTTCTTGTTTCCCGTTTCACTTGTGTGAGCAAACGGCTGATTATCAATAAATGCTCGTTACCAAGTACCGGTTATTGCGTGTATTCTTTCATGTTGCGGGTCTCAGCACGAGCTACTACCGCGGAGTAGAGGTTGGGGCCGTAACAACATGTCCAAGACACTGTGAAATGTACTTTGCACTTCAATGGAGTAATAACAAGTTAAAATGGGCATTTTCTTTTTTTTTCTTTGTTAATTGAGCTGATTCATGGTAAAATCCCAGTTAACTAGTCAAATTTACAATATATTATCGTGTTTTTACATTTTTATATTTACAGTAAATTACTGGCTACTGTGTTTAGGGTTGGGTACCGAGAACCGGTTCCGGTTCGGAACCGGTTCCAACATTTCGATTCCAACGGCATCATTTAGAAATGTGAATTTCGGTTCCGCTTTTCGATTCCTGAGGAAATATTTCTCGCCGCTCTCCGTAGCCTACTGCATGACTGCAGCGGGGCGGGACATTTCCTACAGTGTAACCTGAGACCAGGGCCGGCCCGTTGCACTAGCGTTATAGATGTTCGCCTAGGGCGCCAGATCTGTGGAGGCACTGCGCTGCCAGCTCTGGGAGAAAACAAAAATGTTTTGACCGTTGGTGCTCATCCTAATTTTCGGCCTTGATGTAACAACATTCATAATTAAGTAAATGTAACACCCTTTTCACCCCGGCTACACGTTTCATTTGCCCTGTACGATGGGCGCTGCAAGTGATTAAAATGGGGGATGTTGGCTTATCTGGCAACCGCAGCTCACAGCCAAAGTGCGAGTGAGCTAGGGAGAAAGGGAGGGCGCTGTTGTTATTAGCATCTGGTGCTAGCTGCTCTGATGGATATAAGAAGAAGATGTTTCTACAATGATGTGGAGGGAGAGTCCTCTCCAGTCATACTGAGAGGCTGATAACTACAGCTCAGTGAGGTAAAGGACTCTGAGGGTTTAAATAGTTCACTTTAGTCTAAGTTATCTCAGTGGGTCTCAAACGTTTTGATCACAATTTATGTAAACACATATTTCCAAGGCACTCTTTTATAATGATTGGGATAAAACAGGTTTGAAATCATTCCAATGTATACCATAGGACAGTAAACCAGACACATCGTTTTAAACTGGAGAGATAAAAACATATGCATAAATAAAATAGTAAAATAAGATATGAATGAACAACAAAAATAAAATGCGTTACATGTAGGCTATTTGTTATTTAATTATTAAAATGTAAACCGATCTTTTTCATATGGGTGTTTAGAGTTGTACCCCCTAGATCTAGTCTCTAGTAATTCTGCGTGTGCACCAGATTGAAGCATTTTACTTCAAAATGTTCAAACATTTCTTCCCGGTATGCCTGAGAAGGCAGATATGCTTGTTTTTCTCAACAAGAACTGTTTTTAAAAGTTGGACTGTTGCACTGTTGTAGCTTCAGTGGTTCTCAGGTTAAAGTTACATAGCAGTGAATATAAACAGACTGATTAATGTGAATATTACTTTAAACTAACCTGTGTAAAAGTTTCTCGAATAAATGTAATTTTTTTGGTGGAAGAAGCATGTATCATTTTTTTACCCTGCCCCTCAAAGAATCGGAATCGAGAACCGTTAAGAACCGGAATCGAAAAGTAGAATCGGAATCGGAATCGTGGAAATTCAATGATACCCAACCCTAACTGTGTTGCATTACTTCTACAGTAATAGTGTGAAAATACAGGTAATTACTGTAATTTACGTACAGCAAGGTACCATAATACCACAGCTCTGTACTGCTATATCACAGTAATTCCATGGGCATGGCAACTGTAAAGTCACAGTATTTAATTGTACTTTTATTATAATTTGCTGTAAAATATCTACAGTAAATGACTGTGAAATATTTACAGTCAATTACTGTGAAATATTTACAGTCAATTACTGTAAAATCCATGCAACTAGTAGCCAGTAATTTACTGTAATTGTACAGCCAAACATTTTACAGTGTATGCACATATCAATGCAGATGAACTACCAGCAAGTATTCTATATTGTGACTACAAATTAAACTAGAATTTTTTTTGCAAAAGATTGATCTGACATATAATTACTTATGTTGAGGCACAGCATCCCCATGTTGTGATAAACCCTACCGTTTCCAATGGAAGGGAGTTTCATATGAATCTTTTAAAGTGTAAATTTGTCCCGAAGCTTAAATCAAATGTTTGTGCAGGCAGCCCAACCCATCTGCCTGTTGTTTACGAGGCTTACAGATGAAAGTGCAGAGCTTTTCAAGACTCGGGGAATCATTCTGTGCATACGATAACTTGTTTATCCTGTTGCTGTTACAGAATAATATTTGATTTCAAAGCAGACATTGTATCTGCCTAACAAATCAAGGTTATACCGAGCGACAGAGGATTTTGCTCTTTGGAGGACAGAAGAAAAAAAAACTCTCATTGGCTGCAGCCTGCTAGGTGACGAGGTCAAAAGGAGATGGCAGAGGAGTCTTAATTAAAAGTCGCTGGCGATACGTCCGAAATTCAGCCTGTCCCATCATTTCTTTACTGACAAAGAATCATTACATTAGACGTCAGAGCGGATCAATATTCTGACAGGGTGAGGTACCCTCATTCCCGTCTCTCCCTCCTCCAGACCTGTGCTCTGACTGCAAACCTGGAGCAACAAGAAGGATGAGGTCAAAGATTTGTTCAAATCAGCACCTCCATCCCCACATCTAAGACAGGGGGAATCACTCTTCGTTTGTCGAGGAAGCCTGTAGCAGTGAGGCATCATTAAATTCCTTCTCACTGCTTATTGTGCATAATTCATATTCAGCCGTTGAAATATAAATGTTGCTGTATTGCAGAAATTCTGCAAGAGCGAGGCACAAGATGAGGGCCAGAATCAAACCCCATATGGGACCTCAGGTTGAAGGGGAAAGGTACAGCGATGACTGCTTTGGACAGCTCAGGATCGCCTGCAGCAAAATCAGTTCTGAATGTAATACCGAGACAAGCATGGAGAGGGTAAACAAAGATGGCGATTTAATTGGTCATTACGTGGAACATTCTTTTTATTAGGATTATGCTTGGAGAAAGATCTCAAGTAAGTGAAAACACCAAGAACTGCTAAGATATTAAACCCATAGCAGTGCTTCATACAAAATGCATTAAAGTGGAATGTGTTGAATTAATCTTTTCAATACTGGGATGTTCTGATGAGCAGTCTGAATTATTTTGTCAGACCAAAGAGGTGCCGCGGACAAAGCAGTGAACAAAATGGTGAACAAAATGGTGAAACTTGTGCAGTTTAACAGTGATATGAACGAAAAGAACAGACAGTTTAAAAATGCTAAAATCTCAAAGAAATCACCATTTCTCTCTGGTTTAAGAATAATGCCTTACCCCTATTGGAGAGACTGTATTTAGAGAATAACTAAAGCTTTTGACACATGTAAGATATACCCATAATAGCGATATTGGACTTCAATGAACATGTCTTGTATCGTATATTGGAAAATGATTATCACGCAACTATGTGGTTAAGGGAAGGGACAAATCATGGCTATGGAAAATAAAGAAGTATAAAAAAATGCACTATTATTATGTGGACGGGTGGAAGTGAAAAATGTCTTAATGATGATTCCACAAATAAATATCATCCAACTTTGCCAAATCTTCAAGGCTATTCTAGCTTTAAGCTCATTATTTTGGTTTTATGGCTTGCGCCCTAACTGTTTTGGTCTTTCCTCTCTCTTTAGCATCAATCCAGATACAGTATAGCAGGGAGTTTTAAGCAAAAACCCTATTGTTAGAAATTAAAATCAATGTTGATATGGCGTAAGTTGAATTAAATACACTATTTAATTTAAATCAGTTTTATTCTGAAAAACCTGAAGTTCACTAACTATTAACTTAATACTTTTATTCTGAAAATGCTTCACTTCTGGTTAGCATTAGCATGTGGCGAAATGCTGCATTTTCAAACAATGAATCAACGGTGAAATGACATGTGATGTTGTACACTGAGCACACTGGGTTAAGCACTGATTTATTGACGCTGAATAACGTTTATTAGGGAATGTTTAAATAACCACAGACACCAGAATGATGTAATTTAACAATAGAAAAAGGCAGGAATTGCATTGGACCCGCCCCCCGACGACGCCGGCCAATAGGAGAAGACCTCAGATGACAACAGGAAGAGCAAGCCAAGGATTGACCTCTTCTACCTGTTGACCTTGACTGACCGGTCGGATGAGGAGAGCGCCTCCACTCGCACATTTCATTTTGTACACCACCGCATATTTTGTGTAATTAAATGCTGTTAACTTTTATAAGCTTCCCTTGACTCTTTTCAGTCTCTCCTGCCTTCAGGGTTCTAGAATACACTAACATTGTGTCACTGGGTGGACCCTGAAGCAGGATAGAGCTGGAAGAAAGGGGAAGGCTGCAAGCTAACTAGCATCACACTAGGCTGCAGAAAATGAGTTGTTGGCTGGGCCTAAACGAAAGGTGAGACAGTTACCTGTTTAATTCCGTGGTGATTGCAAGTGGTGTGGAGTTTGTATATAGTGTTTCTATTCATCTCTGTTGTATCTTCGGCGCCGCCCGATTAATGTGAATATTACATAGTATTAAGACCTTCTGGGGAGGCACTAGATTTTATCTGGGATACCTCTGGGTAGGTACCACACCTGATCTGTTTTACGCTGGACTGGGTCCATTCATGTTAGTCTATATGTTTGATGTGTTAAACCTGCGTAGTCTGGTTTAATAAAGTATATTGTGTGGAGTTTTTAAGCCGAAAAGTATATTATTGTGTGATGTTCTAAGCCACAAACGATTGTGTACAAGATTGGTATGAGATCAGCTTTTAAGGTCAGCATCTATAGAATTTACAGCTAAGATAAATGAAGATTGTGTTGTTTTGTATTGTCAAGCAGTGTGGTTATTTATCTGCAGATGTTGAGTGTTCCCATTGTTCCCCTTCCCCCAATCACATGAGGTTAATGCTATTCTGCTAAGCTAGTTAGCTAGCCAGTTATCATTACTAGATGGTGAAATAGTTTGAGTAAAGATACAACCGGTAACTACTGATTAAATACACAGGGATGGTGTAGATCAGGGGTAGGCAAGTACATGTGGCCTTGGGCCAATTTTTTGCTGAGCCACAAGATGGCGGGCCAGAACATAATCAAAGCCTAATTCAAGGAATTGATTTTGGTAAGAGGGCACAGCGCCCCTGTTCCCCGGTTCAGAAAAAACTCTGATATCGCTGATAACCCTCCCCATCAACACTCTGATGCGCAGTCAGATCCGCTGATTGGTTCACTGATGATATAGGCGCCCAATCCAGAGCCTCTGGCTAGACCCGCCCAAAGGGAGGCTCGTCCTCTCTAGCCCCATTTCAGTCCCAAAGCCAGGGCTATTATCTGTATTTGAACAGACTTATCTTTTAAATTGAGATGTATTTATTGTTCTCTTCAAAGTAAATTTTCTCTGAAATTGTAGGGAGGATGGTCCTCCCTTTCCTCAATGGACGAGCCTCCACTGAGTAAAGTAGAGTTATTAACTAGCTAGCAGTGTTATTTAACATACTTGTATTCTGATAAGTATTATCAAGTTCTCTGGGTTTTTGGCATTTATTTGAGTGTTTGCCCACATTTGAGAGGCTTGAGGGGCAACAGAGGACGCATTGACAACTCGAATCCTTTTTCCTTTTCTTTATTTCAACTTTTCAAGGACACATTAGGATTCTTTCAGGTTGAAAACCTTTAAAAATATATCAAAATAATCAATTACAGCATGTTTTGCTTTGCAATTTAATATATTATAACCTAAATTACTCAGTAACCAAGTATTTTACTCAAACTCAATGTATTTAATAGTTAAATAAGTACTTTAATTGACCTGGTTCCCCACAACCACACATTTGCCATATGTGACCCGCTCTATCGAAATCAGTCGGAAGTCGCAACGGCTCATTTCAAAATAAACGTGGATTTGCGTAAAAAAATAGTTTTTCAGGGTTCGGGTGTTTTGTTTGATTTTAAATAAACAAAGTCTTGGCTTTCAGAATATGGAACTTTTATTTCCAAAATCACACGATAAATACATGTTTGAAGCTTGTAAAGGGAAGATGACAGCTCTCCCTCGCCACTCTGCTCTTCCACAGCGCCGCTTCCCCTCCCTCCGCTGACATTATGAATGTAAGCGGATATGTCGGGACAGAATTTATTTTACCGGACAAATTTGAAACTTACCGGTCATGTTTCAATAATAATAATAACAATGGTGTAGCAAAGTTTCCGTTAGCAGGTAATCACCGGACTATGACCGGATATGCTGATCTTTAAAACTCAGTTAATGGGAGTCATTTTTATATAGCTTCAGTTTATAATCGTTACAGATCGAAAAGTTCAGATTCATTTTTCAATAAATGATTCCACTAACAACAAACAACATAATTATTACATTCAAACAAACTACTTGTAGTAGATGAAGTACATTATTCAAAAGTTTACATTAACTTAATAACATGGGAGAAACGGATCCCTTTCTTTTTCCCTCTCCCTCCCTCTCTCTCCTGACAGCCCGCAGCGCGCTAAACAGTGGGCGGGGATTCAGGTGATTATGCAGCAGCTGATCTGATCTCTCTCTCGGGTCCGGTTATACTTCACTCGCGTTTATGTCCATATCGATCAGATCCAGCTCTGCTGATCGGCCTTTATAGAGAGCACCGATCAAACTATTAAGAGTGAATATCGGCCGATAATGACCGGCGGCCGATCGATCGGAGCATCCCTAATTATTACCAGACATTTTGACAAGCAGGTTTTGAATTTACCGGGTTTTAATTAATTTTACCAGATAAAAACCGGTGATTACCGGTTAACGGAAACCCTGATGTGCGACTCTCGGTCCTATGTTGTTAAAAAAAAAAAAAAAAGAAGCAAATGCAAAGCAGTACAAGAACAGTGGCATGATGGGGGCTGCAGATGTAACTGGGCTGCCTAAAAGAGTTACAGTGGATGGATTGAACAGCTGATGGACTGAAGAGAAGACAGAATCAGAGGAGTTGGTATGGTCGATTAGAAGTGAGGAGGCCGGGTTCATGGCTTGAGAAAACCAGGGGAGGAGAAAAGGAGAACAGGAATGAGTGAGTTTACACATAAACACACTTATTCACAAAACGCACATTTAAAGCATAAATACGTAAAGACAGAAAGATTTATTAACCATGAATTAATCAATTGGTAAATTAAAAATAGCAGTAAAGAGGAAACTATTAAAGTAAAATGAGAATCATCCTAAAACACACTGAGGGATAAAGGGGGAGACATGACAGAGTAGAACCATATTCTTCAATCTTTTCATCATGTTAACAAATCATTCTTTAAGAGATTTTTATTCACGTGTGAATAAAGTAGTGATCTCATTTGTTACAATACTGATCACCATTAAAAGGATAGTTTTAGGAACTACTCTATAAGACAAATCTTTATTTGTATGGATAATGTTAAAGGGAGAGCTGGTGCCAAGCCACATATACAATTCCAATCTAAAGTATTGATTTCACGATTGTAGCATAGTTATTACCATAGGAGGGATAAAATGACTTCTGTTTTAAATCCTTGATAAAGGAGGGAGTAATTGTTGCATGTTCGGACACCCAAGGTTCCACACACTGCTAAGGATAAATGAGTATAATGAGTTATGAAATGCATAGCAGAGCTACACAGATCCTAGTAATGTTTTGACTCAAGATAATAGTTATGTACACACGTTTCTGAAATAGATCTATTAGACATTTTAATACTAATTAGGTGTAAATGAATTGCAGTAGTACTCTAAGGAAGTGAGTTTTATACCAAGTTTCAGGAAAGGTGGGAGGCAGAAGTCCCAATGAAAAGTTAGAACCATCTTGAAAATCATAGTTGAAATTGTGAATGAATAAGGAATGGCGCACATATGATATATTTTTGTAGATAAAGGGTACCCACCTATGCTGAATTACCTCTGAAAAGAATCTGCAGAGCACGACATGGCCAAAAGACCGAGACCAAATGACCTTTGACCCTGACTGACAGTGTGACAAAAGCACTGTCCATGACTGACTCTGGGGTGTACCTGACCAAACCTGACGTGACAACCAGACGGTGTGAGTGTGAATGAATGCCGGCATGTGATCAGTGTAACTGCATTATTCTAGAACAATAACTAACCAAGCATGTTTTTGGACTAACATTATTTTGGAGCTCCAAGGGAAACGAGAGGTTTCCTAAAAATTCCACAAAAGGGGAAACCGCACATGTGACCCGTTTCTAATCTACTTGATATTTTACTCCCACAGGAGTTCAAACCGGAGAGACGTGATGTAAGAATTACATATTTATTGGTTACACGTCATATGAATGAAATGATTGCCATGATAATACAACAGGAGGATGTAATGGTGCTTGGCGATTAGGCCCCGGTTTGCAGGATAATGATTCAGGAGGGAAAGCACCGCTCCGATGAAATCCCCGGGGTCTAGACACTGCTGGTGGTGCTGAGTAGGTGAGACCGGTCTGAAGAAGGAAGGTTTAGCTTTGTCCTGGAGGAGACTGGAGGCGAGAGGGGTGGAGGCGGGTTGCGGTCATCTGCAAATGACAACTGACAGGGAGGAAGAGCAGGCATTTAAGGAATTTAGCATGTGCAGCTATTGGCTGCTGAGGGGTGACACCCTCATATTTAATGAGGGGCGAAGGGAGCCATAGAGTGACGTGTAAGTGACTCGTGTTAGGTCTTCCTTATTGAACTTGCGCTAAGCTTCATTTCAAACCGGAGAGACGTGATGTAAGAATTACATATTTATTGTTTACACGTCATATGAATGAAATGATTGCCATGATAATACAACAGGAGAATGTAATGGTGTTTGGCGATTAGGCCCCGGTTTGCAGGATAATCATTCAGGAGGGAAAGCACCGCTCCGATGAAATCCCCAAAACCAGTGAAGTATGAAATACTGAGATGAACTGAGTTGCTTACCTTGTGGGGTGACTGGTGATCTGGGAAGGAAAGATAATAGATTAACACATATATGAGCGACATAGTGCCGGAATCACTGCCGGAGCTTACGGGTCATGCTGAGACTCTGACTGCCGAAATCAGTGCCGGTCTTACCTGAAAACGACCTGCGGGTCGCATGCCTGGCCAGCAGGGCTTGACTACGCCGAGGAGCGAGCGGTTTCGTTTTGTAACGGTGGCCCAACGTCCACGACACCGAAGTGTACGGTAGCCCGAAGCTACGACACCGAAGTGTACGGTGGCCTTCCGCCACGCCTGACTTTGCAGGCTATATATATATATATATTTTTTTTTCTTTACTCTTTTCTCTTTCTTTCTTTTTCCTTTGTTTTGTAACTGACAACGGAGTGTACGGTGGCCTGAGTCCACGCCTGACTTCACAGGATATCTCTTTCTTTTCCTTCTTTACTCTTTCTTTATTTTTCTTAGTTTTGTAACTGCCACGGGGGTGTACGGTGGCCCGAGTCCACGCCTGACTGCAGGAAATACATTTTACACTGATACGTTTGAGCAAGGCCTGGGAATGAAATACCTGTGTGCCGGAGATGAAGCCCGTTACATGTAGTTGCAGCGTGAGACGAGACATTATTCCCTGTGGGCGGGGCCCGCGGAATTAGGACAGGAATGCAGTTTTGAATATCAGGAACCTTAGTGAGACATGTATACTTGTGAATGTGTTTATGAGCCACCACCAGTTATATGTATAAATACCATAGTTAGGGTCCGAGAGATCTTTGGGAAGCCAGTACGGTGCTGATGTCTGGGCGAATGTAGGTTGCGAAGGCGGAGGAGGTCCACCGTCCTAGTTGTTGAAGGGATGAGGTGGAGAGACCTTGATTAGCAGCCGAGGTGGCTGCACCTATCCTAAAGGAATGTCCTGAGTATGATGTAGGTGATAGGCCGGATTTAGTGAGGACTTGCTTGAGGTAGAAGGTGAACAGGCGAAGCGTTAGGGGGGCATTTCCTTTGATGAGAAAAAGTGGTGAGGACGGATTGGTGGAGGGTCTGCAGCGCAGGAATTTAATCATGGAATTAAAAGGGCAGAACGGGGAATCGATGCGAGCTGCGATGACTGAGCAGGCTCCTCCGCATTTGGAGTGTTTGAGGCTAAGACTAAAGTGGTTGGTGTTAAAGACTAGGTCGGAGAGGCAGACGTCTTGCCTGGGGTCGAACGTGAGGGAAGCTGTGGTGAATTCACCGGGTCGGTGGAGCGTGTAGAAGGCTAGTAGGAATACAGCATCGAGCAGCGCGTCGATGTAGGGGGAGAATAATCCTTTCCTGAGAGGAACCTATTGCGGTGAGCATGTTGTAACTTCCGGTTGTTGTTGTCATCTCCGGGTATCCCGTGTGCCTGTTCTGTTGCTGATAGCTTATTAACTTAACTTAATCGATCGTTTTAAAACTCTTGATCATGGCAACTGCCTGACGTTGTAATCACACGTTACTACAGCTTAAGCACTCACAACTCTCCTTCTCTTAGCGACTGTAACTGTAACTCCACAGTTGCCTACACTCTTTTCGGGTTTGCTAACGGTAGCTACTTTAGCTTGATAGCTAGCCATGGCTCTTTCCCCACCCGCTGGTGTTATTTCCTGCTCTTCCTGTCTCATGTTTGGTTACTTCCCGGCCTCCTTTACTGGTAAGGATACATGTGTTAAATGTAGTATAGTTGTTAGGTTGGAGGCGGGAATCATAGCCATAGAAGCCCGGCTCCGCATCTTAGAAAGTAACTCAGCTAAAGTAAAGCCCATGTTAGCATGTGCGGACCGGCAAAAGGTAGCTCCTCTTAGCCGTCCCCCGGCAACTCCCGAGCAGCAGGGAGACTGGATGACTGTTCT
Source organism: Pseudochaenichthys georgianus (assembly GCF_902827115.2). NCBI lineage: Eukaryota > Metazoa > Chordata > Actinopteri > Perciformes > Channichthyidae > Pseudochaenichthys > Pseudochaenichthys georgianus. The sequence continues at coordinate 11,596,779 of NC_047510.2, forward strand.
GAAGGGGCATTATACGAAACCCGCAGGTCCCCACCAACCCGTTCACGTATCTAACAGATATTCCCCACTCAGCGAGACACCCGCTGAGAAGCCAACTCTGGTTATTGGTAGCTCTATTATGAGACACGTGAATTTAGAGACCGAAGCCTCCACAGTCACATGCATTCCGGGGGCCAGAGCGGGCGACGTTGAGGCGCATCTTAAACTGCTGGCTAAAAATAAACATAAATACGGTAGGATTGTTATTCACGTCGGTGGTAATGATGTTCGTTTACGCCAATCAGAATGCACCAAACTTAATGTGGAGTCGGTGTGTAGTTATGCTAAAACAATGTCGGACACCGTAATCTTCTCTGGTCCCCTCCCCAATCTGATCAATGATGACATGTATAGCCGCATGTCATCATTTCAGCGCTGGTTGTCTTGGTGGTGCCCAGCAAACAATGTGGGCTTCGTAAATAATTGGACAGCCTTCTGGGGAAAACCTGGTCTGATTAAGAGAGACGGCATTCATCCTACTTTGGAAGGTGCAGATCTCATTTCGGCAAACATTTCAGGGCTTTGTGGACTTAATCCATGACAAACTGGAGTTGAGACCAGGAGGCAGAGTCGCAGTCTTACACGCTTCTCTGCGCTCTCTCCTAGGCAGTCATCCATAGGAATCCCGAACCCAATAAAATACCCAATATTAGCGGTGTGTGTGTCTGCCCAAGGACAATTTAAGGTAAAACCTAATAAGGTATAACCTAATAAAAGTAAATGTAACAACTACTACAGTGCAACAAAACAGGAAGATTAAATGTGGTCTCTTAAACATAAGATCTCTAGCATCTAAAGCAATATTGGTAAATGATTTAATATCAGATTATAATATTGATATATGCTGTCTCACTGAAACTTGGTTGAGACATGAAGAATATGTCAGCATAAATGAGGCCACTCCACCCAGCCATATCAACACTCATATTGCTCGAGGCACGGGCAGAGGAGGTGGAGTTGCAGCAATCTTTGACTCAAGTTTACTTATCAATACTAAACCAAAATTAAATTATACCTCCTTTGAAAGCCTCGTTTTTAGTCTTACGCATCCGACCTGGAAAACTTGCAGCCAATCTTATTTGTTACAGTGTATCGTGCACCAGGTCCTTATTCAGAATTCTTATCAGAATTCTCTGAGTTTTTATCAACTTTGGTTCTTAAAACAGACAAAGTAATTATCGTAGGTGACTTTAATATTCATGTTGACGATGATAAAAATAGCCTTACTGTTGCATTTAACTCTATATTAGATTATGTTGGTTTCTGTCAGAGTGTAAATAAACCAACCCACTGCTATAATCACACTATCGACCTTGTTCTGACTTATGGTATTGAAATTGAGCAACTATTAGTCGAATCGCATAATCCTGCTTTATCCGAACATTTCTTAGTAACTTTTGAAGTACTATTACGAGACTACAAAGCATTAGTCAAAAGCTCTTGCAGCAGAAACCTATCTGTTAGTGCTATAGCCACATTTAAGGAGAGATTCCACCAATACTTAACTCGATAGCATGTCTGCATGTAGGGGAGGAAACTTATACAAAATGTACACCACTCAAAATTGATCATGTTGTTGATAGTGCTATAGATGCGCTGCGAATAAAATTAGACTCTGTTGCTCCTTTGAAAAAGAAGAAAATAAAACAACATAGATTAGCTCCATGGCATAATGCTGAAACCCGCAAAATAAAGCAAAAGTCTAGACAACTTGAAAGGATATGGCGTCCCACTAAACTTGAAGAATCTCGTTTAATTTGGCATATTACTCTCAATGAATATAAGAAAGCACTGCGTAAAGCGAGAGCCTACTACTCTTCATTAATAGATGAGAATAAGAATAATGCAAGATTTCTTTTCAGCACTGTAGCCAGGCTGACAGAGAGCCACAGCTCCATTGAGCCTTCTATTCCCATAGCACTCAGTAGTAATGATTTTATGTGCTTTTTTAACGATACAATTGTTACTCTTAGAAACAAAATTAATGACCTCTTGCCTTTGACCAGTATAGTGTTATCAACAGCTCCCGGAAACGTAAGTTCTAATATTACACTAGATAGTAAACTAGAATGCTTTTCAGCCGTAAACCTTGAACAATTACATTCAATGATTCTCTCTTCTAAACCATCAACGTGCATGTTAGACCCAATTCCAACTAAGCTGTTGAAGGAAGTTTTTCCATTAATTAGCACTTCTTTATTAAATATTATGAATATGTCTTTATTATCAGGCTATGTTCCACAATCATTCAAAGTAGCAGTGATAAACCGCTTCTTAAAAAGCACAACCTCGATCCAGAGGTTTTAGCCAACTATAGACCTATTTCTAATCTTCCGTTCCTCTCAAAGATTCTTGAGAAAGCGGTCGCAAAACAGTTGTGTGATTACTTAAAAAACAATGATTTATTTGAAGATTTTCAGTCTGGCTTTAGAACACATCATAGCACAGAGACAGCTCTGATTAAAGTCACAAATGACATTCTAATAGCCTCAGACAAGGGACTTGTCTCTATTCTTGTTTTGCTCGATCTCAGTGCTGCATTTGATACTATCGACCATGATATCCTATTGCAAAGACTAGAGCACTTAGTTGGCATACAGGGAACTGCTTTAGGCTGGTTTAGGTCCTATCTATCTGAACGCTCTCAGTTTGTACGTGTTAACGATGAATCTTCCACGCAAAAGTTAGCCATGGAGTGCCACAGGGCTCAGTGCTCGGACCTATTTTGTTCACATTATATATGCTTCCGTTAGGCAATATTATAAGGAATCATTCTGTAAACTTTCATTGTTATGCGGATGATACTCAACTATATTTATCAATCAAGCCTGATGAAATTAATCATCTAAATAAAATTCAAGACTGCCTTAAGGACTTAAAAACGTGGATGACCTTAAACTTTTTGATGTTAAACACGACCAAAACTGAAGTTATTGTACTTGGCCCGAAGAATCTACGAAACAAATTATCTAAAGATATACTAACTATGGATGGCATTAATTTGGCCTCCAGTGAGACTGTAAGGAATCTTGGTGTTATATTTGATCAGGATTTATCCTTTAACGCCCACATAAAATCAATTTCAAGGACCGCCTACTTCCATCTACGTAACATTGCAAAAATCAGGCAAATCTTGCCTCAAAACGATGCAGAGAAACTAGTCCATGCATTTGTTACTTCTAGGCTGGATTATTGTAACTCTTTATTATCAGGGAGTACCAAGAAGTCAGTCAAGTCGCTTCAGCTGATTCAAATGCTGCGGCTCGTGTACTAACCAGAGTTAGGAAAAGGGACCACATTACTCCTGTTCTGGCTGCCTTACACTGGCTCCCTATAGAACACAGGATATAATTTAAAGCTTAATGGGCAGGCGCCATCTTACCTTAAAGAACTCATTATACCCTACTGTCCTACTAGGGCATTGCGTTCCAATAATGCAGGGTTGTTGGTTGTTCCTAGAATCTCTAAAAGTACAATGGGAGCCAGAGCCTTTTCTTATCAAGCTCCACATTTGTGGAATCAGCTTCCAGTTTGTGTTCGGGCGGCAGACACCCTATCCGTTTTTAAGAGTGCGCTTAAGACCTTCCTTTTTGATAAAGCTTATAGTTAGGGCTGATTAGATTCAGCCCCTAGTTTTGCTGATATAGGCTTAATTTGTCGGGGGACATCTTACTTCTTCCTTCTCTCTGTCTATACCTGTGTACTCTCATGTTCCGATTAACCCAGCTTCCCCATATTTCTTTCTTTTTGGTGTCTATATACGCTGGGATCCGGAGTCATGGATGATCCTGCGGTCCTGTTTCCTGGATCGCGAGCGCTGGATCTTGAGTCGTGGCTGTGGTCCTGGATCATCGGTCCTGGATGGATATCCTTGTGGATTCATCTTCCTATTATACACACATGCATTTCCAAACATTTGGACTACCTATGTTGCAAATGTATTATCTTTTCAATTTACACACGGCATCTATTGCACGTCTGTCCGTCCTGGGAGAGGGATCCCTCCTCTGTTGCTCTCCCTGAGGTTTCTCCCATTTTCCCTTTAAACTGGGTTTTCTTCGGAAGTTTTTCCTTGTACGATGTGAGGGTCTAAGGACAGATGGTGTCGTATTGTCATACTGATATTCTGTACACACTGTGAAGACCACTGAGACAAATGTAACATTTGTGATATTGGGCTATATAAATAAACATTGATTGATTGATTGATTGATTGATTGATTGATTGATTGATTGATTGATTGATGGACAGCATGAGGTGCAGAACGGGGAGCGTGATGGGGAGCCTCGGGTCTGCAGTGGGGGGAAATGTCTTATACAGCCCTTTAAGGATGAGTTTAACCGTAGAGTTTGAGCATAGGCTGGGAAAGCTAGGATCGGAGCAGCGAAAGTTAAATTGAATTCCTGCTAAGAGGCTCCGGATATACTGGGGTTTGAGGTGTCGATCAGTGGTGCAGTAGCCCATAAAGGCGCACACGGTGGAGATGAGGACAGGTTTGAGGGGAACATTTACTGAGCGGCAGAAGAAAGCGAACGTTCTCCATGCGAAATCATAGGATCTGAGGGTGGATGCGGCTAAGCCCTTTCTCATGTAGAATCTGGCAGACTCGAGGTGCCGAGCTAGGGGACTCTTGATTAGTGCAGAGAGAGGAGATGAAGTGGAGGGATTCCGACTGGTTGCGAGCTGGCTTCCGGGCAGAGGCTCCGGAATGTCTGGAAATGAAAGCGAGAGAGGGAGTCAGCGACGACATTGAGGTGACCGGGGATGTGGCGAGCTGTGATGATGAAGTTGTGGATTATGGAGGAACGCGTAATGCTTCTCATGAATGGCATGATGTCGCTGCACTGGGAGCGCGCCTTATTGATTATTTCAACCACTGATTGGTTGTCGCACAGCACCGAGATGCGTTTACGGAACCACAGGTGACCCCATACGTGGCATGCAACAGCGATCGGGAATATCTCGTGCAGAGCGGAGGATGAGGCATGATTAGGGAATGACGGGGGCCAGGACCCTGCGAACCACTCGCCCTGAAAGAAACCCCCAAAACCCACGGATGGGGCGGCATCCGTGAAAAACCTGATTGAGTCGGAGGAACACGCGAGGTCATCATAGAAAAAAGTAACTCCGTTCCAGTGGGCGAGCAGGAGAGACCAGAAACGTAAGTCTGAGCGGCAGCCTTCGTCTAGGAGAACGCGGTCATGAAGATTGTCGACCGCTGATGCTGTGTCCAGGAGGCGGGAGATGAACGAGCGCCCCTGGGGGATGACGCGCATGGCGAAGTTGAGGTGTCCTAGAAGGGAGAGCAACTGTTGTTTTGTGATGATGTGTTGCTCGCAGTATGATTTGGTGATGTCCCGGATGCGCTGCAGTTTGTCTGAGGGGAGAGATGCCTTCATCTCTATAGAGTCGAGGGTGATGCCTAAGAACTCTAAGCTTGTGTTGGGACCTAACGTTTTCTCCTTGGAGAGGGGGACGCCTAACTCCTGAAAGCAGTGTTTTAGTTTGCCTAGTGAGGTCCCTGAGCTGTCCTGTGGCGGATCTATGAAGAGGAAGTCGTCCAGTAGGTGAAGGACGGAGGGGATTCTAACTATGGAGGAGCAGGATCCAGCAAAGCGCTTCCGAGAAGGAGTTAAAAATGCAGGGGCTGCTTCTGCACCCGAAGGTTAGGCGAACGGCGAAATAGAATTTGGACTCCCACTTAATGCCTAACAGATTCCACTGGGACGGGTGAATAGGAATGATTTTGAAGGCGTCAGTAATGTCCGCTTTGGAGAGCCACGCTTCGTGCCCTGTGAACTTAATCAATTTGATTGCATTGTCCACTGAGGCATAGTGAAGGGAAAACGGGGAGCGGACAGATCGAAAATCAGCCTTTTCTTTTCGGAGTACTTGCGTGTGGCTATTCCGATGGGATTTGAACGGAACACTGGGAAGGGGGAGGAGCTAAAGGGACCGATTATATATCCTTTTTGGAGTTCTTTGTCGATGAGCTGGGAGACTATGTTAGGTTCTTTAGCGGCTGACTGAAGATTTTTTGCTACGAAAGTAACTGTGGGAGATGAGAGGACCCCTACCCTGAAGCCTTGGGAGAGCCCTGATAGGAGATAGTCCACGAACACGGAATCTGGGTGGGTGGATAGCGCAGCTGCTAGCTGAGGGATGTTAATGGGAGTGGAGGGGTGATGTTTCAGAATGAGCTACTAGGTTTTGGTTGCGCCTGGGGCATACGGACTTCGGGTGTGCCTCCCTGCAGAAACTGATGGTTTGGTCTATCGATTCCGGAATACTGCATGTGAGAGGCTCTGGGCGCGGAGAAAGGCACTGATGGGCAGAGGGCAGCGATGTGGCCCTGCGCTCCGCAGCTGTTGCAGGAAATAGCGGATTGCCCGCCGGTAGCCATCACGAGCAGCTCGATGTCCATCACTGACCAGTCGAGGCGGATATTGCTATGCGCTAGGTGAAGCGCTGCTTTACTAGAAAAGCTTTTGTGATACTGGTAGAAGATGGATTTCCCGTATCTAAGGTTGATATCTCCGATAATGGCCGTATGCATCTAATTCTACTCTTCTCTCAGGGTAGACGGAGCAGATTACGTCACGGAAGATGCCGAAAGCTACCATAAATTGCCCTACGCTGATGCCTCTGATGAGCCTGGGGTCTGTGGTCTTAAAGACGGCGGTGATATTTCCTCCTGTGGCCTGAAGGCGAGCATCGATGGCTCTTATGGAGCTATCCAGGGATTGCAGGGCGCTGGCCACGCTACTCTCCCCACTCCCGGCCTGGTGAGCCTGGGAAGGGGTGGACTTGGGAGGCGGACGGGGTCCTGGAGGGCTCGATTTCCTGGTCCTTCTTCCTCCGCGTCCTCGGCCGCGTCCTCGCCTTGGTCTCTCTGGGGAGCTGCTTGGGGCTGCTTCCCCGGGCTGGGGAGCTGTGCTGGAGACCTGATCCGAGAGCTCTCGGAGCTGCGAGAGAGTGAGGGCTGGAGCTGTGGGGATGCCCTGCTGCTGGAGTCGGGCGATGAGGAAGTCTACCTCTGATGATAGGCCGCTGTGGGGAGTCGAACCGGGATCAAAGATATCCATACCAGGTTCGTCTGAATTGTCCGAGTTGGACATCTTGCGCTAGTTTTTCTGTTTGTTTGTTTTTCTCACGAGGAGGAGTTTGCTCCTGTTTGCGGTCATCTGCAAATGACAACTGACAGGGAGGAAGAGCAGGCATTTAAGGAATTTAGCATGTGCAGCTATTGGCTGCTGAGGGGTGACGCCCTCATATTTAATGAGGGGGGAAGGGAGCCATAGAGTGACGTGTAAGTGATTCGTGTTAGGTCTTCCTTATTGAACTTGCACTAAGCTTCATTTGGCGGTTTTCAAATGTAAAACTCAAACTAAAATCTGAAGGACGGAGAGAAACACTTCTTTTCACTGAAGTGTTTACTGTGGAAATCATGATAATGGATGTAAAATTGTAAATAATGTTCGTTATGTCCCTAACCAATATGTACCTGAGAGTTTCCCCCCCCCTCCCCATTACAGGGTTTTGTTACACATGAGTTAATGTGTAAAAAGGGGGGAGTGTGTATAATGTATAATGTCAACATGGCTGTAAAATTCACAAATTCAATTTTCTTTTAAGGATTGACAGAAACCTTCCGCCCCAACCCAGATGTTCAAAACTGAGCATTGAATGATAGTTTTAGAATGAACCTGCTCCATATCTGGGGATAAGATACTGTTTGATGAATGTTGACATGTTTCTAATATTGATTGAGTTATAACAGGTAACACAGATGCAGTGGCCAAGGGGCTACTGTGAGAGATGTAATTCCAGAATGGAATACCGAAGAAGTTGACCTGTGATAATGAAACAATTTTGTAATATTTTAACAGGTATTAGAGTAACTGAGGTTTGAAATGTAGAAAGAACATATTACAGTTAAGTTAAGCTAAAACATAGTAATGTAATGAGACCGAATTTAATTTAGACAACATCTTGTAACTAGCCTGTTAAAGAATTAGAAGTAAAAGCCATAGACTTTATTGTTTAGTTCATTATGGGGATATACATTTAATTTAAATTCATAATAGAAAGACATTTGATGACAGTATGTTGGAATTCTGTATTCATTTTTCAGCTTGATAATAGACAGGTGGAAGCCGTATTGCCAGGTGCAATCGATGGGATTTCTGCACACGATCCAAGCAGAGAATGACGTACCTTACAGGACAGATACACTCAGGAAATCATTCACTCTGACAGCATCATGACTTTAGTTGTTTTTGAATCCATAATGAAATTGTATTACATAACGTTAGTGTGTGTCTTTACCACAAACAGGAATAGTTCATTGTTATATTTAGATTTGAGAAAGATTACAAGGATTTTATTTAGTTCACCATGAAGATGTTTTTTGTTTGTAACATATGCCCAGTAGTAAGATTCAAATATCAGCAGGTTCTGAATTATTATTCCTCTGTCCCACAACCAACAAGAATGTGGATGGGGAGAACTATATCTACTAGAACCAGCAGAGATTCATAAATTACACCAGAGACACAGTAGAAGTAAATAAAGAGTAATATTTAGCTATTTTCAGATAGTTTAATCCTTCTTATACTTTGTAAAAGAACAAGTGCCTTTACACCAGATACAGTAAGAAGATGATTTATGATGTGAAAGGAGGGAGTTAGACGTTTTCCATACCAAGCTAATTGCTGCTATTTTACGAAGTGACATTAAAGGTTTAAGCTAGAAGTTATGCACAAATGAAAAACTTCATATTTATGATGAATATGTATTCTTATTTGTATTTGTCTTACTTTTATGAGTACCATGCAATGTTCGGATGAAGAACTCATTGATTTCAATATTATTTACATACCTTAAAGGTATGTAAGGAGGGATTGTTAGAAATTAAAATCAATGTTGATATGGCGTAATTTGAATTAAATACACTATTTAATTTAAATCAGTTTTATTCTGAAAAACCTGAAGTTCACTAACTATTAACTTAATACTTTTATTCTGAAAATGCTTCACTTCCGGTTAGCATTAGCATGTGGCGAAATGCTGCATTTTCAAACCATGAATCAACGGTGAAATGACATGTGATGTTGTACACTGAGCACACTGGGTTTAGCACTCATTTATTGCCGCTGAATAACGTTTATTAGGGAATGTTTAAATAACCACAGACACCAGAATGATGTAATTTAACAATAGAAAAGGCAGGAATTGCATTGGGCCCGCCCCCGACGACGTCGGCCAATAGGAGAAGACCTCAGATGACAACAGGAAGAGCAAGCCACGGATTGACCTCTTCTACCTGCTGACCTGGACTGACTGGTCGGATGAGGAGAGCGCCTCCACTCGCACATTTCATTTTGTACACCACCGCATCTTTTGTGTAATTAAATGCTGTTAACTTTTATAAGCTTCCCTTGACTCTTTTCAGTCTCTCCTGCCTTCAGGGTTCTAGAATACACTAACAATATACATTATATAAGCAACCATTAGGGAACAGAGAAGAACATTTACCATATATAGCGTCTGTGATGTTCTCACGCATGTTCTTGTCCTGCCCCTTTCTAACTCCTTGTTGGAAATCAGTACAAGAGAAACTGTCTTTTAAGCAAGCTTTTGAAGCCCTCATGTATTGCAGATTTAGTCTTTCTTCCAACACCAGATACCTGCCTGCCTCTTAAGACGCCTTGTACGCCTTTGTAACACTTTTAGTCAGGTGACTATATCAACGTTATTGGTAACTTGCCTTCCCCCAACACAGTCAAGATGGGAGGCTGATCAAGATGAAGAAAGTGAGACTACATGCCTCTATCGCCAAATTAAAAAAAAGAGTGGTATCATTTTATAGACATACTGAGATCTTGCAAACTCTGTATGATGTTGATGAACCCTGTTTATTTTTCAACACACACCTTATTTTTTTCCTTCATTTTGAATTGGTTTTTGCTAGTATTATTGTTACTTTGTTTTATGCCTGCCATGACTTGCTGACATTTTATTAGCATGTTTTTTCTGAGCTACTTCATTATTTGTATTGTATCTCACTGCCCAAATGTTATGTTTAGTGAAAATTCAAAAAATTAAATCGCAAACAAGACATTTCCCACTGGAGATGATGGATGCAAAAGACAGAGCTAGATACAAAAAATGGACTTACATTAATCAGATGGACACAAATATGAGTCCGAATTAATGTTAATGTTGTTTTGTGCTGCTGGATGTGTAAATAGGCAACAATTTATCAATATTTGGATAATAAAATAAAAAAAGTTACATCCATGAAAAACGTAGGCTCCAGTTACTACATACCCAACCTCAACAGCTTTACCTTCCATCTGCCTACATAAATTGAGAGACCAGACTGCATTACATGTTACGGAAATCCCGTAAATCCTTACACATTGCATATATATCATATCTCGCTCTACGGCTCCGCACATTTTCCAATTGGACCCTTAATCTAATTTTCTTCCGTTCAATGTAATGATATATCGCCATGAGACTTCTGGGTGATGTGTGCTTTTCTCTCTGCGGGGATGACTGGTGGATCAATGCAACGTCGCTGTATTCTTGCCTTATTCACGGGGATCCAGCCCCCCCAGGTTTGCTTGCATTCAGGTGAAGCTGCTCCTCTTGTGCAGCGATCCCTGCAGAGTGATTCAATGTCCCGTCTCTCCCCTACATCCTCCCAAATCCCTCTAAATTGGCCTGCTTTCAACCTCCCTGAAACATTATCAGTCAACAAGCGTCGGATTCACCATCAAGCGGGAAACATCATTTACGGAAACATTACATTTTCCAGCTGTTAGCGCTTTCCCGCACTAAAATGAGAAACGTCCAAGGATTAAGTGCCACCTGTACCCACGATAATGGACTGGAATTGTATATTCTCAGGGTGATGGGAACATCACAGGATTTTAGAGATCGTATTTTTTTTGTCACATCCTAATATTAGACACGCCCTCATGAGGATTAGTTTGCCATGTTTCTGTGTGTGTGTGTGTGTGTGTGTGTGTGTGTGTGTGTGTGTGTGTGTGTGTGTGTGTGTGTGTGTGTGTGTGTGTGTGTGTGTGTGTGTGTGTGTGTGTGTGTGTGTGTGTGTGTGTGTGTGTGTGTGTGTGTGTCACTGAGCAGTGGCCTTGAGAGCAGGTTACTTCCTGGCTGTATCATTAATGATGGCAGTGCAGGTTGGTGTACTTGATCCGATCTATGGAGCTCATTCTTTTTACCTTTCCTTTCACAGCGCTGTGTGGGGAATGCATGTAATGAATAATATACCAGAAGACTAACAGCAGGGTAATTACAGGAAAATGAATGCACCTGCATTTTGCCCACAATGTCAAGAAAAAAAACCCAGATTGCCATTATGTTGGAGGGAGGCTTATGCTTTAGGTTGCGTTTTAGTCAGCTGGGCAGTTGTCTGTCAAAACTGTGTTTTTACCGTTTTGCCACAACCATGTTATATGTAACAATTAGCTTTTTGTTTTACTTTTGATTGCAAAAGGGTGACCAGAAAGTGTGCAACAGGGACCCTTGGCAATATAAACAGGAACAATAAATCCATATCGACAAAGGTATTTGGTTTTATTTAAGTGCAGAGTCCTCTGGGTGTGTGCGGGCCACTGGATTTAACAGACGTCCTAAATCCATACATCACTGCAACATAAACATACTCCCAGGTTTTACTCATCTAATAAAAAACAACAATAAATTCAACCCATGTGACATAAATACATTAGTAGAAATACAGCCAGAGAGCATGTACCTTGGTTTATTTATTATAGAACATTAAATCTTATGAGAAATAAATGCATCAGGTACGCATTTAATATACAATGGTTAATTTACCAATATTTATTCTAAAAAGGGGCCCTATGCTTTTGGGTTTTCTCTTTCCTGTTGTGTGTTATACAGGTTTTATGTGCATGTAAATAGTCTACAAAGGCTAAAATCCCAAAGTTCCCTCTGGAGGGAGTTTCTCTCCCACACACTGAAACACCTCCATTGGACTCCTTTCTTTACTTCTGCATAGTGACATCACTATGTAACACGCTTCTATTGGCTAGCATCCCAACACAATGTAAGGGGGGGGGTGGGGGACATATCTAAGTGTTTAACCAATCACAACAGAGCCGGCCAGCTAACCAATCAGAGCAGATGGGCTCTGGTTTCAGACAGAGGGTGAAAAGAGGTGCTGCAGCACAGGCAGTATGAGAAAAATAAAAAGAGCTTTTTGAAAATTAAAGACTTCGGACATGTCACAGTAGAAACACTAAATACAAATATGAACCTGTAAATGAGCATCGTAAGGCCCCTTTAATTATAATATGGCTCTGTTCCACCAAAAGTATTCATTTTTAAAACACATTATTTTATTATCAAATATTTTTATATATATTTCTAATTTATTCAAATCACTTCAAGAAAAGTATGACGACATCATGAATCCAGGATGAACATTAAAGATAAAAAAAGTCCTTTATAGTGTGTGCTCAGGAATCTTCACAAGTATTTTCCAATAATACATCAAACAGCTGTCTAATATTACAGGCCTGCCATTCCTTATCACAAGAATGAAGCTCAGCTGCAGTTTTTAGACAGGGATATAAAGAGTGTGTGGGTATGTGTGTGTGTGTGTGTATGCGTTTATCATTTATTTCTTGTCAATTTGCCTTCATAAAAAGAACAGACTTCATATGATTTAAAATGTAATACCACACCACATACTCCAAATCTTTACAATTACCACCTACTGTGTGTACACTATTCTTGACGTTGCAGCGAGAAAGCTGTTAACGATCCAATAGCAAGTATTCAACCACCAGCACATGAACTGAAGAGCCAAATCACTGCTTTGTTAAATCAATGGGTATTTCTATATATTTCTAGACATATCCGCTATTATTACATGATTGCAAGATTCATTATTGACGTTTAAAGGCCTGCTGTGAACATTGTGCAGTATAATTTGGAACAAACACATATATCATGCTGAAGAAAATCACTATATGCAAGCTATGCTCCTATGGATCAGTCTAATAGAGTGAAAGGCAGAATCATTATCCCCGAGTACAGTCCCCACTACACACTGGCAACATCAAGCCACCGCTGAGAAATTGGATGTTTTGCTTTGTACTGGAGGCACACTGTGCTATTCGGGTCCACAGTCCCATGGACAGTCCCATTCTTACATGTTTTCTTTCAATCCAACCACTTTTATTTCCTTTTATATTGTGGCTAATCCATGTTTTTTAAAACCAGAGTGGACTGACAGGCCTGTGTTGTGTTTCGCTGTAGGATCAACATAAATTCCCCAGGTAATGGGTTCACAATTGCTCATATCCTTGCCAGTCTTTCATGCTGTAAAATTGTATTTCTATTCTACCATTTCAGAATGATCTTTTAAAATTCAAATTATTTGAATATGGTTGGTTTGAAAAAAAAGAGAGATGCAGAGAATGTCGGTAATTGATAACCAAACCGGTGTTGCCGAGGTGACATTCATGAGGTGTTTGTGGCTCGGTGGTGGAAATTGTTTTTTAGCCGTGTGAAGGGCATGTTCACCATCTGCTTTTGTTGCATTGTAAACCAAAATCAAAAGCGTATGAGTGTATTTTTTAGAACATGTTCACTGTCCCTCTTAGCCATGCTGGCAGCAAGAGGAATATTAATGTAAATGTCACTTTGGTCCAGACTACAATATCTTGAGAAATACTTTCTGGATAACCATAGAAGTTTATATAAATATTACCGAGCACCAGTTAACAAATCCCTTAGTCTTCAGTGATATCCATATTTTTCCTTCAGTACCCCAATTATGCCAAAACAAAGACTGGCACACACGAGAGAGAGAAAAAAAAGAAACATACGGTGGCCCTGAAGTGCAAGACACCACAGCATTTCAGAAAACACCACAGCATTTCACAAAACACTACAGCATTTCAGAAAACACCACAGCATTTCACAAAACACTACAGCATTTCAGAAAACACCACAGCATTTCACAAAACGCCACAGCATTTCACAAAACACTACAGAACTTCACAAAACACCACAGCATTTCAGAAAACACCACAGCATTTCAGAAAACACCACAGCATTTCACAAAACACTACAGCATTTCACAAAACGCCGCAGCATTTCAGAAAACACCACAGCATTTCAGAAAACACCACAGCATTTCAGAAAACACCACAGCATTTCACATTGGACGGAAAGGGTATTCCTTTAGGGAGAACACTTCTTGTTTGTGATTGGACAGAGCCAGCCAGAGAAGCACTGCTGTGATTGGTTGTTTTTGCTGCCAGTCAAGAAATGACGCTTCGTGATTGGTCAACACCCGACAGCGAAATATGTCCCAACCATGGTCCCACAACGTATGGTCCCAACACATCAGCCGTTAGCACACACTCAGATCTCACAGCTCCTCATATCTGTTCAGAAACTGGACAAAAGTTAAACATGTACAAACCACAGACTGTCTATGTCATGGCGAATACAGTCGCTGCTTTATTTATGTCTGTATGATGTTGTTGTGTGGACGGAGCAGCTACAGGTTAGTTTAGCCTGATGAATCCGATTCAGAAAACACGCATTTTAAAAGCTTTTCGCCTGCCGTCTTGTCTGCAGACTTGTCAAAGCGTTAATTCATGGTTTTTACTAACTGCTATCAGTATGTAGTTACTTCGGCATCACTTTGAAACGTGTATTACAATTAAATCACGGTCAAATATGTTCATTTTGTTGTAGGATTTACATGGAGATACGCCCCGTCCCCTCTCCAGCGCCTCTTGTTTGAATGACAGCATTGACAGGAGCAAACACAGCTGACAGCCGCGGTGAAACTCGAGCGATTAGAGCGATGCGAATATTGGGTGGTCTACCATAGTATTTACATGGAGATAAGCCCCTTACAAACCATGAGTTAATAAAGCATTAATTCTGTATTTACTCCTGTCATTCAAACAAGACGCTGGAGAGGGGGCGGGCCGTATCTCCATGTAATCGGATCCATCAGGCTAAACTAACCTGTAGCTGCTCCGTCCACGCTCACAACAACCCAACGTCATACAGACAAAAATAAAGCAGCGATTGTATTCACCATGACATAGACAGTCTGTGGTTTGTACATGTTTAACTTTTGTCCAGTTTCTGAACAGATATGAGGAGCTGTGAGCTCTGAGTGTGTGCTAACAGCTGAGCTAACGGCTGATGTGTTGGGCTAATCACAAGCGTCATTTCTTGACTGGCAGCAAAAACAACCAATCACAGCAGTGCTTCTCTGGCTGGCTCTGTCCAATCACAAACAAGAAGTGTTCTCCCTAAAGGAATACCCTTTCCGTCCAATGTGAAATGCTGTGGTGTTTTGTGAAATGCTGTAGTGTTTTGTGAAATGCTGTGGTGTTTTGTGAAATGCTGTAGTGTTTTGTGAAATGCTGTGGTATTTTCTGAAATGCTGTGGTGTTTTGTGAAATGCTGTAGTGTTTTGTGAAATGCTGTGGTGTTTTGTGAAATGCTGTAGTGTTTTGTGAAATGCTGTGGCGTTTTCTGTAATGCTGTAGTGTTTTGTGAAATGCTGTAGTGTTTTGTGAAATGCTGTGGCGTTTTGTGAAACGCTGTGGTGTTTTCTGAAATGCTGTGGTGTCTTGCACTTCAGGGCCACCGTAGAAACAAGAACATTTAAACAACAGCAGCGAAAGGATAGTCTAGCCACCAGTACTTCTACGAAGAGCTGTCACAATTATAGAGTTTGTGTGATGAGGGAATACTGCAAATGTAAGGTGATTAAAAAAATTGGGGCGGTGGTGGCGAAGTCGATAGGGACTTGGCTTGGCAACTGGAAGGTCACCAGTTCAAGTCCCGGCAAGACCAAGTGCTACCGAGGTGTCCCTGAGCAAGGCACCGTTCCCTACACTGCTCCCCGGGCGCTGTTCAAAATGGCTGCCCACTGCTCCTAACACTAGGATGGGTCAAATGCAGAGAAACAATTTCCCCACGGGGATTAATAAAGTATATCAAATCAAATCAAAACTAATTAAATTGTGAAAAACAGTTCAATAAAAATGATGCTATGATACATTTAAAGTTAAAAATACACATCAAAACAAATATAAACGTATTGTGCAACGTCTGACATTCCTATGAGCCTCATCTGTGCATAGTGTTTAGCTCATCGAATATGCGCATACTAAAACTTACACTAATACATTGAAGTACAGTGGTAAACACCATGGTCAGAAAATAAGTTGCCAAAGTCAATACTGTAGGGGCGTTAAATTAGGAAAATATTATGAATACTTCCTAATGTCAGTTTTTTGTATTCGTGTCAGCAAAGACACACATACAGATAAAACTCGCACAGCATGGTTGAGATCTGCAGAACTTTAATAAACCCTCTGGAGTACTGTATGATGCACTGATACACTTCACTGCCTTGTAGAAGAGTGCATTCAGTAAATGACAAAACTGAAGTTTGCACTGTCACACTTTTGACAGTGCTTTCCGAGTCCCTGCTAAAGGGAGACAGAGCCGAATGTTTATTGAATCAGACGATGGTGTATGCTGCAAAGTAATGACACACAGCATAGTGTCATCGTGTCACAGCATTTACCTGTGAGCAGAAACTCAGTGGTGTTTCCTGAATGTAAACTCAGCATGAATCACTCTCTTGAGTTGCAATATATCAGATATGTATTCAAAGTCACTTCTCCGGTCAGAAGCTTTGCTGGCAGTTTCCTGTTAGGTCATACAAACAGAGCTTGTATTAGAAGAGGGGAAATATAGATATAGTTTCATATTTTTTCACACAGATCCCAATGTCATACATTCTAAGAGAAAATTAATGTAGACTTAAAGAGGACATATTATGCTAATTTTCAAGTTCATATTTCTATTAAGTGCCTCTATTGTGACATTGCTTTATTTTTCTCATACTGCCTGCCTCTGTTGTGATTGGTCAACCGTTTAGATATGTGTTGGAAATGTCCCGCCCCTTAGCCTATCACGAACAATGTGTTGGAGCGCTAGCCAATAGAAGCGTGAGTGTTACGTAGTGATGTCACTGGGTGGGGTGGGAGAGAAACCTTTTGCCTTTGCAGACCATTTACATGCACAAAAGCCTATACAACACACTACAGGAAAGAGAAAACCCCAAAAAGCATAATAGGGCGTCTTTAACGAAGGTTCTGAAATAAGGACTGTTAAAAATAAATCTATAATCAAATATAGATATCACAAGTCTCAACATACTCCTTCCCCCTCTATGAGTGTGATGTCTTTGTCGCTCCACACGCTGCAGGGAACTACTCTGTTCATCCAAATCTAGTTTGCCTGCCACAACAACATGTCGAGCATGTGTTTGATTGTTTCTACCTCCTTACAGCTCCCTGTGATCGCAGGAAGATCGCCTGGAAACGAGTGGGACACGGTGACTGAGGACTGACCTTGTCCCGGACAATCTTTCAAAGTTATTGAGCCGGGGTGGCGATGACAGTTGAGAAATGCTGGGCTGAGCCACACTGGCTAAAATTGTCTTCATATTGACCTCCTTGAAAAGAATGAACTCATTCCCTGCAGTGTAGGGGCGGATATTCTAATAACTAGAGAGGGATAGGAGAACACCCAGAAACAGCCAGTGTGTGTGTTACTGTATGCAACTCTACATTCAGTATTTGGATGTTTCTGAGTCACCCTAGCAACATTACAATGACGGAAAACTTAAATTACGTTACCAAATAGTCTCATCAAGGTTCAAGGTTCTTTATTTGTCATATGAACATAGCTACAGAATAGTTATGTCGATGAAAATCTTAGGTCACAGGCTTCTCCAACAGTGCAACACAATAATACAAACAGAAAAATGTAGTGCAAGTAAATATTCAAAAGTAAATACAAAAAGAAAAATAGTTTAAAAAAGTGAAATAGTGAAATAAGAGTCTTGTATGATGGTGTTGTATTAAAACTGCACAGAGAATGAGGTTTGTCTATGTTGTAAGAACATCTCAACCCAAAGTGTTTTCCCCATCCTTTTTTAGTGATTGCAAAGTTTATACAAGGACATAACGGCTTGTCATCAGTTGGCAGCGTGTTGGCCTTTGATGTTCATTGTTTTTATGCTTCTGATGAATTCCCTTCATGAGAGCTGTGGTGTCAACACCATGACATTGTCATGTGGGTGAAGACAAGAGGAAGGAGCCTGTGCCGTGTTTCTTTCCAGTTTGTAATGCATCATGAACTTTCACCTGCTAAACAAAAATAACTGTAGCACCATATTGAACGCTCACAGGACTGCTCCCCACCCACCCTCTGTACAGTATGACCCTGGCTAAAAGTTAATGGCGTACAGTGCGAGTATAAAAGTATTTATGAAGTATATCTGATTGCCTAGTCACGCCGAAGAGACAACTGTGATGCTGTATCAGTACGGTGGCCGACACGTGCAATCCAAAACATTTACAAAATGTACAGCAGTGTTTTGTCAGTATTTGAAATGACTAGGTTAGCTAGGTTAGCAAGATGGCTGGTCTCTACAAATATCGGAAGGAATTGTTAAATTATATTTTATTTACATTTTCAGTGACGGTGACAGTTGGCCAACTTTGTTTCTCCTACTGGTAGTATTATGGGCCGTTGTAGCACAGAATATAGACAAATAAACAATTCCAAACACACATGCTTTTGGACATGACTGTAATGGTATCGTACAATGTTATCGGACTCAAATATGTATACATGTTCATTTAATTCCTTTCTTGTTTTAACAGTTTCTTATATAATTTGAATTGTATCTTAAATATTATTATCCTTGTGTGAATCTGTACTGTCCTGCTTTTCGCTCTCACTCTGTTGCTGCTTAAACTCCTGAATTTCCCGACGGGGATTAATATAAACTATAGGTTACTTACGTAACCCCAGGACTCAGAGTAACATGAAGTGAGATGTCTCACTATGGGATGCGCCTCAATGCGTATGCAAACAGAAGCATCAATCTCATTACGCCAATCCTGATTGGCTGGTGATCTTGATGTCTACGTCAGGGAATCCACCCACCCTTTAAGTAGCTTGCACTACGTTGCAGCGTCATTCAAAATAAGCACCTCTTCTCGCTTCGCCTTAGCAAGAAGGGCCGTCTGGTGAGACATCTCACTTCATGTTACTCTGAGTCCTGGGGTTACGTGAGTAACCTATAGTTCTCATTCATAACACTCCGTTCGATGTCTCACTATGGGATATTGAAACTCCCGTATTGCTAGACATGCTTATCTCGAAAATCACCAAAACAACCAGAACTTAACAGGTAGAACCCTGTCTCAACACGGGGCCCAGCACTGCGCGGGCCACACTTGGAGCAGAGACATCTAGCCTGTAAAAGCGGACAAAAGTGAGCGGCGAGGACCAGCTCGCTGCTGCACAAATGTCTTGGATGGAAACACCTTTGAACAAAGCCCAGGATGTAGCCAGTCCACGAGTAGAATGAGCACGCAGGCCCGTTGGTGCCTGCAAACCCTGACTCGTATAAGCCAGAGCAATCGCTTCCACAATCCAGTGGGAGAGCCGTTGCCTGGTAACGGGCTTGCTCTTATGAGGCTTAGCCCAGGATACAAAGAGTTGGTCATTGCATCGAAACTCTTTTGACCTGTCCATATAGGTGCGTAAAGCACGGACTGGGCACAGAAAATGTGGCCGCTGTTCCTCAGAGGAACACAGTGGCGGAGGAAATGCCTCAATGTCAATGGGGGTACATGAGCCAACCACCTTAGGTACAAAGGCAGGGTTGGGCTTCAGCAACACTCTTGTTTTCCCCAGGCCTAACTGAGTGCATGAAGGATGTACAGAGAGCCCATGAATGTCACTGACTCGCTTGGCAGATGCCAGAGCCAGTAACAGCACTGTCTTCAGTGACAGGTGTTTCATGTCAGCTTCTTCCAGGGGTTCAAATGGAGGTCGAGTGAGCCCATCTAAAACCACCGCCAAGTCCCATAAGGGCACCAGTGACCTGGAAACAGGGAGGAGCCTGCGAGCCCCTTTCATAAAACGGCAGACCAAGGGATGTTGGCTAGCCGTCTTTCCCTCAAAGCCCACATGGCATGCAGCAATAGCAGCCAGGTCCTGTAGAAATGATAGAATCACCCCGACAGGACATTGAAAAGAGATGTGTCCTTTTTGAAGGCACCACTCCTCAAACACCCTCCAATTACAGTCATAGAGGGACCTGGTGGAGGAAGCTCTTGCACTCTGAATAGTGTTTATCACCTTCTGAGGGAGTCCCACTGTATTCAGGTTATAACACTCATGGGCCAGGCCCATAGTGCCAAGCGCTCTGGGTGAAAAATCGTCCCCCCCGCCTGAGACAGTATGTCCCTGCGTAGTGGGAGCTGCCATGGCTGCCCGCACAGCAGCTGATAGATCTCCGCCAGCCAGTACATTGCAGGCCAGTGTGGAGCTATTAGGATCAGTGTGTGGCGTTGTTCTCTCACTCTGGCCAGAGTTGGGGGTATCAGAGCCAGGGGTGGGAACGCGTACAGAAGGACCGGAGGCCAAACGTGCGCGAGCACTTCCATGCCTAATGGTGCGTTTAAATCGCGCATTGAAAAGAACAGCTGACATTGAGCGTTTTCTTTTGATGCGAACAGATCCACCGCGGCCCGGCCGTAACACACCCACAGCTGACTCACAATTATTGGATGTAGAGTCCAGTCTGCATATAGTGGTGCACCTCTGTACAGCAGATCTGCCCCGAGGTGCATCACTCCTGGTACGTGCGTCGCTCTCAGAGAGAGGAGACGTCCGCAGCTCCATAAGATCAGTTTGCGTGCCAGCATGTGTAACTGGAGAGAACGCAAACCCCCTTGGCGGTTTATATACAATATTGTAGTCGTGTTGTCTGTCCTCACGAGGACATTATGTCCTCTGAGAAAAGGCAGAAAGCGTTTCAGGGTGAGGAACACCGCTAAAATCTCCAGATAATGTATGTGTGACCGTTGGAGGTCTCTGCTCCAGAGACCCCTCACAGGTCGACCTTCGTATATATACCCCCCAGCCCGTCAGACATGCGTCTGTGGTGACCACCTTCCGCGATAGGACAGCACCCATAGGCACGCCCCGTACTAGAAAAGTCGGGTGCAGCCAGTGGCGCAGTGCCATTACGCATTTCATAGTGACCATCACTCTCCGCGCGCCATGAAGCACGGGGTCCAGTCTGAGGGCAGCTACCCAGCGCTGAAACTCCCTCATGTGTAAGTGTCCCAGTCGTACCACCAGGATGGCTGACGCCATGAGCCCCAGTAACCGCAGACATGATCTGAAGAGAACATATTTGCGTGAATGAGCGAGACAAGCCCTGAAGGCTTTCACTCTCTTTGCTGACAAGCGGGCTGTAAAGGACACCGAATTCAGGCGTAGGCCCAGGAAGAGTACAGTCTGGGCTGGGGACAACATGCTCTTTTCTGTATGTTTTTACGAAACCCAGGTCGAGCAGGTGTTTTACAAGGACATTCGTCTGCGTAATAGCCTCTTGCTCCGACTTTGCGAGAAGGAGCCAATCGTCCAGATAAGTTGCCAGGCGAATACCCTGTTGTCTTAACGGGGCTATCGCGGCTTCCGTACACCGTACAAACACTCGTGGGATGAGAGACAGACCGAAGGGAAGTACTCTGTACTCGTAACAGACACCCTGAAAGGCGAACCTCAGATATTTCCTGTGTGGATAACATACTGGGATGTGGCAATACGCGTCTTTCAGGTCGACTGATGTGAACCAATCGTTTTGGCGCACGAGACGCAACAGAGATGTGTGAGTGAGCATTCTGAATTTGTATCTTTTGAGATATTTGTTCAGAGCCCTCAAATCTAGTATAGGCCGATTCCCGTTCCCTCCTCGTTTGGGAATGAGGAAATATTTGGAATAAAAGCCGCTCTGACTCTGTTCGGAGGGTATTATAGATATAGCCTTCTTGTCTAGTAGCGAGAGGATCTCTTGCTCTAGAATATGGGCCGACTCTCCCCGGGCCTGTGAATACAGAATGCCCGAGAAGTGAGGGGGGGGGTGACAGCGAATTGGAGTCTGTAACCCCGTGTTATTGTCTTGAAAACCCAAGCAGAATCTGTGAGCATCCTCCACTTTTCGCTTCTCAAAGCGAGTGGAGATGTCACATCCCTGTCGTATGCCCTCTGTGTCTTTATTTGTTGTGTTATGGGGCCCTCTAGTGTCTGAACAGGTTGAGAACCCCGGTCGACACTGCACATGCGCGTTGCGGTGATGCCTTCACAGCCCCGTCCATCGTCCGCCTTCTGAGAGAGGTAGCAGCCAAGGGGGGTAGACGTCAGACTGTTTATTGTTTTTATTGTCTTTCTTTTCATTTTTATTGACTGCGCCCTTGGCTTTAAGCCTGGAAACGACCGTGGAAAATGATTTATTAAAAGACAATAGTGACGACGTGTTTGTGTGACTTAAACGAGCAGCGGAGCTTGCTGTCGTTGATGTTAAGTCCATTTCCCTCATGGCGCGAACTTGAGGATGACGTTCTGACCTCACTCGAGGCGGCGGGAAGATGGGGGCATGGTGGCACCCCGAAAACACATGAGCATCTAACACTGGAACGTGTTGTGGAGCTGGAGAACAGGGAACTTCCAGCTCTTTTATCGAGGAGAGGAGAGGAGGCTGTCAGGCCGCCCTCTTCTTCTTCCTCGTCTGGTGGCTGAAAGTCTGGGCCGGCTGCTGCTGGAACCGGAGACTTTCTTGGCCAGCTCGTCCTCGCCTCGTGTCTGGGCTGGAGACCCGGGGCGGGCTGTGGCCTCTGCTGTTTCGGGATCTTGAAACGGGCAGGACGTGAGGCAGCCTGAGTGAAGGACTGCCGCGGGGCCGTTGAAGGCGGCGACTGGACCCTTCGGGGAAGACAAAGCTGGAGAGCCTCATCATCCTTCTTTTTGGATTCACACCGCTGCTGCATCGAAGCTAGAGCAGAGCCAAATATGCCCTCCGGAACAATAGGCATGTCCAAGACGTCCTCTTTTTCCCGGTCTGGAAGGTTCGTCAGGGTAAGCCACCTGGCTCTCTCCTTTCCCACCATTATCCCCAGTGCTTTGCCCGTGGCTTGGACTGAACAGCGCTGCACACAGAGGCAAGTGTCCGTGATCGCTGCGATTGCGTCTCACACGGGAGGCTCAGGTTTGATCGTCATGTCCTCGCAGAGCTCCGCCTGGTAGGCGGTCAGCAGCGAGGAGACGTTGAGCGCCCTGGCGGACAAAGCTGCGGCTTTATAGGCTTGTTCGGTCATTGCTGACTGGAAGCGGTCTGCCTTTGCCGGTAGCGTGGGGTTCCTGCTCGGTGCCGAAGCCAGCCACGGTTGGAGGTGGGCTGCCACCAGCGGTTCCATGAGCGGCATGTGGAGCAGGCCGAGCTTCTCCATGCCGACACAGTCCAAAGAGGAGGCACCCTGGATTGGGGCCTTGTTGCTGAAAGAGCGGTCTCTCCACGAGACCGTCACCTCGTCCAGCATCTCTGGAAAGACTAGGAGAAGCTGCTTCCTCATCCTCGCTGCTTGGGGCAAGTTCTTCCCCTCATAGCGAGATCCTGGAGGTCTCCTTGGCCACTTCAGGCCTGCAAGTCCATACTGAGGCAGGGCGAAGCTGGTGTGCTTTCGCCCGGGGGAGCGGACATCGCCTCCGGCTTGGCAGCCTGGGCAGATGAAACGAAGATGTCATCTTCGTGCTCATCCGAGTCGGATAAGAGGAACTCAGAGGCATCCTCTTCATTCTCCGCATATAATCCAGCTGTAGGTCATCCTCCGCGGGTGGAACCACGGTGAGGTCCAGTTGGGAGCCCCAGCTTGACACAGCGCGGGGCTCCGCTTTCGCTGCCACCGGGCCCCAGCCTGACATGGCACGGGGCTCCGATTCCGCGGCTACCGCCGTTGTTGAGCCCCAGCCTGACACAGCGCGGGGCTCAATCTCCGCGGCGGTCGCCACCATGTCCCGATTGCCGGCCGGCGAATCAACGGACATGAAGAGGTCCCGTCCCGACAGGCTAGCTTGGCGCGCTAGCCGTCGGCAGAGGCTCTTGATGGTGAAGCGGGCACAATGTCCGCACGAACCGGGGGTATCGATAGCTTCCTGGGCGTGTTCCAGCCCAAGGCAGGACGATCAAACCTGATGTGAGTCCGTGCCCGAGATCCTAAACCCGCAGCCGCAGAGCCGAGCCTCCGAGCTGAGCCTCCGAGCCGCCGACTCCTCTGGTGTGAAGGAGAGAAGGGTCCACCCTCGTTTGCCGGGGTGTCGGCGCGAAGGGACCTACCAGTTTCACCCACTGTCTCTGCCACCTCCCTCCATGCCTCGCTCCTCCGGTTTGTAACCCGGTAGATGAACACAACAGAGACTGATCATACAGCACCGGGTGATTCACTACCGCTCCATTTTTTGGAATATGAGGAAATGACTTGCGTAGTCTCTCCCAGCATACACGTGGTTTGATTGGCTAGCGCTTGTACTGTCAGATTTGCATACGCGGGATTTGATTGGCTGATGCCAAGCATCGAGCCTCAAAAGTTGAACATTGTTCAACTTTTGATGCCGATAGATGCTCGTGATGCTTGCAAAGCTATGCCATGCTCCCCACAATGCAGTTCGGCGAAGTTTAAAAATCTTCTACGTCACCCCATTCAAATGAATGGGCGAAGCGTTGAAAGCATTTTTCGATGCCTGTAGTGTAGACGGGCCGTTACTTCTCCGCTGTTTTCTTGTCGCTCTTGTCTTGTCAGTTAGTTTCAGCCAAACTGTATACAGTTCAATCGAACGGACTTCTTTGTGCAGATGTGAGCGTCCTTAACAACGGTGAATAAATCCTTGACAGCGGTCTGTCTGTTCTGGATTAAAAATGTGTCACGTGTTTTGAATTGACCAATCAGAATCGAGAATTCAACAAAGCCATGTGATAATATTTTTTAACGGACGTTGCCTGATTATATAATAATATCAAATCAAATCAAGTTTATTTATAAAGCACATTCTAAAACAACTTTCGGTCGCGCCAAAGTGCTGTACATGAATAAAAAATATACGGAACATATTGCAATTTGTAGCATTTAAGTTAAAAACAACAAATATAAAGGCAGACACAGTTAAAATACAAAATGAAAAATGTCATGCTCTGCTCACTTTTAAAAGGCCAGAGAGAAAAAGTGTGTTTTTAGAGAGGATTTAAAAGCCCCTAGTGTCTGGGCCGACCTCACAGGTAAGGGCAGAGTGTTCCAGAGCCTGGGACCAGCTGCTGCGAAGGCTCGGTGCCCTCTAGTTTTTAGCCTGGTTTTCGGCACTACCAGCAGCATTTGGTCGGCAGACCTTAGAGCTCTGGCTGGGGTGTATCGCTGGATTAAGTCAGCTATATAAGCCGGAGCCAGCCCGTTTAGGGCCTTAAAAACAAATAAAAGGAGTTTAAAATCTATTCGGAACCGAACTGGAAGCCAGTGAAGTGAGGCCAGAATGGGGGTAATGTGGTCACGCCTTTTGTGGCCAGTCAGGAGACGTGCAGCTGCGTTCTGTACTAGCTGCAGGCGTTTTATGGATGCCTGATCCATGCCCACATACAAAGCGTTGCAGTAGTCCAGTCGCGATGTCACAAAAGCGTTAATTACCCTCTCTAAGTCTTTAAAAGATAAAAACGACTTGGTCTTAGCCAATAGTCGTAATTTAAAAAAGCAGGTTTTGACTACGCTGCTGACCTGTTTATCGAATTTAAAAGTGCTATTGAAGGTTACTCCAAGGTTCGTTACAGCGGGGAGGATGTTTTTACTCAGGGAGCCAAGAATGTCAACCTGGGAGGCCGGAGGTTGGGGTCCAAAAAAAATTACCTCGGTCTTGCTCTCGTTGAGGGTGAGGAAGTTTTGGCTCAGCCAGGATTTAATTTCAGCCAAGCAGTCCATCAATTGCTGTAAGGAGTTGGCATTAGCATTGAGAGGTAGATATATCTGAACGTCATCAGCGTAGCAGTGGAAGGGGATGTTGTGCCTGCGGACTGTTCGAGCCGCGACAACAGAATGCTGTGGTCCACGGTATCGAAGGCCGCTGTCAGGTCCAACAGCACCAGGACAGCTGGGCTACCTGAGTCGGCGGCTAGGAGGAGATCATTAAAAACTCTTAAAAGGGCTGTTTCAGTGCTGTGCATTGGTTTGAAACCAGACTGAAACTTTTCATGGATGCCATGCGTGGTTAAAAAAGACTGCAGCTGGGCGTAGACTACTCGCTCCAGCGCTTTAGATAAAAACGGTAGCTGGGAGATGGGCCTAAAATTTGCAAGAATGGAGGGGTCGAGATTTTTCTTTTTTAGCAGTGGCTTGACCACAGCATGTTTGAAGGCAGCTGGGACACATCCTGAGCTGAGAGAGGTGTTTATAAGTAATAAAATACTTGCTCCGACTGAATCGAAAACGTCTCTGAGAAGGCGAGAGGGAATGCTGTCTGAGGTGCAGTTTGTCGGCCGCAGGTGCTTGACAACATCTGAGAGAGAAGAGAGGGATACAGGCTCAAAGTGGTCGAGGACAGCAGCGCACAGAAGAGGGGCAGCATCTGGGTTAGCACTAGTGTGGGCTAGCCTAAGAGCAGATACTTTTTCAATAAAAAATGACAGAAACTTATCACAGAGAGTAGTCGATGGTACAATTGGAGAAACATCACAGGGATTAATGATCGAGTTGAGGACATTAAAAAGAACCTGAGGTTTGTGGCTGTTCTTAGAGATTAACAGAGAAATGTGCTCTGTCTTGGCTGCTTTGACTGCCGTCTGGTAGTCGGAAAGGCAAGCACGAAGG
Organism: Pseudochaenichthys georgianus; assembly: GCF_902827115.2. Lineage (NCBI taxonomy): Eukaryota > Metazoa > Chordata > Actinopteri > Perciformes > Channichthyidae > Pseudochaenichthys > Pseudochaenichthys georgianus. The sequence goes on from NC_047510.2 coordinate 11,623,641, forward strand.
ATTTCCAAGGAGACATGGAGTCCATCCTTCTTCCACTTTCTCTCTGCACGCCTGCAAGCGCGTCTGAGAGCACGAGTACAGTCACTGAGCCACGGCTGTGGGAGAATATATGTCTGTTGATCTCCAGACTAACAGCAGCATGATAATAACCTGCCGAAAGTGCCGATGCTCCATGGCGGAGGCTCCGCTAGAAATTGCCGGGATTTGCGTTTGTACCCCCTTAATGTCTGACCAATGGTTGAACAGCATTTCCGAGCACATAACTTGTGTTTAAAGTTTATAGTCCGTTTGAGTTTTTCCCGTGTGAACGCAAACCGAACCTTCTGAAAAATGAAACAATTAGAGCCGGGACTCGATTAAAAAAATTAATCTAATTAATTAGAGGCTTTGTAATTAATTAATCGAAATTAATCGCATTTTTAATCAAATATACATATTTGACCTGAGAACAGTGAGAAGCAATTTTCACATGGATTTTACTCCAAGTGGTCTACAGTCCAACTGCATGACATTAAGGATTTTGGGAGGGCCATCTAAGCTAATTTACAGATGGCCCTGAGCCCAATAGAGATTGCCCTGAAAAATTCACGCGGACGAAATGGCACGAAGGGTTTGGGGGGCCTCCGTCCCCCTAGACATTTTTGATTTTTGCAGGTCTTAGATGCTGTCTGGTGCATTCTCTAGACTGAATTATAAGATGAACCACCACAATATTGTACAATTTCAATTTTATTCTTCATTTCACTTGTTTGTTTGTTCTTGATTGTGTTTGCTCGCTTGCATGCCCTGCATAGCTATAATAAATACTTAAGTTGTTGGTCAAAACACTTTCCATCTGATGAAGGCAAATGCCTTCCCAGATGGAAAAAAGTAGAAAACATTACATTCAGTTATAACTGCCAAAACAAACATTATTTAGACTATTATGGCCCCTGTTAAAAATGTTTGTAATGTTAACTACTGTAAATCGGTCGAACGAATGCCTCCTCATCCGGAAGTTGACCGAGCAGACCCGAGCAGCAGTCGAGAGGAGCCGAGCGCATCCGCGAAGCACACGTCAGAGTTCCCGTTAGCCGGCAAATCTAAATATCTTCGGTCAAAATAATTTTCCTTTAGAGCAATACCGCTTCAGTTGCGCCACTTATGTGACAGACAAGAAGAGTATGTGACAGACAAGAATAGTCAACTCTAATGTCTAACACTTAATGTGGAGAAAGAGATGTCCCTGTATGGGTTGATTGTGCGTTGATCTGTTGGTAATGCCTCGGGGTTCCGGTGGGCATGTAAACAAATGCATAATGCTGCGCTATACTTTGTGGCCTCATCCAGTTGCATAGCGACACTTATTGTGTAGTTGTCTTTTAATAAGCAGGTAGTCATATCATTAGCTAGAACTAGTTGGATCTGATCGATATGGACATAAACGCGAGTGAAGTCTAATCTGACGGGAGAGAGATCAGCTGCTGCTGACGAGTCGAGACTCGACACGCAGCTCTGCATCACATGCAGCGGTGAGCGGAACAAAACGCACACTTCAGGTTAGAATATCACACGTAGCTATTTTAATTACCTCTCAAACTACCTAAACTAGTTATAGATATGTTTAGTTTTACTGTCGAGTCACTCATTACTGGATCCGCGAGCTGCATGATACTGGCATAATAGATTGCCCGATCAGGGAACCAGCAGGTGAGGCTTCATTGCCCGAGCTAAATACTAGATGGCCCCGGGCCAAAGCGGTCTCATCAGCTTGTTCGTTCATGTTTGACTATTGTTCACCGTGGTTTGTTGTTGTTTGAAGTCCCATGCTGAAGTCATGAACGTTAGTTGGTGCTCCAGTATAATCGGTACGCCTGAAACTCATCCAGTAAGAAATGTTCCGCTGTGCAATAATAAGTGCGATTAAAATGCGTTAATTTTTTTAACGCGTTAATTTTTGTGTAATTAATTAATCTTAATTAACGCGTTAAAGTCCCGGCCCTAGAAACAATGTAACAAACTGTTGTCTGGTGCGCACCAGAGAGCGGACTATTAGGTGTGAATGCACCCCTATACTAATTTAAATCCAGTGGCGAACCGTGGCTATCACAACTGGACCTTCTGTAGACACAACCACCCACCCGCCGCCGCCCCCTCCCCCTCCCCGGCATTATAATGTCCGTCTTTTCACTGAATTGTCGTCTTGAAAAGGGTACTCACAACAATTCCGCAACAACTTCATCTTCACCTGTTGCACTTGTCATTTCAACGTTAAAAACAATAAAACGGCATGAATTGCTTCGTCGCATTCATCTAGATCCTATGTCTCTCTCCAGTTAACTAGCGGGCCTTCTAGAATACCCTGGAACCAAGGGAAACTCTGGAAGAACACGCCCATTAGCTACAAATCAATATATGATTGGTTGATCAAACTGTCAGTCCAAACGTACGCTCTCATTCAGTGCAACGGCCAGGGCATTCGATCAAGGATGTAGAATACCTTGGTTGAAGGATATTCTACCCAGAGAACCAGAACGAGATCTGATTGGTTGCCTTCTTTTCTACTGAAATGCGTAGTGCATGGTCCGAGAAGGACAAACAAATCAACGTAACACTGTAATATTACAGATCAACAACACGGATACGATTCTCATTTATTCATTTTATATACATTTTATTACATTTTATTTATATAATTAAATCGATTTTTTGTTTGTTTTATCTGAGTGTTCCAGGGTATTCTCTGAATACCTTGAAGGCCCTGACGGTTCACCACTCTTTTTAAATGTAGACTAATTAATATCAGTTAGCTTTTAAACTATGCTAATTTAAATCAAGTTTTACCAAATGCACTTTAAACATATGCAGGAGTGAAACAACCATTTCAGTTGGTATCTCCATATGATTATTGTAAAATAAACTATTAAAAGCTAATAGACTACTATTACTGTGTAATACATGATTCAACTGTCACACATTGTTTGGGATTTTTTGTTTTTGTTGACAAGAACGTTACATCTACACCTCACGTTGGAACCTGACGACCCCCGCCACTCCCCGTTGCGGCAAATTGTAACGCCCACAGACATAGCCGCCAGACACATTTACACTCCAGCTGTTTCCCCGCCAAAAGAGCGAGTCGCGGTGAAGTAATGCCCGGTACATGGCCAAGCCAGCTCGGCGGAGCTTGAGGTTGCACCCGCAGTCTCCACCCAGGCACGGCCGCCCGTAGCGAGAGGGTCTCTCCGCCAGCGCCGCAGTGACGGCTTGCAGCACCGCGGAGCTGGCGGAGGGACCCGCAGTCTGCACCCAGGAACGGCCGCCCCTTGAGTCCCTCCTCAAGCTCCCGATCCCGCACCGCAACCCACTTGGAGTATATACTGATTGGGGCTCACACGTTGTGAAGTGTAACTTTATACTTTGTTGTAGGCTAATATGTGACCTGCTCCATCGAAATCAGTCGCATTGACCCGAAGACACATTTTGAGTTGTATACACTGTTGGAAAGAGGATATTCCTAGCTTTCTAACGATATCAGGATTGTTTTTGTACTCCAAATAGTAAGCAAAATATGTCACATTATATAATGACTGTCACCAAGTCATCATTTTGAGAAAAAGGCCTTCAAAGTTTTCTCTTCTCTGGAATCCATTGATCTGATGGTTATTAGCAGAGAAAATGATCAAAATACTACGGAGGGAAGATATTTTCGTTTGGATTACTGGTCTGGGGGAAGCTCGCAAGTGTGTGAGTCGTGTGTTTGTGTAATTTTGCATTTGTGTGTATTGCGTTTGTTACCCAGGGAAAACCCTCATGAGAAACACCGGCTGTTGTTATGCCTGCTGTGACGTTAAATTACTCCGTTCTCCGCTTGTAATTATGCCGTTACAAGCTTCAAAGTTGTATTTATCATCTGAATTTTCCGAAAAAAGTTCAATATTCTGAAAGCCAAGACTTTGTTTAATTGAAATCAGATGAAAACAAACTGTAACGGACCCTGCCGTGTTATTTATGATTACTCTACGCTTACATTCATAATGTCAGCCGGAGGGAGGGGGGGCGGCGCTGCGGAAGAGCAGATTACCTGTCATCTTCCCTTTACAAGCTTAAAGAATGTATTTATCGTGTGAGTTTGGAAATAAAAGTGTCATATTCTGAAAGCCAAGACTTTGTTTGTTTAAAATCAAACAAAACACACAAACATTTAAAAAAAATAGTTTTTTACGCAAATCCACGTTTATTTTGAAATGAGCCGTTGCGACTTCCGACTGATTTCGATAGAGCGGGTCACATATATAAAACGGAACACAGCCACAAGTCACGGCATTAAGCTAAAACCAAGCGGCAAACTCTGGGGAAGAGCCGGGACGCCAATACGGAAGTGCCACACATTGCAGTTCATCTAGTGGCCAGTAGGAGCAGTCTGCAGAAGGGAGCAATTTCCATAGACCCCCATGTTAAAATGCCCAACTTCACAGCAGAAATAAACATGTTTACATCGTGGTTCAAAAAACCATATTCTCTGTATAGTTAGATTCCCCCTTCATGACTACTGTGTGGGGGGTGAATTTTTTCTCAACTCATCTGTTTAATTAATATTAAGCCTTAAATATTTTTGCATAAATTACGGCGTGGTCACATTGATAGACATGTACATGCCTCACTGTCAGCTAACAGCAACTTGTCCACTCTGCTAGGCTACAACCATAGAGGCTACAACGTTAGTTAGTTGTAGTTACTGTACTTGACCCTTTAGCCGTGTTCGTGGTGATTGTGCCTTTTAGAGAATATTGTTACAAATACCAGACAATTAAAATGTTGTGTTGTGCGCTTGAATATACTAACATAACTTCCAAGAAGTCTAAAATTATAATATTATACATGTTAACCCCGTTCGCAGGTGTTTGTGTGCTAGGTAACATTTTAGTTTATGATTCAGCCTTGGGTAAGACTTTTATAGTCTATGGCTATGACGCCCATAATGCTAAACGGGAGCAAATGTTAATAGGGGACCCAATTGTCCCAGTGGTGGCCGCCGGAGCTAACGGAGCCGCAGGGGGCTAGTTCCAGCCGGCGTCCCGGAGCTAGCCCACTGCGGCTCCGTTAGGTCCGGGCGGTGGAGTCCGTCTTTTCTTAACGTGTGAATGACAAGCATTAAGAATAACAAAATATAGCTAATTCTCTTGCAGATTGTCTAATTTGATTATGAATGTAACGTTTATATAGGGGAACTACACTGTTAGCAGTAACTTGGTATGCATGTATTTCATGTTAGCTTAGCTTCTAAGCCTGAGCTAGCTCTGTTTACTTCCAGTTCGGAGGCAGCAGGTCCCGCCTCGGCTCCGCCTCTTTGCCCTTATTTGGAGCAGGCGGGATTAGACTGACGTCACAGTCGAGCCGTTAGTGGCCAACTGCGCCTACTAAGGGCTTCACGGCAACTCTGCAGAATCCTATGGGTGACGTCACTTACCCTACGTCCATTTATATATACAGTCTATGGCTAAAACACTGACATTAATAATGAAGTTACTCACGTGCTAGTCTTTGTTCAATGCATTCTAAACAGAACCTCAACTCATACAAAAAGTACGTAAAAGTAGTTAATAGTAGTTAAGATAGCATTAGCTAACATTAGCTAACGTTAGCTAATGTTATCTTAACTAGCAAGCATATAAACCTTGAGATGAAATACAACAAGACAGCAAAACGGTTGGGATGTTAATATGTACTCACCAAAGCAGTGTGCTAAGCACAAGATTCACTGTAATGCGACAATGACAATGACCATAGCGGCTAGCCATTGGGGAAACGTCCATCTGCTGCAGGGCATGTTCGTAAATGTTCCAGAAAGTAACTTTGAGCGCCAAGTGGTCAAGGAGTGATCTGCGCATGTCATGTTCCCCATTTCCACTAATTTAGTTTTTCTAAATTAGCTCACATCAATTACATTGAGTTAGTTAGGTTTTTCGACCCCGCATTACAGCTTAATTATTTAAACTGAGTGTTAATAACAATTTAATAAAACATAAGTAAGGCTTACTTATTCATTCTTATTTAACACGATGTTAGGTTTGTGTGTTAATATCTTTCTTATCTCCGTCTCCTCTGGTGTGAGGGAGAGAAGAGTCCATCCCCGCTCGCCGTGGTGTCGGCGCGGAGGGATAAACTAGCAACAGGTATGTTACTGTTTGAAGAAAAAAATCAAACTTTACCGTTATTTCGAAAGAAAAAACGGCGGGGCATATTACAATATTAACTGGTGTGTTAATATTTGTTCAATTATTCTGCAAAGCAAAAAAAGTAACCGGCAAGCGCCCGTCGACCGAATGTTAGTTTGGGTTCAGTCTGTGGACCGTTAAGCTAGCCCGGCTACTAATATTCGAGATGTGCTCTGAAGCGAGAAGAGGTGTTTGAATGACGCTGCGACGTAGCGCAATGGTGGGTGGATTCCCTGACGTAGACGTCAAGATCACCAGCCAATCAGGATTGGCGTAATGAGATTGATGCTTCCGTTTGCATACGCGTTGAGGTGCATCCCATAGTGAGACATCGAACAGAGTGTTCTGAATGAGAACTTCTATTTTATCTTATCTTAATCTATTGTACTTGATATGAAACGGATGCAAACTATCTTTACTTTCAGGGTGAACAGTGAAGGACAAAAGTATTTTTATTTAAAGTCTTGTTAACTTTTTTCTAAGGTGCTGTTTACACGGGAATGAAACGGGTTGTATCCGCTACTTTTCTCTTTTGTGTAGCCGTCCGTTCACACGAGGCCGTAACGGAACCGCGGAAACGGACCCCTAAAACGATAACGGGTCCAAGCTGGATAGATCTGCGGAAGGAACGTTCTGGGGGGCCAAACGGCTCTGTGTGTACGTCCTATACTGTTACGGTGTGTGAAGCAGGTAGGACCCAAATGCAGATTAACGTGAAAATTCCTTTATTTCAATGCTATACTAACAAAGACAGAACAGAACACTCACCGATTACAAGCCAAATCACAAGACGAACCGACAAAGACAGAAAAACCAGAACTTAAATACAGACAAGACTAATCACACAAACAAGACACAGGTGAGGAGGGAGGAGAAAACACAGGGGCCACAGGTGAACACAATCGGGTAATCAGACACACCAGGGAAACTAACGACAGGGAACCACAGACAGATCTAAACAAGACAAAACACAACGCAGACAGAAAACCACAGACAGATCTAGACAAGACAAAACACCAACCCAGACAGATCTTAACAGTACCCCCCCCTCAAGGGACGGATCCCAGAAGTCCCAAAAAAAGTCCAGCAGAGTGGGTGGAGGGGGTCTGTAGGATGGGCTTAGGCTGACAGCCCAGGGGCACAGCGGAGGACCCGGAAGGGGTCTCGGGCGGACGGCCCGGGGGCAAGGCAGAGTTTGAAAAGGGGGTTATGGAGGGGCGAAGGCAGTGGCAGGAAGAGTCAGGGGGCCGGCTGGAGGGCGAAGACCGCGGCTCTCAGAGGGCCGGGCGAGAGGGCGAGGACCGCGGCCGGGAAAGTCAGGGGGCCGGGATCGAGGGTGAAGACTGCGGCTCTCAGAGGACCGGGATCGAGGGTGAAGACTGCGGCTCTCAGAGGGCCGGGCTCGAGGGCGAAGACCAGCCAGCTCCGGAGGCCGGGCAGGAAGACGCTGACGGGACAGCGCCGGAGGCCGGGCAGGACCCGGTGTCGGAGCTGGTGGGACAGGCCTTGGCAGGATCCCCAATGGAAGAGGACCAGGACACGGGATTGTCAGGAACCCTGGCAGGAGAGCAGTCGGCGGGACCTCCAACGGGACAGGACATAGGGTTGGCAGGACCCCCGGCAGGAGAGTAGACGGCGGGACCTCCAACGAGACAGGACAAAGGGTTGGCAGGACCCCCGGCAGGAGAGTAGTCGGCGGGACCTCCACCGAGACAGGACAAGGAGCTGGCAGGACCCCCGGCAGGAGAGTAGACGGCGGGACCTCCAACGGGACAGGACAAAGGGTTGGCAGGACCCCCGGCAGGAGAGTAGTCGGCGGGGCCTCCAACGGCACAGGACATAGGATTGGCAGGACCCCCGGCAGGAGAGTAGACGGCGGGACCTCCAACGGGACAGGACAAAGGGTTGGCAGGACCCCCGGCAGGAGAGTCGTCGGCGGGGCCTCCAACGGCACAGGACATAGGATTGGCAGGACCCCCGGCAGGAAAGTAGACGGCGGGACCTCCAACGGGACAGACATACGATTGGTAGGACCCCCGGCAGAGGAGTAGTCGACGGGGCCTCCAATGGGACAGGACATGGAGTTGGCAGGACCCCCAGCGGAACCTCCAACGGACCAGGACATTGGGTAGGGACTTGAGACGTGACTCGAGAGGGAACTCCAGAGGGGACTAGAGGAGAGACTAGAGGAGGGACAAGAGGAGGGAACTCGAGAGGGGAACTGGAGAGGGGACTCGGGAATTGACTAGAGATGGAACTTGAGTAGGGACTAGAGATGGAACTTGAGAGGTGACTCAAGAGGGGACTGGAGAGGGGACTGGAGAGGGGACTGGAGATGGGACTAGAGAAGTGACCTGAGGAGGGACACCACATCAAAACAGACCATAATTACGACCCGACCCATCTCCCACATCAATTTTTCCCCCATTTCCCTTATCTCCCTCTTCCCCGTTCCTCCTGCTCAACCTCCCCACCCGTACCTTGAATCACATCTTTATTCCCACATATCCCCATCCCCAATACCCTTTCTCCACGTCCATCCGAGTGATAGCTATCGCCTTTGCTCTTCTCTTTTCCCACATGTCCCTCCATATCACCACTGTTTCCCCCTTCCTCCCCCCAAACGGCCTTTGCCTAAACCTGAGGTGATGTACATTCTCCTCGCACTCCACCCAGTCACCTTCCTCATTTTCCTCCCCTATGTTTACTGATAATCGCTTCCAACCCTTGAGCTCCTCCCTCCTCGCTCTTATGGCTTCTTTTCCTTTTCCCTCTTTTATGCCCTTCAACCCCCTCTCAAATCTAAGGTCATTTCTCGTCTGTCTCTGCACCTCCTGCTCCTCAGTCCCACTCTCCTCCCTCTCACTATCCCCACTATTCCAAACATCACTCATATTCCCCTCATCGCTCGATTGTCCTTCACTATCTCCCACCTCCTCTTCCTTCTCTTCAACCTCCCTCACCACCGCGTCGTTATTCCTCTTACTCTCCTCCAACTCAATTTCGTCCTTTTTATGCCTTAATATCTTCACTCTCATAAGTTCCTCCTCTCTCTGTCTCTGCTCCTCCTCTTCCATCCTATCCCCCCATCCTTTCCCCCCCGGCTCTGCATCCTTTCTCCCTTACTTCTTCACCCCCCCCCCTCAACCTCCTCCATTTCAACCTCCACCTCATTTTCTCCCTCAATTCCCACCTCCTCAGCTTCTCCTCCCTCCTTCTCACTCCCCTTCATCCTCTTTTTACCCTTCCTCCCCTCATCATGCTCCAAACTCTCCACGCTTTCCCCCCCCACATTGGCCGCATCATCATTCCCTTCATTCAACATCACATCATCATCATCACTCCCACCCTACTAGCGTTTTCATTGTCACTTCGTATCTCCCCTCCCCTCTCACCCTGCACCCTAGTATTACCCCGCACAAGTTCCTTATTGCCTTAAGCAAGTCCATCATCGATACCTCTCCTCTTCGCCCCTCTACGTACACACCCAACGTCAGTTCTGCGGAGTAGCTCACCAGCTCCTCCGCATTTTCTTCCTCGTCGCTCACTTCCTCTTCGCTCCTATTTCCATCTTCACTTGTTCTTCTGCCATTTCCCCCGGTCACTCCGTCGTTTGGACCATTCTTTTCCCCAGAATCTCCATTCTCCTCCGCTCCCTCAACTCCACCTCCGCCTCGCGGGACCTCTGCCATTTTCGCGGCCGTCACTCCCGTCTTCACTCCAGCCTGCCCTCTTTCCAGAGATGCAGCCCCGACAGCCTCTGTGTCCTTCGCTGCTTTCTCTCCTTCGCCCTCATGTCTTTTCGTCTTGTTATTAGACTTCTCCGCCGCCATTTTCCCCGTCTCCTGCTCCACTTCCGCATTCTTTGTCACAGCTTCCTGCATTCCTGAATGCACGTCAATTCCCTTCGTTATTTCTCCTCTTTCAGCCATCACGAACACTCAGATAGGGGAGAGAATCGTACAAACAGTAACTTATTTGTATTCCAAATATCGTTGTTTTTCCACTTTCCCGTACCAAGTCAAAACACAAGACGAACCGACAAAGACAGACAGAAAAACCAGAACTTAAATACACACAAGACTAATCACACAAACAAGACACAGGTGAGGAGGGAGGAGAAAACACAGGGGCCACAGGTGAACACAATCGGGTAATCAGACACACCAGGGAAACTAACGACAGGGAACCACAGACAGATCTAAACAAGACAAAACACAACGCAGACAGAAAACCACAGACAGATCTAGACAAGACAAAACACCAACACAGACAGATCTTAGGCTTGTTTGAGACAAGCAAGACCTGCGCAGACCTGCGCAGACCTGCGCAGTTGCGATCAACGTCTTGCTAGTGCGTTGCATGATGGTTAGTCATTTTGTCCGACTTGCTCTGGAGGCTCGCACACATGAGACTTTGAAATCTCGCAGGACAAAGACGCCCGCAGCCTTGAGAGCGAGGCGAGGCGAGTTGGCGCAGTTGCTCTCCACGAGATGCGGAAGCGAAATGCTTGATGGGAAACGGCTCGCTGGTATCTCGAGCTGAGCGCTCATTGGTGGTTTTTACCACGTGCTGCTGATGAAACTCTCCAATTGGCTGGCAAAAGTTTGTTGTTGTTTTGTGTCAGTTTTACGTCGCCACATCCATTCCCATTTTTCATCATTGTTCCACAATGTTTATCATCATGAAATTAATATCTATATATTTTATACTATACTGCTTACCGTTTTCATACTTTATATATCTTAGCATATTCATACACACTGTTCATACTGCTCACAGGCTGATATCTAGTGTATTCATACCCCACTGTTTATTCATCATTCAATTCATTCTATATGTTATTCTGTAGATTGTGTACATTACTTTCCACTTCACTGCTTGTTGCACCTGGTTAGAAGCTAAACTGCATTTCGTTGTCTCAGTACCTGTAATATGTGCAATAACAATACAGTTTCTCTTTAAGTTAAACCAAATCATTAAAATAAAATCTATTGTAATGTAATGATTTGGTTTAACCTTATTTATTGAATACATCATTTAAAATGGCAAGATTAAATCAAATTACATCCATGTTGTACACATCATAAAGCTTAAAGTGGCAGCTAAAGAATTAACACAGCAGCAGGTCTGTTCAATTCATGCTCATTAAGCTTCATGTGTGCGGATCATCATGTCATTCTCCATACAATACATGTGGGATTTCTATTGCATCCACTTCATCTGCAACGAAAAACGCCAACGCAATTTCCGCCATTGCAAACCCAGCCAGTCAAGCCGACTCCGAGTCCGAGCTGTCCGACTTAAGACGAGCTTTTTGACACCTCCCCCGGCTGCGATCGGCTACTCTCGTCTACTTTCGAGGCGAGCCGCAATGTGTCTCAAACAAGCCCCTTAACATATACGATCATTTCCTGATAACGATGAAGCCATAGCCTCGCCTCTCCCCACCTCTGCTGCTCACTGCTGTAGCATGGTCAGTAGCTACTGCTACTGCTACTGACCATTATACAGATGTTAGTGCAAAATCTACAGCTCCTCTACCACAACCATCAGCAACAAGTGGACATGGAGAACTACATGAACTACATGTTGCTAAATCCACCGTGGAGAATAAACAGCAACCAGGCAACCATGGCAACCATGCTCGGGGTCTTCTTAGCTGCTTTTGGTGTATTTTGTGGCGGAAGTACAGCGCCACTTACAGGCCCTGCATATGTACTACAGCGTCTCCAGCGTCTTCAGCAGGTCGAGCGGTCTCGTTATTGAGCCGTATCCGTGTGAACGGAATACTTTTTTGATATCGAATTTGCTTCGTTTGCGTTCCCGTGTAAATGGGGCATACAGATAGAGTCATTGGAAAAGCTTAACTACAGTCATCATATTTGATTGCAAATCCTTGCAATGTTCTCTGTACTGCAGATAAGGAAACAAATGTGCCATAATGTAAAGCGTGGCAACTACACAAGAAACCAAGTGTAAATGGTGTAGGAAATGAGGATGTCGGTATAATTCTTTCAGTCGGGTATCATTTGGTAACACTAATTATATGTTCCATGAAAAATAAATAACAGCATGTTGAAGCATTATCATTTTAAAGATTTATTCAGCATCATTTTGATCTTTGATCACCTGTGATTAAAGAAGAAACATTTTCAAGACTAAAAATAAAATAAAAAGAATATGATTGTTTGCATGCATGCATGCTTTCAGACCGTGCTTCAAAATAAATGGGACAAAAGAAGACTTTCTTGCTCCTGTGCTTAATTTTTTGAATATTCTATGTTGATCACTAATTTATTATATCTGAGGCCAGTTTTCCTTTTCCTTGCGCCCTGTGGCTCCGCTCCACTGCCCTGCTGACGGGGAAGAGTTCTGTTCTGACTCCACACTGCTGGGGTGTTGTTTCTCACATTGCTCTGCACTACTGATCTCTATTAAATGCTACTTGAAGACATTGGACAAAGGCATACTATTCAGAGATAAAAGCCATTCATTCCAGCAAGGACAAGGAAGATTACTTCTTTACTTATTTAAACAAGAACATGCAAATGAATTTAAAAAAATGGAGGTTAAATGAAAAAGGACTTTGCCAAAATGGTTTATACAAAACCCCAGAAAATACAAAATAAAATATTGAATGGCTATTTTTTAACTAGGATTGTCGTTTCCCAACAGATGCTTAGCAGTTCAAAGTTTATAGAGTCCATAATAAGGATATGTTTCCTAAATAAGGATTTGCTCAGGTACGCAGCATTTGTACGGCATTGGACATTGAATTTCCTTGATAAGAAATCTCATTTATATTTATATAAAATGTACCATTACATTACAGTTTTTCTCGATTGCTAACACACTAAAATGCTACATAAAGCACAAATATTTTAACTGACACTCAAAGAGCAAAACATCGGCTCAAATCTCCAAAACTCTAAACACGTTTTCAGCTTTTCACACAATTTGCAAATCAACATGGCACTTTTTGCAAACCACGGCACACGTTTCTCCACGTAAGACACAGGAATCTGACATAAAGTCACGTGTTAGCAGGTTCAAAACACTGATATTCAAAATGCCTCACACATGGACCAATGATCAAGAAACACGTTCCACCTGAGCAAACACCCGATAGCATAATTGTTGGCTCATCAATCAGGATGTTAGCACTATAAAAAGACCACAGGTGAGTACTTTCTTACAGCAACAATGGAAGCCAACATGGAAGCAAGAGCAAGAGCAAGGCTGAGAGTGAGAGGAGGAGGAAGAGCTGGGCTGAGAGTGAGAGGAGGAGGAAGAGCTGGGCTGAGAGTGAGAGGAGGAAGAATGAGAGGTAGAGGTAGAGCTGGAGGGAGAGGATGTGGACAAAGAAGAATACTCTCCAATGAAATGAAATGTTATCAACCATGGTTTGACGATGAGAGAGGCTGGACGGAGGGTTCAGCCTAATCTAAACCGATTTACTATCGCCTCTGTAATCCCAACACATCCTCACTCCCAGGTCGGCCTATGTTGACGTTATGTCAAGTCCCCTGCCGGCTTTTTCCAACGCAAGGGGGGGGGCCTTAGCGTCCATTTTCAACGCAAGGGGGGGGCCCTTAGCGTCCATTTTCAGCTTTCCGGGATGTCCATGTGCTTCTATGGACGCTTATGGAAGCACGGCATTCGTTTGTGTCGACTGCCCTTAAAAGGGAGCGTCCATTCTCATTGGATAGCGGAGAATTGTACACCCGGAAGTAAATATTCCCCTTAGTGACGATTGATTTTACAGTGATATCTGCACTACTCATCGACTAAAAGACACCAGATTATCCTTGTTAGTTACACAACATTGATTGGTTTAAATTGTGTGCAATACTTTTGTATTTTTCCCCTTCGATTCGAGTAAAGGATGGCAGAAGCCACTACACTACCCAGAATCCCCAGCTATCGTTTGGACTACACCATAAACTCTGTTTGACGTCACGTGATCTTCACATTTCTCCCTGCAGAAAAAGAAAAAATGGCCGAACTTCGTTTTATTCTGGGTGTAAAATGCCTATTTTAAAGTTAGTTTGGCCATTAAAATGCGTTTTGATGTCATTTGATGCGAGAAATATGAGTTGTTATTTCAGATGATGTGTGCAGTGGATGTACATGATCTTTAGTTTGCTAGTTATTACGAAGATTACTTCAGGAAATTGCGTCCAACGTTTTCATTGTTACCAAGGTGGTTGCTAGGGACGCTGCTATCGATATTATTTCTGTTATGTTGTGTAACTGTTTAATGGTGTTATCTTTATTGCTACCCCCTTCCCCGTCAATGTATAGTGTTGGTCCACAGCGCAAACATATTAGTTTAACACAATCCGCATCTAAAGATACGTTATTTTCCCCTGTGCAATTCCAGTCTCACATCTCAGAGCACATTGTCATTAACACAGACCGAAAAAAAATTTAAAAATAAAATAATACCTTATTCCGAGTGTGCTTGCTTTTCTCTTTGAAAGTCATCAGATAACGGCATTGTAATACACGGTTCGGCTGCATTAAATATTACATATCTGCCGTAGTTCTGTATTTATAGCCCTGATGAGAAGACAAACATGAGGAACTGAAAACGTGACGTGGATCATAAATATATCAGCCATTAAACAACATCTTACATTTCTTTTCACACAATACGTCTCCTTGCCGTATCAACACTAATTCGGCTCACTTTTATATTTGATCCAATTGGTAGATAGGCTGTATTTACACCATAAAGGTGCACAGATGATATAAAGAGACACCTGGTGGTTAAAGCATGTTATTGAATTTCATTATTTTTATTATTAGATATTAATAGGATCCCTATAAAGTATATTCATTACTCGTTATTCTCTACTAATAGTTAATTAAAGACTGTATATAATGACTATTTTGCACATCCCGTTCAAGATTTCAAGATGTTCTAAGGTTTATTGACATATCATATAGGCCTACACAACTATGGTGTAGTTCTGCACTGAATGAAACACTTGGGTCGCAGGTTCCTTAACAGTGCATTACAAGACATCTATCAATATGTGTGCATACCTCCAGCAATGTTAACTATGTTGAAGCACTTATTGTAACTGATATTATACATAATGTATTATACTCTTATAAGATGTATGCAGATATTTCATCTCCGGCCTTGTCAGGTATTGAACAATCAATAAATAAAGAACACAGAATTGTTAAATATAAAACACAGAATTTGTGTGATTATACTAAATGATTTACAAATAAACACCACTGCATATTTAACTGTTACACATGCTGATGTAACGCAAATGTTCCAACTTGGGATCAATAAAGTATATCTTATCTTAAGCTGATCGATGGCTACTGCCATATTTGCAAAATGTGCCTCTGAACCTTGACAAGTGCATGTTTCAGGCTTATCAATTAATGTAATGTAATGTAATGTTATCAATTAACAACAGGAGGGGTCACAAACATAAGTCCAGCTGTTAAATAAAGCTCTTCTGACCTTAGCTGGCGTGTGGGTATATATATTAATACTGCCCATTATGGGCACAAGCAATTTTCACCCATTTATTAATTATATGTTTTAAATGTGAGTGTTTCCTGTCCCCTAAACCTCCAGGGATGTACACAGTTTAATACTGGCAACTTCTTATTATGGGAAATTACAACTCCCAGTAGAGACGTGCCATAGAGAACATGTTGCGAAACAGAATAGCCAGCATGTGTAGTTCTGGGGACGGGGTGGGGGAGGGGGGGGACGCGGTGGACCCGTTCAAATCCAGTTTTGAACAGTCTGCCGTGGTTCCATCCCATTTCAAGTGCTGTTCGAGGCTCGGTAACCCTCGGAGCACACTCTCCAATCACAGAGCTTGAGGACTATCATGGGGTTTGTCAAACAGAGCACATGGTGTAGTCCAAACGATAGCTGGGGATTCTGGGTAGTGTAGTGTCTTCATTGCCTTTAAGGGCAGTTGACACAAACGAATGGTGCTTCCATGAGCGTCCATAGAAGCACATGGACATCCCGGAAAGCTGAAAATGGACGCTAAGGGCCCCCCCCTTGCGTTGAAAATGGACGCTAAGGCCCCCCCCCTTGCGTTGGAAAAAGCCGGCAGGGGACTTGACATAACGTCAACAAAGGCCGACCTGGGAGTGAGAATGTGTTGGTAATCCGGACACTTAGATTTTAAAACAGGTTAGTTACCAGTTTTTAGCTCTGCCTAACTCATGATATATCAGTGCTTATATCTGTTGTGTGAAACGTATTTACATCATTACTGTAATTTAATTGTTGGCATGTTGCAGACTATAACTGTACAGAAATCCTGCACAATGTACTGTGGTAAACTAACTTTTATGCAACACAGACACTGACCAACCACTATGTATTTGTTGTTTATCTGAAGGACTGAGAAACAAAGAGGTGGAAAGCCAAGGATTTTCAATGAGGCACAGGAAGCAGCAGCTACAAACTGGGTTTTGGCAAACAATGCATCACACTTAGAGAGATCCGAAGCATAGTAGCTATGTGCTGAGATGCATGTTGCACAATGTTATTTTTGAATAAAATGTGATTTTTTTCAACAACTCATTTGTATTTCTTCATTTACTGTATTTCTGTAAACTCAAACAATCTTTCTCTGCAGAACCCTCTATGTACAGAGCATAGTCCATAACAGATGAGAGTGCTTTAGATCAGTGTTTCTCAAACGTTTTCATACCAAGGACCACTTAACCAATAAAAAAACACTCGCGGACCACCTAACTCCACAAATATCCAAAAACACATCGTTTTTTACAAATCGCCTGAAAATTGTACACACAAGTGGCAATATGTGTGATGAAGGTGCTTATCTGGGCTATATCATGCAATCGAAAGTGAAACTTAATCTCGTTCCATTGCGGAGATATTCCCGCGAGAGTGCGAAAAACTTAAATAAATGTATTTATTTCAAATGTTACCAATATACTCACGGACCACTAGGGGGCGCTCACGGACCACCAGTGGTCCGCGGACCACACTTTGAGGCTGCGGCCCCACGAGGACGAATTCGGTCGTTTGCGTTACTGTTTAGTGTCATATAGACCGTTCGGCCACACGAGGACGACCGAATACGGCACTAAACGACTGAGGAAACGACAACAGGTCCCAAGGTGGATAGAAATGCATACGCCACTCTCTGGGGGGTCAAACAGCTCCGTGTGTGCACCCTATACGGACATTTTCAGATCACTGATAGTGATTGCGCAATAGCCCCGCCTCTCCCCACCTCTTCTGCTCACCTCCGCTTACCCCGCGCCAGTGCTGAAGTGTTTCGCCACCAACAACAACAACAATGGCGGATCGCAGAGTTGCTATCATGCTCCGGACGCTATTGACCATGCTACAGTTGTTTGTGCAACATCTACAGCAATAATGATGAGGCAATAGCCCCGCCTCTCCCCACCTCTGCTGCTCACCCCCACGTCAAAGTAAACTGCATCCTGAATTCAGATTATTTATCTTTCTCTCGCGAGTGAAGTCTAATCTGACAGGACGGAGACACGCAGCTCTGCCCACCTACAGCTCCTCCCGCTGCAGCAAAACACACACTTCAAGTCAGATCATCACCCTTAGCTATTTTAATTACCTCTCAAACTCCCTAAACTAGTTATAAATATGTTTATTTTTTACTGTCGGCCGGGTCACTCATTACTGGATCAGCTGCTGCATGAGACAGACACTGACGCTGTCCGAAGAGAAGGAGGAAAAAGAGAGGCTCCGTGTATTTTATCATTATATTATATAGAGTCGTTATTCATTTGTTTTAAAGCTCAATAAATAACAAAGAAGACCTTTGACCGGCACTTTTATAATTTTGTCCGGAAGATTTCAACTTTAATACACGCTGACTGGCGAAAAACTCTGCCAGGTTCCCTCGACCCCACCGCGGAGAATAAACAGAAGGGCAACCATGACAACCATGCTTCTTCGCTGCTTTTGTGGAGGAAGTTACAGCGCCACGTAGAGGCTCCTGCATATGTACTGCAGCTTCTCCAGCGGTTGGAGCTAAACGGAGTGGTCTCGTGTGGGCAGACACTATCCGGATAATTATTGCATGTGGACGGAAGCCGTTTGCGTTAATCCTATGCGTTTAGCCGTTTTCGTCCTCGTGGGGCCGCAGCCTGAGAAGCACTGCTTTCGATTATGCTCAGCAGTGTTTATGTAGTTTTGAGTGCAATTTTTCACTTAGCAGGAGAAATTAGGTGTTTTGCACTTTGGGTGTGTGGTTTTGTGAATTGTGTTCTGAGAAACTGAGCAATTTAAAAAAAAAAAGTGTGTTAGCAATCGAGAAAAACTGTAAAAACATACTGAATTGATACTTACTAATTGATACTTACTAATTGATACTAATTGTTACGTAAATAAGTGTACAGTGTACTGTGCCATATCAAATTATTATTACATGACTTGGTTGAATACTCTGGTCAATGTGGACACCCAGGGTTGTTAATTCTCGCTAACAGACCGCTGCTAAAAAGAAAAGACTGTTGCTAGGGAGCATCAAGGGACTATGATCAAGGGACTATCAATTCGCAGAAAGAATTATGGTTGATTTGACATCAGCTTTGCAAATCAAACATTAGTTTTTTCCATCGGAAGAGACCACGCAACACTTTTTAAATATGTATTCATATTATTTTCTATGAAGTTTGTCAGGCATGTCACAGCTTAAGGCAATGCAACATCAGGCCCACAGTACCAGACAGTGCTGTCAAAATCCTTTCCCGTATGCACTGTGATGGATTGTTACGTTAAATGGAGAGAATATGTTCAGCTGCTTGTGTCGATACTGAGCCTAAACTCTGCTCTGCAGAGGCGGAAATGTGAAATCCACTGTAAATCCATGAGGCCAATTAAGATGCACCAAAGAGAGTTCTTGCCAGGATGCGTTTGTGATAAAACCGAATTTAAGAAAAATAAAGTATTGAACAAAGCTCTTATTCCCAATATAAACATAACTCTGAGATGTAGTACACTGACACATCCATCCAAAATAATAAAACAGGCTTATGCATGTACTTTTCTGTTCAAAATGCATTTCCAGTGGTTTGCAATCCCAAACCAGGCAAACTGAGATGGTAAGAGAAAACTTGAACACAAAAAGAAAGATACAGTCATTGTGATTGGCAAACAAAGGCATACTCAAGGTAACAGTCTTGTGTTATGCTGACCTTGAAATCAAATCGGAGTTAGTTCTGAGAAGAGTTGAAGCGTTCCGCCCGTAGCTGGTCACTGAGTCCGTGTTCATCAATAAAAAACAGATAGCAGGATATGAATGCAGAAACCGTAGACAGCGGGAGAAGATGTATGTTCTGTTTAACGTTTGTAGTACAAGTGTCGCCAGTGGGGATGGGATTTTTGTATGTCATATGATGATGCATTATATTTACTGTGTGTATATGTATTTTAAGCAGAAGTGGGGACAAATGTGTTTCCATTCATAAAAGGGTTAGCCTGTCAGGTGGGCGGAGTATGTGTGTTTTCGCAGCTGGATGAGGGCAGCGTGATTGGCTGCTGCCTACCCAGCCTTCCAGGGAGCTACGTGGATTGGCCGGTGGGTGGTTAAAGCGAGGAGCCAGGACGCGTCTATCTTTATTCCCATAGATATATATAAACACTAGATGGCTCACACGCGCTGCTGGCCAATGGAGACCGACGTTGCCACTTGGCCGCCATCTCGCAACAGGCAGTGCTCTCATTCATAACATTATGGTTTACTATTTAAATAACCATAGCTTGCTCAATTTTCAACCGATTTTCAAACGGTTTGGTTTTTTATAAACATCAAAGATGTAGTATTGCATACTTATAATCATGGACTTTCATATGAAAATAACATTAATCAGATAAAGCAATAGCTATACACACACACAAGGTATTTATATTAAATATTTGCCGGTGTATATATTTCCATTTATTTTATTATATTGTCAATATTTAAAATAAATTATAAAATTAAAATACATTTATATTTTATATATAAAAATCGGTCTCATGTTACCACTCTGTAAACCAAGAGTTGTTAATTGAGCAATGCCTTAGCTTGAAGAACAGGGACACAACTAATGACAATATATGTTGGTATATTATTATTTAGATATTCACACCTTTATCAGAAGAACCAAACCAACATAAAATGTGCTCACAGACAGGCCAGTTCTGTCTTATTTATCACAATTATTTTTGACATGAGATCTTCATATCATCCTAGTTTTGTATTTAGTTTCTAGATTTGTAAACAAATCCAGAACCTTTGAAATATGTTATTGAAAAAAGACCAAGAATAATATAAACTGTACCATATGTCCTTCTGTAGTCCATTTGTGGTTTGTCTTGACTCACCCCGGCTGATATATCGCAAAATCCACTGTTTAAATTGTTCCCTATATTGCCCCTATGCCCCTGTAAGGTGTCCTTGGGTGTTATGAAAGGCGGCCCCCCAACATACATGTATTATTATTATTAAGAAGAACAACTTGGTGTGGTGTGGAGGGGATGTAGGAAGCAGGAGCAGGTGGGGAGAGATGGGGCTTCAAGGTTCAAGGTTATTTGTTTTAAATGTGTCTTGCACACAATAAAATAAAATACAGTATACCACAAAACAAATAAGACACACAGTGACACATGGCACAATAACAATCAATCATCGTCCAGCCTCAGCTTTGGTATTCTTTCACAAACATAAACATATGTGGTGATCCCACGGGTTCTTGTTTGCAGACAGCGGCGATTGGAGCATCCGTAGGCTGCACAAAAGTCCGGCATAGTCAGGTACTTCTGTAAACACAAAGCCAGCAAATTCCTGTATCATAATGCAAGATGTTTTTAACAAGCCAAACCACTTGGAAGAAATCATGTGTAACTTAAGTTATGTTGAAAAGAAAGAGCAGTTCTGCCTCTCCCACTGGTGTAAAGTTGCTGGGTGAACTTTGTAATACTAGGTCTCACTGACAGCCTCTTGTTATTAGCCAGCTAATAAATACAACCACATACACAAAGAAAAGCTGCAATTTCAACATGTCCAAGCATCCTGTATCATAGCCATGCTAATAATGTTTATAATAAACCAAACCGTTTGTAAATCAGTCAAGATTTCAGCGAGTTAAGAGTATTTTTGTGCAGATCACTCACCTTAGAACAGCTACCATAACGCGAATCAGAGTAACTGTTGACTGTAGCAAGATGGCGGCCAGTCAGCTACGCTGGAAAATCTCCCATGAGCCATCTAGTGTTTATATATATTATTCCAACCCAGTTTAGATTTAACCGCGCCCACTTCCGCATTACGCAAGAACGTAGCTCTACGCGATAGCGTCATAGACTTCTTCTTCGGCAGTTATAGCGTTCAGGACAAACAAAAGACGTTTTAAATATCTTATCAGCTGGTGTAAATGCAGAATATTGAATATAACCTTGACTATTACTGTGTACTTCATTTATCTGACAGCATTATTTAATGATACTATTTTATATATATATTTATTTAATGATACTATTTTATATATATATTTATTCATATACACACACACTTATATGTACTCACACATGCATTTATTCATAAATATACACAGATGTATTCATTTATATACACACACAGCATTATTTAATGATACTGTTTTATATATATATATTAGGGCCGGGACTTTAACGCGTTAATTAAGATGAATGAATTACACAAAAATTAACGCGTTAAAAAAATTAACGCATTTTAATCGCACTTATTTTTGCACAGCGGAAACATTTCTCACTGGATGAGTTTCAGGCGTACCGATTATACTGGAGCACCAACTAACGTTCATGACTTCAGCATGGGACTTCAAACAACAACAAACCACGGTGAACAATAGTCAAACATGAACGAACAAGCTGATGAGAACGCTTTGGCCCGGGGCCATCTAGTATTTAGCTCGGGCAATGAAGCCTCACCTGCTGGTTGCCCGATCGGGCAATCTATTATGCCAGTATCATGCAGCTCGCGGATCCAGTAATGAGTGACTCGACAGTAAAACTAAACATATCTATAACTAGTTCAGGTAGTTTGAGAGGTAATTAAAATAGCTACGTGTGATATTCTAACCTGAAGTGTGCGTTTTGTTCCGCTCACCGCTGCATGTGATGCAGAGCTGCGTGTCGAGTCTCGACTCGTCAGCAGCAGCTGATCTCTCTCCCGTCAGATTAGACTTCACTCGCGTTTATGTCCATATCGATCAGATCCAGATAGTTCTAGCTAATGATATGACTACCTGCTTATTAAAAGACAACTACACAATAAGTGTCGCTATGCAACTGGATGAGGCCACAAAGTATAGCGCAGCATTATGCATTTGTTTACATGCCCACCGGAACCCAGAGGCAATACCAACAGATCAACGCACAATCAACCCATACAGGGACATCTCTTTCTCCACATTAAGTGTTAGACATTAGAGTTGACTATTCTTGTCTGTCACATACTCTTCTTGTCTGTCACATAAGTGGCGCAACTGAAGCGGTATTGCTCTAAAGGGAAATTATTTTTGACCGAAGATATTTAGATTTGCCGGCTAACGGGAACTCTGACATGTGCTTCGCGGATGCGCTCGGCTCCTCTCGACTGCTGCTCGGGTCTGCTCGGTCAACTTCCGGATGAGGAGGCATTCGTTCGACCGATTTACAGTAGTTAACATTACAAACATTTTTAACAGGGGCCATAATAGTCTAAATAATGTTTGTTTTGGCAGTTATAACTGAATGTAATGTTTTCTACTTTTTTCCATCTGGGAAGGCATTTGCCTTCATCAGATGGAAAGTGTTTTGACCAACAACTTAAGTATTTATTATAGCTATGCAGGGCATGCAAGCGAGCAAACACAATCAAGAACAAACAAACAAGTGAAATGAAGAATAAAATTGAAATTGTACAATATTGTGGTGGTTCATCTTATAATTCAGTCTAGAGAATGCACCAGACAGCATCTAAGACCTGCAAAAATCAAAAATGTCTAGGGGGACGGAGGCCCCCCAAACCCTTCGTGCCATTTCGTCCGCGTGAATTTTTCAGGGCAATCTCTATTGGGCTCAGGGCCATCTGTAAATTAGCTTAGATGGCCCTCCCAAAATCCTTAATGTCATGCACTTGGACTGTAGACCACTTGGAGTAAAATCCATGTGAAAATTGCTTCTCACTGTTCTCAGGTCAAATATGTATATTTGATTAAAAATGCGATTAATTTCGATTAAATAATTACAAAGCCTCTAATTAATTAGATTACTTTTTTTAATCGAGTCCCGGCTCTAATATATATACACACACACATTTATTCATTTATAAACATATAAACACACACTTATATGTACTCACACATGTATTTATTCAATATTCTGCACTTACACCAGCTGATAAGATATTTAAAACGTCTTTTGTTTTGTTTGTCATTGAAGATGAGCTTCTAAGGACACAGTTCATCAGGGGACTACAAGAAAGCCTGGTGAAACAAGAATTGAAACTACTTCTTCGTCGCACGCCGGGAATGACTTTTCCTGCTATCTGCACCGAGGCCAAAGCGCTTGAAAGGGAGCAGGCTAAAGATGGAACTGAGACATGGGCCTGTCACACTTATGCCCCCAGGCCTCCACAAACCAACCACCTGCCACTCCTTTATGTTCCTTAGTACCCCCACCTGCCCAGGACAGCCAGGCATTATGGGACTCCCTGCGGGCAGAGCTCCAACAGGACCTTAAAGACCAGATGTTAACACTGGGCAAGTCTCTCATGGAAGAGATGCGTGGTCAAATTGCTAACCTCTCTGGGGCCTGCTGACTCAACTGTACAGAGGCAAAACCCACAAGCAGGGCCCGCATTTCAGCCTAGGCCTCATCAACTACCCCTGGGCACAGCCAGGACTCAGTTCCAGTGGGACCCCCAAGGTCGGCCAATCTGTTTAGAGTGTGGGCAGGCGGGTCACACCCGCCGGTTCTGTTCCAGACGACGCTCTGGACCTTCGGATTTTTAGTCTCCTCGGTCGCTGCCGGGCAAGCGGTCGAGGAGGGGACCCAGACCACACCCCCAACAAAGCCTGCATTGATTGGTACCTGCCCAGAGGTGGATGTAATTATAAGTGGTGAAAATATTCCTTGTATATTGGACACTGGTTCGCAAGTCACTCTGTTCAGTTATTCTCTGTTTCAGGAGAAGTTTGGAGAAAGATTGGTCCGAGGAGACATCCCCTGGCTCACTCTGAAGGCTGCAAATGGGCTTCACATCCCATACATTGGATATGCGCTTTTGGACTTTGAGATCAATGGGGTGAAGGTAATGGGGAAGGGTGTGGTGGTGGTTGAAGATTCCTGCCTGCAACAGGAATGTGCCTTATTGGGGATGAATGTGATTGGGGACTGTTGGCAAACTATCTTCCAGGATGGCCACCAAGGAGAGGCGGCTTTCAGGTCAACACTGCCACCTACGGTCAGCACAGCCTGGGGAAAGGCTTTTGCTGTTTGTCGACGAGTGGGCCGGGTTGGATCCCCCACCGAACTGCAGGGGGTTGCCAAGCTGCCACGTCAGTCTGCTGTGTTGGTTCCCCGAGAGACAGAAATGATTATCTGGACCCAAGTGCCCCAAGCAGTTGGCATCCCAGACTGCTGTGTTATGGTGGAAAATCTCCAGAATGATGACCAGGAGTGGCGGGTGGCGAGGACACTGAGCTGGGTAAGGAGTGGAAGAGTGCCGATAAGAGTGTGTAACCCCCATCCCTTCTCCATAGAGATCCCCCAGCGTCGTGCCCTGGCTACAGTGTCCCAGGTGGATCCTCAGGCTGTGAAGACCGAGGAGGAGTTGGTGTTGACCCACACAGGGCCATCTGTGGTGGAGGTAGAGGTGAGGAGTATAAGCAGCACTCCAGTCCCGAATGTTACTGTACCTCCAGATCATCCGGCCCTGGCATTGCAAGGAGAGGACCTCAACCATAACGAGCAGCAGCGGTTAAGTGATCTACTTCAGAGGTGGACCAAGGTTTTTGCAGCCAATGAAGATGATTTTGCCCACACCAGTGCAGTCTTGCATCAGATCCCTACCGGTGATGCACCTCCAATCCGACAGAGACACAGGCCAGTTCCACCAGCACTCTATGCTGAGTTACGAGCCCTACTGGAAGGTATGTTGGAAAATGGGGTTGTAAAGGAAAGTTCCAGCCCCTGGGCAGCACCTGTAGTGTTGGTAAGGAAAAAGGATGGATCGTGGCGTTTTTGTGTAGATTACCGGAAACTTAATGCCATAACTCACAAAGATGCTTTTCCTTTGCCCAGAGTCGAAGAGTCGCTCACCCACCTCAAGGAGTCAGCTTGGTACTCCACACTGGATCTGGCTAGCGGGTACTGGCAGGTTGCGGTGGACCCCCGAGACCAGGAGAAGACCGCCTTCACAACACCAGTGGGCCTCTTTCAGTTTGAGCGGATGCCGTTTGGTCTCTGCAATGCTCCAGCCACATTCCAGCGGCTCATGCAACGCTGTTTGGGAGGGCAAGTAAATGACTTTCTATTGATATACCTGGATGATATCATTGTGTATTCTCCCTGCTTTGATAGTCATCTCAGGCACCTGGAACAAGTGTTTGAGAGACTACACCAGCACGGCCTAAAACTCCAGCCCCACAAATGTCACCTGTTCAAGAAGAAAGTGAAGTACTTGGGACATGTGGTCAGCAAGAAAGGGGTGGCCATGGACCCAGAAAAAACTGCAGCTGTGCAGGAATGGCCGGTCCCCAAGACAGTCACTCAAGTCCGTTCTTTCTTGGGCTTTGCAGGCTACTACCGCCGATTCATCCCTGCCTTTTCCCGGCTGGCAGCTCCCCTGAATGTTCTGATTCGGGGTACGGCAGGTGTTAAATCAACAACAGTTAAGTGGTCTCAAGAGTGTCAGGGTGCATTTGCATTGCTGCGGTCTGCAGACAGACCCATCTCAAACTGGGGGCCGTGGAACAGAGGTGGGCAGCCCAGCTGGCAAACTTCACCTTTTCAGTCAAGTATCGACCCGGTGTGGAAAACCGGAATGCAGATGCCTTGTCCCGGCTCCCAGGGGAAGTAGATATCAAAGCAGTCTACAATGTGCCCGGAGCTCAGGGAGGTCTAGGAGTGAAGGGTCCACCAGCTGGACAGGACTGTGATCCAGGGTCTTGGCTGGAGCGCCAACAGGGAGACCCGGAGTTGGACAAAGTGAGACAATTGATCAACCAAGGGTTAAATGTGTCTCAGGTGCGACGGTCTGAGTTCCCCCAAGTGCACGGGTGGTTGCAGACATGGGATCGGCTGGAACTTCGTGACGGAATCTTGGGGCGCTGCATTCAGGAACCCGACACGGGCCAGCAGGCTTTCCAGTTGATTGTCCCAACCCAACATGCCCGGGAGCTGTGGGAGGATTACCACAAAGCGGCTGGACATGCCAACAGCGAAAAGGTCTTGAGTATCTTGCAGCGCAGATTCTACTGGCTGGGGATGGCTAAGGACATAAAGTCCTGGACAGTAGTATGCCCACAATGTGTGACAGGGAAGGCTGGTCCCAAGGTGAGGGCCCCTCTTCAGCCCATTGTATCCAGTTACCCATGGGAGGTTGTAGCCCTGGACTATTTATCATTGGGACGGCCAGCCGACACCCACCAGTATATCCTGGTTATGACCGACCTGTTTTCCAGGTATGCTGTGGCAGTGCCCACGCAAGGACCAGACAGCCCAGACGACGGCGAGACATTTGTGGACCGCCCTCATCCAGCCTTTCGGGTGCCCAGAACGGTTCTTGACGGACCGAGGAGGTGCCTTTGAGTCTGAGGTAATGCGGCAGCTCTGTGAACTGTATGGCTGTACAAAGAGCCGCACTACCCCATACCATCCCCAGGGAAATGGGGCCTGTGAGCGTTTCAACAGAACTTTGCTGTCATTATTGGGCACACTAGGTGCAGAAGAGCAGGTACGGTGGAGGGAAAAGCTGCCAGCTTTAGTTCAAGCTTACAACAACACTGTACATTGTAGCACTAAACTGACTCCCTACTTTGTACTGTTTGGCCGTCACGCCAGACTGCCTGTTGATCTGTGTGTAGGTGTTGTCCCCCCACAGAAAAAGGGAACAATTAATGGCTGGGTGAGAACACACCATCAGACACTGCTTGAAGCGTATAGCCGGGTACGAGCTCATACCAAGCAAAGGCAGAACTGGGACCAGGCACGGTATGATAAGAAGGCCCATGCTATCCCCTTGTTGCCCGGAGGGAGGGTGCTGATCAGGAACTTCAGACGGAGAGCCAGAGGCAAGTTGGAACCACATTGGGTGCCTTCTCCCTATGTTGTTGTCTCACAGGTACGGCCTGGCCATCCAGTGTATAGCATCCGGCCCGAGGGGAAAGAAGGACCGATACGGACGATGCACCGCAACAACCTGCGTCCCTGCCCAGCAGGATTATGGACTGAGTCTCAGGTGTGTCCTCAGGAAATTGATTCCCAGCCTAACCAGCCTGTATTCTTGTTGCCTTTTGGCCCTGTAGCTAGGTGGGGCTCTCAGTCTACTCCAGTCATACCAGGCCTAGTGCCGGAGCCAGAGCAGTTTGGGGAACTAGAGCAGGTCCCAGCTCAATTGGACCCTGAGCCTCAATTGGAGGGTGGGCTTGTGCCAGGGGAAGGACAAGGCCCTGTGAGGAGGTCGCAGCGTCGAAACTTTGGGGTGCCTCCACAAAGGTACCAGGTCTAAGGGGTAGTCGGGACGACCACCAATATCGAGGGGGGGAAATGTCGCCAGTGGGGATGGGATTTTTGTATGTCATATGATGATGCATTATATTTACTGTGTGTATATGTATTTTAAGCAGAAGTGGGGACAAATGTGTGTTTCCATTCATAAAAGGGTTAGCCTGTCAGGTGGGCGGAGTATGTGTGTTTTCGCAGCTGGTGTGAATCAGCTGGATGAGGGCAGCGTGATTGGCTGCTGCCTGCCCAGCCTTCCAGGGAGCTACGTGGATTGGCCGGTGGGTGGTTAAAGCGAGGAGCCGGGACATTTACCGGGAGAGCCGGGAGAACGGAAAAGGTGAAGCTACGAGGTGAAGAGGGAACGGGAAGCAAGGCTCTGGACGGATCGACGAGGAAGTGACCGTGAAGCGAAGGTCCACTGTGGAAGTACTGCTGCACTGCGATTTACTGTACGGCTGCCAGCCGCTGATCGACGGGTCGGTTGAAGGCAGAATTGCGACGCTCCCAAGTTCCTGTCTATTGCCACGGACTCAAGTTCCTGTGTATTGCAACGCTCTCAAGTTCCTGATATTGCAACGCTCTCAAGTTCCTGATCATTGCAACGCCCTCAAGTTCCTGTCTTTCGCACCGTGCGCTGCTCCTATCAGGGCCAGTGCGCATCTGAGTCGGACGCGCTCCGAACTATTGGGAGACGCACGCCAAGTCTCCAACTGCTTTCTTCCGACCAGAAACACGCTGCGCTTAAGGAAGGGTGAGAAGAAATAACTTTTAACTCCTCTCGGTCTGAGGTGTTCTTGACCGAGAGCGGACCCATAACTATTTTAATTCGGGCCATGTCTTGCTAGGCTGTCACTGCATGGTTAAATGAACAAGGAGAGTATGGGGTGCAAATAGTGCCACTTGCAGTCATTTGCCCACCAGTGCCAGTGACTGTTCCATTTTACTCCTTAGCAGCCAGTGAGTGGGAGAGCATGTTCATTGTGTGATGTGTGTAGTGCTTTCTTTAAATAGACGTGTCATGTGTGTAGTGATTCCCTAATAGAAGTGTCATGTGTGTAGTGATTCCCTAATAGAAGTGCCATGTGTTTGCGTTATTTGCATGCTTTGTGACATTTTACTTTTAGTTGTACCATGCATGGTCCCTCCGGCCAGCAGGGGGTGGGTAGAGCAGTAGCAGCCTGAATTGACGGGGTGGTATATAGGCACTGCATCACTTGGCCTTGTGATACATTTCCATGTGAGAAGCTTGGCTGATATGGTCCCTTACTATTTATTTAATTGCTAATAAAGATTATTGTGTTACCCGATATCTGCCTGCTCCTCGTGTGTGTGGGTCAATTGGGGGATTAAAAGAACTGGGTGCCAGCAAGTGGGCCATTACATAGAGGGCTCACTCACGACACAAGTAGTATTGTCCAATCAGATATATTTGAGCCGGCTTTGCAGGTTAACAGTCTATGTGCATAAAAGCGGCGTAAGTCATTGTCCGATATCTCTGTACTGGTTAGCTTTTAGCCTGATGACAAATTAGCTTTTTACTAGCGAGGCTATTTGGCTAGTTGCGACCTACAATAATATGGATTTAGACACCATCTCTCAATTTCGCCTACATTCTTGAGTCTCAAATTGCTAATCAGATTTACTATTCAGATTGTAAACAATGACCAGTTCATAGGAAGTCATGGAAGTCCGAAAAATATTGGCTGTTGCCCCCATAGCCTGGAATTAATGACTAATTATAGAGTTTTGTAAAAGAACAAACTGTATTTCTTTACAAAAAAAAGATGGAGATAGAAGAATGTAAGCTTAAATATATCACATTTCTTTAAAATGATTCCAACTTATAAAAAGGATGGCTCTGTTCTTTCACAAACTACTCATTAGGAAACGTTTGCTGTTTTTCTTTATGTTGGAGCAAAAGAACAGTCGATTCTCAAACGTTCTGCTAATACAAAGAAATACAACAAAATAATAAATATGTTTAAAAAAACTGTATGATTTCCGTCAGACAACTTCACCCTCAAAAAAACAGTTTGTAGATTTCTGTGTTTTACAGTAAGATTTATTTAAATGACATGTCGTCTTGATTTTATTATGACACTTTTCATTAGCGTCACAAATGAGGCTGCCCTGTTCTCCGAATTCAGAAGACCTTTGCAATTAAACGCTTTCCCTGACTTGAAGAGCCGCATTTCATGTTAGCGCATGCAGTGGCAAATTAACAATTTGCCACGAGGCAAATCAAATGCTGTGGGATCTTTGGCAGTGACAGGGAAACCTGACACGCAGCCGCACACTCTGGCAGGAAGCCAGCAATCATTTCCACGCTATTGTTACCTTTTGAAGAACATTTGGAGAGTGGTATATTACATTACAGCACAACATATAGTGTGTATACTATACATATATAACCAATATGTACTGTATATATTTTGTAAATTACACTTTTCTATTTTTAATATCATTTAGTTTTGTCTTTAAGTTTCTTGTTTGTTTTTTTCTTGAAAAGGCATATCAAAAATATATGATTGCTTAAAGATATTAATGCTCACTCAATTTCCAAACAACGGATACAAAAGGATGATGTGTTGTGGAAATGGATGTTTTTCACCTACAGTATGCAATCCAGTACAAATGTTGAATATGCTTATTTATATAAATTAGCTGAATAATCTCCCATATATGTAAATTAGAAAGTTCTGGATTTCTGCTTCACAGGGGGATGCAATTTGGGTATTACCTTTGACCTTTTTTGTATAGGCTTTTAGAGACTCAGTGTGGT
Source organism: Pseudochaenichthys georgianus (assembly GCF_902827115.2). Taxonomy (NCBI): domain Eukaryota; kingdom Metazoa; phylum Chordata; class Actinopteri; order Perciformes; family Channichthyidae; genus Pseudochaenichthys; species Pseudochaenichthys georgianus. The sequence continues at coordinate 11,654,362 of NC_047510.2, forward strand.
GTGTGCATGTTTGCCATATTGCCATATTACCGTGAGAAGGACCTGTAGTGAGCAAAGCAGAGACACATTTAAATAAGAACTTTACAATGTCCTTTTATAGACTGGTTTAATCTACAGTTCTGTTGTCCTATTCAACTAAATGTAAGCTCAACACATCTTTAATATGTAGTCTGTCCTTCGTTGTCCATTTGTATCTGAACCATCTTTTGTTAACTTGCTGTGATAAATGTTATTGTACTATGTTCAACTACCCCACAATTATAGTGCGTTAGCCCTTTTAAACAAATGCTTTAGCCTTCATAGCAACTCAAGGGAGAGGTTGTTCTGGAGCACAGATGGCAAATGTGTAATCCCCTTTGAGTTATAACCTTGTCTTCAGGACAACCATACCCAAGTGAGAAGACCAAAAGGATTTCACATTTTTATAGGTCAGAAACTCAGAAATGCATGCAGTAGCTTCACCGTGTAGAACCTGCACTGAATTTAAGCTCATCTCTGCATTTAGTTATCCTCACAAACAATGTATCAAACAGCATGTTTGAGTTCAACTTAATGTTAAATACACATAACAATAAAATTAATGCACAAATAAGACGCCCTACACAATAAAAGCAGCATTCAATTATAATTCTCAGTTTATTTCATAAATATATGCTTGAATTCTATATTTAGTTATTTATAGTAAACACTGTAATCATATGTTATGCTATCTTCTATTTGTTCCATCTACTGCTGACTATTTTCTATTCCCTGAGACGAGTTTCTTTGCTTTGTGATATGTGTTCTCTAAACCATTAATCTCAAAATATATTTAAAATGAATTAATTATAGGAGGGACGCAGGGTTAAAAAAGTCACTTGATGTTAATGGACACATTCAGACCTGATAAATAAAATAAATTCAATCGTAATGTTTGTGTTGTTTTAATGACAGTAACCAACTGCTGGGTTTTTCTGCCAAATGTTGGAATAATTAAGGCAATATTTTCAGTAAGGTATGAATTATCAGTATGCACAAATGGCAGGTTGGAGAGGTTCCCATCCTTTACTGTTCCCATCATTTCTTTCTCCCCTTTTGAATTTGTCTTTCAGATAAATGGTGTCAGCCGTCCTGTTTGTTGCGTCGACAGCTCCTCTGACAGCCTCAGGGCAGATCCTGGTACAGGGATGGGAAGGTTTCTTTTCTAAAGCCTTTTCATAGAGATTTTGGGAACTTAATCACAAGATGTAGGTATAGGTTTTACATAATTTAATGGTTTTAAAACTATTTTACTATTCATGGCAACATTGTCATGGAGCCCACACTTCCGCTTTGGATTAATTTGAATTAAATGTGGAGGAATTTAAATAAGTTAAACACAATTTAAATACTCACGTCAAAAGGAATACAGCCTTTTATGAAGGCTTACATTTGAAAAGAGGCTAAATGTTGTCCTCTATAAGGAGTCATTATGGATACATTGTTAAAAACATTTCATTTTATGTATTCATTAAGTAGGTGACTAACATTTTGGGACAACTGAAATATAACAGCTGGAAGGAGTCACTTAAAGCAGTATTGCGTAATCTCATTATTAATCTTTATAATCTTGTTCTTTTTCGTAACAATTTTAAATAGCTGGTTATGAAGATTGGTTGATTATTGTGCTCAATCCTCTAGACAGACATGTAAGTTATAAACTTGAAATGTGACAATTATCTTAGACTCTCTTGAATGTCTTTTCCCTTTTATTCAATACTTTAAAACCTGATAATGGCCAAGGTACACACCAAACAGTTTGACTATAGTAAATTCAACATAACATTTGTTCATTGACATCAAGAAAAACAATTTGTGTTTTCAGTCAAAGGAAAAACAGCCTCCTACATGTGTATAAATTAAGTTGCATATTAAACTGAGCATTCATTTACGCATAGCGCAGCCTAACATGTACTCTGTTTTTATTACTGATTCACAATAATAAGAATGTACATATTCATACCAGTGTTATGTTTAAATGTTAAACATAAGTGGGAGGCACATTGATTCTGATTTATCATTGCTAGTAATATGTTGTTAATGTGAATTTCAGACGTTTTCAATATTTAGAAAAAAAACGTTCCATGTATTAACAAAGAATAAGTGGATGCTCACCTCTGATGACCCCAAGGATTAAGAACAAATGTGTGATTTCCATCTAATACCTCATTCACACCAACGGTGTTTCAGGGCCGGTTCGGAGCTGGAGCTTGAAAAGCACCGGGTTTTCCTCTTCACACCGCAGCGGAGCAGCCTCTTAGCTCCGGAATCCGGTTCGTTTCAAGCACCAACAAATTGTCCGGCCAGAGCAAAAGCACCACATACGTCACGCTTACGTCGAGGCGGGGGCAGGGGGCGGGCTCAACTCCTGAACAACAACAAGAAGCCGGCGTTTTATCCAGCTTGTACACAACGATGGAGAAACTTAACAAGCAGCAGTGGTCCACTGAAAAGGCCAGCTACCTACTGGGAATCTGGTCTTCCAAAGAGGTACAGAGGAAGCTGGAGCACAATCGGCCATTGTTGTTGTTGTTGTTGTTGTTGTTGTTGTCGGTGTCAGCTGTGAGGGGTTTCCGCGCGGTTGGGTTTGGCTTTATGAAGCAGGCACGCAAACGGTTACCTCATGACGCAAACGATGACGCAATGACGCAGCACCAGTCGGACTCTGGGCAGTGTGAAAAGAGCCGGAGCTAAACCGAAGAACCGGTTCTGAACCTGAAAAGCTCTAGCATGGAGCTTGAACCGGAGTCGCGTTGGTGTGAATGAGGTATAAGAAACTGTGCAATAATCAACTCAGTAGCACTTTCAATAGATAAATTGCCGGCGACCCGGAAAAAACTATTTTACTCCCATTCTACCACACATGAAGGTCTAAGAGAGACAGCTTTTAAATCCCAGATTTCCTTTAGAAATAGCGTGATCAGGACAAGTTAAAGATGACTCGTTGCTGTGATCAGTGAAGCAGTCTTCAATTAAATATTTTACTCTGACTTTATGTCCCAGAGTGGTAGGCTGGCATCCACTACATTTCTCTGCAGGAGAGAATCTCATAATGAGAAGAAAGACATAATGGTTTTCTTGTAGCCAGCTGAATGTACCGTCTTACTTCTTGTTTCAACACAAAGAGTTATTTATTGCCGTCTCCAACCAGTAAAGATTGAGATGACCTATTAAATCACCAGGGTTGGCCATGAGCTGATAGTCCCATATTTTCGGGTGTGCATGCACATACAAAACCAGCCACACTGCCTTTAATCACTATACCACCATTTAAATAAATAACACTTTGTTATGCAAATACATTGCCAGATGGCTTAAGATCGTTTACCGTTTGAGTACATGACAGCAATATTAAAACCTATAGAACGGTTTCTGAATTAATGATCATTCAAAAGCAGTTAGTTTGTACTCCATGCATATTCTCCCCACATTCTGTTTGTAATTAGATGCTACAAAGAAGATACACTAACAAAATAACTTCCTCTAAAGAAGCATTCTGGATACTGGTGCTCGCATTAGCTTGTTTTTATAACAATAACATACTTTTCTTAGGAAAGAAAAGGTGGTGGCGGTTCTTGGATTTTACCCAAATAAAGTACCAGATCTGACACTGGAGAAGAGAAAGTCAAACTTCAAAGCAATACATGAGCAAATTATTGATAATTTCTTATTTAAGTTTTACAATGACCTGTTTTGAAAGAGGTGATAATTGAATAGCTGAATGTCAATGTATATATATGTATGACAAAAGCAACGTTGAGTTTCATATTAAAATGTGTGAAAGGGATGTGTGAAAAACAACACAGCGAGGATCACATCACTTCAACAAACATACAATATTAATAGAGACCTTGCAGTCTCTATAGGAATGAACCCAATAAAACAATATGCTGCAAAACAGAACCAGCCCAGAACACTCATAACATTGAAACATGAGAATGCATTGTCACCACTATGATAATAAAAAGCATGAAATCAGCATAATGTATGCCAAACAACAATCGTAAGGAAAATAAGCACAGCACAATAAAGCAATAACAGTGCAAAGCGGGCACATGGGTGGATAGAAGTAGAATGAGCGGATATTACCAGCAGGCAGACAACAAAGATACTCGGCTTGTTTGAGACGAGCTGCAGCTCGCCTCGAAAGTAGACGAGAATAGCCGATCGCAGCTGGGGGAGGTCTCAAAAAGCTCGCCTGAAGTCGGACAGCTCGGAGTCGGCTTCATCTTCTTCTACTTCTTCTTCTCTCGGTTTTTTGGCGGATTGCAAACAACTTTAAGGTGCATACTGCCGCCTCCGGAGTCGGCTTGACTCGGTTTGCATTTATAAAGAATTTTTAATCGGCATTTTTAATCGTTAATGTCAGATATGTACTAAGTAAATACATGTGTTCCTGATCAAGATTAGATTCAACTTTATTGTTATTGCACAGATTACAGGTACTGAGACAACAAAATGCAGTTTAGCTTCTAACCAGGTGCAACAAGCAGTGAAGTGAAAAGTAATGTACACAATAGACAGAATAAAATATAGAATGAATTGAATGATGAATAAACAGTGAGGCGTGGTGTAGTCTACTTTTTTGTAGTGGGTATACAGTAATAATTGTATTCATCCATCCTAGAGCGATGCATCGCGGAGCGACACCTGTCTCGAAGCAACACCTCATGAACACCATCACACTCACTAATGCATAACTAGTCTTGAGACTGGTTATGTGTTATCAACATGTCAATGTATTATAAGCATTTTTATGTGACTTTTAACTGCCAGTGACATTAACAATAAAAAATAAAAGAATGAACAATGATGGAAAAAGCCCACTTATCTTCTAGGGTTGAACAATTAATCGACATTTTTATCAAAATCTCAATATGGCCTACTGCAATTTTCAAGTAATATACAATAAATATGGTCATGCTACAGATGTCCTGGCCCACACATCATATTCTACACTTAAAAAACATCTTTGTTTCGCATAGATCTGCACAAATATCACACAATAATCATTTTAAACATATTTTTCAATGCATTAGATATTTATTCAAACTTGTTCAGCCCTATTATCTTCCATAAATCATTGTCAAACTATGTACTGTATCAGCTTAAATGAACAAGCAAACATCCTTGAAGTGCTACAAGACAAATTAGCTTCAAACAATTAACAAATAAGCTTCACCTCAATAAATGAGGGTTGAAAAAGCACTCAACATGTCCATACTGGGTTCACTGTGTTAGTCCACAAGCCCTGAAAAAAAGGATGGAACACTTCTAGACATAGTCTGGTAGTCTACAGAGCTTTCCAGATATGTTTGTACTCAGGCATCTGAGGTGTGCATTGCCTCCTTGCTTGCGTGGCAGAGCGATGGCTTCTCAGCCATGTTGTGACGTACTTCCTTGGCTCAAAAAGTGTTACAGGGGGCCCATTGATGCTGATCATCATCAAATTACTTACATTTGACAACAACAGTGTCGATCTCTTGTCTGTGCATATATTGTTCATGAGACTGAAGCCCCTTTCACACTCAGCAGTGCTGCAAGGGATGGTCTTCATGCATTGTATGAGTGGCTTTAAGCTTTCAGGCTCACTGTCTGGGTGCTCAAGGAAATCTCTCATACCATTAACTGCTTGCTCTTCACCAAGATTGAACCGCCTGCAGAGTCGTTTCACTTGTGCCTCACCATGCCGTATGCCAGGGGTTGATGGCCAGTTGCCTGTATCCAGAACACTGAGATCATGAAGCATTTCACCATCAAATGAGAGGCGCTTCTCCAAGTTGTTGATCAGACTTTGTAGGAATTGTTTTGCATTGATTGGTGTGAGCTTTGCATTTGACTCCAAGGGAACAGATCCTAAATGTCCCAAAGCTTGTGCAGTCAGTGCCTCCTCTAATTTCTCTCCTTGGGTATCTTTGAATGATGCCAGCACTCTGATGGTGCGCTTTAGAAGATGGTCTGCTCTCAAGAGTGTGACAGAATGGGCCTGGAGTTGCTGAGACAAGTTTGCAAGTTCAGACAGTGCATCAAACATGAGTCCGAGGTCACACAGGAATTCCTTGCTTTGCATTCGACGTGCCAGACCTCTATAAGTTTGTCTCTCTTTGCTGCTTCTTGTTTGGTCGCCTGCAGCATTTTCAAAGTGTCTATTGAGTGCTTCATATGATGTCCACACAGCCTTTACAGAACGGAAACTGCTGGCCACCCATCGCGTACTTAAAACTCTGCCAATTTTCAGGACTTGCGAGCCCACTTCTTGTGCTGCTTCCAGAAGCTCTCGTGAATTTGTATTGGACTGACTGTAGAGATTGTGGATCTTCTCTAGGAACACTTTGAAGTGGTTGACTGCCTGAACCTCATCCACAGCATCAGATACAGCCAGTTCCAAACGGTGGTTCATGCAGTGCCATGTGAAGAGGTTAGGGTACCTTGCTGTCAGCCTGGTTGCTACACCAGAGTTCTTGCCTAACATGACACTGGCTCCATCAGAAACAAATGAGACCCAGTTCTTTTGAAGCCACTCTTCAGTGAAGCCTGCAGTGTCCAAACAGTTCAGCAGAGCTCCTTCTATATCCTTTGCCCTTTGGCTCTCCAGCTCAACCAGCTCCAGGAACAAAATTCAGGAGTAGCTCCATCCACTGAGGCTTTCAAGTTGACAATCATTGCAGATTTGTGGCTGATAGATGTAGCCTCGTCAATGAGAACAGACAACTTGCTAGAAGACGTCACAATACTGTGAACTATTTTTTTCTGCATCTCTTTGCTATGTGTTCTACAATTTTTGTGGAACTGTACCTTGAGTGCAGACTAGTGCCCATGTTGGCACCATTTTTCCCCTGAAGCTCAATGAGACTATCATGGTCAGTAAAAGGTCGGTTCATCTTCGCAAGATAGTATGCTGTTCTGAATACAGAATCTGTCTCTGCAAACACAGTCTCTGACACAGCTCTCACCAAATTTCCAACTAAATCCTGTCCACCCTTCTCCGTGAGCTCCTGGGCTATTTTGTGTGCTCTGGACGTCTCATGTCGTCTAATCTTGTTTCTCAAAGAGGCCAGAGATGTTGATCTGCTTGAATCTGAGGACTGGATCTTAAAGTGCACCCACTCCTCAGACATAGACACTCGTTGTTCTGTGAGGACACCTGTTGATTTTGTTGCGCTGCAAAGAGCACAACCTGGAAATAAACAAAACCATGACTAATTAGCATAATACAAGTTTTTACCAATTACATCTGCAGAAAAGAGCCAAGATTTACAAAAGTATTTAATAAACTGCTTACAATATTTAGATCATGGCTAACAAATGCATGAAAAGCAGATAAATGGAGAAACATTTTCCACATTTCAATAGCTAATTATTTGACAACTACTGATAACTAACATATAGTAATGTAATGGTGCAAATGTTTTAAATGCACTTTTAACATGACCATGAATGAACTCTCATTTGCATAGTCATTGACTTTCTGAATTTCTGTTGTTTAGATCAGCTTTCCTTTGCATATGTGTGCTGACATTTACCTAACTTTCTGTCCCTCCACTCTAACCAAGGATGCCTGTTCTTAAAGGAATGGTCCACTCATTAGATAATTAATCAAAACTTCAGTATTTAGTGAAACGTTATGTTTAAACCATACCCTGAAGAAATCAGCGATATTCCCCGGTAAATAATGATTTTATAGCTCTTTTTTATCAAGACCTGTATATTCCGTCTGGCCGCCGCCATGTTTGCCATTTTCAGTAGTCACGTGATGGTCGTGACGTCATCCATGCGTTCACTTTGTCAACACACGGAAACATGGTGGAGTATTTCAGTTCGGACTCGTCAGCAGAGGAACAAGTTTTGACCAATGTGAAGAGATTGGATGGGGGAATTCAGCCATACATATCAGTATGACAATACGACACCCTCTGTCCTAAGACCCTCACATCGTACAAGGAAAAACTTCCGAAGAAAACCCACAGTTTAAAGGGAACATGGGAGAAACCTCAGGGAGAGCAACAGAGGAGGGATCCCTCTCCCAGGACGGACAGACGTGCAATAGATGCCGTGTGTAAATTGAAAAGATAATACATTTGCAACATAGGTAGTCCAAATGTTTGGAAATGCATGTGTGTATAATGGGAAGATGATATAAGATACTATATGTATGCATGTAGTACCACCCTTGCTAGCGATTCCCTCTCTAGTTTAGCATACTCAGCTTCGTTGTCCCTGGCCATAGAATCACGATTTTATGGGGCCGGAAAAACTGGGGGGAAATACACACTAGCCGGTACTACGCTATATGGAAAGGCCACCAAAAACTGTCCTGGCCTGGACGTTAAAACGGGGCTAGCCGCTGCAATGGAAATGCGCTATAACATACCTTATTCTTACTCCGAGCACTACTTCTGCTCCTCCGTCGCTTCACACTTGCAGAGGGCGATTTCTCTACTGGCCGAACTGGTGTCCTGGTCGGTGATGACACCAGAAAGACCGATGGTACTGCATCTCCATTGAGTAATGGTTGTTCTTTAAATCCCATGTTATGTTTGATCATACTCTCAGAGTAGTCGTCCGGAAATGTGAAATGTTCGCTGCATACATGAGCCTGTAAATCTCTCGGTTCGGGCCGGCCACATTTCGCTAGCCACTGCCTCCGAATGTACTTCTTATGCTTACCTTTTGGCAACAGATGGAACCGAGCATTCCGTGGATTGTTCCTATCAGAATTGTGGCAATATTTCGCGATACAGTGAGGCATATTTGAAGAGAGAAACTACAGTAAATAACATGGAGATCAACGTGTCCTCGAAAACCAAACGCATGGATTACGTCACGTCCGGGAAATGGCGGCGCCCACAGTGTTGATGTTATTTCGGTATATAATCAGTTTAAAATCACTGATAATGTCATCGGATTAAAAAAAAAAAAAGAGAGAGAGAGAGACTGGTCTGTTTTATCGGATGATAATTTTTAAAAAATGAGTGTCATGAGCATACCATTCCTTTAAATTCCATAGCCTGACTTTCAGTCCACAAGGCTGGCCAGGAGCTCTCACCTGTGTCCGAAACAAGGAGATAATATAAACATTGTGTTCTGTTTAAGACCACACACACACACACACACACACACTCACACTCGCACACACACGCACACACGCACGCAGTATCTCGCTCCCTTTCTCTTCCATTGATCCACCACACTAACGTTGATCAAGTTAGCTAGCAAGTTAGCAAGTTAGCTACAGTTACGTTAATGATAACCATGCTAATTTCACTTACCAGGTAAATTTGCGGTAGTGCCGTGCTCGTTCTCTGTCACCTTTAGGACAGCCGCCTGACCTGGCTCTTCTTCTGTAGTGGTAATAGGGGAAAACTTCGGAAAACATTGAAATATTGTCGTCTGTTTTCGTTTCATGTTTGCTTCCTGTTTAGCGCTTGAATGGTGGACGGATCAAATTCTGATAACGTTAGAGAAACGTGGAGTTTGTCAGAGCCGAAAAAAGTATGTTGCTGTTGCTTAGCAACAGGCCACAGGCGACGGAAGCCCCAGATATCCAAAAGTATTAACACAGAAGGGGCGAAAGCGTGAAAGCGTAGTCACAAAATGATGTTGTTACGCATCATCGCACATTTTTAAGAGGGTATACGGAAATCACTGGCATTTTCTAGTGGGTATACGGCGTATACCAGCATATCACGTAGACCACACCACTGAGTGAGGGGTATGAATACACTAGATATACACAGCAGCCTGTGAGCAGTATTAACAGAGTGTATGAATATGCTAAGATATATAAAGTATAAAAACGGTGAACACAATGGAGACTCATCACGGAGGTGATGAGTCCGCCCACCGTGCACTTTGGGTCGGCCTTGGTCAAGCCCTTTTGACCCCCCCAGCCTGGTTCTCGTAAAAGTTTTTGCTCAAATGACACCGTGGAGGAATGTAACGGGAGTTGACAGGGGACTCTGCCCGCCTCACGAGTGCCTATTTTCGGACACTTTTTTTCACTTTTCCCCGGTTTCATTATTTATTTATTTTTTGGCTATTTCACCCGGTTTCTACCGGGGACATTGCCCGGTCTCGGGTGTCCCCCCACGGCCTGTGTCCAGCCCCCCCCCCCTCATCCATATATTAACAGATTTTGCCGGCCCGGCCTAGTGCCGGTGCTCTGGTGGTCGGTTCACTCCAAACTGTGGGTTCGACTCTGATGGCCGGGAGGGTGTGCTGCGTTGGGGTGGGGGACTTCCCCCACTCTGCGTGTCTCTTCCTTCCCGGGCCGGCCGATATGAAGCGTGACCAAGACGCACCGTCCAGGGGTCCCAAGGGTCCCGCAGCGGGGTGGAGGTTCCCAGCCTCCCCACCTCCGCCGCGGTGCACCCGGCAAACACGGTTGTTTCTCGAACCTTCCACTGTTGTCTAGCGGGTGTCACTAAAATACAAGATGTCGTATTTATATATATAAATAAATATATAATCTATATATATAGATAATAAGTGTTAGTGCGATTTTATGTTGTATTAGCGTGCATTTCCTGTTCGGAAAGTGATGCTGTACTGAGAGTAAACAATACAAGGTGTCCCTATTTTTATATATAGGCCTATACATTATGTATATAATAAGTGTCAGTACGATTTTATTTTGTATTTGCGTGCATTTCCTGTTCGGAAAGTGGCGCTGCGGCTGTACTGATAGTAACTACAATACAAGGTGTCGGTAGGCCTATATATATATATATATATATATATCTATTATACAGTATATATACATATATACATATGTATATAATAAGTGTCACGATCCAATTTTTGTATTTGCGTGCATTTCCTGTTTGGAAAGTGGCACTGTACTGATAGTGGTGATTTTATTTTTTAAAAAAAAACGTGTTCGTCACTTCCTGTACTGACAGTGGAAGTGTCCTGAGAGTGGAGGTCTGCACCGGAACTGTCCTGAGAGTGGAGGTCTGCAGGCAGACCCCTCTCAGCATTTCGCTGCTGCAGCCCGTGGAGAGGAACTGCGCCGCCTCGCCTCGCTCTCAAGTCTGCGCACGTCTTTGTCCCGCGAGATTTCAACGTCTCATGTAGGCGAGCCTCCAGAGCAAGTCGGACAAAATGACTCCATCATATAACGCACTAGCAAGACGTTGATCGCAATTGCGCAGAGGCCTGTACTACGAAGCAGGATTTTTTGCTTAGCCGGCTAACTTCAGGGAAAACTCTGGGTTTCCGGTCCTATGACGCTGGTTCTCTTTTTAGCAGGCTAGATCTCCATGGTAACTTATGCTGAGTGGCTAACCTGATCCGGAGCAGGTTAGGTTGCAGGCTAAGAGATCAACTCAGTGAAAGCACTGCCTGCTGATCAATCAGAGCTCAGTGTGCGGAGTTTAAAGCGATCAAGTCATATTAGGAGAAAGGAAATACAGAAAAACTGCCGTTGCAGGAAAGACGGCCGGAAAAAAATCACCGACTGTGTGAACGTGAAAATGAATAGAACATCACCTTCCATCTTCAGAGCAATCTGACTATTATAACATTAGCGTTAAGAAAGCTTAATTAAATATCTGCCACAACATAAGTAACCGGATCAAAGTAACATTGCGCACATTCCGCGGCACTGTGAGTGCAGACATCGATGTGTCCCATTATCATTCATATCACATCATAATGTATCATATATTTCCTTATCTGAGTCAGCTGAGCCGTAACTGGCCGTGCAACACTCACAGTGTCACATACTGTATGCAGAAGTATTATTTTAAGCAACACATTAAGTTGACGAAACACTCGAGTCAAATGTAATTAAAGTCAGATCGTGTTTTAGACGGGCAGTGATATCATAAACCTGTTAATGTATGCATTCAAACACTTTTTCTGTTACCAGCTGTATTCACATTGCAGGTGCAGCTATGTGGCTTTTATCCTGGATAAAGTGTTTAAGTCATGGATGTTTAAAGTTTAACTTCTTCATATGTCTAATATTATAGTTGACTTTTCAATCAGGAAGTATGACGCGCTGCGCTGTCAGTACGCTTGTCCACGTTTGTGATTTGTCGAATGCTCCAAATACCACCCCTTTCATGTGAACGCGCACCTAACTAGATCCACTTGATCAATGGTTCCCAAACGGTGTGCCGCAGCACACTGGTGTGCCGTGAGGCAAGTCCGGGTGTGCCGTGGGATTGTGTGACAACCATACGTTATTATTGCAATATGCAACTACACAAAAATAATTATTTTTTCATTTACTATATCAGTACTTTGTAGGTTTATATGTACGTAATCTGCGCGACTTGTGCGTCCACATCTCCACGTGCAGTGCTGCATAAACATGGCTGAGTCAGCGATAACTTTCGAGGAGTGGAGGTATACCCATTATTTTGAGTTCGTTCGAAGAATAGACAGGAATGTGACGGTGAGGTGCAAACTGTGTCCAGGCCAGAAGCTGTTATCCACTGCTGTAAACACCACGTCAAACCTCAACAAACACCTGCAAAGAACACATGCTAAGGTGAAGCTACCGCACATGCTATTTGTTGTTTGTTTATTATCACGTAGTCTGTTCTTCTTCTCTGTCTTCCGGTTGTTGCCTGTTTTGAATGACAAATACACACTACCGCCGCCTGCTGGTAAGGAAAGTTATTGCCACTCACGCATGCACAGTTCGTACGTGCTCGGCGAGTAAAGTAACGAGTTACTTTATGTAGATAGTAACGAAGTAGTGTAATATATTACTTTTTTTACTTTACATGTATCTCACTAATTTGTAAGTCGGCAAAAATATTTACAATAGCACATGTTTCAATGCTGATTGCTGAAATGTTACATTTATAATTTGTAGTTCAGGACCATGGACAATGCCGCTTCCTTGGATTGACAGTTCTCTGTGCTGAATATCTGCTGAGTTTCCTTTGCCTCATTTTTAATGTTGTGACCTGTCTGGTTTAAATGAGTGTGTTGCTGCTTTGATGAAGCCTAATTTGATAAAGTTTCAAATTAATTTCTGAAATATTTCGTTAATAAATATTTCATGAGTAATATAGTTGTCTTTGTCACATTTTATTTGGCATTAGTAAATAATTATGCACATTTACAGATATTTTACATGATATGAGTGATAACACGTGTTATAAGGCAGGGTTGCCAACTTTGGGTACCTGGCTGGAGTGAGATTTTGATATCATGGGTTTGATTACACATATGCGCACGAAATGACTGCTATCGTGTCAGTAGCGGGACCTTAGCATATATATAGGATATACAATATTATACAAATACACAATATTGGACACAGACTATAAAGGGCACACAGTTTCATTCACTAATGAAAGTCAAACACATGTTTGTTTCCACTGTTTTATTGTGTGCCTGTCGCGATAAGCAATTCATTGCCTTATCGTACGATAAATAAAAATGAACTCGATAAATTGCCATTTAAAGGATGTACTTGAATTATTATTATATATCATCATTATGTCAGTGGTCTAAAATGGTCATACAATGGTGCCGACAATATTATCGTTTATCGCAATAATTTCAGGGAAAATGTATCCAACAAAATTAATTATCGTGAGAGGCCTATACATGAAACACACACACAAACAAATGTACAGACTTACTCCAAACTGCCAAATATATTAATTAACACACTCTCATACTCTTTGACTCTGTTTTGGCCTAGTAGAACAATAAGCATCAAACTTTTACTATTTTATCATTTCTACTGGATTTTAGATCGGCGCATGCGCAATACGGATCGGCAGTGGCGGCCACGGAGTATTTGTGTTGGGTAATCTATGGTAGAGCTAACCCAGCTCTGGGCTAACCCATACAGTGGTGGGGCTCAAGTCAGTATTTGCAATGTAATTACATACACGCTCCCCTTGACAGTGAAACGCCACGCGTGAGGTTTAGATTATTTCCCTGTCTCAATCCAAATTGAACTGTATGAAATAAAAAGGCACATTTGTCTTGTAGTAAATAAAAAGGGCAACCTGGAGCCAATCCTGCTATTTCCCCACAGGTGAAAGAGTTGACATGCTGAAAACCCAACCCCTGCAGGGGGTCTGGGGAGATTGGATCTTTTGAAATACTAACATAAAATACACATTCTGGTACTCTCTTGAGAATAGAAATAAATAAATCTATCACTACATGACATATTTAAAAAAAAATGAATGCCATTTTAGTTTTGTGTTACTTTGTTCTGAAAGCTGAACCTGCTGCTCCTCACAGAGAGAAGAGGGAAGAGGCTGTGAATTACTTTACATTGTGGATAAGGGTGGATAGCCCCCATTGTTCTGTGTGTCAAAATGAAAGATAGCCCACACACCTATCAATCATCACACCGTGGGGTCTTATTTCATTACGTGTTGATAGAAATCAACACGTAATGTTGTATCGATGTATATAGAGATGTACTACAGCAAAAGTATTCTCCGTCGGGACTTCCTGCAACAACACAACGCCGTTATCTTGATTCTGATTGGTCAGAAGACATTATCAAAGATGTTCTATTGAGAAGACGATCACTAGACAAAAGTTTTCAAAACCGTTTCTAGTCTTCGGTATTCTTGTTTTGGCGTGAGAATAGTTTGGGCAGCGTGAGAGCGTGAGATTGAGAGTGAAAGCGTGTGTCACACGCCAGATGCGTGAGAGTTGGCAACCCTTTTTGCACAATAGGTGTGCCTTGAGATTTTTACTTGTCCTTTGGTGTGCCTTGGGCACAAAAAGTTTGGGAACCACTGCACTTGATTACCCGCGTCGTAGTACAGTTTAACGAGAGCGCGTATCTTTTGGATTAGGCCAACAGGCTAACTCAAACATATCCAGGTTAGGTTGAACCAGCTTCGTAGTACAGGCCTCAGGTCTGCGCAGGTCTCGCTTGTCTCAAACAAGCCTGTTACCTGCAAGCATTTGCAGGCAAGGAATAAAACAGCAAGCAGCACCAACAGCCTTGTTGTATAGTTAGCATGATGCTAAGCAAACAAACAAATTCTCAGCAGGCCAAACACTCAGAAGTTAGCACGAGCAGCAAACACTTAAAAGAAGCAGTGATACAAGAAAACTCAGCATAAAGTCAATGAATGCACTCACCAACGCTTTATCTCCACAAAGTCCTCCTGTAGCCACGTGACTGAACTGTTGGAAGGTGAGCTTCTCTGTGAAATGCCACCTGACCTGAGTGTGAGCATTAGGAGCCAACACACTCTCACTCCCTAAGCGTCCAATAGCGACGTTTGGTCAGTGTCCGTGGCGTCCAATTGTGACGCTCCTAGGCTCCTTCAGCGTCATAAAGAGACGCAAATAGCTTTCAACTGATTGCAATGTATTCCCATCTGCGTCGGGATTTGACGCTCATGGAAGCACGGCATTCGTTTATGTCGGCTGCCCTTAAAGGTAATGTGAGCGTCCATTCCCAGGAGTAAAGGATGGCAGAAGACACTACACTACCCAGAATCCCCAGCTATCGTTTGGACTACACCATGTGCTCTTGACAAACCCCATGATAGTCCTCAAGCTCTGTGATTGGAGAGTGTGCTCCGAGGGTTAAGCCGATTCTCGAACAGCACTTGAAATGGGATGGAACCACGGCAGACTGTCCAAAACTGGATTTGAACGGGTCCACCGCGTCCCCCCTCCCCCACCCCGTCCCCAGAACTACACATGCTGGCTATTCTGTTTCGCAACATGTTCTCTATGGCACGTCTCTACTGGGAGTTGTAGTTTTAAAAGACGTTTTCGTATTTCCCATAATAAGAAGTTGCCCGTATTAAACTGTGTACATCCCTGGAGGTTTAGGGGAAAGGAAACACTCACATTTAAAACATATAATTAATAAATGGGTGAAAATTGCTTGTGCCCATTATGGGCAGTATTACTATATATACCCACATGCCAGCTAAGGTCAGAAGAGCTTTATTTAACAGCTGGTCTTATGTGTGTGACCCCTGTGATAACATTACATTACATTAATTGATAAGCCTGAAACATGCACTTGTCAAGGTTCAGAGGCACATTGTGCAAATATGGCAGTAGCCATCGATCAGCTTAAGATAAGATATACTTTATTGATCCCAAGTTGGAACATTTGCGTTACATCAGCATGTGTAACAGTTAAATATGCAGTTGTGTTTATTTGAAAATCATTTAGTATAATCACATAAATTCTGTGTTTTATATTCAACAATTCTGTGTTCTTTATTTATTGATTGTTCAATACCTGACAAGGCCGGAGATGAAATATCTACATACATCTATAAGAGTATAATACATTATGTATAATATCAGTTAAAATAAGTGCTTCAACATAGTTAACATTGCTGGAGGTATGCACACATATTGATAGATGTCTTGTAATGCACTATTGAGGAACCTGCAACCCAAGTTTTTCATTCAGTGCAGAACTACACCACAGTTGTGTAGGCCTATATGATATGTCAATAAACCTTAGAAAATCTTGAAATCTTGAAAGGGATGTGCAAAATAGTCATTACATACAGTCTTTAATTAACAATTAGTAGAGAATAACGAGTAATGAATATACTTTATAGGGATCGTATTAATATCTAATAATAAAAATATTGAAATTCAATAACATGCTTTAACCACCAGGTGTCCCTTTATATCAACTGTGCACCTTTATGGTGTAAATACAGCCTATCTACCAATTGGATCAAATATAAAAGTGAGCCGAATTAGTGTTGATACTGCAAGGAGACGTATTGTGTGAAAAGAAATGTAAGATGTTGTTTAATGGCTGATATATTTATGATCCACGTCACGTTTTCAGTTCCTCATGTTTGTTTTCTCATCAGGGCTCTATAAATACAGAACTACGGCAGATATGTAATATGTAATGCAGCCGAACCGTGTATTACAATGCCGTTATGTGATGACTTTCAAAGAGAAAAGCAAGCACACTCGGAATAAGGTATTATTATTATTTCGGTCTGTTTCTGGTATTTGTTAATGACGGTGTGCTCTCAGATGTGAGACTGGAATTGCACAGGGGGGAAATAACGTAGGCTATCTTTAGATGCGGATTTTGTTAAACTAATATGTTTAGGCTGTGGACCAACACTATACATTGACGGGGAAGGGGGTAGCAAAAAGATAACACCATTAAACAGTTACACAACATAACAGAAATAATATCGATAGCAGCGTCCCTAGCAACCACCTTGGTAACAATGAAAACGTCGCGATTTCCTGAAGTAATCTTCATAATAACTAGCAAACTAAAGATCATGTACATCCACTGCACACATAATCTGAAATAACAACTCATATTTCTCGCATCAAATGACATCAAAACGCATTTTAATGGCCAAACTAACTTTAAAATAGGCATTTTACACCTAGAATAAAACGAAGTTCGGCCATGTTTCTTTTTCTGCAGGGAGACATTTGAAGATCACGTGACATAGACGCCAGCCATCGGAATGAATGGTGAAAAAAACGGGGTTTGTCAAACAGAGCACATGGTGTAGGCCAAACGATAGCTGGGGATTCTGGGTAGTGTAGTGTCTTCTGACATCCTTTACTCAGAAAACATATTTGTTTCTCCTAATCGAAGGGGAAAAATACAAAAGCATTGTACACAATTTAAACCAATCAATGTTGTGTAATTAACAAGGATAATCTGGTGTTTTTTAGTCGATGAGTAGTGCAGATATCACTGTAAAATCAATCGACAGTAAGAGGAGTACTTACTTCCGGGTGTAAAATTCTCCGTTATCCAATGGGAATGGATGCTCACATTGCCTTTAAGGGCAGCCGGCATAAACGAATGCCGTGCTTCCATGAGCGTCAAATCCCGACGCAGATGGGAATACATTGCAATCAGTTGAAAGCTATTTGCGTCCCTTTATGACGCTGAAGGAGCCTAGGAGCGTCACAATTGGACGCCACGGACACTGACCAAACGTCGCTATTGGACGCTTAGGGAGTGAGAGTGTGTTGTAGGAGCAGGTGCAGGATAAAATAGTAGGCCATGTTGCAAAGGGGGCGCTTGATTTGTTTTGCAGCAAGTGGAGTTTGTCATGTGAAAATCTCTGTGCACTCCTTTAATAATGTCAAGGCTTAAGCTAATCAGAAAAAAGTTAATTTACTTCCTTATGTTTTCCAAATATACAGGTACATGCATTTTACACTCCATTTAGTGTTTGATACATTGTGTAAAATATATTTTTATGAGAAACGCACTGCACTTGTGATGTAAATATAAAAACACAAATGTGCCAAAACGCATGCAAATGAAGAAACATCTTCATTAACTTGCCAACACATGTGCAGCATTTAGAAAACATTCAGCAACTTGATGGAACATGTGCAATGTGTGGTTAAACAAAACGCTGCAAATAAAAGAACGCTGTAAGAAGCTAAATAGACAAAGGAAACAGGGACACTAAAACGTGATGCACCAACACACTCTAGAGGATTCTCAATTCTTAAATGTCCCCTCCTCGACTCCCCTCCTCGACTCCCCTCCTCGAGACTTAGTCCCGCCCACAGGAGATGCGAGCGGAGGACCGAGGAGGGGAACCGAGGAGAGAGGAGGGGAAGCAGCAGACGTTTAAAGAAATGAGAACTCCTCTCCTCTGAGCGGTCATATTAAAGCGACGTCCGTTCATTATTACGTGGCAACAGC
This sequence comes from Pseudochaenichthys georgianus, assembly GCF_902827115.2. NCBI lineage: Eukaryota > Metazoa > Chordata > Actinopteri > Perciformes > Channichthyidae > Pseudochaenichthys > Pseudochaenichthys georgianus. Next base: position 11,673,020 of record NC_047510.2, read on the forward strand.
TGCATCAGCTGTCGAGTGTTTTGTCATATTTTATAATCTCTGTTAGATCAGCTGAACATTGTTCCCCCACATATTTACTTTGAATTAATTGAGAGTGCGGTATAATGAGACAATACCAGGCTACAGATGCGGACACACACACACACACACACAAATATATAAATATATCCAATTTAAAGTATGAGAGCACTCTCATAATAACGTAACACAATCAGAGACTGGATATATCCCCCCCACTCCCCCCTCTCTCTGGTCGCTGAAATGGGGAATTTAAATTACGGGCCAAAAGTTGTATTTACAAGTATTAAAAGTAAGGACACCAAACCAACTGAGACCTGTCTATCCGCCGCATCTACGCACACACTGTACCACACACACACACACACACACACACACACACACACACACACACACACACACACACACACACACACACACACACACACACACACACACACACACACACACACACACACACACACACACACACACACACACACACACACACACACACACACACACACACACACACACACACACACACACCTACACACTGTACCACACACACCTACAGCTCCTAAAGCATATAATCAGGCTACAGCCGTTGTGTATTTTATTATGTGAAGCACTAAATGGTTTTAGAAAAATATCGACTCTTTGTTTGTAGATATCTACTAAACTAAAGCAAATGAAGAGAGTAGGCCTGTTATACTGAGTGATATACATTCTACACACTGCTCTGCTTTCTGCACGGACCTCACAGCTGTTCTCTCTGGAAATATCATGACGCGATGAAAGCAGTTTCTAAAATAATATCCAGGGGATGCATGCAGAGCTGTCATTGGCTGAGATAAGTCCGGCCGTGCGTCACGCCTCCACCGTTCCCGGAAATGCATCCGCGGAGGAGCCGTGGTGCAAATAATGGTTAGCCAAGACCCAGTGGATATTTGTTTATTTTAGGCAGGGCCTCAGGGCTAGGTGAAGGACAGGAAGAAAAATGCTTATTTACAACACTTGTTGACAGGTTCAGGGACAGGGACAGATACAGGTTCATCCCGCACTCCGAGACGGCGCCGTCAAACTCAGCAGATCGAGGCTGATCGCTCCGATGATGACTCGGAAGAGCCAACACCAGGACCAAGCACTCAGGGACAGCCCAATAAAGGTAATTGTTATTATTTTAGCATGCCTTGAGGGTACATTTTCAAATTTCATATAAACGTCCACTCAGATTCAACTACGTTATGCACCAATACACCTCAGTGAATTGCTTGCATGGGTAAAAATATGTAACTTACTTTGCAATAAGTACTATTTTTATTCTGATTCTGGTTGTGCAGGACGTGGGTTGCGCTGGAGGGCTACTCCATTGACGCCAGACCTTGCCCAGTTTGAGCATGAGGACGAAACTGAGCTTGACAGAAATGGCTGGACCCCACTAAACTATTTTGAACAGTATATAGATAGAGATTTGATGAAAATGATTTCAGATTGCTCTAATGCTATGTCACTGTCTAGGAGTGGGGACCCACTCAACACCTCTGTAGGATGAGGTTTACCACTTTTTTGGTGCCTGTATTTTGATGTCCTGCATCCGATACCCAACAATCAGGATGTACTGGTCCAAAGCCTTGAGAATCACTGCCATCACTGACAGATTCACGCGCGACAGATTCTTCAGACTGAGGGGATCAATAAAAGTGCTAATTGATGATGATGTGCCAGAAGATCTGAGGAAGAGGGACACATTCTGGAAGGTGAGGCCTTTTCTGGATCGGATTCTGCAAGGCTGCAAGTCTCAGAATCGACCTGAATGCGCATCTATTGATGAGCAGATGATTCCTTTCACAGGAGCCTGTCCATACAGACAATATCTGCCAATGAAGCCAAACCCAGTTGGCATCAAGAACTTCGTTTGTGCTACAGCAGATGGCATTGTGCTGGACTTTGATCTGTATCAAGGTAAAGGTGCACTGCTTGAGCAGGTCGAAGAAGAAGAGGTGGGCCTGGGGTTGGGAGGCTTAGTCTTGGCTCGTCTGTGTCAAACTCTGCATCGTGGCACGAAAGTGTATTGTGACCGGTTCTTCACAAGCATCCGATGTGTGGAACAAATGATGAAGAAAGAGATGTACATTACTGGTACAATAATGAAGAACCGACTCGCTGGCGCGAAGGAGAAGCTACCCTCTGACAAAACCATGAAAAACACAGGAAGAGGTACCTCATCAGAACTTTCCACTGAAGACGGAAAGTTGTGTGTAGTGAAGTGGTACGACAAAAAACCAGTATTGATGATGTCTGTTGTTCATGGCACAGAGCCTGAAGACACCTGCCAGCGAAGAAGAAATTGAAACAATATGTGACTGTCTCGCGACCAAGCATTGTCCGTGAGTACAACCTCAAGATGGGTGGAGTTGATTTGATCGATAGAATGATTAGCTACTATCGCATGAGCGCCCGTACTAAGAAGTGGACGATGCGGATGCTAATGCACTTCACGGATCTGGCTTTAGCCAACAGCTGGCTACTCTACCGCAAAGACCTCGCAATATGTGCTGCACCAAAGAAGAGCATCATGCAGTTCCTTGAGTTCCGTACGGAAATGGCTACGACCCTCTTGGCCCAGCATCACGGTCAAGGAAGCGATGCAGACCTCTCTGAACAGTCAGAGGAAGAAGACAACTCAAATCAAGGGAAGAACGTCCTGTGACGGCAGTGCCCCATGTCTCGGTCCGCAGGAGGGCGAATGCCCATCTCCCAGAGATGATCAGCCTGAAGAACGCGGCGCGCTGCAGGGTAGCAGGCTGCACTGGAAGAACCCGAGTGCGTTGTGTGACCTGCAAAGTGTTCTTGTGCTTGCAAGGCGATCGCAACTGTTACACAGCCTTTCACACATAGGTGTGTACATGTTCCTAAAGAAAAGGGCATTCCTATTTATTTTTTTACATGACCAATGCAACATTTCACATAAGCCATACTGTAACTGTCCAAGTTTTTGTGACTGTTTTGTTTTTTCACAATGATATTCAAAACACATACAATAGTAGCCTATGTGGTATTATTATTATTATTATTATTATGTGGCTCAGTCATTGGTACACGTTTATTTATAAAGCTTTGTTGGGTAAACTCCCATATTATATCTGCTCTCTGATAACACAGAGAGTTGCAAGCAGCTATTGTCTGAGATCACATGATGTAGTCTTGTTAGATGTGCCAAGAGCAAGGACTGTCTTAGGTAAGACAGCTTTTATGTGCGCAGCTCCACTTGCTTGGAACAATCTTCAGCAAGAATTGAAACTGAGCAATCTCATTCCTCTGCATATTTTTAAAGCTAGGCTAAATGAAATGCTTGTTGATACAATGGGCACTTGTAAATGTCTATAACTATGTATCCTGTAAATATAATGTATAATGTCCTTTATTGTTTTATGTTTCATGTGGAACCTATATGCTGCAGGTCTCCCTTGAAAAAGAGATCTATGATCTCAATAGCCGCGTTCACACTGCGGTACTTTTCCCACAAAGGTTCATGCAAACTTAATTCATGCGAACTCTTTAGTTCGCATGAACTAAGTACAGATCGCGTTCACACCAGAAAAAGTCCCTGGGGGTGGATTAGGCAAATGAAGCCGCTGACGTCACTTCTTCTTCTTCTGCTTTGGGTTTACTGGCAGGCCGCAAACCACTTCACGGCGTATACTGCCGCCCAAAGTCCCGGCCGTAAGTCCCCGGAGTTGGGGACTGGCTTCAGTAGAAGCTGCTGGGAGTCCCAGCAGCTTCTACTGAAGCCTTCCGAGTAAATCGCCAGAACGCCGACACCTCCTCATCTCCACCGCTCCCATGTTTTATTTTGTGTTGCCATAAGTTAGTCTCTCTGCGTTTCTGCGCTGGGCTAATGCTAATGCTAATAATGCTAATGCGAGGATAATAAAATGGCGGCTTCACAAAACTTTTTGGGAGTTTTACGGGGCATGGTTTGCAATCCGCCCAGCCAATCAGAAATATAGCTCTTTTCTCAAAAAAGAGCCGTTCGAAAGTCCCTGCTCTCTAGCAGGGACTTTCGAGGGGGTAAAAAGGTTCGCATGAACTACTTTTAGTACCGGCTCTTTTTGGTGTGAACGCGATCATGAAATCCAATCAATCTGGTTAAATAAAGGTTTGAAATGAAATGAAATGAATTAGATGCAACAGTGACAATGCAAAATGCTTTGAATGTTTTATATTTTGTTACAAGCATATGATGTCTTCCTGCAACTGTTTGTAGCATTTTAAATGAGCCGTACTGTAGTTCAATCAGGAGAGACATGATGTATGGAATACATATTTATTATCGGTCACATTATATCAATGGAACATAATGATGACAGTTCATCACAAATGAATGAATGTTGTTTTGGCGATTAGGCCCAAGTTTTAGTAGGATATCAATCGGGAAGGGAAGAACCATTTCCGATGAACCCCCCTGGGTCTAGACACTGGTGGTGGTTATAAGTGGTTAGGTCCGGTTGGAAGGGAGAAGGTTAAGCTTGGCCCTGAGTTGGAAGCAGGAGGCGAAGGGGTGGAGGAGGGTTGCGCGTTGACACCTGGAAGACAGCTGATAGAACAGGGGAGAGCATATATAGAGGGGTTAACAGGTGCGATGATTAGCCCTGTAATGAAGGGGCGTGATAGGTTTAGCTGAGGAGAGGCGCTCCCTGTCATTTAGATGCAGGGAGCAAGTATTGCCATGACGCGCAATACGGAGTGTTAGGTCTTCCTGTCTGAACTTGCGCTAAGCTTCATTTCAATCAGGAGAGACATGATGTATGGAATACATATTTATTATCGGTCACATTATATCAATGGAACATAATGATGACAGTTCATCACAAATGAATGAATGTTGTTTTGGCGATTAGGCCCAAGTTTTAGTAGGATATCAATCGGGAAGGGAAGAACCATTTCCGATGAACCCCCAAAAGAATGCAGGATGAAGTACTGAATGTGAATCTTACCTTGCGGGATGCGGCGGAAATCTATGGATGAAAAGGAGGTTAATACATGTGAGGATATAAGCGACTGATGCCTCCCGGGCATCCTTCCTGGACGTACAGGGCTTCCCGGCCGTACGGGGCATCCCGGACAGACGGGGCAACCCGGATGGGGCTTCCTGGACATACAGGGCGTCCCGGAAGTACGGGGCATCCCGGAGGGGGCATCCTGGCCGTACAGGGCGTCCCGGACGTACGGGGCATCCCGGGTGAGCGGGGACTACCCGGACGCACCGAGCGACCCGACCAGTGCCCCGGGTGCCCGGAACGTGCGAGGCTTCCCGAATGTGCGGGGTAACCTGACTTTAGCAGGGAAACATAATACGGACCGGAGGTTTCACGACCCGGACATACGGGGCTTCCCGGAAGAACGGGGCATCCTGGACATACAGGGCAACCCGGACATACGGGGCTTCCTGGCCGTACAGGGCATCCTGGATCGTACAGGGCATCCACACAGGGCTTCCCGGACGTACGGGGCATCCCGGAGGGGGCATCCTGGCCGTACAGGGCGTCCCGGACGTACGGGGCATCCCGGGTGAGCGGGGACTACCCGGACGCACCGAGCGACCCGACCAGTGCCCCGGGTGCCCGGAACGTGCGAGGCTTCCCGAACATTTTTTGCGGGGCAACCTGCTTTAGCAGGGACACATTATACAACCCGAAGGTTTTACAGCCTGGACATGCAGGTTTAAATAACAGAATTGAACATGAGCCGTAGGGCAACATACGTGCTGACATGCTAAGAACCGCCACCAGTTATATGCATACGTACCAATTTGTTTAAGGTTGGAGAGACCTTTGGATAGCCAGCACGGCATTGAGGTCAGGGCGGATGTAGGATGAGAAAGCGGAGGAGGACCACCGTCCGAGTTGTTGCAGGGATGAGGACGAGACGCCTTGATTGGCAGCGGAAGTAGCTGCGCCTATTCTGAAGGAGTGCCCCGTGTGTAGAAGGGGTGATAACCCGGATTTAATGAGGACTTGTTTTAAATAGATGTTGAACTGTCTTTGTGTTAAAGGAAAATTCCCTGAGATGAGGAATAATGGCGAGAGGGGGTTCGAGGTAGGTCTAAGCCGTAGAAACTTGATCATGGCTTTATAAGGGCAGAATTGAGAATCGATGCGGAGCAGGCGCCGCCGCATTTGGAGTGTTTAAGATATAAACTAAGATGGCTGGCGTGAAAGGATAAGTCAGAAAAGCTGACGTCTCTATTGGAATTGGAAGTGAGGGAAGCGGTGGTAAATTCGCCTGGTCTAAGAAAGGCATAAAAAGCTAGGAGAAATAGAGCGTCGAGTAGTGCATCGATGTAAGGGGAGAATACCCCGCTTCTAAGCTTGGAGAGCATGAGGTGTAAAGTGGAGAGTGTAATAGGGCGTCTCCGGTCTGAAACGGGGGGGTAAGTTTTAATGAGACCTTTGAGGACGAGTTTGACAGACTGGTTTGTGAACAGGCTGGGAAAGCCGGGATCGGAACAGCGAACGTTAAACTGGATTCCCGCTAAGAGGCCCCGGATGTATTGAGGTTTGAGGTGGCGATCAGTGGCGCAGTAGCACATGAAGGCACACACGGTGGAGATGAGAACGGGTTTAAGAGTGATGCCTAAGGAAAAGCAAAACATCGCAAACGTTCTCCAAGCGAAATCGTATGTTTTAAGGGTGGAAGTGGCTAAGCCTTTCCTCATGAAGAATCTGGCTGATTCGAGGTGCCTTTCTAGGGGGCTACTATCTAGGAGAGAGAGAGGAGGTGCAGGGGAGGAATCTTGACGGGTTGAGCGCTGGCTCCTGGGCAGAGATTCCGGAACTTCTGAAATTGGAAGCGAGAGAGGGAATCAGCCACTGGGTTAAGGTGGCCGGGAACGTGACGTGCGGAGATGAGGAAATTGTGGGTGATGGAAGACCACGTGATGCTTCTCATGAACGGCATGATGTCACGGCACGGGGAGCGTGCTTTGTTAATAATCCCGACCACTGATTGGTTGTCGCAGAGTACTGAGATCCGCTTCCGGGGCCAGAGGTGCCCCCACACGTGGCAGGCAACAGCGATCGGAAAGATCTCATGCAGAGCGGAGGAAGAGGCATGGCTGGGAAATGTCGGAGGCCACGAGCCTGCGAACCACTCTCCCTGAAAAAACCCCCCAAAACCCACGGATGGGGCAGCGTCCGTGAAGAATCTCATGGAGTCGGAGGAGTACATGAGGTCGTCGTAGAAGAAGGTGACGCCATTCCAGTGTGCGAGCAGGAGGGACCAAAATCGTAGGTCAGAGCGGCAGCCTTCGTCTAGGAAGACGTGGTCATGGAGGTTTTCTGCAGCCGACGCTGTATCCAGGAGCCGGGAGATAAAAGAGCGCCCCTGAGGGATGATACGCATGGCGAAATTGAGGTGCCCGAGCAAGGAGAGAAGCTGCTGCTTGGTGATAACTTGTTGCTCGCAGAAGGCTTTTGAGATGTCGCGAATGCGCTGCAGTTTGTCCGTGGGGAGAGATGCTTCCATGTCTACGGAGTCGAGTGTAATGCCTAAAAAGCCCAGGCGTGTGTTGGGGCCTAGCGTTTTCTCTACTGAGAGGGGAACACCTAACTCCTGAAAGCATGTTTGGAGTTTTGCTAAAGAGTCGCCTGAGTTGTCCCGAGGGGGATCTATGAGGAGGAAGTCGTCCAATAAGTGAAGAACGGAGGGGATTCTAACGACGTTCAGGAGGATCCAGCAGAGGGCTTCGGAAAAAGAATTAAAGATACAGGGGCTACTTCTGCACCCGAAGGTTAGGCGGACAGCAAAGTAGAATTTTGATTCCCACCTGATACCGAACATGTGCCACTGAGATGGGTGAATGGGAATTATTTTGAATGCGTCCGTGATATCCGCTTTGGAGAGCCACGCTCCTTGCCCTGCAAATTTGATAAGCTTAATGGCATTATCGACTGAAGCGTAGTGAAGTGAAAAATACTCGGGGGGAATAAGGCTATTGATGCTGCAGAACGGCCCAGCGCGAGGAGCGGACAGATCGAAGATGAGCCTTTTCTTCTCGGAATATTTGCGTGTAGCGACCCCTATTGGGCTTGTTCGGAACACCGGGAACGGAGAGGACTGGAAAGGACCGATTAAATATCCTTTGTTGAGCTCTTTTTTTATGAGCTGAGAGACTATAGTGGGTTCTTTGGCGGCTGACTGCATGTTTTTTGCCACTAGAGTCACTGAGGGGGGAGAGAGAACCCCTACCCTGAACCCTTGAGAGAGCCCTGACAGCAGATAGTCAACGAACACGGGATTTGGGTGAGTCGAAAGTGCAGCTGCTAAATGTGTGGTGTTAATGGGAGTCGATGGGTGATGTTTTAAAAGGTTTTTCCACCACGTTGATTCTGGCGCGGGAAAATGAGCCGGCGCCTGGGGCAGACTGACCTCGGGTGGGCCTCCCTGCACGTACTGCAAATGTGGAGAAAAGTACAATACTGTTGAGAACACACGTTCTCGTTAAAAGCACCGCAAATCTTCGTGTCCCTTTGCCTAATCACCTGACGGTTTGTTTTGATGTTCCCAGGATACTGCGTGGGGAAAACGCTAGACCCGGAGAGAGGTACTGAAGGGCAGAGCGGAGAGGTGTGGCCCTGCGCTCCACAGCTAATGCATGAAACTACCTGTTGCCCGCCGGTAGCCATAACGAGCAGCTCGGTATCCAGCACGGACCAGTCCAGGCGGATGTTGCTATGAGCTAAGTGTAGCGCTGCTTTGCTGGAGAAGCTTTTGTGGTATTGATAGAAAACTAGTTTCCCATATTTTAAGTGAAGATCTCCGATCATGGCCAAATAGGCGTCTAATTCCGCTCTCCTTCCAGGGTAAACTGTGCAGAGAACATCGCGGAAAATGCTGAATGCTACCAGAAATTGTCCTATCGAAAGGTCTTTGAGGAGCCGGGGGTCTGCGGATTTAAATACCGCAGTAATGCTTCCTCCCGTGGCGATGGCTTTGTCGCACTCCGGGGAAGGCAGGATGAGGCTGACCAAATTGATGTCTTTCCCGTCAAGGATTTTTGCCCTGAGCCGTGAGGAGATGTTAGCGGCTTGGGGGATATAGGGCCTACCTGAGAGAGGAGCCGGGAGGGCGGAAGTCAGGGTGTAAACGGGAGCTATCGCGCCGGTTGTAAAATCCTGGCCCGGCGGGGCCGCCAGAGAGCCAGTGTTTAAAGGCGTAAGAGGAGTATAAACTACCAGCTTTGCGCGTTGACACCTGGAAGACAGCTGATAGAACAGGGGAGAGCATATATAGAGGGGTTAACAGGTGCGATGATTAGCCCTGTAATGAAGGGGCGTGATAGGTTTAGCTGAGGAGAGGCGCTCCCTGTCATTTAGATGCAGGGAGCAAGTATTGCCATGACGCGCAATACGGAGTGTTAGGTCTTCCTGTCTGAACTTGCGCTAAGCTTCATTTGTGACAGTCCAAAAGGAGCAAAAATGCAGTGTTTTCATGTTGTTTTTACTCTCAGAAGTTCAAAACATGTTGCAAAACATGCAATATGATGTGTGTATAAGTTATTAATACATGCAAAAGCAGCCAGGAAAAACTGCTGTGTTCAAGGTGGAAATAAAAGAGTTTTTCACTCTATTACAAAAAGGTGACTTTAATGACTTTTTTGGAAATTCAGAACGAGTGTCCACATATGTGGACATCATTTTTCTCTAAAAGTACATCATGTCAAAAGATGATACTTAGTTTTGATACTTATCAGGTTCCAATAAGCCCAAATAGCAAAGGGAAATAAAAAATGCATATAAAAAAACAGCTCGGGTCTTGATGATGCTGATCCATGGCTACTGCCATATTTGCAAAATGTGCCTCTGAACCTTGACAAGTGCATGTTTCAGGCTTATCAATTAATGTAATGTAATGTTATGTTATCAATTAACAACAGGAGGGGTCACAAACATAAGAACAGCTGTTAAATAAAGCTCTTCTGACCTTAGCTGGCATGTGGGTATATATATTAATGCTGCCCATTATGGGCACAAGCAATTTTCACCCATTTATTAATTATATGTTTTAAATGTGAGTGTTTCCTATCCCCTAAACCTCCTGGGATGTACACAGTTTAATACTGGCAACTTCTTATTATGGGAAATACGAAAACGTCTTTTAAAACTACAACTCCCAGTAGAGACGTGCCATAGATATAGAGAACATGTTGATAGCCAGCATGTGTAGTTCTGGGGACGGGGTGGGGGAGGGGGGCCCGTTCAAATCCAGTTTTGGACAGTCTGCCGTGGTTCCATCCCATTTCAAGTGCTGTTCGACGCTCGGCGTAACCCTCGGAGCACACTCTCCAATCACAGAGCTTGAGGATCACAGGGTTTGTCAAGCGAAGCGGAGAGAATACTTACTTCCCGGTGTAATATTCTCTAAAGCAAATTAGCTGCTCCGACCCTCGGTCCTGGCGGACTCCAACTTGTGTTTATTAATCAAACAAATAAATAAACACAAGGATAATTATGTTATTGTTGAGTAAATGGAGAATTGCACAGGGGAAAATAACGTAGGCTATCTATGCCACAATTTTAGATGCGGATTTTGTTAAACTAATTCTTTCACACACACATACGGGTTTTGGGCCGAGGGCGACACCGTACTTCCGGTATCCGCCATTTCACGCGAGGTGCAAGCAGAATATCATAGTCTATTGCCTTAATCAATATCTAGTGAACTCTAAAATACCACATATATGCAATGGCATGATAATATTATTGTGACAAGTGGGGTATTCACCTGGTGTTTCCAGAAGATAGACGTAGATGCTGCCAAAATCGACCAAAGGCCACTTTAGAGGGTCGTTTTTCCATACATCTGCAGGCAGTCTGTAAGGGCAATCGGACAACCCACACAGCTCTAGTTTACGCTGGTAACGACCTAGAGCACACCCCTCAAGTCCAGAGATGTAATCCGAAGACATGCAGCGATTTCTTCGGTCGTTAATTCAGAAAAAAAACCTAGTGCGCTCTGCCTGACTATGTTAGCTAGCTGTTTATATTAGCACCTCCAGGATATTAGCACCTCCAGGAAAATGGCGTATTTATATATGTATATAAAGAATACGTTTGCGCTGTGGACCAACACTACATTGACGGGGAAGGGGGTAGCAATAAAGATAACACCATTAAACAGTTACACAACATAACAGAAATAATATCAATAGCAGCGTCCCTAGCAACAAGTAACAAGTAGTTAATAATAATAAAATACATTAAGAAAAAGGCATTTTAAACAGTCATTAAAAAGCAACACAATCTACCTGCATTGCATTACTCTAAACGTGTAATAACGTGCTTTAACCAGTAGATGGTTTGGGTTAAAAAGCTGTCAAGTTTACAGTGTTAACAAAATTAAATATACTGCTGTTTCTGGTTTAGTTTACGACGGACATATTTAGTTATTGTTTTGATATTTGTAACACAAAAGCGATGAAAAAAACCCACAGCAACACAGAAAAGATGGTCTTAACATGACCCAGCGGTCTAGTAGTTAATAAAAAACAATAATATCAAAACAAAATATTACTAACTTTATTGTGAAATTCAAACTGAACGGTAAAAGAATAGTTTCCGATCTATTCTGAGCCCGATCTCTGTAGATAAAGAACAATTAAGAACTACGACAGATGTGTAATATATTTAATGCAGCCAAACCATTTATTACAATGTATTCATGTGATGACTTTCAAAGAGTAAAGCAAGCACTGCTGAATAAAGTATGATTTTATCTTTTACGAAACGTTTTCATATGGAATGCAGTTGGAGGTCAACCAATCACAGAGCTTGAGAACTAATCACAGGGTTTGTCAAACAGAGCACATGCTGTAGTCCGAAACGATAGCTGGGGATTCTGGGTAGTGTAGTGTCTTCTGCCATCCTTTACTCCGACAAAATATTTGTTTCTCCGAATCGAAGGGGAAAAATACAAAAGCATTGCACACAATTTAAACCAATCAATGTTGTGTAATTAACAAGGATAATCTGGTGTTTTTTAGTCGATGAGTAGTGCAGATATCACTGTAAAATCAATCGACAGTAAGGGGAATACTTACTTCCGGGTGTACAATTCTCCGTTATCCAATGGGAATGGACGCTCACATTGCCTTTAAGGGCAGCCGACACAAACGAATGCCGTGCTTCCATGAGCGTCAAATCCCGCCGCAGATGGGAATACATTGCAATCAGTTGAAAGCTATTTGCGTCCCTTTATGACGCTGAAGGAGCCTAGGAGCGTCACAACTGCACACCACGGGACCCTGACCAAACGTCGCTCCTGGACGATTATGGAGTGAGAGTGTGTTGGATGCACACAGCTTACAATGTTGGCCAACCGTCACTCTCGCAGTTATTCTGTTTCATAATTGTACATTTTCTGTCAGTATATTTGAAATGACTACAGGAGGTTAGCTACGTTAGCTAACTAGCTTACAGAAGAACCCCAATTATATCGCCAAAACATACAGTGTGGTTCACTTTTTAGTGTCCCCATTTCAGTTGTTGTTTGAACTTCTTGTAGTGTTTTTAATTTGCAGTGTTTTGTTCATGCAGCGCTTTTAATAATGTTGTGCACGTTCTGTCAAGTTGGTGAATGTTTTCCTAAATGCTGCCCATGTGTAATCAAGGTGGTGATGATGTTTCTTCATTTGCATGTGTTTTGGAAAACTTGTGCATTTTTCTTTGCAACATTTGTGCATTTCTCAAGTTTGTTGGGCTGTGTAATATGTTTGCCCCTGTCAGCCACTGTACACATAGCTTGTAAATATGCTTTCTGCCTCGTGCACTTATCCATTACATTCAATAAACTGGTCCAACTGAAAGCTAACTTTATACATTTGACAAGTTTTCATTGTTTAAAAAACCCACAAAACAAAAGGAAACAATCTGTACAATCTAACCATCAATAACATCACACATGCCTCTATCAAAGGAAGTGTCTCACATTGCTTCTATTGCTTCCTGTCATTGTTCACCCAGCGATCTGCCATGATGAGAGAGCTTCTGTCGTTAGCAGCCCAGATGTCGCCACAAGTAAATCCTTAACAGGATGTTGATGAGCAGAAGTTGAGATTTCAGACACCTTCTGTATTGATTATTATTGTGTTGTTACTATTGACGGGCATATTTCATATATCTGCGGTTTACATCTGGTATCTGAGAAACAGATGTGGAGCATACCATATTGGAATTGTTTGGCCCAAAGGGAACTACATTTCTCTTTTCTTTTTCTTTACCTTTGTTTCTCTTGTTTGATGACATTCTGATAAACACGAATTTGAGATTAAAGGCAGTGTTATGTTCATACATGTCTCAACATTGCTCACAATTATACTACTGTATTACTTGCAATGTTGCATTTATCCTGCATAGTATAGTGTTATGGAAACTTTGTTTTTATGTACATTATCTGCAACAGCAGATACATGAATTAAAGTCTGAGTCATAAAACATTGTTCATATGAAGATTTATCCGATGAGCCTTTGTGGTGTGTTTTGTCATCTTTATGCTCGAAAACGGGGAAAATTCCACCCGCATAGAGTTAGATGTGCTACCATGTCTCATAGCAGAAGTCGTCTGAGAGAGTAATGACTACAATATAATGAGAACAAATGTAGGGATTGGGCTGGAATTGGAAAGCTTAACTTTAATATCCTATTTGGGGGAGAGAAAAGAAACAGATTTGGTGGGATTGTCACATTTTACTGTTTAGATAATGATTATTGTTGGGTCAGTAGAAATGAAAATTACACTGTTAAATAAATTACACTATAAAACTCTTGGTATGAGCATTTTTACTGCTGCTGGAAAGACTGCTGCACTAAATGGAAGAATATATTTCATTTCTATTTGTCTATGACCGTTTATATTGTATTGTATGGATTCTTCTAAGACCATTTATATATTTTGCGGCACCAGATTTTGTATTGACATAATACTGAATCAGTCTTGTAATAACTTTCTCACATACAAAAGACTGATATCATTTTTGTCATTTATTATCCCCGGGATCAAATGTGGGACTACAGAGGATAATGTGTATCTATTTTTAGCATTGGTCTTGCTGTACTCAAAATGCTCTTGATGTGTTTCCCAATTCTTTCTCTCATGTATAAAGCTTTGAATGAGTCTGTTCATTAGCATTTCATACTGCAACCAATGCTGCCCCTTGAGGCTCTTAAGGTGCTGCAGTACACAGACTCATTATTTGCTCTTTGTCAACGGAGACTTCATTAAAAAACCTAATTAGAGATTTTAATTAGAATCCTTGGATTATAGTTTTACATTATCAATATAACAATCACTTCCACTTATAACCCTCTGAGGTAACTTATCATCAGAGTGGTGACATTTAAAATCATACAGAAACATGACTCCATGAGTTTGTCTCCATTGAGAGGGAAAACCAAAAATAATTTAAGCTACTATGCTTATTCATATGTTGTGTTTGTTATGTGGTTATATAAATGAAGCATAAAATGATCTTATAACTTAAAACAACATTTGGCCATGGCATTGATTGATGTCAATAATCTGAACGCCCCCTAAACATTTTCAATTTTATTTATTCTTGCAAAAAATGTTGATGTTAAAATGCTTATTATTTATGCTTATTTCTGGGTATTTAGTGGACTGGCTATCTGTGGTTAAACTAAATGGGATTTCCAAATCCTTAAAAACCATGGTGAACAAAAAATGTAATGTTTTGTAAGTAAAAGAAACACAAAGAGATGCTATTTATTATTATAATAAGAGGTGTTGTGCCTTAATCCTATCCAATCAATTTGTATAACTCTTTGTCAACGACATCCTATTCAGTGAATTGTGTTTATTTTTCATTTTCTTCCTCTTTTATCAGGCAGTGACAGTGTCAGAATGACCCATTGTAATCCATGCATAAAGCAGAGGAATAACAGAAACCATGGATAAGTAGTGAAGCGTATCAGCGAGTTCAACATGCTCCAGTCTGCAAAAATTCAAACTGGAGCATCGACAGAATGCTGACTTATTCACAGCAGGCGGTTTGTTGAAGAGGACAAACGAATGCAGAAAAATCAGAGGTGTAATTCATAGTGAGGAGTTTACCTGAAGTCACTGAGCAGCATTGTGTCCACTGCTAACGGGAGAGTAGTCTGACAGTCGGGTGTTGGCTGGAACCACTAACTTCTCCTATCGTGCCACGAGTGTGTCGGCCTCTAATGTGATGAAACCAGCCGAGTGCAGAACACTGTATCATGCTGGCAGTGTGCCAGAGATAACACTGTGAGGCCAGCTGAGACGTTCACCCCTGCTGCAGAATCTCTCCATAAAAGTCAAACACACCCTATATTTCTGCACAGCCCGACTGATAAAAGCTGAGAGTTTTAACACTGTTGCATATTTGAAAGCAAAATCACAGAATGAAGCAGCGGAGGATGTGGACGCCTGGGGTGTGAGGAGCTGTAGGTATCTTCGCCCTCAAGGGCTACAGATGATCCAGTTAGCAGCACGGACACTGAGATATTTCTGACCTGCGGCATTTTCTTTCAGATACTGACACGTATAGACATGACATGATGCGGATTGGTTGTCCATTTCCACTGAGGAGCCCTTTGGCCAATTACATTTGTGGGGGACTTAGTTTGCCTAATCCCTGCCTGGTAAAATGTGACAGTTTGTTTGTTTCCCTGCCCTTCTTTTTGCCTTCTGCCTGTTTTTTGAGAAGAAGTAGATACAAGCTTTTATCTTTATCTTCTTAATCTCCAGGGTGTGTTTTTGGTACCTTAACAGAGTCATGACATTTTTCTTGTCAAGCACCAGCTGCCTGCTACCTCTAAAACATATTTTCTTACTATTTATTCACCCTGCCAGCTTACATAATGCTTTTTGATACAAACACAACACCCTTAATCCTGAATATTCCAATGAATATGCGTTCAACTTAAAATATCATTCTGCTTTCCAGTGTGACAGCCGTGAGACGAAAAAAGAAAGTATGTTTGCTCATTAAACACCCATACCTCCTCATTTAATATATTTTCAGATATAATTAATTCAAGCAACAGACCTATTAGAATAATTATTACATTTCCCCAGCATGAGTCACCTGATATGATATTGTTGTATGAATGTAAACAGAACATTGCTTGTTGTTGTGTATAACTTAGCACACAATAGTGTCTGATTACAGCAATTATAATATGTATATATGTATGAGTGACCATGACTGGCATATAATTAAAACAAATATGGAGATTAAAACACAGACCATCTGCAGTGTTTTGCTATTCAAGGTAATGTAGTTCAATGTAGCCCTTTAGTTAAAGGGGCCCTAGTATGATTTATTGGGTTGTATAGGATTCTTTTGTGAATGTAAAAGGTCAGTAATGGCTAAAATCCCCAAATTCTCTCCAGAGGAAATGTCTATCAAACACAATCCTCCCATCTTTGCAGCTCCTTATTGTATTGTGGGTTGAATGGTCTGCCCTGACGATCAGACTAAACCATTGGCACATCCTTATTTATAAGGCTATTATTGGTGTTTATTTACAGATTCATATCCTTTCGGAAATATACAGGAACTCATTGGCTTTGCTACAAGGACTTGACTAACTGTCCCAAATGTCCGTACTGCGCTGGGGAAAACAGCATTTAGTTGTGTTGCTCCATTTGCCTTGAACCAGCTGCTATATGAGCTGAAACTCCTGGCGCTAGTCTCTCATAACAGATTTAAAGTGCTTCTTAATGACCAGAAGCAGGCAACTCTGTCTCTAGATTATTTGTGTGATGACCTTTCTGATTGTGACTATGATAGGATCTTGTTTCACATGTTATGTCTGTAACTGTGCTGCTGGCCAGGACTCTCTTCTGATTTTTATTCTCAATGCGACTTCTCATGGTGAAATAAAGGTTAAATAAATAAATATCAATCAACCCTGCCTGCAACTACTCTATAGTGAATGACTCGGCTATTTTTGATCTTAATGCATGATTGAATTGTGGTTTCAATCAATCTGGGCTCACTTCACCTTGCTGATACTTCATTTGTATGCAGCCACTTTTATTGCGTGCCCCTAGGAGAGCAAAGGTCCATATAATAGTTATTCCAAGAGCCCCGCTTTGAATATTTCAAAGGGATGCATTACATCTCAGAGAAAATTCAGATCAGTAAAGATGGATTAATCAATGCTTTGGTATTTCACAAAAGAAAGCCTGCCTTGAGTTCAAAGGGGGGAACGTGTTAGCCAAACACACATGGGGGATGCTGCACTATCTTAAGCTTCTCTGCAGCTGCAGTCTATGCAGCAGGTATTGACATTTCTATAGACTCCTCTGTATTGATTTGAGTAAAATGTAGGCAGTTTAATTGAAGTAAGGAGTCATTATAAAAAGGAAAGGTAGTTCACACTTTGGTCGATCGCCATCCACGTCGTCCTGCAGTGCCAAATAGCATATAAGGGAGAGCGAAAAATATGAAATAAGGACACGTGTTTTTTCTTGCATGTCATCCTCAGAGACTCACCTCAGCGAGATCTTGTGTTAAATTATGCATGTAATATGTTGTCAGAGGAATTGTCTAGAAATTGTGTGATCCGGCTTTTCCCCTGCCGTCACTACGAGATAACATCTATTAATTGCTCTAATAAGAACCATCTCTCACATCTCCGACATATGTGCAGAGTAATTTCATCTAATACATGGTCACATTGAACTCATAGTTCCAGTGGACTCAATGGGGGTTTCTCTCCCACACCCTGCCTGAAATGCCTCCAATGGATTCCTTTGTTTACTTCTACCATATAATGACATCTCTATACGTACATAACATTTGCGCTTCTATTGGCTAGAGCTCCAACACATTGTACGTGATAGGCTAAGGGGTGGGACATCTCTAATTTCCGCATTTTTAAGCGTGCCGTGCCCGGCCCGTTTTTGGTTGCATTTCCACATAGGCGTAGTTCCGGCTAGCGGGTACTTTTTCACAGTTTTCTGGCTCTCTAAAATCGGACCAACAACCGGGCTGAGTATGCTAAATTAGTGAGAGAATCGCAACTACAACAAGATGAACATATTTGACCGTGATTTAATTGTAATACACGTTTAAAAATGATGCCGAAGTAATAACATACTGATACCTGTTAGTAAAAACCATGATTTAATGCTTTGACAAGTCTGCAGACAGACGGCAGGCAAAAAACCTTTTAAAATGTTTTCTGAATGGAGACCGGCTAAGCTAACGTTGTATATGCTCCGACCGTCCACACTCACAACAACGGCCTAAATAAAACCAGCGACTGTATTCGCCATGACACAAACAGTCTGTGGTTTGTACTTGTTTAACTTGTGTCTAGTTTCTGAACAGATATAAGGAGCTGTGAGCTCTGAGTGCTAAGAGCTAACGGCTGATGTTGGTTTTGTGTATCGCATTGAAGATGACGTCACGGCTTGGCCACACTGCGTTACTATAGTTACTACCCCAGTTCCTAAACTGTAATGGAAACGCAGCATAAAGTGAGCCTGGCCTACCAAGGCCTAACTATACCGTACTAAGCCGAGCGAGGCCCTTCAGTGGAAATGCGCCATAAGAGGTTGACCAATCACAACAGCACCGGCCAGCTAACCAATCAGAGCAGACTGGGCTCTGGTTTCAGACAGAGGGTGAAAAGAGCTGCTGCAGCACAGGCAGTATGAGAAAAATAAATACATTTTTGAACATTAAAGGTCTCCTATCATGCAAAATGCACTTTTTAATGTCTTTGTACATAAATATGTGTGCCCGGTGTGTCAGGGAACTCACAAAGTGTCAGAGACATTCTTGCAAGGATAATAAATACATGTATCCTGCTTATTGAAGCTCAAGCCGGTGACGAGTAATATTTTCTTAACAAAAACCCTCTCTCTATTGCTCCGTACACAAATCTCTAAAAACGGGGCTACAACGGAGCTGATGCAGATTTGCTGCCGATATGAAATAATATCGGAAATGTGGGCTGGCTTTACACCCACGGCCAGGGTTGGGAGGGTTACTTTGTAAATGTAATCAGTTACTGATTACTGATTACATGGCTCTGAAAGTAATCCGAATACAGTTACAGTTACGTGTCTTACAGTAACGTAATCAGATTACTTTTAGATTACTTTTGGATTCCTTTCTTTTTCCATCTAAAATGGGTATGTTTTGGTGAACAGGAGACACAAAAATCAAAAGGAAACTGAACGTGTTTTTACTGTTTTAATGGCTTATCAAGAGCACAACTGAAACATCACATCTGAAACGATTTAACAACATAATACACTTGTTGGGGATGCAGCTTGGGATGTGAGGAGTGAGTGAGGGACACGGCTTAGAAAGGGCGTGTCGCCTTCTGTCCTGCCAGTGTTGGCAGGACATGAATTAAAATGTCGAACTCGGACTTCATTTTAAGGACATTTCGGCCAGGGGTGTAGAGCTATATTTGTTTAAGCACCTAATCGGCAAAACAGGAGAGGAGAGTGTGTGCACCAGTCTGCCTTGATCTATGAATTCATGTCTGTGACTCTCACGGTATCTGCTGCCCGCAGCTGTTTTATAGAAGGAAAACCTGCTTCACTTCATGACATCTCTGCAGCGCCAGGAGGCAGCGGGAGGGTTAACTCAGCCTCTGAGAAGACGAGCTCGCACCGCCTTTCGCACCGCCTTTCGCACCGCCTTGACTGTGTTTACCTTCAGAAATAATCATTAGTAAGGCTAAAGAGCGACCGCAGACTGATGTGTTTTAACCACACACACCTCTATATACACACACGCGATTTAAACGCAGACTTTTGTTCCTCCATGTTTCGTTGTTATTGTTTCAGAGCGAGCGGACCCGCGATTTTTTTTCAAACGCTTTTTTGGCCCATCTGCGGCGGTAATAGGTTTTGTGCGCTGTGATGATTCCGCTGTACCTTTAGTAATGAATATTAAATGTTGTGAGGAAATCTTTCCACCAATAATTCCAATAAGTAATCCAAAATGTATTCACTTCAGGTTTACGAAAGTAACTGTAATCAGATTACTCGTTTCTCAAATGTAACGCGAGCTGAATACAGTTACTTGATTTTTGTATTCTGATTACGTAACGCCGTTACATGTATTCCGTTACAACCCAACCCTGCCCACGGCCTTATCAGAAATGTCGCTGTCAGAAACAAGTGCGCAACGTGTTTTGGACCTAATATGGTCTTTGTTTACACAAGCATCGCTAACACTCAGAGCTAACCTGTACTGGAGAGAATATGTGTAAAAAAGCAGGATATAAACAGGTACACACCCACCTTGTGGTAAACCCGCAAGAGAAAAAGCATTTGAGCTCCATACTGTTTCAGAAATAATCCTTGATGTGGTTTGAGCATGATATGGCGTTTAATCACGGCAACATTTAGCTGAGAAACTCTCGGTGTCACGATTGTCATGTTATGTCACGTTTGTAGTTTTGTCTGTGTTGGTGTTTTTCTTGTCTTTGGGTTTCCTGTTTTATTGTGTAAAGTGTTCACCCCCGTTTCCTGCCTGTCTGCTTTCTGTCTGTTTCCCTCCCTGATTACCCGATTGTGTTCACCTGTTGTCCTTGTGTTTCTCCTCCCCTGTCCAGCTGTGTCTTGTTCTGTGATTACCCTTCTGTGTATTTAGTCTAGTCTTCCCCTGTGTTCCATGTCGGTTCATTGTTTCCCCTCCATGTTTTGGCCCCACAGGCGGAATGTCTTGGGTATTCTCTGGAGTACATTTTTTACACCTGGAAGAACGCCTCATCTAGACGGGGTAAAGAGGCTGCTTTGAAGGAGGCACGCCGGGAGGTTGCTCGCAAGCCCTGGCTCAGGAGCTTGTTGCCGGAGTGGCTACAAACCTTTTCAAGTAGCCCTGAGGAATTGGCACAAGCTTCTAACCCTTTCCTGGGATCCAACTACTGTCCTGTTGAAGGTCCACAGAGTCTCCAAAAAGCCTCTAGGAGACGCAGGGCCAGGATTCCAGCCCGTGCTCCAACAGCCATGATCCCGGCTTCAGTTCCGGTTTCCACAGCCATGGATCCATGCACCAGTACCGGCCCGCAGAGCTATGTTTCCTTGCTCGATTACCTGGCCCACACAGCCATGGTCCAGGCCTCTGTTCCGGTTCCAGCGGCTCCAGTTCCAACCTCAGACCTTTTCTCAGGAACCCGTCTGGCGTTTGGAGGTCCACGGAGCCTCCAAAAGGTCTCTGGAAGATGCAAGGCCAGGATTCCAGCCCGTACTCCAGCGGCTCCGGCTCCAGTGCCGGTCCCAGCAGCCATGGTTCCGGCCCCAGAAGCCATGGTTCCGGCCCCAGTCCTGGTCCCAGCTGCCATAGTCCCTACTCAATTCCTTTCTCAAGTCCCTCCTCTAGTCACTTCCCTAGTCCCTTCTCCAGTCCCCCTTTTAGTCACCTCTCTAGTCCCTTCCCAAGTCCCTTCTCTAGTCCCTTCTCTAGTCCCTTCTCTAGTCCCATCTCCAGTTCCCTCTCGAGTCCCCTCTCCAGTCACCTCTCGAGTTCCATTTCTAGTTCCTACTCAAGTCACGCCTCTAGTCAATTCCCTAGTCCCATCTCTAGTCCCTACTCAAGTCACTTCTCGAGTTCCCTCCTCTAGTTCCTCCTCTAGTCCCTCCTCTTGTTCCTCCTCTAGTCTCTCCTCTAGTCCCCTCTGGAGTTCCGTCTCTAGTTCCCCTCTCGAGTCACGTCTCAAGTCCCTACCCAATGTCCTGGTCCGTTGGAGGTTCCGCTGGGGGTCCTGCCAACTCCATGTCCTGTCCCGTTGGAGGCCCCGTCGACTACTCCTCTGCCGGGGGTCCTACCAATCGTATCTCTGTCCCGTTGGAGGTCCCGCCGTCTACTCTCCTGCCGTGGGTCCTGCCAACCCTTTGTCCTGTGCCGTTGGAGGCCCCGCCGACTGCTCTTCTGCCGGGGGTCCTGCCAGCTCCTTGTCCCATCTCGTTGGAGGTCCCACCGACTGCTCTCCTGCCGGGGGTCCTGCCAACCCTTTGTCCTGTGCCGTTGGAGGCCCCGCCGACTGCTCTTCTGCCGGGGGTCCTGCCAGCTCCTTGTCCTGTCCCGTTGGAGGTCCCGCCGACTACTCTCCTGCCGGGGGTCCTGCCAACTACCTTCTGCCGGGGGTCCTGCCAACCCTATGTCCTGTGCCGTTGGAGGTCCCGCCGACTGCTCTCCTGCCGGGGGTCCTGCCAATCCTATGTCCTGTTCCTCTGGGGGTCCCGCCGACAACTCTTCTGCCGGGGGTCCTGCCAACCCCTTGTCCTGTTCCGTGGGGGATCCTGCCGAAGCCTGTCCCACTGGCTCCGGTTCCTGTTCGGCCGACACCGGGTCCTGCCCGGCCTCCGGAGCTGTCTGGTCTTCGCCCTCGAGCCCGGCCCCCTGAGAGCCGCGGTCTTCGTCCTCGGGCCCGGCCCCCTGACTCTTCCTGCCGCTGCTTTTGCCCTCATGCACGGCCCCCTGAGTTTGCCCGCTGTGGCCTTCGCCCCTTTTTGAACTTTGCCTTGCCCCCAGGCCGTCCACCCGAGACCCCCTCCTTGGTCTCTGCCTTTCCCCCAGGCCGTCCGCCCGAGACCCCGTCCTTGGTCTCTGCCTTGCTCCCGGGCCTTCCGCCCGAGACCCCCTCCTTGGTCTCTGCCTTTCCCCCGGGCCGTCCGCCCGCCACCCGTCCTCCAGACCCCCTCCACCCACCCTTTCTTGGCCCTAGTTATGTGTCCTCCCTCCGGTCCCCCTCCACCCACCCTGCTGGACCTTTTTTTGGGACGTCTGGGATCCGTCCCTTGAGGGGGGGGGTTCTGTCACGATTCTCAGGTTATGTCACGTTTGTAGTTTTGTCTGTGTTGGTGTTTTTCTTGTCTTTGGGTTTCCTGTTTTATTGTGTAAAGTGTTCACCCCCGTTTCCTGCCTGCTTTCTGTCTGTTTCCCTCCCTGATTACCCGATTGTGTTCACCTGTTGTCCTTGTGTTTCTCCTCCCCTGTCCAGCTGTGTCTTGTTCTGTGATTACCCTTCTGTGTATTTAGTCTAGTCTTCCCCTGTGTTCCATGTCGGTTCATTGTTTCCCCTCCATGTCATTCCACGGTCTGTGTTCCTTGTGCTGCTCGTTGGTGTTGGATATTTTGGATTCTGCCTTGTTTTGCCACAGCTTTAATTTATTTAATAAAGCTCGCTTTTCGTTATTCTGCATTTGAGTCCTACCTGCTTCACCCATTCCTAACACTCGGTATAATTCTGAGCAGGCATGCATCAGCACTTCTCTAACAGGGCTGAAATAGAGGGATATGAGGCATGGCTAGAATGGGTGATCTGTTTGGTATTTTGAGCAAAACACATCATAGATATGTTTTTATTTATTTTTATATATCTGAGACCTATAATTTATGCCTAAAATAGTGAAGCATGTTACAGTAGAGGTAAAACATACAATTACTGTATGAAACCTGAAAATGAGCATACTGTACTGGGCCCCTTTATGTAATTTGGCTCACATCTGACTCAAAAGCTTTCCATATTTGCTTTTTAGATTGATATCAAATAATTCAGTCCTGGCTACTTTTGAGATGATTGCAGGAAATATACAAAATGTGGATATTTTTATGTTATTGATCTGCTTTACTCCACTGACAACTTTGCACTGGCAAGCTGACTGTTAGTGCTCATTGTGGATAAGTGGTAATTCTGCAAATGTAATATAAACACTATGAATTAGTTTCGGCCACTTTTCTCAGAAATAGGGTTATTGGTAAAAGTTAGGTTTTACACATGTCTGGGGATGTGGCAAATTTTACTTTTCTTGAATATTTTGTATATACAGTAGGTGGTTTCAACCTTGGAAAACACTCAAATTGAATGGCCTTGGCTTTCTCTACAAATTGAAAAGACAAAGACATTTTTATCGTACTTTAAAAACTATCTTATTGTGTGCCAAAAGCTTGTTTCTATATCTATATTGTATTATGTGTTAGTGAAGTCATTTCAAAGGATATGACAGTTTTAGAACTTATGAGGCTCCCAAACAAGATTGTAGTGTACCTCGGGTGCGGAGTCGTATTTAGTACTCTAAACACATCATACTGGTGCACAACAAGGCTGCTGAGCCTGAATGCTTAATTTGCGGCCAGTGGGATGCTTTATCCAGAGATATAAACAAGTGCAGGCCCTATTGCATGCGCCGTCACGTGGGGTGAGCATGGGCTGAATTGTTAAACAGTTTATGGAGCATCCTTGTTAACCCCCAGAGCCAGATTCCAAGCATTCATTCAAGAAAGACTCCAGACCTTGAAAATCAAGTTGTGCATAGCAATTGAAATCAGAACTCCAAGGATCTGGGCAGAGCCATACACGTCAAGTTTTTCATTATCTTTGACTCTTAGCATTACAACAACAATTCCCTGTGAATTCAAATGACCTAATACAAAATGAAAAGCCACAATTAATAAGACATGGTTTTCATATCAGCAGAAAAACAATATCCTGCAACCAGAATTATATGTGGTTTATTAATTATTCTGACAAAAGCCTTTTCCATCAATGCATTGTGTGCTTACTGTGTGTGGATATCTAAAGTGTTTTTTGTTACTTACTTTACAAGCCTTCTTTTGGCAATAGATGAATTCTTCAAGAAATCTTTTTTGCTTCAGAGAACATCTTCATATCGGTTGTTCTCAATGACATCAGGCTTACAAGTCTTTAGTGTGTGAAGAATAGAAATAAAAAAGGCTATACTTGGGGGCTTTACCCTGATTCACGTAATAATCACATGTGTCATCAACCTTCTGTAAATGCTCTGAAATATTCCCTATTATGCTTAGGGGCTTTTCACTGTCCTGTCGTGTGTTATATATGTGTTTGTGCATGTAAATGGTGTGCAAAGGCTGACATTTCAAAGTTACCTGCAGAGGAAATGTATTTCCCACACACTACCCCCCTGCCTGAAATGCCTCCATTGGACTCCTTTGTTTACTTCCGTAACAAAGTGACATCACTGACATCACATTTCTATCCAACACATTGTACATGATAGGCGAAGAGGCGGGACATCTCTAAGCAGCTGACCAATCACAACAGAGCCGGCCTGCTAACCAATCAGAGCAGACTGAGCTCTGATTTTCGACGGAGGGTGAACAGAGGTGGCAGTATGAGAAAAAGAAAGACCTTTTTGAACATTAAAGCATTGAGACATGTCAGAGTTGAATCACAAAATACAAATATGGACCTGAAAATGAGCATATTATGTTCTCTTTTGGTTTTATGTTTAATGAAAAGTACTGAAAAAAATATCATAATGATGTTAGTTGTTTAAACGCCAATTGTTGTCACAACACAGGATGGAATAAATCTCGCAAACTAAGAACAATTCATTTTAATTTTCATATTAGAAATATTTTTTATTAAACTGATCAAACATAAGGTATATGTCTATGTAATCTAACAGTGTTGTGAAATTGAGTGAATCAACAGGAATGGAACTTTGCCTAAAATATTTATAGAAAGCTCAACCAAACAACATTTTAAAGAAATGTCCTTTTGAGTTTTCTGGGATTCACACGGGCTGAATGAATTGAACGGAGTTGTCATTTCTGGGTCATTCTGCGGAGCAAAGAAGGACACAGATAAACTCTCAATTAAAGATAGCATCCATCACATCCTATCAGTCCTTAAACACTATTACTTTACAGAGTCTCACTTTTTCTGAGTAAAAAAGGCCATCAGTGAAAATTACACTCAATCATTCAGCCTGGTGTGTTCACACAGAGTTCAGCCCAGTTTTAGTACAGTACCTGTTACTTTTGTGTAATGTAACTGGTGAACAGTAAGAGCGCCATGACAGTTAGGATTTAAATAATGCAAAAAACGAACACAAGATTTATGAATATTTATATCTGACCAGCACCGTGACCTGACACCAACCTTGCAGCAGCCGAAAACACAGCATTGCAAATCATGCAAAAATATAAACATTGTAAATTGTCAAGGGACTTCAAAAACAATTGCAGATTGTGTTAAATACATAATGGTTTCTTTTTATATCCCATAATTTCTAATAACTTCAAACAAATGCATTATTAATTTCCCATGGCAGTCTGCACAATACTAGCACTCCTAGTGTAAAAGCTCTAACAAAAAGATCTGTGTTTTTGTAACACTGTCTTAATAGGTCAATTTATGATCAACACACATATTTTGTGTTGCATGTGTTCATAGCCCTTGAGAATGATGGACATGAGTGTAATGTATCAACATTCCCCGACACCCTGTCTGGCTGATGGGAGGCTGTTTGCTGTGCAGAACATGATTCACACTATTCTGCCAGTGGTGCAATGTGCAGGTTTTAATCAAACCTCCCTCACTAATTTTAACAATCAACAGGCCTTCAACCAGACAGAGAGAAACAAAATCAGCTGGTGTTGAATTTGGCTGGAATTTAAACCTGCATATCTTCCGGGGCACAGGACTGGACACCAGCGGCTTAGAGGAAACATGGCAGCACACATCACTGAGCCGAGCCCTATCCATGTACACTGTGGGTGCAATGAATGTTAAACCCAGCACATTAAAATCATTTATTGGCTCCCTCAGTGTGCCCTGATAGTGCTGTTTCTTTTGATGATACATTCAAATTCCTCCAACCTCTGTGTATGACAAAGCTGTGTGGATTCACATTCAGGAAACTTTATTGTCCATCACAATGTGATAAACATAGTGCTTAGAAAAGTGGAAATGAAAAGCATGAAAGAGTCATTTTAAAGCTGAAGGATGGCACATTTTTCAAGATAAATCATATTGTACATGTTGTCCACAGCATTTATTAGCATGCATATTTCAGTTGGAAAACATAATGTGGGAAATTCCGATCTTGGGTGATCGAGGTCTGATTCTTCATATTAAAACTCCAAGGTGGCCAGTATTTCCATATTCATGACCTCCAGTGTGTATTTTGAAGGAGGCTGCATATTCCCGTGTGTGTGCCTCTGAGGCTGGAATCAGTGCAGTGGGGTGTGTACTCATACTGGCTCTTAAGTGTAGTTCCAGAGGTGAGGAAAGTGTTGAGGGTGTTGTTATAGTCACTGTTGGCTGTAAAAGGTTTATAGCTCTCAGAGCTAAAAGAAGAGTGAATATTGAACTTACGATCATAGAGAAGTCAGACTCTTGATTTTAAATGAATAATAGCCTGCAATACTATTTGTATATAGGCAAATGTTTGCTAACACGTTAGCTTTATCGGATGTCGCTAACACATATAATTAATTTGTTTTTAAAGTCTTGCCAAGAAGGACAGCATCTGCCATTTCAGCAAAGCCCCAAATGTGTTTAACTGACAACACCCTTTAGCACTCGAGATGTAATAAATAAGGGGAGGTTTTTTTATAGTGCAACAACATTTTTATCATACGGAGGAACTCCGAATTTTCTTTTGACAATTATCGGACTGAGAGTCTTCAACTAATTGTTGTTTTACATAAAATACCAATAATATGGTAGACAGTATGTTTATATTCAATACACAAAAAGAGAAATACAAATAAGCAACAAGTCCTCCAACTCATACGACCAAATATGTCGTTTGTTCAAGCGCTTAATACGACCTATAATTACGTTTGAAAATGGTCGGCCTCGAGTGCTCCCGTTGAATGCAAACGTTACAGAGGGTTGTTTATTCACAAATAACCCTCTCTGTAAAATCCTAAATTGTAGGATAGTTTGGCCATTAAAACGCTTTATGATTAGATTTCTAGCAAGAAGTATATAGTACTTTTAGAATCCACGTCCAGTCGATATGTAGGATCTATAGTTTGATAGATATTACGAAGATGATTTGAGATTTCGTCAGGAGAACGTGTATATGCGGCAAGCTTCCATAGTAAAGATACGGGTTGAAAACAGTATTTCCTGTCTCGCCGTTTTCATAATAAAACCAATGATCAAATGATTTAACAGTGATATCTGCACTACACATCCACTAAAAAAAAATCAGTTTATCCTAGTTAATTATACGACATTAATTGGTTTAAATTGTGTACAATGCTTTTGTGTTTTTCCCATAGGTTTTTCTCTTTCGATTCTGAGAGACACATTTCTTTTTTCAGAGGTTTTGATAGGCTAAAATCACGCCGCAATGCACGTCGGGATATGGTGTTTATGTGATATGAAATCGGAAAACATTAAAAAAAATAATAATAATACTTTATTCCGAGTGTTCTTGCTTTTCTCTTTGAAAGTCATCACATAACGGCATTGCAATACATGGTTCGGCTGCATTAAATATTACATATCTGCCCTAGATATGTATTTATAGAGCCCTGATCTGAAGACCTTTTGACAAACTAGAAGAGATGCCGCCAAAACTGAATACGTGACGTGGACCATAAATGTATCAACAATTAAACAACATCTTCCATTTATTTTCACACAATACGTCTCCTTGCAGTATCAACACTAATTCGGCTGACTTTTATATTTGATCCAATTAGTAGATAGTCTGTATTTACACCATAACGGTGCACAGCTGATAGAAAGGGACTTTTTTGTAGTTTTTAAAGATATTACTGATTTTCTGAACTACCTTTCCAACTCCTCATGCAGTTGACTGTTACAGGTCTATACAGGTCATGGTGCAATGCATAAGCTTCACATCGAGAGACTGAAACTGTATTTTCCTTTACCGTTCTGTTTTAATTTCACAATAAAGTGAATAGTCATATTATGTACGATATTATTATGTTTTATTAACTAGACCACTGGTCTAAACCACACCTCCTAGTGGTTAAAGCATGTTATTGAATGTAGTTGTTGAATAAGTTATATTTGATGAAAACATTTAAATATTAAGAGTAGCCGACATACAAAATAGGGGTAAATGATAGAAATATAGAATGGAAAATATCTAGAAGATACTGTAGTGATCTCTACAATAAAACAGTTTAGTGCAGGACGTCCAAAGATATTAACAGGAGGATGTGCAAAACAGACAAACTGATAAGGCTGAATTTTACTCAGGTGTAACTAAAGTCTGATTTAAGGGTTGTTTATATTTCACATAATTAATCAGAATCTGCAAAGTAACAAAAATAAATGTAGGAGAGTAAAAATACCAGGTTAACCTCTGAATTGTAGTGGAGTAGAACAAAGTAGTACATGCTGCTGTAACAAAAACAAATTTCCCAACTTGGGATCAATAAAGTATCTTATCTTAAGATGATCGATGGCTTCTGCCATATTTGCTAAATGTGCATCTGAACCTTGACAAGTGCATGTTTCAGGCTTATCCATTAACAACAGGAGGGATCACAGACATAAGACCAGCTGTCATGTGGTATTAATGCTGCCCATTATGGACACAAGCAATTTTCACCAATGTATTAATTATATGTTTTAAATTTGATAACACCAATGTGTTTCGTATCCCCTAAACCTCCAGGGATGTATACAGTTTATTGCTGGCAACTTCTAATTGTGGGAAATACGAAAACGTCTTTTAAAACTACATTTCCCAGTAGAGACGTGACATAGAACATGTTGCGAAACACACAATAGCCAGCAAGTGTAATTCTAGGGGGGAGGGCCGGGCTGGACCCGTCCAAGTCCAGTTTTGGATAGTCTGGCGTGGTTCCATTCCATTTCAAAGAGCTGTTTGACAGCGTAACCTTGTCGCACTGCCACTCCAATATCCAATCACAGAGCTTGAGGGCTAATCATGGGGTTTGTAAAGCAAGGCGGATGTTGTAGTCCCAAACGATAGCTGGGGATTCTGGGTAGTGTAGTGTCTTCGGAAACTCTGTAGTGTCTAAACTCCGAAAAAACTATTTGTTTCTCCGAATCGAAGGTTAAAAAACACAAAAGCATTGTACACAATTTAAACCAATCAATATTGTGTAATTAACAAGGATAAACTGATGTTTTTTAGTGGATGAGTAATGGAGATATCACTGCGTAATCATTTGACAGTGTGGGGAATACTTCCGGTTTTATTATGAAAACTTCGAGACCGGAAATACTGTTTTCACCCACGCTAACTTTACATGGAAGTTGCCCCATATACAGTACACGTTCTCCTGGCGAGACCTCAAATCATCTTCGTATATCTATCAAACTGTAGATCCTACACATCCACTGGACGTGGATTATAAAAGTACAATATAGACTTCTCGCTAGAAATCTAATAAAAAAGCATTTTAATGGCCAAACTATTCCACAATTTAGGATTTTCCAGAGAGGGTTATTTGTGAATAAACGACCTCCGGAGCGTTTGCAATCGACAGGAGCATGTTGTTTCTTACACGACCACTAGAGGGGCTACACTTTAAAACGTGACTCTGGGTCGTATTTAGCTGCTGAACAATCGACCTATATGGTCGTTTTTTGTAGGAGGACAGGCTGCAAATAAGTATTGTGCGGCTAAACCCTTTACAAATAGATGAATAAATTAATCATATTCAAAAGGATCAGTGCTAATAGCCAAACAAAGTTAGACAGGATTTATTAGCGCCTTCAGAGAGAGTTTGTGGTGACTGAAGCACATTTATGCAGACTGGGTTATACTCCTGAAAAAGGTGTCTCTCTTGCCACATGAATTATTGCAATCTAATTGCACCTAGCTGCTACACTAGCTTGGGCTGTTATCATAACTACAATTATTATCAATATTTCTTGTGACCTTGAGACAGGGCAAATTGCATGAGCAAATGATGGTGCCATCAGCCGCTGGAATCCCTTTTTGTGAATTCACCCGTCTTCATTTAACATTAAAAAGGGCAGGTGGTGAATGACTGGTGCACAAATGCTTCCTAAGATTAGTTATCTGAGATGCCAAGCAGTCACTCTCAGAGCGGTTTTAATGTCACAACAAAAGTCCATCCAAGTGATTTATACAAAAAAAAAGGAACATTCAACTCATTATCTTAAGTTACAAACAGAAGTGTTAGATGTAAGTGATGGCTGTTGTTAATCAGCAGGAGATTGTTGGTGCCCCGGTGATGTGAGAGTGCACATCTTAACCAGAATCATTTGTTGGGAACGACATCACTTATCTGGGTGCCCTGCTGTCCATAAAGAGCAAGTCATTCATTACTGTCACCCTTAAAGTACATAGCCCTGATTGCTAATGTGAGAGACACAATCACCATGCAAGCAACACCCTGCCTCACCCATGCTCAACAATGGAGGAGTAAATGGCTGATTTAAATTATGATACACTACTTTGTCATTGACTGATGTCATTCTTCCTGACTTGCGCATTTTCTGTAAATTGTATTTCCTAGGTGCTTTTTCATATAAAACGCTGAAGTATTTGTTGGAAAACTCCTATCAAAGATGTGATCCTGCTGACGTCCGCCCCAGTCTGACAGGCATGTAAAATATCTGTTTACTTCATAGCCTGATAACAGTGAAATGACATCTCCATTTCCCATGTGACCGTGTGAAATAACCCTGTCAAAAACATATTACAATCCATACTTATAATATTTTTGTTCTCTTCAGGAGGTCTGAAGAGAGCAAGGTCGTCGGAGGTGAGGATACAAGCGCGGTCTACGACGAGGAGCCTTTGGTGCAATTTTGACGGCCTCAATAATCATTGACAGTGAGTACAGTTTCCAGGCAACATTTTATCACGCTCCAGGTGGAAAAACATGGAATATAAAAATCTGTTTTTGCTTGAGTCTGACTGAACCACGCACCACTTATTCAAAGAGAAGAAAACAGGGGAAAAATATCCTCTAACAGCATCTGACTTTGTGAGCTTTCAGTCAGCGTGTATTAGATTTATCACTTTCGTGTCCCTACACCTTGTTGATGCCTCAAGAGTACGACGACATTGGTATGAGGGGAGGCTAAGCTGTGACTATGACATCTTTCTTGGTGCATTATCTTCACACTCGATCTCCTTGGGGTAGATGGAGTGCACAGAGGAAGTGCTTCCACCGGGAAGTCCTAACATGTAACCAGACATTGCTTTTAGGGGTCGGCTGTTAACAGGGTTGACAATGCTCTTTTATAGCCTTCAGATTGAATATTCCCAGAGTCTCCCGCTGCAGAGACCATGTCATTACAGCTGATAGCTCCATTATTTTTTGAAAGAGTTGGCAGGACTTTTTATGTTTTGTATTTTGCCCTGCACCTAATGGCTGCCAGTGTTCTTTTATTTTAAGTATACCTACTTTCACAAGGACATTTTTGGTTATGGCACCTTGGCTTCTGCACCGTGTAATCGTTTTTGTATTCAGACTTTGTGTGTTTTTTTCAGATTACTTAGGATATAAAAGCCATGACTTTGTCAAGATAAGGAGCTTTGGAGAGTAATTATATAAAGACCAAGAAGTGCATTTCGGCTGCAACTGAAGAAGGCTAAAAAAGAAGGTGATGTATAGTGCAACAGTTATATTTTTCTACTAGTTCCACAACTGTTTCAATGTCATCATTTCAAATACAGTGTGCAAAGTGCACATTTTAGTATGAATAAATAAAATTGCACTTGAAGAACGATGACCTTTGCTCAGACCTCATGAGCCTTATGCCCTAATGTGGATATTACCAACACATCCTCACTCCCAGGTCGGCCTACTGTATGTTGACGTTATGTCAAGTCCCCTGCCGGCTTTTTCCAATGCAAGGGGGGGGGCCTTAGAGTCAATTTCAGTTGTAGAGTCAACTACACTACCCAGAATCCCCAGCTATCGTTTGGACTACACCATGTGCTCTGTTTGACAAACCCCGTGATAGTCCTCAAGCTCTGTGATTGGAGAGTGTGCTCCGAGGGTTACCGAGCCTCGAACAGCACTTGAAATGGGATGGAACCACGGCAGACTGTTCAAAACTGGATTTGAACGGGTCCACCGCGTCCCCCCCTCCCCCACCCCGTCCCCAGAACTACACATGCTGGCTATTCTGTTTCGCAACATGTTCTCTATATGGCACGTCTCTACTGGGAGTTGTAGTTTTAAAAGACGTTTTCGTATTTCCCATAATAAGAAGTTGCCAGTATTAAACTGTGTACATCCCTGGAGGTTTAGGGGATAGGAAACACTCACATTTAAAACATATAATTAATAAATGGGTGAAAATTGCTTGTGCCCATAATGGGCAGTATTAATATATATACACACATGCCAGCTAAGGTCAGAAGAGCTTTATTTAACAGCTGGTCTTATGTTTGTGACCCCTCCTCTTGTTCATTGATAACATTACATTACATTACATTAATTGATAAGTCTGAAACATGCACTTGTCAAGGTTCAGAGGCAAATTTTGCAAATATGGCATAGCCATCGATCAGCTTAAGATAAGATATACTTTACTGATCCCAAGTTGGAACATTTGCGTTAAATCAGCATGTGTAACAGTTGTAATGCAGTGGTGTTTATTTGTAAATCATTTAGTATAATCACACAAATTCTGTGTTTTATATTTAACAATTCTGTGTTCTTTATTTATTGATTGTTCAATACCTGACAAGGCCGGAGATGAAATATCTGCATACATCTTATAGGAGTATAATACATTATGTATAATATCAGTTAAAATAAGTGCTTCAACATAGTTAACATTGCTGGAGGTATGCACACATATTGATAGATGTCTTGTAATGCACTGTTGAGGAACCTGCGACCCAAGTTTTTCATTCAGTGCAGAACTACACCATAGTTGTGTAGGCCTATATGATATGTCAATAAACCTTAGAAAATATTGAAATCTTGAACGGGATGTGCAAAATAGTCATTATATACAGTCTTTAATTAACTATTAGTAGAGAATAACGAGTAATGAATATACTTTATAAGGATCCTATTAATATCTAATAATAAAAATAATGAAATTCAATAACATGCTTTAACCACCAGGTGTCCCTTTATATCAGCTGTGCACCTTTATGGTGTAAATACAGCCTATCTACCAATTGGATCAAATATAAAAGTCAGCCGAATTAGTGTTGATACTGCAAGGAGACGTATTGTGTGAAAAGAAATGTAAGATGTTGTTTAATGGCTGATATATTTATGATACACGTCACGTTTTCAGTTCCTCATGTTCGTCTGAGGTCTTCTCATCAGGGCTCTATAAATACAGAACTACAGCAGATATGTAATATGTAATGCAGCCGAACCGTGTATTACAATGCCGTTATGTGATGACTTTCAAAGAGAAAGGCAAGTACACTCGGAATAAGGTATTATTTTATTTTTAAAAAATGTTTTCGGTCTGTTTCCGGTATTTGTTAATGACAATGTGCTCTGAGATGTGAGACTGGAATTGCACAGGGGAAAATAACGTACCTTTAGATGCGGATTGTGTTAAACTAATATGTTTGCGCTATGGACCAACACTATACATTGACGGAAAAGGGGGTAGCAATAAAGATAACACCATTAAATAGTTACACAACATAACAGAAATAATATCGATAGCAGCGTCCCTAGCAACCACCTTGGTAACAATGAAAACGTTGGACGCAATTTCCTGAAGTAATCTTCGTAATAACTAGCAAACTAAAGATCATGTACATCCACTGCACACATAATCTGAAATAACAACTCATATTTCTCGCATCAAATTACATCAAAACGCATTTTAATGGCCAAACTAACTTTAAAATAGACATTTTCCACCGAGAATAAAACGAAGTTCGGCCATGTTTTTTTCTGCAGGGAGAAATTTGAAGATCACGTGACGTCAAACAGAGCTTATGGTGTAGTCCAAACGATAGCTGGGGATTCTGGGTAGTGTAGTGTCTTCTGCCATCCTTTACTCCGAAAAAAGATTTGTTTCTCCGAATCGAAGGGGAAAAATACAAAAGCATTGCACACAATTTAAACCAATCAATGTTGTGTAATTAATAAGGATAATCTGGTGTTTTTTAGTCGATGAGTAGTGCAGATATCACTGTAAAATCAATCGTCAGTAAGGGGAATATTTACTTCCGGGTGTACAATTCTCCGTTATCCAATGAGAATGGACGCTCTCATTGCCTTTAAGGGCAGTCGACACAAACGAATGCCGTGCTTCCATGAGCGTCCATAGAAGCATATGGACATCCCGGAAAGCTGAAAATGGACTCTAAGGCCCCCCCCCTTGCGCTGGAAAAAGCCGGCAGGGGACTTGACATAACGTCAACATAGGCCGACCTGGGAGTGAGGATGTGTTGATATTACAGGCTTTAGCAAGAAGAATGGGTTGTGTTTTATTGCATATAGTGTGTATAAAAACATCAACGTTATAACTGATTCTGAGTTGTTGTTTCCACTTGAAAGCGGATTTCACATTATATTGTTGGCAGCAAGAATGCCCCATCTTGCAATGTGAACAGAAGTAAAATGCACATACCCAGTCAAAAAAAAAAAAACCTTCATGGTGAAGATAATATTAACTAATAACCTCATATATTGAAGAAAGCTTTGACTCAAACCATTATTATGAAGTATATTTTATCATTACTTTTTTATAATATCATTAATGCTTCTTGGAGTTAATGATCTACTGTTTTGTTTCAACATCTACAATACTTGTCTGTTTATATTTTCTATTGTCTCTTTTTATCAGAGCAACAACAATGTTTATTCTGCGTCATCCGACCAGAGACTGCTGCTGTACACAGAGCGGCACAGTACAACTATTTATTTACCCATCGAATGGGCATAGTTTTGAGGGGCTCTGAGACATATTGTGGATTTGGGCTGCAACAGTTACAATAGGGCCGCTTCATAATAACTCACATCCATGTTTAATGATGGAGTGGAAAATGTACTGTGGCAAATTGCCATTGCAATTGTACTTGTTCCGTTCTCTCTGCCTGTTCTATTCCTCAATGTTTCTGCTTCAAATTACTTCCTGAAGGAGGAGTGAAATAAAGTTTTAGGATCCACTCATGGTCATCCAAACTCTGCATGTTTCTACACGTACTATATAAACAGGGAATTCAGCTGAATAGGCATGAAAACAAAATGTACACTGGGCCCTGGGATTGTTGAAAAATGTACTTACATCAAGCATGAAGCAGCAGATCAACAAAAATGTTTTATTGTAAATAATAATATATGTAATAAATGTATTTCTGTGAGGAAAGACTAAAGATGTGACATATTACCAAATCACATATGCAGCGTGTGTATGTAGCGCTGGGCAGTGAGATATGTGTAAGGATATACAGAGAATGGAATAAACACAATTTTACACATTTTCTGATGCCTAAATCTACAGAATACAAATGTGTTACTTGTATATCCCATTGACTGTATGTCTATGCCCTCAGGAGGAATTTTCCCCATTGACTTACATTGGGAAAGAGACGTCTGTAAAACAACTTATAGTTTATTTGTTAGCTAAATCAACTACCAACTATACTGTATCCAGTTATCTCTATACATCCATGGTGTATCCCTATTTCAGACTTCTTTGCTCAATTAAAGGTTGGACCAATAAAAGATGGAAAAAATACAAAATGACAACCATTGCATATGAAACAAACATTTCTTAATTTCATTACCATATAAATAATACAAAAACAACTATAATAAGATGGTATGAACATGAAGGATTATGTTATTATTATCCAGCCATATGAGTTTCCCTGAAAACATATTAATCTAAGAGTTTCCCCCCAACAGTGTTTTATTTTGAAATATAATTACAGCCGATATGAAGAGCCCTCTTATTAAACCCTCCACGGAAGGAAGCCATTTAAAGGCGTTTTAATAAGAAGCTTTACAAGTACAATTACATGTATTAATTGGCTCCCCGTAAGAATAAATGAGAATGACAGGGTGATTAAAAGTTGTGTTGTTAATTTCCCTAAAGATAATATACTATACAGTACATTCAAAGTCATTCATTAATTGCTGATTTATCTTTCACCGGCCCCGAACCTGTTTTTCAGGTCTCAGGCTCGAAAATGACATTCCCATTATCTTCCCTTCTAAAAGGGTTACATTAATAATCTTTTTTCTCAAAGTAATGATAAACCTGTGAGTTGGATGTAGAAAAGTCAGAATCAATATAGATGTTTTTTATTTTAAAGAAAATTCAGATTGAACATGGTAAAAAAACTGTAAATTATAGTGTCCGTCCAAAACATATGTTGTACTTATAGTGAAAACTAACCTTGGATGATGGGTTAGTAGACTAAACGCTTTAGGAATCCAAAGTACAACATATAATAAGTACCCTGTATCAAGATTGATGCAAAACAAGTGATATTTGACCTTTTTAGACAGATTTAGCAAAAAAACCTCTTCTGGGGCCATTTGGGTGGATTTGCCTTATCTCTGGCCCCCCTTGTTCGATTTTGACATGTGCCATTTCTTTCTGACCGTTAGAGCCAATAGAATCCAAGGAAAATCGTCCCGCACAC
This sequence comes from Pseudochaenichthys georgianus, assembly GCF_902827115.2. Taxonomy (NCBI): domain Eukaryota; kingdom Metazoa; phylum Chordata; class Actinopteri; order Perciformes; family Channichthyidae; genus Pseudochaenichthys; species Pseudochaenichthys georgianus. The sequence continues at coordinate 11,710,394 of NC_047510.2, forward strand.
ACTCATGTTAAAAAAAAGGTAGCCTCTCTGCGCATGCTATAGCTTGTGTTACTACCTCTGTATATGAAAAACACACGAGGCAGACATGTTAGCTTGTTTGTAGCTCAACTGCAGGATTTAATCTGCTCATTTGGAAACAATCCACAACAAAAACATTTATCCATACTCATTTCCATGAGGCAACAATACCAGAGATCAATAAGGCAACAGCATCCACATAACAACGATGACATCATGGTAAAAATACAACAGAAATGTACAATAAAATCGTCACACTCAGAACTCACTGTTATCCTCACACTCAAATTCCAATACAATACACACACTTCAAAGAAACATATACAAAATATCTGCATTTCCACCATCAAGCTGTAAGGCTGCGACCTCAGGGAGAGCAACAGAGGAGGGATCCCTCTCCCAGGACGGACAGACGTGCAATAGATGACGTGTGTAATTGAAAAGATAATACATTTGCAACATAGGGAGTCCAAATGTTTGGAAATGCATGTGTGTATAATAAGAAGATGAATCCACGAGGATATCCATCCAGGATTTATGATCCAGGATTTTTCCAGTATAGTAACCTGAGCTCCAGTATCGAGTAAAGTGTTTGTCTGCACACCATTGAGGTAACAGGTAAGCATACACCTTTTGCCAATTAGTTTTGCAACACGACTTCCTTGTCTTACTCTGTTTTTTAATGTTGACGGACTCTTATTAGTCGTAGTTGCATGGCTGGTTACTGTGACAGGGGACTCTGGTTCTTGTTTAGTCACTGGTGGTCCCTCCCCAGTGACCATATCCCGTTTCCCACTGGCTTACTCTTTGACAGGCAGCCAACAGCTCTGTGGCCTTCCTGACCACACTTGAAACAGTGGTTGCAGCTTGCCGTCCCTTGAGCATGCATAGTTTGCATTTCCCCCTGGTGGTAGACTTGGGTAGTGCACCAAGTCCTGAATATCTTGTCTGCTGCTGTTTTTCCAGATGTATTTGTGACCCACACAGTGTGTGATCACAATTTTATGTTTATATTTAATATCATTTTATATTACCTGTTTAACAATGGACAGCAGGGGGCAGTAGATGGCAGAGTAACACTGCCATAAAGGGGTTTGTTATTATTTACGCGTCTACCGTAACGTGATGACGGAGCTGACGTTAGCTTGCCATTCTGGCAAGACCCGCCAAACGAGCAGTAAAAGGAATTCTCTGCTCATAATTTCTCCTGTTTTACAGGTCAGTAATGTGTACAGATTGTCACAAATGTTATAAATCACAATGTCTTGAGTTTGAAGTGGTGTTTAGATGTTGTTTATTATGTTTAATGCCGTGTAGAAGACCACCTCGTGGTGGCTGTGTGTGTATGTGTAATGGTGGTCGCTATTTAGATGTAGTAGACTCGCGTAGAAGACCACCTCGTGGTGGCTGTGTGTGTAATGGCGGTTGCTAGTGATGCAAGTGAATTGTTTATAGCTAAGAAGTGTTTGAGGTGTGTTTTGTATGGTCTATGGGTCCTATGGTCAGTCATAATTGAATTATTATAAATGCGTGTTGCTTGATGCTAATGCTAGCATATATTAGACCAATGCTAATACTTTGCCTGAAAAGGTAATTAACAGTGTTTGAATACAGCACCAATATCTGTTTTGAAGCAGTACATTCTTATTTGGAGTCATGATGTTAATGACACTTGGTTATACACAAATGTGTTTATTTTGAATACTACAAGTATATTTTGAAGATATAAACATGTGTTTATATTGAGAGCAGTAAAGGGCCAGGACAATTGTGTTTTGTGCCAATTGTTAATAAATTCTGGCAAGACCCGCCAAACGAGCAGTAAAAGGAATTCTCTGCTCATAATTTCTCCTGTTTTACAGGAAATACTATCTGTCATCGCGCCCTGCATAGCGGGGCCTGTTACAGATTCTTGGGGGCTCGTCCGGGTCAGCATCGTTTGAGACGACCACATGCTGATCCAGTGATATTGGACCTAAAGGACCGGACTGACGACGTGTTGCCGGAGTGAAGGTGCTTCCAGTTAGCGACTCAAGAGGTAGAGAGACCAGGTTGAAGGGGATCTACGCCTAGGAGTGCAGAACTGTTTGCCACAGTTGCCCACTACACACAGGATGGCGGACAACGAGAGGAAGAGACTAAGCTGGTCCATCAAGAAAAGACTTCATCAGCTAACAGCAGATGAAGCGTATGAAGTTGCCACACACCTCGATCCAGTGGAAGAACTTGACTCATCAGAGCTAAACAGGGACGACGACGAGGGCTGTGTTGAGTATATTGCTGCGAATATGAACAGTATGACTCTACTAAACCTAGAAGATGAGGGAATGTCAATGTTGTTGTGTCTACAAGATACTGTTAATTTGATTATTGCAAACCGTAGCAGTGGTACCGTGTGTTCCAAAGAGGGTGAAATTGATACTTCTGTTAAATCACCTCTGATGTTATCTGCTACTGTTAACGCTAACCAACAACTTGAGCCATTAGACAATCCAACTGAGACTGGCCTTCATGACGCAGACATACAGAAACTGTTAAGGGGCTTAGAGGAGGTGCAAAACAAACTTCAACGCAGTGTCACCACACCTAGTTCAGACACACCGCAACCTCACTCTAGCCAACCCAGTAAGCAGCATACACCTAACTCACCACATACATCTACAGAAGGACTCTCTAATCCCACCCGAGAGAGCATGATTTCCCTTAAAGATCTTTCATTTCTGCACAGAAGGGAGTTTAAGATTCATGGAGGGCAGATAACTGACACTTCATCAGACATTAGCTTTAACAGCTTATGTAAACAGATTGAGGAAGGCTGCAGAGAGCAACACACTGATGACGAGATCATTAGAGGGGTGTCACGCATAATAAAAGGTGGAAACTTTAAAGACATGCTGACAAACAAGGAAGATCTTACAGTCACCGAGCTGAAGAGTTTCCTGCAGTCCCACCTTGGCGAGAAGAGCAGCACAGAGCTCTTCCAGGAATTGATGTGTGCTAGACAGCATGAAAATGAAGCTCCACAGCAATTCCTATACCGCATGATAGGACTGAAACAAAAAATAATGTTCACCTCCAGGCAGGAAAATGCACTTATTAAGTATGATGCGTCTACACTGCAGGGTGTGTTTTTGAATGCAGTCTATCAAGGCATGGGAGAGAGACATGAGGATGTCAGACGGGAGCTGAAACCTCTGCTTGCTGACCCCACTGTGTCTGATGAAGCTCTGTTAAGGCAGGTTATCAAGACTACGATGGAAGAAAGTGAAAGAAAGCGCAGACTGGGACGCAGTTCCAACCGCAAGTTAACTCAAGCACACAGCATACTCGCTGAACCTGAAGAGATACTCAGCAGTGTGGGAGAGACTAAAAGTAAGGATAATGTCATCCAGAGATTGAGTGCACAGGTTGAGGCTTTAACACAGGCAATGGAAACACTGAAACAGCTATCAACAACAACCCAGGTGCCTGAGGGGCTACATCAAACCACTCGCCAGTGTTGCTCTGACAAAACCAGACCAGAGAAGAAGACCAGGAGACCGTATGGGTGCCCACAATGCATAGCTCAGGCTCAACCAAATTGTAGCCACTGCTTTTTCTGTGGGGAGGAGGGTCATCGTGCTATAGGCTGCTTGAAAAGACAGAAGCAGGCGGGAAACGGGCACCGGTCAGGGCAACGGGACGACCACTGACCGACCCAAAGGAAAAGTCCCACCCCCAGGAGGTTGCAGCAGCAAGACAAAGCACTGGTCATACACCTATCAACACGCAGAACAATAACGAACAACACCCAATCAAAAAGATAGCTCCGCTAATTGGTCGAAAGTCGCTATTGAGATGTAGCATGAACGGTTATGCCATAACCGCTCTTTTAGACTCTGGGGCCAATGTGAGCATAATAGACAATGCTTGGAAAGACAGATACTTACCTGGACAAGATATTAGACCCCTCAGTGAACTCATGGAGGATGATCTCTACGTGACGGCTGTCACAGGAGATGCAGTACCTTATGAAGGATGGATTGAAGTGGTAGTAAACCTGCAGGGAAACGATGATCCAGACTTATCTATTCGAGTGCCTTTCCTAGTGAGTCGAATAAAAATAGACAGACCGATAGTTGGTTTTAATGTCATCCAGGAACTCTTTAGGAGTCATGAAAGTAGACCCAAAGTGATATCTATCCTTGTCAACTTGCTTACGGGTGCTTTGGAGATGGACAGTGCAATGGCAGAAGCTATGGTGAGTTTCATAAAGACTGAGCAAAAACAGAAACAACAGAATGCTGCAGTAAAGATAGGCAGGAAAGAAGTCACTATTTATCCTGGCCAGGTAGCTTATATTAAGTGCAGGGTACCAGTAGATATTAGTGAATCTGACTCACTTGTGCTTTTCGAACCCAATCTAGAAGCTACACCCCTGGCACAGCTGAGTGTTGGAGAAGGACTAATGGCGATCCAACAGACAGAGAGACCTTTCGTAAAGGTGCCTGTGTCAAACCATTCCAGAAGTGCTGTGACTCTGCCCAGCGGTACTGTTCTAGGCAACATCGAAACCATTGACAGAGTGATAGAGACAGATAACCAAAGCAGCAAGGACAATCAAGCCCAGGCAAATATAGCCAGTTCTTCCACATCACCACACTCTAACAGTGACAAACCCACTTCTGCACTGTGGCACCCACCTGTGGATGTCAGCCACCTGAGTGATGAGCAACAGATGAAGGTGGAACAGATGTTACACGAGGAATCGGCAGCCTTTGCTAAAGATGATGGGGACATAGGTTGCATTCCCAACCTGCAAATGTCCATCAACTTAAAGGACAACATCCCAGTTCAGCGCACATACAGTGCAGTACCCAAGCCCCTTTATAAAGAGGTTAAAGAGTACATCCAAGACCTGCTTGTAAAAGGGTGGATAGTTAAGTCCAAATCTCCATACTCAGCACCTGTTGTCTGCGTCAGGAAAAAGGATGGGTCCCTAAGGTTATGCATCGATTATAGAATGTTAAACCAGAAAACGGTACCAGACCGTCACCCATTGCCTCGTATTCAGGAACTCATCGACACCCTAAAAGGCCAAAGCTGGTTCAGCATTTTAGACCAAGGCAAGGCCTACCACCAAGGCTACATTGCTGAAGGATCCAGACACATGACGGCTTTCATCACCCCTTGGGGGCTGTATGAGTGGGTGAGGATACCTTTTGGACTCTCCAACGCCCCTGCTGCTTTTCAGCGCAGCATGGAGGAAATGTTGGACTCTCTGCGTGACAACTGCTGTATCCCTTACCTCGATGACATCCTCTGCTACTCCGACTCCTTCACTAGCCATGTTGAGGGAGTACGTCAAGTCCTGAGAGCCTTGCAGTCCCATGGTGTCAAGCTTCGACCAACAAAGTGTGAGCTGTTCCAGAAAGAGGTCAGGTATGTTGGGAGGCTGGTCTCTGCAGACGGTGTCAGGATTGACCCAAAAGACATTGATGCCATTATGTCTCTGAAAGAGAAGAGGCCAAGCACAGTTGGAGAAGTGCGGAAGTTACTGGGTTTCCTAAGCTACTATAGAGCCTATATTCAAAACTTCTCAAGCATTGCAAAACCAGTTTATGATCTGTTAAAAATTAAAGGAAACTCTACCGTAACACAGGGGAAACATAAGGTGGGAAAAGGAGCTCAGATGCCCTCAAGGACACCTGTCCTGTGGACTGATGATCACCAAAGGATTCTTGAACAGCTGATTGACACGCTTTCACACCCACCTGTGTTGGCCTATCCGGATTTCGAACTGCCATTTGTGCTCCACACTGACGCCTCTCAGCAGGGACTCGGCGCTGTGTTGTATCAACGACAGGATGGAAAATTGAGAGTCATTGCCTATGGTTCAAGAACTCTGTCTCCCGCTGAGAAGAATTACAACATGCACTCAGGGAAACTGGAGTTTCTTGCTCTTAAGTGGGCGATATGTGTGAAATTTAGGGATTACCTGTTCTATGCACCCCATTTCACAGTATACACAGACAATAATCCCCTCACATACATGATGAGTACTGCCAAGCTGAATGCTGTGGGCCACCGATGGGTAGGTGAGCTAGCAGACTTTAGGTTTGATGTCAAATACAGGCCAGGAAGAGTGAACATAGACGCAGACACGCTCTCTCGTCTCCCTCTTGACATTGACATCTACGTTAGAGAGTGTACTGAGGAACTCACAAGAGAAACCATTCAAACCACATGGGATGGTTGTGAGTCTGCAAAGAGGCAGGATGTTGCTTATGTTGCTGCATTGGACCTGGCTTCATGCTCAGAGTCACCTGTGAATGTGTCACCCCTTACCATTGACCACAGTGAGCTAGTCAATGCTCAAAGGGAGGACCATGCAATCGGTGAGCTTATCAAACTTAAAGAGGCCAAGGCAGTATTGACCAATGAGGACAAGAAGAGAGCCAGTGGTACACTCAGAAAGCTCATGCACGAGTGGGGAAAACTGCACATGGAAAATCAACTGTTGTACCGGACGGCCAGTCAGCGGCAGCAGCTCGTCTTACCATCACGATACCACCCCCTGGTACTAAAGCATCTCCATGACGACATGGGACATGTTGGGGCTGAGAGGGTCATCCACCTGGCTCGAGACCGTTTCTACTGGCCTTTCATGAAAAAGGACATTGAAACCTATGTAACCAGAAAGTGTCCCTGTATCAAACAAAAGAAACCTGTGACACACGTCAGAGCACCAATGGGCAGCATCACTTCATCTGCACCACTTGAGCTTGTGTCTATAGACTATATGCACCTGGAAACTAGCAAAGGGGGCTACGAGTACATTTTAGTAGTTATTGACCATTTTACCAGATTTGCTCAAGTCTACGCAACAAAAAATAAATCTGGCAGAACAGCTGCTGAAAAAATCTATAATGACTTTATTCCAAGATTCGGCTACCCGGCCAGGCTCCACCACGACCAAGGCAGAGAGTTCGAAAATGACCTGTTCAAGACCCTGAGGCATCTGGCTGGAGTTGCTCATTCAAGGACAACCCCATACCACCCCCAAGGAAACCCAGCTGAGAGGTTCAATAGAACATTGCTTCAAATGTTGAGGACCCTGGGAGAAAAAGAAAAGAGCAACTGGAAAGACCACTTATCCCTGGTTGTACATGCATACAACTGCACCAGGCATGAGGCAACAGGCTTCTCACCCCACTACCTCATGTTTGGACGGCACCCGTGTCTCCCAGTAGATTTAATGTTTGGCCTGTCAGCCAAAGGTCAGACTGAAACAACACAGGGCTATGCTAAGAAATGGTCTCTGAGAATGAAAGAGGCTTACCGGATTGCATCTGAAAACAGTCAACACTCCAGTGCAAGAAACAAGAAGTACTATGACTGTCACATCAAGGGAGTTGTGCTCCAACCTGGTGATAGAGTCCTAGTCCGCAACATGAGTGAGAGAGGTGGACCTGGAAAATTGAGGTCCTATTGGGAACAAACTGTGTATGTCGTCAAAGAACAAGTTGGTGAAATTCCTGTGTACAAAGTGTGCCCCGAGACAGGTGGTGATAAGATCCGTACCCTCCATCGAAATCTCCTACACGTTGTCAATGACCTACCTGTAAACTTGCCTGAACTAACAGGAAATCCGCTACCACCTAGAGGGAAAAGCAAGAGTCATCATGTTGAGAAACAACGACGGAGAGAGACATCACAAAGCAGTGACTCAGAAAACTCTGATGATGAGGCACCTAGAGTACGATACTGGCTAAGAGTACCTCCACAAGCTGGACTTCACTCACAGAATGTTGAACCTAGCTCTGGATCTCAGCGAAACACAGATGGTCAGAAAAGGGTACCTGAACCACATAGATACAGAGTGCCATCGAGATATCATACACCAGAACAACATGGAGTTGTTACACCTGAGAGAGAAACCAGACAAGAACAACCAGAAGAACGGGCTGATGAGGAAGACCTGCCTGTGGATTCTGAAGCACCGGAAGAGCATGAGTATGTACAAGTACCCTATGGCTATGACCGACCTGTGACACCTCAGGATGAGCCAGTGAGGAAATCCACACGGGACAGGAGACCTCCTCAAACGCTGACATATGACTCCCTTGGGCAGCCATCCTCCAGACCATGTGGGTCTACAGACCCAGCAAGACTCTATACTGTACAAGCCATGCCATTCTGGGGAATGCAGCCTGTTCCTATGCCACATTACACTACACACCAGACACTGCCTTACACTACACACCAGACACTGCCTTACACTACAGACCAGACCCTGCCTTACACTACACACCAGACACTGCCTTACACTGTAATTCTACCATACATACATGCATATTGAGAAGGAAAGATTGTTACACCCACTCTCATCCATATTGTACAGTATTCACCTGTACATTTAAAGAAGTGCCCTTATGAGAGTGTGTATAAGTGTTTTAAGTTCAAAGAGAAGGGGCACAAGTTAAGAGGTTGATGGTTAATGTCGGGAGCCATTTTTCTTTGTCGGGGAGTGTGTGACCCACACAGTGTGTGATCACAATTTTATGTTTATATTTAATATCATTTTATATTACCTGTTTAACAATGGACAGCAGGGGGCAGTAGATGGCAGAGTAACACTGCCATAAAGGGGTTTGTTATTATTTACGCGTCTACCGTAACGTGATGACGGAGCTGACGTTAGCTTGCCATTCTGGCAAGACCCGCCAAACGAGCAGTAAAAGGAATTCTCTGCTCATAATTTCTCCTGTTTTACAGGTCAGTAATGTGTACAGATTGTCACAAATGTTATAAATCACAATGTCTTGAGTTTGAAGTGGTGTTTAGATGTTGTTTATTATGTTTAATGCCGTGTAGAAGACCACCTCGTGGTGGCTGTGTGTGTATGTGTAATGGTGGTCGCTATTTAGATGTAGTAGACTCGCGTAGAAGACCACCTCGTGGTGGCTGTGTGTGTAATGGCGGTTGCTAGTGATGCAAGTGAATTGTTTATAGCTAAGAAGTGTTTGAGGTGTGTTTTGTATGGTCTATGGGTCCTATGGTCAGTCATAATTGAATTATTATAAATGCGTGTTGCTTGATGCTAATGCTAGCATATATTAGACCAATGCTAATACTTTGCCTGAAAAGGTAATTAACAGTGTTTGAATACAGCACCAATATCTGTTTTGAAGCAGTACATTCTTATTTGGAGTCATGATGTTAATGACACTTGGTTATACACAAATGTGTTTATTTTGAATACTACAAGTATATTTTGAAGATATAAACATGTGTTTATATTGAGAGCAGTAAAGGGCCAGGACAATTGTGTTTTGTGCCAATTGTTAATAAATTCTGGCAAGACCCGCCAAACGAGCAGTAAAAGGAATTCTCTGCTCATAATTTCTCCTGTTTTACAGGAAATACTATCTGTCATCGCGCCCTGCATAGCGGGGCCTGTTACATATTCCTTGTTGGATACGCCTGAGCAAAGCGTGTGAGGTGGTCAACCACGACGAGGATGTACTCATAACCTTGACTTTGTTCCAGATGGAGGTAATCGATGCACACTAACTCGAATGGACTGCTTGTGGAGATGTGTCACATAGGTGCTCTCTGTTGGAGATTAGGACGTTTCTGTTTAATACAGGCACATCTTTTGGTGACATAGTCCTCTATCTCAAGCTGCATGTTGGGCCAATAACATCTTTCTCGGGCAAGATGGATTACCTTTTCGGCGCCAACATGACCCATGTCGTTGTGTAGAGTCGTTAGCACCAGTGGTTTCAGCTTCTCAGGGAGAACGAGCTGACTTTGTCCCCGTCGATGAGCACCATCGCTCAAACAGAACCTCTTTCTCACGGGCGAATTCCACATACGCTTGACAATCTTGTCTTTTCAAACCACGAAACTTTTGACGGTATGCCTCAGGCACCAGCTCATAAGCGCGCAGAATTGCAGCTTTCACCTGTTCATAATCCCGGCTAACCTCCTCAGATAACGCAGTATACACCTCCTGCGCTTTACCCGCGAGAACGCACTGCAGCATAACAGTCCACATGTTCCCAGGCCATTTAAACGTTGTTGCTACATGCTCAAACAGGACAAAATAGCTATCAACATCTTTTTCATTAAACACTGGGATAAACCGAGTATACTTGCCTACGTCAAAATCATGAGGTTGTGCAGACCCCAACTGCTGAGTCTGGTGAGATGTCAGCTCCAGCTCCCTCAAACGTAACTCCGCCTCATACTTCCTCAATTCGAGATTACAGGCGATCTCCTTCTCTCTCAGTCTGTTATCACTCTCCTTCTCTCTAACCATCAACTTGCGCAGCTCTAGCTGAAGTTCGCTCACTTTCTGAGAGACCCCTGTCCCATCGTCCATGGGAACGTCTGCTTCCTCCTCTGGCAATACCTCCTGCTCTATAAGCGCAGCCAACAGCTGTCCCTTAATGATTTGTTTCTTGTTCTGCTTATTGACTACAACGTCAAATTTGCCTGCGATCAGACCAAGCTGCTGTTTGCTACATGCATCCAACTTCCCCCGAGTCGGATCACCAACAAACCCCTCCAAGTCGAAATCCAACACTGCCACTCTACGCTATACAGCCAAACAAACAACAAAATGCTGTCGAGGGCCTTTTAGAAAGTAATACTACTCACCACACCGGCACCTGCCCGAGACAGCCTTTGGACGAGCCCCCATATGTTACGACCCGCCTCCCTACTCAATAGTAGTGGCTCGTGAGGCAGTCTGCAACATAAAACAAAAGTACACAACACATAGGCACTAAACGGTGATCATACATCATAAAAACATACACTGGAGGACAGGTAAACAAACAAAAAGACGGAGGGGACTTGGGCCAACCACACCACGGGCCGTAGGATCCAGAGCCTTCCTCCGCTACCCAAAATCACACATAACCTAACAGGAGAAATAAAGCCGCGAAAACCTAACGCTAACACATCCTCCAGAAAACACAACAAAAGGCAAAAGAGCTCTGACACAGCAGAGATATCCGGAGTAGTGATCGGCCTCCTCCTTCTCCTTCAGTCTCCTCTTTTATTCTCGGCTGATTGGCAACTGGGAACACCTGCGCCAAGCTCGGCTGAGTGACAACTGGGAACACCTGGGGAAGGCGGAGCCAGCTGTACCTGCACAGCAGAGAGAGCAAAGAGGACAACAAAAGGGGGGGGAGTACGTAACACCATCATAAGGTACATCTGTCCCATTAGCTGCCGTTATTCTTAGTGGATCGTCTGGCAAGAGTTCTTCAAGTGACTGGATTTTGGCATTAGGTAAGTGTTTTTCTAGCCAGGATTTTTCCAGTATAGTAACCTGAGCTCCAGTATCGAGTAAAGTGTTTGTCTGCACACCATTGAGGTAACAGGTAAGCATACACCTTTTGCCAATTAGCTTTGCAACACAACTTCCTTGTCTTACTCTGTTTTTTAATGTTGACGGACTCTTATTAGTCGTAGCTGCATGGCTGGTATACTGTGACAGGGGACTCTGGTTCTTGTTTAGTTACTGGTGGTCCCTCCCCAGTGACCATATCCCGTTTCCCACTGGCTTACTCTTTGACAGGCAGCCAACAGCTCTGTGGCCTTCCTGACCACACTTGAAACAGTGGTTGCAGCTTGTCGTCCCTTGAGCCATGCATAGTTTGCATTTCCCCCTGGTGGTAGACTTGGGTAGATGCACAGTACTTACTGCATTGGCCTGTGTCAACTCTGGAGTGCTGGCTTTTGGTGTGAACGCCTTTTCTATTGATTTGGCTAAGGCTGAGACATGTGCTGTCAGTTCATATATAGCTGTGCGGTTTGCCTGGACTTCAGCTTGAGTCTGTAGAACGCTGGCTTGAACTTCAGCTGGAGGCTGGACTGTATGCTGTCTCTCCCCTTGTTGTGTGGCATTAACTGTGACTGTTTTGGATTTGTGTGTGTGACCTAGGCGCATCCGTCTCTCACATTCTTCACCAACTGATTTTGTCATTATCTCTAAGATAAAATCATCAGTTACACTTGTGTTGCTCATGAGAGGTTTAAGGTCTCGTCTAACATATTCATATTTGTCACTTATTCCCTGATACAGTGAATGAAGAAATACCCCATGCACCAGTCATACTGAAACTCTGAGCTACCTTGTTGGGAAGCAAATATTACTCTCTGTGTTAGCCCCATTACACGATACATGAACTGTTGTGGGCTTTCTTTGTCCTGTTGTTTTGTATTGCTAAGCTCCTGAAATAGCTCTGCACTACTCTTATCTTGCAAATGTGCTCTGAGGAAACGCTTGAGCTCAGCTACAGTTAACCCATCTTTGGTCATCAGCATGTCTTTAAAGTTACCAGGCTTGATTATCTTCAAAACAGTGCGGATTACCTCTGCCTCACCGAAATTCTCAGATAACCCTTCATCAATCTGCCTACACAGTGAGGTATAGCTAACATCAGAATCTGAGTCAGAAATGTGTCCACTATGAATCTTAAATTCTCTACGTGGCAGTAAAGCAGCAACATCCGACAACTTAATCAAATTAGTTACCTGGCTGGTTACAACTGGTGACTTGTCTGCTTTAACATTCATTACTGAAGGTGTAGCTTGTGTTTCAGTCTCTGTATTTAACTCACGGTGCTCTTCTACAGCCTCTGACAGTTGCTGTAGTTCAGTGATGAGGTCGTTGAAGACTAACAGCCGGGACATGCCTTGGTCCTCTTGACTTGCCAACTGGTCACTTTTCAGAAAGTCCACGATGAAGTCATAGAGTTCCACATCTGTTGCATCATCCCCTGGTAGCTCTTCTTCTGCCTCATCATCAATCGACACTGCCAGCTTGTAGAGAACATCACACTCAGAACTCACTGTTATCCTCACACTCAAATTCCAATACAATACACACACTTCAAAGAAACATATAGCCTACAACCTATATGCATAAACACAATCTACCTCCCAGTCATTTACATCATACACCAAGCAACACGTGTCTACATAGTACTGTGTAACCTAGGGTTGCCAACTTCCAGAAATGGAGAAACGGGACACATGCATGCATTTTCGGGTTTCTGGCGGATTTAGTTACTTTATTTCGGTTTTAGGGTTAGGGTTATGTTATTTAATTATTTTGGAGGAGCCAGCCGCCTAGGGTTCGAGGGGTCAAACCCCCCAAAACCCTCAAAATGCATAGAAAACAATGCATACCTATAACATAATACAAACAGTGGCGACTGGTCATTAGGGGCAGGTACAGCCCCACCTAGTGTCAGCAGAAAGTATTAAAAATAATGATTACAAAAAAATGCAAAAAGTTAAATTAAAAAATATATAAAATATATTTTAAGATCATGTTTAAGCATCTGATTCGTCTGTACATTGCTGTTTTAGTCTGTGTTCTTCTAATTAGTGTCTAAAGTGTGTGCCTATTGAGCTGTTTAGAGCCATGTGGGACAAAACCCGATCCTGCCCCTCCCTCTTACTGTCTAAAGGCCCTGTCACACTGTCCCGAAATTGACACCCGATGGACACACGATAAAGATAGGCCCAATCCCAAACCACTCCCTCGACCCTACCCCTCCGTGATGGAGTGAACTCCGTCTGTAGCCACACTCGCAGCTCAACGAGGCTCCCTCCTGTCAGATGGAGGGAGTAAATACAGCAGCAAGCTTTGGGACGGCCTCCCCCTCTCTCCGGCAGAAACAGGAAATGCCGAAACTGTATCTAACAACGGTTTCAAATCAGCATCTCTTAGACAAAAAGTTTAAATGAATAACTCAAATAAAACTCCAAACATCTTTCATTGTGTTTCAAAGCTCTTTTAGTTTTAAACCTGATGTTTATAAGCTTCTTAGTTTTTGCAACGGTCTGTAAATATACACAACTTTATAATAAAATGCACACATTTACCTTTTTCTAGACTAAACACAGGTTTGATCCTAAGTTAAAAACATATGAGGTCATCATGAGGTTGTTAACATCGCAGTTTATCAGTGGATATTTGCTGGAACTACTTGTACACAGCGTGTTTCCTGACGGACACACACAGCGTGACTCCGGTCAGGTAGAGACCTGTCTCAAATCAGCACCGCTGCAGACTCGCTGTTTGAGGGATTGATAGCCCACTCCCCCTCCACACCGCTCCACACTCGTTGCTTTGGAACAGCCCTCAATATGGCGGAGCCTCCGCGTGCAACGCGCAAACGGAGGGGTAGGGTGTAGGGGTAGGGTGTAGAGGGCGGTTTGGGAATGGGCCGAAATGTTCAAATTCGGCTCTGATCGTAGCAACATCGGGCCATTCGTGAGGGCATCTTAAGCCATCGTATGACCGCCGGTGGAGTTTCTCAGGCTCCGGCAGCAACTTCATGAGCGGCAACTTCGTAAGGCACTCGTGAGGGCATCTTGTCAAATCGTGTCCTCTTCGTGTTATCATCGGTGCATTCACCCTCACTCTGATCGGGGCGAATGCCCGATGGCACCGATGATAACAAGATGCCCTCACGATGGCCTTACGAAGGGCAACATTGACACACGAATTCAACACGAAAATGAACCTTCGCAAGGTCCTTCGGCTATTTTCTGGCATGCCAAAGATTTTGCCTCCGCTCACGAAGTTGCTGCCGGAGCCTGAGAAACTCCACCGGCGATCATACGAAGGCTTAAGATGCCCTCACGAATGGCCCGATGTTGCTACGATCACAGCCGAATTTGAACATTTCCTTTATCGTGTGTCCATCGGGTTGTTTTATTGCACAACAAAATCATTTAAACATATTATGTAAATAACCCAATTTGTGTTACTGTGAAACTAAAAAGGATATAATATATTATTTTGAAGGAGAGTTGACAGGAAGTTGTTGTTGCTATGGAAACAACATTACGGAGAAAACGTAATATTTTCTACATATAAAGACGGAGAAAGTAAAGAACAAAGTCTGAAAATATCAGTACAGTATCATAGTACTGTAACATACTTGTTTTTGGTACTTTCATTGCAGTTGTATGTCTTAAATGTAATGTAAATGTTGCCTTCGTGTGTGGTTCGGGCCATCTTCGTGCGAAATTCACAATTCCATATTCGTGTGTCCATCGGGTGTCAACTTCGGGACAGTGTGACAGGGCCTTTAGTCAATGGTGACTGTAAAAACTACACTGCGCATGCTCAGAGTATTTTCCTATTTAATGTGTGTGGCAAAAAAATAATGACCATAGGGGCATAGAGCTGCCATCCCCACCATACGTCATCTCACATAATTCAGAGCTGATTGGCTGTAAGTACGTGTTCCGCGAAAAGTGTGGTGTGTGAAGAGGAGACGAGAGAGCTGCAGTGACGCGTCCTAAAACCCGGAAGTAAGCTGCGCATGGCTTCCCTTGACAAAAAAGCAATGAGATTTCTCCATAGGATTTTAGAAAATAGCTCCAAATAAGATCTGTGGGAAACAAACCTGTTAGATAAATGCACATTTTGTTCAGGCGGATAATATCCACATATCTACCCTACTTTTATCATTTTCTAATCATAAATCTATTGATTAGATTAGATTTATGATAGACTTTTGAAACTACAAGAAGATAAGGAGGACTTTTACAAAAAAGTAATAGAGATTTTTGTCCAGAAGGATAGGCAAATGGACTTCATCTTCAAGTCAAGGTAAGACTGCACTTTTATTGAAAATGAGATCTTATTAAGAGAGAACAATTCAATATTTAAATGATAAAATTACATTTTTTTTGGGTATCCTTCTGTTGAACTGTCTGTTTCAAATTAATTGAAGCATCAGACAAAAAAAACTTTTGAAAATAATATTATATTTTGATTTAGGTCAAAATGTAAACCTGAAGAGTCAGTGCCTCACCAGCCATGAACCTCACTGCAGAAGCTTATAGACATCTAAGTTTTGTGTGCCCCACCACTTTTGTACATATAAAAACGCCACTGAATACAAACACAATGATCTTACACCTGCATTAGGCTACTACATCACATTGTACATCAGCATGTTCAAATCGGATAGGTGGGCACTAGGGACATCTGGGCACCACGATGTACAATTGGCTATTTTGTCCAAAATGTTAAAAAATTAATATTTGAAAAATGGTATTAAGTAATGCAAAGTATACATGATGTGAACATGCACGGTACATCATTATTAGACTTAATGTTATCCTTCAACCAACCATTTTCCCAGCATTTCCCCATCAATCAGCTGACTGACACACACACACACACACACACACACACACACACACACACACACACACACACACACACACACACACACACACACACACACACACACACACACACACACACACACACACACATAGAAGACCAGAGACAGATCTCCACTCACAGGCTTTACCCAACTGTGTTTTTCTTCCACTGTTTGTTGTAAGACACAAGTCTTTTCTTTTTAGAAGGGCCAGGCCCAGGGCCCAGAAGCACATCCTCTCTCTCTTCTCCTCTTTCATTATCACCTCCTCCACCGGTAGCGCTCATTTTCCCACACGACTGAACAGGCTGACATGCCACACAAACAATGATGCCGCTCCCGCGGCCCACCGGAGAAAATCTCACATACAAGTGCGAGCATTGTGCCTGCCCTGTCAACTGAGCGGTCCTAGTGCCCTTCGCATACAGCACACAAACACACACGCAGCCAGACACACTGCATTGCGCGCAAACAGAACAATATTTGTTATGTTTCCCTTTACACGGGAGTCCGGGACAAACAAAGTCCCGTACGGGACACGCCCCTGTTGGCTCAAATACGGGACGTCCCGGCTAATACGGGACGGTTGGCAACCCTAGTGTAACCTTAGCGTTAGCTCCGCTAGCCGTTAGCTCCGCTAGCGTCACATTGTACATAACTATACTACATAACTGCATAAAACAACGATTAGACCAGGGTTGCCAACTTTGGGTACCTGGCTGGAGTGAGATTTTGATATCATGGGTTTAATTACACATATGCGCACTAAATGACTGCTATTGTGTCAGCAGCGGGACCTTAGCATATAGGATATACAATATATACAAATACACAATATTGGACACAGACTATAAAGGGCACAAAGTTTCATTCACTAATGAAAGTCAAACACATGTTTGTTTCCACTGTTTTATTGTGTGCCTGTCACAATAAGCAATTAATTGACTTATCGTACGATAATTAAAAATGAACTCGATAAATTGACATTTACATGAGGATGTGACTAGCAGTTTGAAAGGATGTACTTGAATTATTATTCTATATTATCATTATGTCTAAAATGGTCATACAACGGTGCCGGCAATATTATCGTTTATCGCAATAATTTCCGGGAAAATGTATCCATCCATCTTCTCCCGCTTATCCGTGGTCGGGTCACGGGGGTAGCAGTTCCAGCAGAGAGCCCCAAACTTTCTTTTCCCTGGCGACATCAACCAGCTCTGACTGGGGGATCCCAAGGCGCTCCCAGGCCAGCGAAGAGATAGAATCCCTCCACCTGGTCCTAGGTCTACCCCTTGGTCTCTTCCCAGCTGGACGTGCCTGGAACACCTCCCTAGGGAGGCGCCCAGGTGGCATCCTAACTAGGTGCCCGAACCACCTCAACTGGCTTCTTTCGATGCGAAGGAGGAGCGGCTCAACTCCGAGTCCCTCCCTGATGACCGAACTTCTCACCTTATCTCTAAGGGAGACACCAGCCACCCGGCGGAGGAAACCCATCTCGGCCGCTTGTATCCGCGATCTCGTTCTTTCGGTCATGACCCATCCTTCATGACCATAGGTGAGGGTAGGAACGAAAATGGCCCGGTAGACAGAGAGCTTTGCCTTCTGGCTCAGCGCCCTTTTCGTCACAACGGTGCGGTAAAGCGACTGCAATACCGCTCCCGCTGCTCCAATTCTCCGGCCCATCTCACGCTCCATTGTTCCCTCATTCGAGAACAAGACCCCGAGATACTTGAACTCCTTCACTTGGGGTAAGGACTCATTCCCTACTTGGAGTGGACAGTCCATCGGTTTCCTGCTGAGAACCATGGCCTCAGATTTGGAGGTGCTGATCCTCATCCCAGCCGCTTCACACTCGGTTGCGAACCGATCCAGTGAGTGCTGAAGGTGGTGCAATCCTTAGTCCACCGAACTGCAGACCCCCCCCCCCCACGACTACGCCTCGAAATCCGATCCATGTATATTACAAACAGGATTGATGACAAAGCGCAGCCCTGGCGGAGGCCAACCCTCACCGGAAATGGGTCCGACTTACTGCCGAGGACCCGGACACAGCTCTCGCTTTGGGAGTACAGAGATTGGATGGCCCTGAGTAGAGACCCCCTCACCCCATACTCCCGCAGCACCTCCCACAGTAACTCCCTGGGAACCCGGTCATACGCCTTCTCCAAGTCTACAAAACACATGTAGACCGGATAAGCGTACTCCCAGGCCCCCTCCAGGATCCTTGCGAGAGTAAAAAGCTGATCCGTCATTCCACGACCAGGACGGAATCCGCATTGTTCCTCCTCAATCTGAGGTTCGACAATCGGCCTGACCCTCCTTTCAAGTACCTTGGAGTAAACTTTCCCGGGGAGGCTGAGTAGTGTGATGCCTCTGTAATTGGCACACACCCTCTGATCCCCCTTTTTGAAAAGGGGGACCACCACCCCGGTCTGCCACTCCTTCGGTACCGTTTCCGACTTCCACGCAACGTTGATGAGACGTGTCAACCATGACAGTCCCTCAACACCCAGAGCCTTCAGCATTTCCGGGCGGATCTCATCCACCCCCGGGGCTTTGCCACTGTGGAGTTGTTTAACGACCTCAGTGACCTCCCACCGGGAGATTGGTGTTGATCCCCCGTCATACTCCAGCTCTGCCTCTAACATAGAGGGCGGAGTTGTCGGGTTCAGGAGTTCCTCAAAGTGTTCCTTCCAACGCCCCAACACTCCATCAGTTGAGGTCAACAACGTCCCATCCTTACTGTACACAGCTTGGATGGTTCCCTGCTTCCCCCTCCTGAGGTGTCGGACAGTTTTCCAGAACAACTTTGGTGCCGCCCGAAAGTCCTTCTCCATGTCTTCTCCAAACTTCTCCCACACCCGCTGCTTTGCCTCGGCCACGGATGAGGCTGCTGCCCTTCGGGCCTGTCGGTACCTTGCATCTGCCTCGGGAGTCCCCCGGGATAACAAATCCCTGAAGGCCTCCTTCTTCAGTCGGACGGCTTCCCTGACCACCGGTGTCCACCAGGAGGTTCGAGGGTTACCGCCCCTTGAGGCACCTAGGACCTTGAGACCACAGCTCCCCACCGCGGCTTCGGCAATAGAGGCTTTTGAACACCGACCACTCTGGTTCAATGTCCCCAACCTCCACAGGAATGCCCGAAAAGCTCCGCCGGAGGTGTGAGTTGAAGGCCTCCTGAACTTAGGCCTCCTCCAGACGTTCCCAGTTCACCCGAACTACAAGTTTGGGCTTACCAGGTCTATCCAGAGGCTTCCCCCGCCACTCGACCCAACTCACCACCAGATGGTGATCAGTTGACAACTCCGCCCCTCTCTTTACCCGAGTGTCCAAAACATACGGCCTCAGGTCCGATGATACGATAACGAAATCGATCATGGACCTTCTGCCTAGGGTGCTCTGGTACCACATACACTTATGAGCATCCTTATGTTCGAACATGGTGTTTGTTATGGCCAATCCATGACTAGCACAGAAGTCCAGTAACAAACCACCACTCCGGTTCAGATCAGGGGGGCCGTTCCTCCCAATCACGCCCCTCCAAGTGTCTCCATCATTGCCCACATGTGCGTTGAAGTCTCCCAGCAAGACTAAGGAGTCCCCTTCAGGAGCCCCATACAGGACTCTTTCCAGGGTCTCCAAGAAGGCCGAATACTCTGAACTGCTGTTGGGTGCATAAGCACACACAACAGTCAGAGTTTTCCCCCCCATAACCCGCAGGCGTAGGGAGGCGACCCTCTCGTCCACTGGGGTAAACTCCAACAACGAAGCACCTAACCGGGGACTTGTGAGTATCCCCACACCCGCCCGGCGCCTCACACCTTGAGCAACTCCGGAGAAGAATAGAGTCCAACCCCTATCCAGAAGTAAGGTTCCAGAGCCGACGCTGTGCGTAGAGGTGAGCCCAACCAGATCCAACTGGTACCGCTCCACCTCCCGCACAAGCTCCGGCTCCTTCCCCCCAGAGAGGTGACGTTCCACGTCCCCAAAGCCAGCTTCTGCCGCCCGGGTCTGGTCCGTCGAGACCCTCCGCTTTCACTGCCACCCTTCTGGCAGAGCACCCGACCCCATCGATGTTTCCCGTAGGTGGTGGGCCCGCGGGACGGAGAAGCGGAGGTGTTGCCCACGTTGCCTTTTTGGGCTGGGCCCGGCCGGGCTCCGTGGCAAGCCCGGCCACCAGACGCTCGCCGACGAGTCCTCCTTCTGGGCCTGGCTCCAGAAGGGGACCCCGGGCTTCCTCCGGGCCGGGTATCCTCACTTCCTGTGTCGTCTTTCATGAGGAAAATGTATCCAACAAAATTAATTATCGTGAGAGGCCTATACATGAAACACACACACACACAAACAAATCTACAGACTTACTCCAAACTGCCAAATATAATGATTAACACACTCTCACTCTCATATACTCTTTGACTCTATTTTGGCCTAGTTAGTAGAACAATAAGCAGCAGACTTTTAAATTTGTATTATTTCTACTGGATCTTAGATCTGCGCAATACGGTCAGGGATTGACCAACCGGCTCCCACTGCTCTGCTGTCTGTAAACGTTGTTAAGAGTGGTGGGGGTGGGGAGGGAGCGGATCTACAGCTCGAGCAGCTGTCAACTCAACATTGTAAATAACCAACCAAAAACGATTGCCGGTTCATCTTGTTTTTGGCGTGAGAATAGTTTGGGCAGCGTGAGAGCGTGAGATTGAGAGGGAAAGCGTGTGTCACACGCCAGATGTGAGAGTTGGCAACCCTGGATTAGACATATCACACTCAATCACAACACACTCATAACACTTATAACCCTTATACTGGGACACTATGATGTCATTTGAAGGACTTAGAACCCACCTGTATGTGAAAAACACACAAGGCAGAAATGTTAGCTTGTTTGTAGCTCAACTGCAGGATTTAATCTGCAGGTTTCTGCCCTTGCAGGGTTCTAGATCCTCCCGAGTGGTATCGCCCTCTAGTGATCAGTCCGCCACACAGTTGCAATGTAATACCGTTTAATGACTTCTAAAGAGACAACAATAAAAAATATGGGATTGACTTTTTTTAAACTTAACTTATTTTTTTTAATAATCAACTGGTTTAACCCTTTACACTTGCCTTAGAGGGGAGACATATCGCTGCTCTGATATCAAGCAACGGAAAAGCTGTTTTATTGCTTATGGATTATCAGAACATTTCAAAGGGGACGCAGTCACATTGGATTAACCTATGGATTAACTACACCATCGTTTTTATCGTTTTAATGCCATTGAAGACCAGTTTAGACCAGACAAAGACGAAGGTAAACCATGTTAGCGTTGTGGGCTACCTAGCGCCACTTGTTTTGATGTACGTTTTTGTTGATAACGTCGCGAGTTTGTATCTTTCAGTGTTGACACCGTTAGATTCTGTGTCTCCTTGCGATCATAAACGATGTGTTGGATGTGCACCTAGGATAAGTAATAAGGGAGCTAGGAGTGATTATTGGTGCAGTAGCCTAATAGGTTAGCATTTTTCGCTCGGGGCATTTAGATGCTTCTTGCCTTGCCTTGCCTTATGAGACTTGTGTTTTGTTTTGGTAAAAATGGTTTGTATCGTCAGTTAGCTGAGATTATTCCCGTTAATATGGTATAACACATTAATAGGTTCTTAAATATTAAGATCCCCTGAGACACAGTGTCGTGAAAAAAAAAACTAAAGTACCCGCCGGCGGGGACCTTCGGGCTTAACAGGTTTTAAAAGAGGTTAGTAAACCTTGAACAGCATAGGTGGTGTGAACAACCACCATGTAGCCTTGAAATGAGATATTATAAGAAAAATAAAGCTACAAAAGGGAACTGTAATGCACAATCCTTGTACATGCAATGTGTTTTCTGATGAAAAAAGTTGCAAAAATTATATATTTGTAGGCCTGTCTGACCCCAGGAATTAATTTGCCTTCACATGAGTAATACAATTTCACTTGTAAAGCTACACACTCGATATTGAATCCTAGAGTAGCTCTTGAAAACTTATGAGCTTTACAAAATAATCACCAGCCACAGCACGGGTGCTCCAACACTTCATATACAATAATGATATACATGTAAAATGGATGACCACTATAGATTTGTGCTAGATGGAGAAGTAAAGAAAGGCTGATATACAGAGAACAATATGAAGGACTGTTTCCTAATTGAAGAGAAATCCTTTTTTAACGAACAGAGAGATACAGATAAAAACATTTTCTGCAGAGTGACTCGCAGCAGAGCTGGCACTTTGGGACCCCGTTGTGAGCGGGTCTCAGAGGAAAAGAGAGAATAATTTCATAATTAAGGAAACTCACGTGATGTGCAGCTGCATCAGCCAGAGGAAACTTTGTCAAACCAATTCCAAATGTTTTAATGTTGTGCTGCTGTGCCCAGAAACTCTCAATATTATCATCACTTATATTCGTATAATAATCCAACGTTTATTGTTGGACGAGCATTTTTTGTTTTACTGGAAATATTAAAGGCATGGCCATTTATACTGATCATAATTCCATTGTTGAGGTCTACTAGAATAGATTTATATTGTGCAATGTTCCAAAGTCACATTGATTTCTCATACAGCATCTCTGTATAGCAGGGGTATTCAACTAAAATTCAACGAGGTCCAATTAGAGAAAATCTGCCCATGTAAAGGTCCGGAACATCAAAATGTCTCACTTGCTTTATGTATTAGTGTGATATATATTGAAGAAGCCTGTAGCTTTATCAACGTCTGCATGTAGTCAACAACTGACTGCCAATCAGTCAGTTGTTGACTGATTTTTCCCGGTTTTTCTCCGGAAGTTTTTCTGAGGGTCTAAGGATAGAGGGTGTCGTTTTTTTCTCATACTGATATTCTGAATTAATCTTTGCTGTAAAGTGTCTCTACTGTAGGCTATTTTTATTATATGTACAGCACTTTGGCTCGACCAAAAATCGTTTATAAATGTGCTATATAAATAAAACTTGATTTGATTTGAATCAAATAAAGAAAGTACAATTCAAAAACAACAATATTTATTGTCAATTAACATTGACAAAATACTGTGGATATGTGTAATGTTCCTCTCTGGCTGCATTTAAAAATAAAATAGAGAAAATAAATAAAATAGCTTTTGAAAATATGTGCATCTTAAAAGTGCTTAATTTTAGATAAATAAAATAAAGTGTAGCAGCAGCTTGAGTTTCCCTTTTTCTTTGTTAACCGTTTCACATCATGACTTAACAGTTTCAGCCGATTACACATCAGTCTTTACACATCATAACAATTGAACAGTTTTAAAGTTTCTCTTTCTTTCCCTCTTATATTGCAGTCCCTCACTTACTTTTTTTTATTCAGTGCGAGAATTGAGCTCGAGCGTGTCCTGCCAGGAGTTTGTAAATCTGGGCTGAAATTGTGTCAAGGCCATTCTCATACACACGCAGGTGCTCATTGGTTAGCCTCGGTTAGCCTGCCCTGGAACGATATTTAGTTTTAATTTTGATCCTGGTGTGGACTGATCATATTGGGCTCTGAGACTGCTTATTTTTTGTGACCTCAGTTCTGACTTGAGAGGGAATGTTTGGTCAAACACTTTGTGTTTTGTCTCATAGTGGCGTTTTGGCACTTGTAATGAGCGCCACGGTCTCTGAACAAATGAGACACACTGGTCCTGTGCTCCCAGTGGGCAGGATGAACATGAATGAGCCCGTCCACTCAGGGTTAAAAGCTCTGTTCTCACTGTCCACTTTCCTCTTGTTGGAGAGCGCCATGTGTAATTATTTGTCTGCCGCGAACACACCTGTTCACTCTCCTCTCCGCTTCTCTCCCTGTATCGCTAATTATTCTCTTCACACTTTCCTCTCAGTGTTGCCAACTCCATAGTAAGGAAAGTAGCTATTGGCTGTCCGAAAAGTCGCCAGAAGTTCCTAAATGACGTCATCGCCTAATTTGCATATCATGTAATGGCGGTAAAATAACGTTCCACCCGGTTCCACCCCCTTCAAGGATCAAAACTTAAAGTCAATCCAGACGACAGGAGATCAGAAATGTCTCTATTAGAAAAAGTAGAAATAGTATTAGTAGTTTTTAGTAGAAATATCCCTTACAATAAAGGCAGTATAGTATGCCCGTGTGTCATCTCCAATAAATGTCTTCAACCATCCTTTAAACTCAGGGTTTGATTCCCACTCCTTTCTGTACTTTTGTGAATACAGTTTAGACTGTGACACGATGACCTACGTGGATGTTTAGCTTGTCACAGAGAGGCACACACACAGTGGATGAGGTGATTAAGTGACTGAAGCTGTCTCGACACAAAAAAATAAGTAGCCGGAGGGTTTGGAAAGCGGTCAAATTTAACGACAAAGTCGCCAAATTCGCCCCCTGTCGTCGGCGGTTAAAATAGAATCGCCCCGTCAAAATTGAAATCCCCTATTAATGTATAGATTATAGGTCCGGGTCCGTATAGGTCTGGGTCTGGGTCTGGATCCGGACCGCGGCCCCTGTTGCAGACCCCTGCTGTATAGTATGTGTATTCACTCTCTGTCCTACACGCCTTTTTGGAGCTCCTGCCTCCCCCCCTCTCCCTGTGAGCCCAGTGTGCTCTGATTGCTCGCCCACTCTGTTCTGATGAGTCCACCACCGTTACAGCGGAACATCAGTGATTATGTGTTACAATGGCGTTTGTGAGCAACCAGAAAATGACACCAGTAATGACAAACAGATGAGAATGCTGCGTGGGGTCTGAGTGCCTTGTTGGCGGGACGTTGCGGGGCTCGCTGCTTTGAGGCTCGAGGAGCGGACAATGTGAGCTGTATTACTGGTGTCGTTTCCTGGTTGCTGCGTGGGGTCTGCGAGATAGCGAGACACCGCGGAACTCAGCCTGGCTGTGAGTGTGTGTGTGTGTGTGTGTGTGTGTGTGTAGAAATCCGCGGAGCCGTGGCTGAGAAAATATAAGGCTGAGTGAGTGTGTGGTTGCGTTCCGATAATACAAAAATCAGCTCCTAAATTCTAACCCTATCTCCTATTCCTTGACCTCTGAGTGAAACGTCACGGGGTTAAGGGATAGTGGATATAGGCAACACACTCTCACTCCATAATCGTCCAGGAGCGACGTTTGGTCAGTGTCCGTGGCGTGCAGTTGTGACGCTCCTAATGTTACGGTTTGTGTTGGAAGTAGGACCCAAATGCAGATATAACTGAAAACTCCTTTATTTCAAGGCTATGATACCTATATCGACAAAGACAAACAGAACACTCACCGACGAACTTAGTTATCACACAAGACAACCCGACAAAGAGAGACAGAAAACCCAGAACTTAAATACACCCAGGACTAATCACATAAACACGAGACAGGTGAGGAGGGAGGAGAAAACACATAGGTACCAGGTGAACACAATTGGGTAATCAGAGAGGGAAACCGACAGAAAGCAAACAGGCAGGAAACGGGGGTGAACACTTTACAAAATAAAACAGGAAACCCAAAGATAGAAAAGGACAAGAAAAATACCAACACAGACAAATCCTAACACCGAGGCTCCTTCAGCTTCATAAAGGGACGCAAATAGCTTTCAACTGATTGCAATGTATTCCCATCTGCGGCGGGATTTAACGCTCATGGAAGCACGGCATTCGTTTGTGTCGGCTGCCCTTAAAGGCAATGTGAGTGTCCATTCTCATTGGATAACGGAGAATTGTACACCCGGAAGTAAGTATTCCCCATACTGTCGATTGATTTTACAGTGATATCTGCACTACTCATCGACTAAAAAACACCAGATTATCCTTGTTAATTACACAACATTGATTGGTTTAAATTGTGTGTAATGCTTTTGTATTTTTCCCCTTCGATTCGGAGAAACAAATATTTTTGCGGAGTAAAGGATGGCAGAAGACACTACACTACCCAGAATCCCCAGCTATCGTTTGGACTACACCATGTGCTCTGTTTGACAAACCCTGTGATAGTCCTCAAGCTCTGTGATTGGAGAGAGTGCTCTGAGGGTTACACCGAGCGTCGAACAGCACTTGAAATGGGATGGAACCACGGCAGACTGTCCAAAACTGGATTTGAATGGGCCCCCCTCCCCCCACCCCGTCCCCAGAACTACACATGCTGGCTATTCTGTTTCGCAACATGTTCTCTATCAATGGCACGTCTCTACTGGGAGTTGTAATTTTAAAAGACGTTTTCGTATTTCCCATAATAAGAAGTTGCCAGTATTAAATTGTGTACATCCCTGGAGGTTTAGGGGATAGGAAATTTAAAACATATAATTAATAAATGGGTGAAAATTGCTTGTGCCCATAATGGGCAGCATTAATATATAGCTATACCCACATGCCAGCTAAGGTCAGAAGAGCTTTATTTAACAGCTGGTCTTATGTTTGTGACCCCTGTGGTTAATTGATTACATTACATTACATCAATTGATAAGCCTGAAACATGCACTTGTCAAGGTTCAGAGGCACATTTTGCAAATATGGCAGTAGCCATCGATCAGCTTAAGATAAGATATAGTTTATTGATCCCAAGTTGGAATATTTGCGTTATATCAGCATGTGTAACAGTTGTATATATGCAGTGGTGTTTATTTGTAAATCATTTAGTATAATTACACAAATTCTGTGTATTATATTTAACAATTCTGTGTTCTTTAATTTATTGATTGTCCAATACCTGACAAGGCCGGAGATGAAATATCTACATAAGCCTACATCTTATAAGAGTATAATACATTATGTATAATATCAGTTAAAATAAGTGCTTCAACATAGCTAACATTGCTGGAGGTATGCAGAAATATTGATAGATGTCTTGTAATGCACTATTGAGGAACCTGCGACCCAAGTTTTTCATTCAATGCAGAACTACACCATAGTTGTGTAGGCCTATATGATATGTCAATAAACCTTAGAAAATCTGGAAATCTTGAACGGGATGTGCAAAATAGTCATTATATACAGTCTTGAATTAACTATTAGTTGAGAATAACAAGTAATGAATATACTTTATAGGGATCATATTAATATCTAATAATACAAATAATGAAATTCAATAACATGCTTTAACCACTAGGTGTCCCTTTATATCAGCTGTGCACCTTTATGGTGTAAATACAGCCTATCTACCAATTGGATCAAATATAAAAGTCAGCCGAATTAGTGTTGATACTGCAAGGAGACGCATTGTGTGAAAAGAAATGTAAGATGTTGTTTAATATCAAGCTCCACATTTGTGGAATCAGCTTCCAGTTTGTGTTCGGGCGGCAGACACCCTATCCGTTTTTAAGAGTGCGCTTAAGACCTTCCTTTTTGATAAAGCTTATAGTTAGGGCTGATTAGATTCAGTCCCTAGTTTTGCTGATATAGGCTTAGTTTGTCGGGGGACATCTTACTTCTTCCTTCTCTCTGTCTATACCTGTGTACTCTCATGTTCCGATTAACCCAGCTTCCCCAAATGTCTTTCTTTTTGGTGTCTATATACGCTGGGATCCGGAGTCATGGATGATCCTGCGGTCCTGTGTCCTGGATCGCGAGTGCTGGATCTTGAGCCGTGGCTGTGGTCCTGGATGGATATCCTCGTGGATTCATCTTCCTATTATACACACATGCATTTCCAAACATTTGGACTACCTATGTTGCAAATGTATTATCTTTTCAATTTACACACGGCATCTATTGCACGTCTGTCCGTCCTGGGAGAGGGATCCCTCCTCTGTTGCTCTCCCTGAGGTTTCTCCCATTTTTCCCTTTAAACTGGGTTTTCTTTGGAAGTTTTTCCTTGTACGATGTGAGGGTCTAAGGACAGAGGGTGTCGTATTGTCATACTGATATTCTGTACACACTGTGAAGACCACTGAGACAAATGTAACATTTGTGATATTGGTCTATATAAATAAACATTGATTGATTGATTGATTGATTGATTGATTGATTGATTGATTGATTGATTGATTGATTGATTGATTGATTGATTGATTGATTTAATGGCTGATGTATTTATGATCCACGTCACGTTTTCAGTTCCTCATGTTTGTCTAGAAGTCTTCTCATCAGGGCTCTATAAATACAGAACTACGGCAGATATGTCATATTTAATGCAGCCGAACCGTGTATTACAATGCCGTTATGTGATGACTTTCAAAGAGAAAAGCAAGCACACTCAAACAAGCACAAGTATTATTTTTAAAAAAAAAATTCGGTCTGTTTCCGGTATTTGTTAATGACGATGTGCTGTGAGATGTGAGACTGGAATTGTACAGGGGAAAATAACGTAGGCTATCTTGAGATGCACATTTTATATGTTTGTTTTACTAATATGTTTGCGCTGTGGACCAACACTATACATTGACGGGGAAGGGGGTAGCAATAAAGATAACACCATTAAACTGTTACACAACATAACAAAAATAATATCGATAGCAGCGTCCCATAGCAACCACCTTGGTAACAATGAAAAGGTTCTATGGACGCAATTTCCTGAAGTAATCTTCATAATAACTAGCAACCTAAAGATCATGTACATCCACTGCAGACATAATCTGAAATAACAACTCATATTTCTCGCATCAAATGACATTTAAAACGCATTTTGGTGAATGGTGAAAATAAACGGGGTTTGTCAAACAGAGCACATGGTGTAGTCCAAACGATAGCTGATTCTGGGTAGTGTAGTGTCTTCTGCCATCCTTTACTCCGAAAAAATATTTGTTTCTCCGAATCGAAGGGGAAAAATACAAAAGCATTGCACACCATTTAAACCAATCAATGTTGTGTAATTAACAAGGATAATCTGGTGTTTTTTAGTCGATGAGTAGTGCAGATATTACTGTAAAATCAATCGACAGTAAAGGGAATACTTACTTCCGGGTGTACAATTCTCCGTTATCCAATGAGAATGGACGCTCTCATTGCCTTCAAATCCCGCCGCAGATGGGAATACATTGCAATCAGTTGAAAGTTATTTGCGTCCCTTTATGAAGCTGAAGGAGCCTAGGAGCGTCACAACTGCACGCCACGGGACCCTGACCAAACGTCGCTCCTGGACGATTATGGAGTGAGAGTGTGTTGGGATAGGATAATTCAAAAGGACTAGGAGAAGAGACTGCGGTACTTTAGAGAATCCGAATGCACTTTCACTATCCGACGTGTTTATGATGCACCAGAGGACATCATAAATGTGCGTCTGCTGCTGTGGGGGAACTATGGAAACTACAGTTTTCTGTACAACCGACTACATGGATGTTTAATAAGAACGAGGGACTACTGTAAACTCATCTAGAGACTCTGCACCGTGCTCTGATGCAGTTGCTTTGCTTTATGAACGTGGACAACAGAGAAACATATTCTTCATGACCAAAGTTGGAATTGAAATAAAAAAGGAAAGTGAAATTTATGCTCGTCACCCTCTCCCTCCGGTCCACATTAATACAAATGATCCCAATACGTATGATTGTGTGAAAATATCTTAAAATCAATACAAATGTATTTATTATAAACGTTAGTCCTTAACATCTATCACTGTGTATATCACCATTCAAACATCTTTTAAAAGTTGAACAAACCCCACACAGTTCAGTAAACCCCGGAAACTGGGGTTACGTAATGTAACCCAGCTTCTATGAGTATAGGCGCAGCCCTCTAAGGCTATCGCTATTGGGTAATCCCCACTGCACGTGTGCAGCACTGACAGACTTATTCCACGCCCACCTACGACGTGGGCCCCACCTCCAGGCTCACTTCCGTATAAATAGGAAGTAGGCCCTACAATCCACTCCAACAGCTTTTCTTCAGCTATTCGCGGAGCCAGTGGGGCCCGAACCTTAGAGGGCTGCGCCTATACTCATAGCAGCTGGGTTACATTACGTAACCCCAGTTCTATATCGTATAAGGCTTCGCCCTCTAAGGCTATCGCAATTGGGTTAAGGGCGAAGCAGGATGTAGTCTACGCCCCACTGGTTCCGTCCGTTACCAGAAGCACCAAACACACCTACTCAGTTAATAACCCATGTCCATTTCGCCGTGCGTAAATGGAGCATCCCATTCCCAGGGAATATAGCATTAAAAAATGAATATTTCTCCATCAGGGAACGAAGGTAGGCTTATTCGGGCTACCTGTCGTTTATAAAAAGTAGAGATCGAGTCTCATTTGTTAAAACGAGAGAAGGCAACAAAAGGCCGCTCTCTAAGTGCCGACAGGCAGGAGAGAGGGCATGCAATTGAAAACCCCCGACATTACTCATTCTGGCAGGCTATTCAGTACTGAATGTGTCAGAGAGGAATGGGAGACATCCCTCAATAAAAACGAATAAAAGAACAGGGTGAAGACCAAGATGCAGCAATGCAAATGTCTTCCACTGTCATTCCTCCGTGCAACGCCGTAGAAGTTGATATTCTCCTGGTGCTGTGCGCTTTAATGTTTTCCGGGGGATCCAACCCAGAGGAAACATATGCCTGTGACTCAGCCTCACACAGCCAGTGTGACAGGCGCTGTGCAGATAGAGGCTGCCCTAATGAGCACTCTATAATGCACAAACAGACGCTGGGATTTGCGTAAAGCAGCCGTGCGTGCAATATAGCATGCCAGCTCGCGCACGGGACGGAGGAGATGAGATGTGGCTTCCTCCTCTGATGTGTGAGGAGGAGGAAAGACGCCCTCCAAGGTTATCACTCTTGATCTTAACGAGCTTGTGATCACCTTTGGCATAAAAACCGGGTTAGGGCGCAAAACCGCTAAGCTGCCATCTCCTTGGATCTGGAGACCTGACGGAGCCACAGAGAGAGCAGACACATCACTCACCCTTTAGCTGATGTCAGAGCCAAGAGCAGAGCTACTTTGGCTGACAAGAACTTCAGGGGAACCTGATCTAAAGGTTCAAATGGAGCTTTACTCCGTGCGCGTAACACTAAAGCCAAAACCCATTGAGGCGCCAAAGCGCGTGACACAGGTCTGAGTCTCTGTGCTCCCCGTAGAAAACGTTTTGTCAGAGGGTGACTACACACAGTGCTGACACCAATCTACGTGGCAAGATGAAATGGCAGCAGCATATGTTTCGACCATGCTATAAGTCAAATTCCTGTCCAGCAACAGCTGGAGGAACGACAGCACGAGGCAGGGGCAGCGGCACGAGGCAGCGGCACGAGGCAGCGGCACGAGGCAGCGGCACGAGGCAGCGGCGGCCTTTATACAGGCCGCCGCTGCTTTGTTGTCTGTTCGAATCAACACATGTTGATTGTACAGCAACAGGACGAAGTGCTGGATTACTTTCCATATAGTAATTCCAGCACGTTTATATGGAGAGACATGTGACCCGGCCACTGTCCCCCCACTGCCTGCGACATGCACGTTCCTCAGCCTGCGAGAGATGCGTCTGTGAACACTGTGGTGTGTGACGTCTCTCTGCTCAGGGGCACCCCCACTGACGTGGAGATTTTTCCATGGGTTCAATCCCAACCCACGGAAGGAGGAATGTACACCATGCGTCTCCTCTGACGCACGGGGTCGATACGCAGGCAAATAAACCACCTCTGGAGTCTCCTCACTGTGAAGGAGCCCCAGGGGGATCACCACGTGACCAGCTGATATCCTGCCTAACAGCTGCATCACGGAGAGGGCCGTCACCGCCCCGCGGGGTGTGACACGCCGGAGGTGAGCTGTCCGAGCTGCTTAAAAACCTATAGGTTTTTAAAGACAGCCGGTTTATGCAGCGAGCCATGATGCCTATAACCGACAGGTCAGGGGCAGCCGGCTTAACCGGTGAGCCTTGCTGCTTATTATTATCCATCTGTCCATCGAACACGCGCGTCGCCACTCTGAGTAATACTCTGAGAGCGGCGACCTGCTCTGGATGTGCTGTGGTTGTCATGGTGACGAGCCACGTCAGAGCCCTCGCCGCCGTTGCCCGTGAAGCAACCCAAGAGGGGCCCGGTCCGAAAAAGGCTGCGAGGGGGCCTCCACACACTGCATCTCACACCGGCTCTCATCCTGTCTCTATTTTGGAGAAGGCTCCTAAACTGGACCTTGAGGCGCGTTCACGCTAAAACCCGCTGAGGAATGAGCGGAGGTGTGTGCAGTGCTATTCACACAGTGCATAATAACAGCCCTGGGCTCATTACGACCGTGTGTAGTATAGGCACATCTGGGACAGAGAAAAAACCGTGCTGCCTATAACCGACAGGTTAGGAGCATCAGGTTTAACCGTCAAGCCCTGCTGTTAAGTAACCGGCTGGTTAATTACAGCTGGCTTGTGCCGCGAGCCCCGCTGCCGCGCTAACCAACAGGTTACAGCCGGCTCAAACGGCGAGCCCCGCTGTCTGTTTAACCTTACAGGTAACAAACAGCTGGCTTATGCACCCCCCCACGCTGTATTACACAGCGGCTCTCCTCATGTCGCCGTTTAGGAGAAAACTCGTAAAACGGACATTGAGGTTCACGCTCAAACCTGCTTGAGGAATGAGCGGCGGTGTGTATAGGAGGCACATCTGTGACATAGGAAACAAACCCGGGCTGTCTAATTAACCGACAGGTTTTAAAGACAGCTGGTTTGAGCCGTAAGCCTTGCTGCCTAACAACCGACAGGCTGTGAGGCAGCCGCTTATGCAGCTTTATGTCATCCGGAGGAGAGCTCTCCTGAACCGGGAGATCTCATTAGGCGGCTGCCTTTCCGATGATCTCCGGGAGTTCCTGAAGAATACCGCCTATCGACGGCAGAGCCGTGATGGCGGATAGAGGGACCCGTTGACCCGTCGTCAGCCCGGCAGCCGAACCTAGGCTCGGCTACCGGGCTGACCCCGGGCCCCCGCCCCGTCTCCCCCGCCGGAGGAGAGGGAGACAGGGCGGGGGAACCACATGGTGATCCGTGAATGGAGGGGAAGGAGTCGCCTGACTGCTGCCCGCCACTCGGATCCAATAAATAAAGGGCTTGGTCCACAGAGTAAAAACTCCTGGAC
The DNA here is from genome assembly GCF_902827115.2 of Pseudochaenichthys georgianus. Classification (NCBI taxonomy): domain Eukaryota; kingdom Metazoa; phylum Chordata; class Actinopteri; order Perciformes; family Channichthyidae; genus Pseudochaenichthys; species Pseudochaenichthys georgianus. Next base: position 11,743,543 of record NC_047510.2, read on the forward strand.
CAGCCAATCATCCTCGGCCGCAGCAACGAGAGCGTCCGCTCTCCACTGCCTGTGGGCCCGAGGGAGATGGACACAATGAGTGCACGACACCTGGGGAGTGAGAGCCGCGTTTGCGTGCTCTAATCCCCGGCAAAACTCACACCGTGAGCTCCGGTCGTAACTCATATGTCGGGTTGACACTGGGCCCCCACCCTGTTTCCCCCGTCCGGAGGAGAGGGAGGATGGGCCCAGGGGAACCAGGAATGTTTGCTCTTTTAGCTCTTAAAAGAACTTGTTTTGCCTGTCAATGCTTCTGCAACGGAGTGCTGAAGAAAAGTAGGAGTGGATTGTAGGGCCTACTTCCTATTTATACGGAAGTGAGCCTGGAGGTGGGGCCCACGTCGTAGGTGGGCGTGGAATAAGTCTGTCAGTGCTGCACACGTGCAGTGGGGATTACCCAATAGCGATAGCCTTAGAGGGCGAAGCCTTATACGATATAGAATGGTGACTTTATTTGACAATTTCAGTAAAAACTAATGTTCATATTTCTCTTTTTGATTATAATACTGATGAACGTTCAAAACAAAGCACTTTGGCAAGTTACCACTTACGTTTTAAAATGCTTAATAAGCACCGTAACTTTCATGATAGCCTATAACTTCTCCGTCATAATCGTTTGTTTCCGTGAACGGCCGACTGTTGTGTGACGGCAAATGCTGCGGCTGCAAGGCATTGTGGGGCAGCATTTTCTCCTCTCCTTTCGGTTAGGGAGGTCCAGTGGTTCCTAAGCTAAAGGAGGTTATAAAGGAAGTTTGAAACCTCCTTTCCTTTCATTTAGAGAATTGGAACGGCACTTACCATGGCTGCCACTGACGTACTTCTGGGTCATTTCACTTGGTTAGGAAGGTTCCTAAGCTAAATGGACTATTGGAACGCAACCTGTGTGTGTGTGAGGAGCTGGACCAATCCGCGGAGCTGTTACGTCACTGTGACCCTTACGTCACTATACTCAGGAAGAAAAAAATTGGAAAAAGAAAAATATACAACGAGGCGTTCTGGGGCAGCATAGATAGGTATTTTCTGTGTTAGAGTTGTACTCGCTACAGAGTGTACTTTGAGGGTTTGTGACTTTGCAGACTGTTTACATGCATAAAAAGCTAGTAACCAGAAAAGCATGTCATGGGACCTTTAACTCCTTTTGAGAAGATCATGATCACTTCCATCCTCCAATAGACCTTACATATGATCGGAGGTGGAAGAAGAACTCAGATATTGTACGTAAAAGTAGAAGCAATAGTAGAAATACTAATCCGGCATTCAAAATGTTACTCAGGTAAAAGTACAAACTTATTAGAATCAAAATATACTTCCTGTTGTCCTTGGGTCAAATTTGACCCGTTCCAAAATGTTTTTATATCGGTATAAAGTTTTGTTTTATGTTAGTGCCAGAAAATAACACGTTTGTCCCCAAGAAAATAATTATGATATCTTTCATTAGGTTTTCAATAATATAGCATTTGCGCTCTTCTGTGGTCAATGTTGTTGAATCATTCAAAACTTTTTTTTGATTTTGCATAAATTAGGTCTTTTGACCAGACATTTCAAAAAGAAGAGGAAAACTTAAAGTTGACTTAAAAGGTGTAACATATAGGTTTGGGTGATTATTTATACTATATGCTTTGTAAATAGTCAAACCTGGAGGAAAAAAGTTGATAGGAAGCCCACACAAGGGGTAAGTAACATTTAAGAATAATATTATATGTTTTCATTATTGTCATTGATATATTAATGTGTTTATTCAAGCTTGTAAAGGTGCAGATAGTTTCAATTGTAGTGTATAGTGCAGGGTAGCTTTTTCAAGGATTCAAGGCTGATATTGTCATGTGCACATTAGCTACAGTGTAGATATGGCAAGGCTCCTCCAACAATGCAACATGAATATATATAGGACATAGAACAAATACAATAGTTGTCAATTGTTAATTGAAATCTCCAAAGTTACTAAAGGTACTACATTTATGTAGTGGAGTAAAAGTACACCATTTACCTCTGAACTGTAGTGGGGGAGGAGTAAAAAGTTGAAAGTAGAAGTCCTTCAAAATAGTACTTTAGTAAATGTACTTTAATTAATGTTGTTTTACACCACTGCATCTATCCCTGATCCTCATTTGTGTGACCATGAATAGACTGGACACATCTGTCTGCATCATTAAGTGCTTTACTCAAGCCGACTGATTAGGATTTTTTTCTTTCCCATCTCTTTCAAAACCAAAGCTCATCTTAGTTCATAACAGGTTGATATCTCTCAGTATTTACGACACATTATGCAGAAATAATTCCCTATTTAAAAAAAAAATCCTAGGTCAGGACAAGCATTGAATCGGTAAAAAATAACAAGCACAAGCACTTTTGCATTAAATGACACTATAACAATAACAGTTTTCCATTTGGAGCTGAGATTGAAAGGCTCCATGTTATTTGAATGCAGTTGCAGAATCATTCCTTTGTATCATCTCAGCGCTTTAAAAGAGGCGAGGGGCACAGGGCTCCTTTCACATGCACGCACTTATCGCATTCACTGAAACTGAAAACACATTCAATTTAATGAGGGTAGGAAAACACTTCAACTCTTGCATTGATCATCTGAAAAATATATTTTCATTTATGCTAGAAAATAATAATTGAGTCCTTGTGGCTGGCTTCTGTGGATGGTGTTTAATGTCTTATGATGGTTACAATGTGTACATTGTAAAAGGTGATTATTATTACTGATTGTAAGTGTTTTTCTTTTTTCCTGTTAACCTGATGACTTTAGCATGTTAAATTAAAGTAATTTCAAATTACTAATTTGTTCTGCACTGCTCATTAATGACGCTTCCTTTACTCCCTGCAACTACTACCATACTACATACACTGTCAAATATGTGTGTGTAAAAATACATGTTATGCTTGTTTTGTAAATGCATTTGTGACAGACAAGAAACAAAACAATAATAATAATTTTGGAGCACATCTACACCCAATGGCGGACTGGGTCAATAATTCAGGCCAGTTTGACTCCATCCCAGGCCAACCTCTGATTTAATAGGCTTATTAACCTATTTGTTGATATAACGGGTATCAATCAAGTTATTGATTTGGCCACTCATCTGGGTGGAAAGTTATCCAGATTACAAAATATAAAGATTTGGTACTGACTGACAAGTCAATCTGAATTCTGAGGATTCAAAATACGTGTGAAAATTCACCAAAAATTGGATTTACAAAAAGCTAGAAACACAAACCAACTAGCCTATACTGAAAAGTAACATAGTATTATGAGGCTAGTCAGTTGCTATGTCTCTTATTTACACAAGTGCTAGAAGAAGTATTTTAACAGCAGACAAGTAAGCCAACTGAAAAATAGAACTGCCTGCATGTGTGTGAGAGGAAAAGCTGGATCCAGAGAGTCACTGAGCCATTTTACTTCACAAATCCTGAACACAGTTTGTTGTAGTGTACAGTCCAAATCCTTTGTCTCTCCTGCAGTAAACCCCTGGTCAGACCAATATGTTGATGTCAGATATGCCAGAGATTTTTTCTCTTTTACTTAAAGTCTGCCAAGAGGTACACAGGGGCAAGTGTGTGTCATCACCGCTGAATCCAGAACCACTTGTTTCACACCTGCCACCTCCTGGTGTGTGTGATCCAGCTACAAAGCACCTTCCCCCCGCCTGTTGCAAAGAGCACTTCAGACTCTCCTTTGTGCCGACAGCCATCAGACTTCAGACTGTACAGAGCTTCCTGCCCCACTGGCCCCAGCCTCAGCCAGCCGAGTGTGGGGGGGGGGGGGAGTGCAGAAGGATGCATCATGACTATCATGTTGTCTTTAACAGGGCTACTCTTTACAGCTCTGCTTACACGAGTCATATGCCTCTATCGTGTGGCAGTGATTGTTAAATGTAGCTTAATATTTTCTCACTTAAGAAAAAATGTAAATGTGGAATTAAGTTAACCTATCATGAAAGTTTATTTTCAACCTTACCACCTGCACACCTTAAAGGTCCCATGGCATGGCCATTTCTACTGATCATATTTCCATTGTCGAGGTCTATAGAATAGATTTAAATTGTGCAATTTTCCAAACTCACATTGGTTTCTCATACAGCTTCTCTGTATAGTATGTGTATTCACCAGGTATTCACTCTCTTTCCTAAACGGCTTGTTGGAGCCCCCCCCTCCCCTCCCTGTGAGCCCAGTGTACTCTGATTGGTCAGGACGTTGAGAGGTTGCTGCGAGGAGCGGACAGGTTTCCGGGTCGGCAATACAGCGAGAACAAGCAAAACTCATCCTGAGCACACACAAACACTCACAGCCGAAGTGAAGACAATAAGTGTGGCTTGATATTAAGTAAGAAATAGGTTTATAACGTTGTGAGAATGGGTCTGCGGAGAGCATTTCTCCGCGATCCCAACTCGTCTATTACCAGCGTTCAGGGAGCTCTACACAAGTCAATGGGGATTCCCTGTTAGTTAGCCAAGGGATCCTAGGTTGCGGTCGAATAATCCAAAAATCAACTCCTATCGTCTATTCCTTGACCTCTGAGTGAAACATCATGGGGTTAAGGGATAGTGGATAGGAGAATTCAAAAGGACTTAGGAGAAGAGACTGCAATTTCACTATCCGACGTGTTTATGATGCGCCAGCGGACGTCATAAATGTGCGTCTGCTGCTGTGGGGAAACTATGGAAACTAAAGTTTTCTATACAGCGGACTACAACATGGATGTTTTATAAGAACGAGGGACTACTGTAAACTCATCTAGAGACTCTGCACCGTGCTCTGATGCAGTTGCTTTGCTTTATGAACGTGGACAACAGAGAAACATATTCTTCATGACCAAAGTTGGAATTGAGATAAAAAAGGAAAGTGAAACTTATGCTCGTCGTCACCCTCTCCCTCCGGTCCACATTAATACAAATGATACGTATGATTGTATGAACTATGAAAATATCTTAAAATCAAATCAGATGTATTTATTATAAACGTAAGTCCTTAACATCTATCACTGTGTATATCACCATTCAAACATCTTTTAAAAGTTGAACAAACCCCACACAGTTCAGTGAAATGCTGACTTTATTTGATAATTTCAGTCAAAACTAACGTTCATATTTCTCTTTTTGATTATAATACTGATGAACGTTTAAAACAAAACACTTTGGCAACTTACCACATACGTTTTAAAATGCTTAATAAGCACCGTAACTTTCATGATATCATTTCTCGGTCATAATCGGTTGTTTCCGTGAACGGCCGGATGTTGTGTGACGGAAAATGCTGCGGCTGCAAGGCATTGTGGTGCAGCATTTTCTCCTCTCCTTTCGTCAAGGGAGGTCCAGTGGTTCCTAAGCTAAAGGAGGTTATAAAGGAGGTTTGAAACCTCCTTTCCTATCATCTAGAGAATTCGAACGGCACTTATCATGGCTGCCACTGAGGGACTTCCGGGTCATTTCACTCCGTTAGGAAGGTTCCTAAGCTAAATGGACTGTTCGACTTCAGCCTCCGACTGCACTTTCACTATCCGACGTGTTTATGATGCGCCAGCGGACGTCATAAATGTGCGTCTGCTGAACTACAACTTTCCGAAAGCGGATTACTATAAGCGCATCATTAATAAACGCTGTTATTGTGTTGTTTTATGCTTTATGAACGTGTGCAACAGTGAACAATATGTTGTACATTAAGGTTGAAATTAAAACAAATAAGTAAAGTGAAAGAAAATTGTTGTCACATTGATAATTGTTGCTCACACTCACCTCACCCTCCTGGCAACATACAAAACAATTGATGGAAACCGTGTTAGACCTATACATGTATTGCTGTACATATCACCATTCTTAAGTTTATAACATGTTGAATTAAAATATGGCCAAAAGTCTCAATTACATTTGAAGCTGTATTGGCTTATTGATGTGTTATGGGACAAAATAGTTGTTTACCCAAATATATTACTATCAAATGACCACAGGCCCAACACTGTTGCACTCTATGAATAACCAATAATCACCCAGCTGAATAGTATGTTGCTCAATGACCCTATTAGTGTCCTATATAAGAGCAGGTGGGCAGTATCACAGTTTCAGAGCAAGATGGCAGAAATGGAGCTTGTGGCTGCTGTGTTGCAAAACAACAGAGCAAATATTCAGAGGAGGAGAGCACGACTGCAGAGGCTGGCAGTAGGTTTACAAGGGGTAAGTGCAGTGGATTATGATACTGGTTTCAATTATAGGTTACAGAGCATGCTTGCATTGCACATACTATCAAGAGTATAGCTGACATTGTTGTATATTTCATGTGTTTCTGTGTACCTGGGTGAAGTTAGCTTTGAGGGCTTTCTGACAGAAAATTGTCTTATGGTTTAGCCAACAAACATATTTCCAGTATTGATTATTTATAGCAAACTTGAAGGCTATCTCCTCCCATGTGCTTGCCTTACACAACAAATATGCATCATTGTTTAAAAAAATAAAGGAAATCCACAATATTTATGTATTTCAACCTTTTACTATTTACACCTGTTTTGTCTTCTACAGGAGAGGATCTTTGATGTGCCCAAGACCACAGTTTTCGATATTGTCCACAGGATGTGTGAGGCAATATTCTGTCTGTTGGAGAAGGTCATCCATTTCCCCACACAGGCACAATGTGCTGAAGTTGGCAATGGCTTTCATCACCTTGCCAACAGCCCAGCCTTCAGCCACTGTGTGGGAGCTCTAGATGGATGCCACATCTGCATCAAGGCTCCCAATAGCCTCCATGCCCAGGATTACCTGAACAGGAAACTGTTCTTCTCTGTCCAGCTTCAGGGAATCTGTGACAGTCATGGCACATTCCTTTTTTTGTTGGCTACCCTGGTTCGGTCCACGACACCAGGGTGCTCAGGAACAGTCCAGTGTTTGTGAGGGGCTGTTACCCACCAGCTGGCCATTACATTGTGGGGGATGGAGGTTACCCATACCTGAGGGAACCTCTTAACCTCATCACACCATACCGGGAACCGTTGAGGGGTACAGTGGAGGCGCGCTTCAACCGACACCATGCCAGATCCCGATCGGTTATAGAGAGGGCTTTGGGGATGATGAAGGCACGGTGGAGAGGGATCTTTTTCAAGGCCCTGGAAGTGGATCACAGCTTTTCCCCCAAGGTGATAGCAGCGTGTGCAGTGCTCAACAACATCTGCCTCACTGCTGGAGACATCCTGGAGCCAACTGAGGGAGAGGATCCAGTGCCGCTACCTCCACAGGGACCTGTGCAGAGGGATGAACATGCTGGTCAGCACTATAGGGACAGACTGGCAGCACACGTGTCAGCCCCACATGAGCTTCCTCCACACCTAAATGACCATGATTATTTCCTTATATAGTAAGTATATTAATGGCTTTCATTCATTTTTTTAATATGCAATCATTCCCCATGAATACATGTTACTAATGCACGTTATTGTGTCTCTTGTGGTGCAGGTTGCCATGCTTGGATTGTTGCTACTCCTGCTGCAGCAGCATGTTCCAGTTGGAAGCAACTAAGCTCCATCTTTTTCGTTGATGTTCACCCCGTTATGTTGAATTTTTGTCATGTTTATTTGTACATACGACACCTATTGCACGTCTGTCCGTCCTGGGAGAGGGATCCCTGCTCTGTTGCTCTCCCTGAGGTTTCTTCCATGTTTTCCGCCTGTTAAAAGGTTTTTTTTTTGGGAGTTGTTCCTCATTGGCTGCAAGGGTCTAAGGCAGTGTTTCTCAAACTTTTTCATACCAAGGATCACTTAACCAATACAAAAACACTCGTGGACCACCTAACTCCACAAATATAAAAAAACACATCGTTTTTCTAGAACAGATTACAAATCGCCTGAGAAGGGTACAAACAAGTGGCAAGATGTGTGATGAAGGTGTTGATTTTGGCTATATCATGCAATTGAAAGTGAAACTTAACCATATAACCGCGATATTCCCGCGAGAGTGCGGAAAACTTAAATGTATTTATTTATTTCAAATGTGACATTTTACCAATATACTCACGGACCAGTAGGGACGCTCACGGACCACCAGTGGTCCGCGGACCACACTTTTAGAAGCACTGGTATAAGGACAGAGGGTGTCGTACACTGTACACATTAGAAAGTCCCCTGAGGCAAGTTTTTGGTTATTAAATACACATTTGGCTGATATATTTCAATGGAGTGGGTCTGTCATTTTGCATGTCGTGTTTGTCATTACACAACAGTCATTATTTTTGCATTTATAGCACAAATATTGTTGAAAGTAACTGTTGTATTGTATTTGAAAAAGCTACTATGACATGTGGCGCTTTTGGGTAATTATCCCTTTTATGTAAAGTGCTTGTTTATTGAAGCACTGTTTGTGAGTGTTATCCAAATCATCAACTGTGACACGATGGGCTCATAAGAACTCAGATGCTCGATTCCGTTGCATTGTAATATTCTTTATTTTAAAGAATACAAAGCTTTTCAATAATAAAATCTAGGATCTACTAGGACTCTCCATAGAATCTCTAGGTTTGACTAGGTAATGCAAAAACAGGTCTCTGGTAAACAGGCATGGATATGACGAAAAGACAAGACAAACCAACACAAGACAAAGGGAGAGAAGGACTATATATACACACACAAATTAGATAATGGAGCACAGGTGGACACAATCAGGGGCGGGAACAACAATCAGTCTAACAGGTGACACACGGACAGGAAGTGCAGACACCTGGAAAGAGAGGGTAGAGTCATTAACATAATAAGACAGATGGACAAACACTAAAAACACAACAACTAACAGGATACTAGCGCTAAAACCTTACTGTACCCCCCCTTTTACGGACAACTCCATACGTCCCTGAAGCCTGAGACCGTAGTTTGTCAAAATCCGCGATCAGGGACTTGTCGACAATGAAGCTACCCGGGATCCAGCATCTTTCCTCTAGTCCATACCCTACCCAGTCGACCAGGAACTGTCTTCCTCTACCCCGCTTTCTTTCTGACAGCATCTTTTCCACTGTATAGACGATACCTCCGTCGATGACCCGGGGAGGTGGAGGTGGTGTGGAGGAGGGAACCAGTCTGCTCTCTAAAACTGGTTTCAGCTTGCTGACATGAAACGTGGGGTGGACCTTGAGGGACTTTGGGAGACATAGGCGAACAGCAACAGGAATTAATAACCTTTGAAATGGGAAATGGACCAACGAACCAGGGAGCCAGTTTCCTGGAGGCGACATGAAGAGGAAGATCCTTGGTGGACAACCACACTCGTTGACCGACCTTGTATCTTGGAGATGGACGTCGTTTTTGGTCGGCCAAACTCTTCATGCAGGTCGCACTTCTCTGCAGCATCTGGCGAACTCCCTTCCATACCCGCCGACAGCGGCTAACCAGAGCATGTGCTGATGGTACGGTAACTTCCTGCTCGAGCTCCGGGAACAATGGAGGCTGGTATCCATGGACGCATTGGAAAGGAGAGATTCCGGTGGCTGATGTGGGTAAGGTATTGTGTGCATACTCAACCAAAATCAGATGTTTGCTCCAGGTGGTAGGTTTCTGGGACACCAGGCATCTCAGACAGGTCTCCATTTCCTGATTCATCCTCTCCGCTTGACCGTTTGACTGGGGATGGTATCCGGACGTCAGGCTCACAGTGGCTTGGATCAGGCGACAAAACTCCCTCCAGAAACGTGAAACGAATTGTGGGCCTCGGTCTGAAACGACATCGCTTGGGAAACCATGGATACGAAAAACATGGGACAACATGGCCTGTGCTGTTTCTCTGGCAGTAGGTAATTTGGACATGGGGATGAGATGTATCATTTTGGAAAAACTATCAATGACTGTGAGTACTGTGGTGTAACCTGCCGAAGGTGGAAATCCTGTCACAAAGTCCAACGCAATGTGCGACCATGGTCTGTTGGGAATGGGCAGAGCTTGGAGAAGACCTGCCGCAGCTTGACGAGACGTCTTATTCGTAGCACACACAGGACATGCTGCCACATCCTTCCACATAGCAGGCCACCAGAATCGGTGTTTCACCATAAAAAGCGTCCTCTTGGTTCCAGGATGGCAGGAAAGAACAGATGAATCACCTGAGAACGAAGTGTCCTAGGAACAAACAGGCGATTCTGAGGACAACCTCTAGGGACAGGATTCTCCCCATTAGCCTGTTTTACCTTTACTTCAATGGGCCAGGTCACACTCCTGAGCACCTGGTCTGGCCGCAGAATGGGTTCTGGAGTCTTGGGAACTGGCTCAGGATCAAACATTCTGGAGAGAGCGTCCGGTTTTCCGTTCTGTGAACCAGGTCGATAAGATAGAGTGAAGCTAAATCTGTTAAAGAATAAAGCCCACCTGGCTTGTCTGGAGTTTAAATGCTTTATCCTCCTGATGTACTGTACGTTTTTGTGATCTGTCCAGACCAGGAAATCCTGCTCCGCTCCCTCCAACCAGTGCTGCCACTCCTCCAAAGCAATCTTCACAGCCAACAGTTCCCGATTTCCCACGTCGTAATTCCTCTCAGCAGAAGATAGCTTACGGGAGAGATAGGCTGTGACGAAGGTAACTTCGTCACTATGGACTGACGGCTTCAGGCCGGGTAATAGGGCACTTTATTAGCGTGTTTACACAGTATATGTTGTCTGTGGCTGATGATTGTGTGCACCTGGTGTCCTGTGTTGTCTCCTCCCCCCTCACCTGTGTCTTGTTGTGATGATTGGGAGTGTGGGTATTTAGGCTCTGTTGCCCTGTCTGTTGGGAGGACTGGGTGTGTGTGAGATCCTTGTGGCTGCAGGATGTGTGCACAGGAGCAGCAGATTGAGGCTGTGTCATGTGTATGATTTTAATAAATGCCCACGCCGGGTTATATTTTTGGACGTTCTGCCTCTGCCTCCTTGCTTGGTCTGGGCCGCTCAACGGTCAGCTTCACATAGGCACACCGATGAAGTGTGTTGTCCCCCGCTGACCTCTGGGACAGTATAGCTCCAACGCCGTCGTTGGAGGCGTCTACTTCCACCACAAACTGTCGGTGGCGATCAGGTACAGTCAGGATGGGAGCTGTGGTGAACCTCCTCTTCAGTTCCAGGAAAGATTTCTCTGCCTGTGGATTCCACACAAACTGAACATGGGGAGAGGTAAGGGCATGGAGAGGAGAGGCAATGGCACTGAAATTGCGTATGAAACGTCTGTAAAAGTTAGCAAACCCCAATAATTGCTGTACTTTCTTTCTGGAGCTTGGCATTGGCCAATTAGCCACGTCACTGACCTTAGCTGGGTCCATTTCCACCTTGTTAGGGGAAATCACAAAGCCCAAAAATGCCACTGAGTTGACATGAAACTCGCATTTTTCGGCCTTTACAAACAAATGGTTAGCCAGGAGTCTTTGAAGAACAAGGTGAACATGGTTAACATGAGTATTCTCATCTGGAAAAAATATGAGAATATCATCGAGATACACAAAACAGAAAACATTCAGGAAATCTCTTAACACATCATTAATGAGAGCTTGGAAAACAGCAGGTGCATTACAAAGTCCAAAAGGCATCACCAAATATTCGTAATGTCCCGTAGGTGTATTGAAACCTGTTTTCCACTCATCCCCCTCCCGGATGCGCACAAGGTGATAAGCATTCCTTAAGTCAAGCTTGGTGAATATCTTAGCTCCCTGTAACAGTTTGAATGCCATAGAGATGAGTGGAAGGGGATATCTGTTCTTAACTGTGATCTGATTTAGCGGACTGTGATCAATACAGGGCCTCAATGTCCCTTCCTTTTTACCCACGAAAAAGAAACCTGCCGCTGCTAGGGATGAAGATGTCCGAATCAAACCAGCTTTGAGTGAGGAATCGATATATTCCTTCATGGCCTCCCTTTCTGGCCCAGAAAGAGAGTACAACCGTCCCTTGGGAATAGTAGAGCCCGACAGAAGGTCTATGGGACAATCGTACGGTCTATGAGGAGGCAATGAAGTAGCTCGTGTTTTATTAAACACCTCCTTGATGTCTCAATAACACACAGGAACTTTAGACAAGTCAGGAAAGGGTTAGAAAAAGTGTCACTGTTATTCCCTGACCCCTGCTTAAAGTTACTAGATCTGTGTAATCTACTCAACCCTGTTTCACTGGTTAAACATGAATGAGAGCACTCATCCCTCCACCCTTTATCCTTTCCTGTCTGCCAGTCAATGTGAGGGTTGTGTTTAACAATCAATCAATCAATCAATGTTTATTTATATAGCCCAATATCACAAATGTTACATTTGTCTCAGTGGTCTTCACAGTGTGTACAGAATATCAGTATGACAATACGACACCCTCTGTCCTTAGACCCTCACATCGTACAAGGAAAAACTTCCGGAGAAAACCCACAGTTTAAAGGGAAAAATGGGAGAAACCTCAGGGAGAGCAACAGAGGAGGGATCCCTCTCCAGGACGGACAGACGTGCAATAGATGCCGTGTGTAAATTGAAAAGATAATACATTTGCAACATAGGTAGTCCAAATGTTTGGAAATGCAAGCCAAGGGTACCCCAAATGAGAGGATGTTGAGCAGAGTTAAATAAATGAAAACTAATTCGCTCATGATGTTCCTGATCTATGACTAATACCATGGGCTCAGTGCGATGAGTAACTGTACATAAAAGGCGGCCGTCCAAAGCACTAGCCAAGGGCTGATCTAAAAGAACAACCTTTAAGTTTAAACTTTTAGCCAACTCCCAGTCTAACAAGCTCTCATCAGCCCCAGAATCGACTAATGCATCCCGAGTCATAGTATTATCACCAAGTTTGATTTGTACATGCATTAATTTTCTAACTGGAGAGTCAAAGGAAGTCACTCGGCTGACCAGCGTCTTCCTTCCTGCTGATGAGCCTGATCTTTTGCCGAACAGGCTGCCAAAACATGACCCTGCTGACCGCAGTAGAAGCACCACCGCTCCCGTAGACGGCGCTGACGCTCCTCCGGAGTGACTCTGGCTCTTCCGAGCTGCACCTGTTCTTCCGCGGCGATAGGGGGCGCTGGGCGCTCTGGAGATGAAGTCTGGGAATTCCTCTGCCAAGCGTAGTATTCCCTCGGTAATTCCCGTCTGAAAGGTGGAGTGGATACTGTATTCCTTCCTTTTTCCCGTTCTCTATCAGCTAGACGTTGATCAACCCGGATAGCCATGGCGATGAGCGAGTCCACATCTTCAGGCAGCTGTAATGGAGCCAACTGATCCTTTATGGGATCCGCTAACCCATGCAGGAAAGCATCAAAGAGAGCCGCTGAGTTCCACCCACTCTCCGCTGCCAAAAGTACGGAAATCGATTGCGTAATCCGCCACTCTCCTCTGCCGCTGCTTAATGTTCACCAGGGCTCTCGCTGACTCTCTCTCGGGTGATGTCTGATCAAAAATATTGCTCATGGTATCCAAGAACAGTCTTAATGACTGACAAACAGGCGAGTCCCAGGACCACTCCGCTGTTGCCCAGGCTTCCGCTTTACCCGTCAGATGAGACACAATAAAAGCTACCTTAGCTTGAACGGTGGGAAATGTTGTGGGCTGGTGTTTGAAGTGGAGATCGCACTGCGCCAGGAAGGGACGACAGTTTCCAGACTCTCCAGAGAATTTCTCTGGCGAAGCAAGGCGGATCGTAGGCGAATGCATGGGTACTTCTGTCAAGATCTGTCTGTGTTGTGTTTTGTCTTGTCGAGATCTGTCTTTGGTTTTCTGTCTGCGTTGTGTCTTGTCTAGATCTGTCTTTGGTTTTCTGTCTGCGTTGTGTTTTGTCTTGTTTAGATCTGTCTGTGGTTCCCTGTCAGTTTCCCTGGTGTGTCTAATTTACCCGATTGTGTTCACCTGGTGTCCCTGTGTTTTCTCCTCCCTCCTCACCTGTGTCTTGTTTGTTTGATTAGTCTTTTGTGTATTTAAGTTCTGGTTTCTCTGTCTGTCTTTGTCGGTTCGTCTTGTGTAATGACTTGGTCTGCGGTGAGTGTTCTGTTCAGTCTTTGTTTATTGTTTAGCCTAGTTATTTTTGACACTTTAATCTGCATTTCGGTCCTGCTTCCTGCACACACCGTAACATTACGAACCAACCTGAGATATGGGCCCAGCAGATCCGTTTGAGCAGGAACTATTGGATTTTACCTTTTCTTTGTCTGTCTGCGCTCATCGATGGATAGGAGCGGTCAGGGTTCAGCAGCGAGAGGCTGCTCAGGCTGAGGCACACCAGATGGCTATGGAGAAGCCAGGTTTAGTGAAGTTCTTACCTGGCTGGATTTTGGACTTCCTCTCAGTGTGTAATTCCCGGCCTGCTAGCCCCAGGCATGCTAGCACCCTGCCTCCCAACTCCCAACCTGGCACCGTACGCCTCGGTGTGTTCCGTCTGGAGTCGGCCTCTGCTTCTTCCCCAGTTCCTGCTCCTGTCCAGGAGTCATTCTCTGGAACTCGTCTGGCTTTTGGTGGTCCACGGAGCCTCCAAAAGGCTCATAAGAGAAGGAGTCGCAGGTCCAGGCTAGCAGCCCTAGCCCCGGAGGCCATGCTTTGGGCTCCAGTTCTGGCCCCAGCAGCCATGGTTCCAGCCCCAGTTCTGGCCCCAGCAGCCATGGTTCCGGCCCCAGTTCTGGCCCAGCAGCTATGGTTCCGGCTCCAGTACTGGCCCTAGCAGTCATGGTCCCGACTCCGGCTCCTCGGCTCCTGCTGGCTCTCCAGCCAACGCCAGCTCCCTGTGTCCTGTCGGCGTACCGGCCGACTCCAGCACCTCGTCTCCTGTTGGCTCTCCAGCCAACACCAGCTCCCCGAGTCCTGTCGGTGTACCGGCCGACTCCAGCACCTCATCTCTTATGGGCTCTCCAGCCAACGCCAGCTCCCCGTGTCCTGTCGGCGTACCGACCGACACAAGTTCCCTCTCAAGTCCCCTCTCAAGTTCCTACACGAGTCCCCTCTCAAGTTCCTACACGAGTCCCCTCTCAAGTTCGTACCCGAGTCCCCTCTCAAGTTCCTACCCGAGTCCCCTCTCGAGTTTCCTCTCAAGTCCCCTCTCGAGTCCCCTCTCGAGTTCCCTCTCGAGTTCCCTCTCGGGTTCCCTCTCGAGTCTCCTCTCGAGTCTCCTCTCGAGTTCCCTCTCGAGTTTCCTCTCCAGTTCCTTCTCAAGTCCCCTCTCGAGTCTCCTTTCGAGTCCCCTCTCAAGCCCTCTCTCGAGTTCCCTATCGAGTCCCCTCTCAAGTCACCACTAAAGTTACCTCTCAAGTCCCCATCGAGTCTCCTCTCGAGTTCCCTCTCAAGTCACCTCTCGACTTCCCTCTCAAGTCCCCTCTCGAGTCTCCTCTCGAGTTCCTTCTCAAAATTCCTCTCAAGTCACCTCTCAAGTCAACTCTCAAGGTTCCTCTCGAATCCCCTCTCAAGTTTCCTCTTCGAGTCCCCTCTCAAGTCACCTCTTGAGTCACCTCTCAAGTCTCCTCTCGAGTTCCCTCTCAAGTCTCCTCTCGAGTTCCCTCTCGAGTCACCTCTCGAGTTCCCTCTCAAGTCCCCTCTCGAGTCTCCTCTCGAGTTCCCTCTCAAGCCCTCTCTCGAGTCCCCTCTCGAGTTCCCTTTCGAGTCCCCTCTCAAGTCACCTCTCAAGTCCCTACTCTATGTCCTGTGCCGTTGGAGGCCCCGTCGACTACTCTTCTGCCGGGGGTCCTGCCAACCCTGTGTCCTGTCCCGTTGGAGGCCCCGCCAACTACTCTCCTGCCGGGGGTCCTGCCAACCCCATGTCCTGTGCCGTTGGAGGTTCCGCTGGGGGTCCTGCCAACCCTTTGTCCTGTCCCGTTGGGGGTCCCGCTGACTACTCTCCTGCCGGGGGTCCTGCCAACCCTGTGTCCCATGCCATTGATGGTTCCGCTGGGGGTCCTGCCAGACCTATGTCCTGTTCCGTTGGAGGTCCCGCCGACTACTATTCTAGCGGGGGTCCTGCCAACCCTATGTCCTGTCCCGTTTGGGGTCCCGCCGTCTACTCTTCTGCCGGGGGTCCTGCCAATCCCTTGTCCTGTTCCGTTGGAGGTCCCGCCGACTACTCTTCTACCGGGGGTCCTGCCAACTCTATGTCCCGTGCCTTTGGAGGTTCCGCTGGGGATCCTGCCAGCTCTATGTCCAGTCCAGTTGGAGGCCCTGCCATCACCTGTCCTGCTGGTGGTACTGCCAACCCCTTGTTCAGTTCCGTTGGAGGCCCCGCCATCATCTGTCTCGCCGGGGGTGCTGCCAACTCCTGATCCTCTTCCGTGGGGGACCCTGCCAAAGCCTGTCCCACCCGGGTCCTGCCAGTCCTCCGGAGCTGTTTGGCCTTCGCCCCACCCTGAACTCTGCCTTGCCCCCGGGCCGTCCGCCCGACTCCCCCTTTTTGAACTCTGCCTTGCCCCCGGGCCGTCCACCCGAGACCCCTTCCTTGATCTCTGCCTTGCCCCCGGGCCGTCCGCCCGAGACCCCTTCCGGGTCCTCCGCTGTCAGCCCAAGCCGGTCCTCCAGACCCCCTCCACCCACCCTGTTGGCCTTAGTTTTGTAACACCAAGATTCCTTACAGTCTCACTGGAGGCCAAATTAATGCGATCCATTGTTAGTATATCTTTAGATAATTTGATTCGTAGATTCTTCGGGCCAAGTACAATAACTTCAGTTTTGGTGGTGTTAACATAAAAAAATGTAAGGTCATCCACGTTTTTAAGTCCTTGAGGCAGTCTTGAAGTTTATTTAGATGATTCATTTCATCAGGCTTGATTGATAAATATAGTTGAGTATCATACGCATAACAATGAAAGTTTACAGAATGATTCCTTATAATATTGCCTAACGGAAGCATATATAATGTGAACAAAATAGGTCCAAGCACTGAGCCCTGTGGCACTCCATGGCTAACTTTGGTTTGCGTGGAAGATTCATCGTTAACACGTACAAACTGAGAGCGTTCAGATAGATAGGACCTAAACCAGCCTAAAGCAGTTCCCTGTATGCCAACTAAGTGCTCTAATCTTCGCAATAGGATATCATGGTCGATAGTATCAAATGCAGCACTGAGATCGAGCAAAACAAGAATAGACACATGTCCCTTGTCTGAGGCTATTAGAATGTCATTTGTGACTTTAACCAGAGCTGTCTCTGTGCTATGATGTGTTCTAAAGCCAGACTGAAAATCTTCAAATAAATCATTGTTTTTTAAGTAATCACACAGCTGTTTTGCGACCGCTTTCTCAATAATTTTTGAGAGGAACGGAAGATTAGAAATAGGTCTATAGTTGGCTAAAACCTCTACTTGAACGGGGATATCAGCAGACCCGACCCCCGCTGGGGGCCTCTGGGGGCCTCTGCCGCAGGAACACCAGGATTTACCACGAGGTGAGTGAGTATGTCACGCATGTTGGGGAATATTTTCCAAGGCCCATAACTTTGACCCAGTTTACCAGTTCAAACTGTCCTGACTGAGCACATGCACCTCGTAACCTTGGCTGCTGTGCTCTCAGTGTTCTGTCTCCCTGTTCCTGCCTGTTGGCGTCAGCTGATAGAGGTGTTATGATTCTATGTTCCTGCCTGTTGACGTCAGCTGATAGAGGTGTTATGATTTTATCTTGTTATGCAGCATGTTGATGATGCTCTCGGAACTAGCTAAATACATGGGTCTGGGGTAGAGTTCTTCAGAATTGACATGGCAACTCTACCATGCAGTCAGATCGTAACTGCTGTGACTTGTGATGTGAATTCTCTGGCCGAAGCTCCAAATAAACCATCAGTGTTTGACATCAAAGCTCCTGCTCTTCCCGTGTCTCTTTCGAGTCGGTGACTCCCACTGCATTGCTGCTATACAGAAGTTTCCCTTACAACGCATATTCCCAGCCAGTAGGTTTATTTCCGTTGACACAGTAGCTTGAAAGTTGTCTTGACGAGCATTTAAATCCTGGACCCCTGGTTAATTGCTGACAGCTGTCCCTCATGTTGGTGAAGGAGTGTACCCTGCGCCTGCAGGGCCGTTCTTAACGTTGTAGAATCGGCTGAGTCCATCTTGTTAGGTTGGTTCGTTCTGACACGATGGACTCATAAGAACTCAGATGCTCGATTCCGTTGCTTTGTAATATTCTTTATTTTAAAGAATACAAAGCTTTTCAATAATAAAATCTAGGATCTACTAGGACTCTCCATAGAATCTCTAGGTTCGACTAGGTAATGCAAAAACAGGTCTCTGGTAAACAGGCATGGATATGATGAAAAGACAAGACGAACCATCACAAGACAAAGGGAGAGAAGGACTATATATACACACACACATTAGGTAATGGGGCACAGGTGGACACAAACAGGGGCGGGAACAACAATCAGTCTAACAGGTGACACACGGACAGGAAGTGCAGATTCCTGGAAAGAGAGGGTAGAGTCATTAACATAATAAGACAGATGGACAAACACTAAAAACACAACAACTAACAGGATACTAGCGCTAAAACCTTACAAACTGAAGAACTCCAATTTACCTAAACATTTATTGTTATTTTTTTTTCACAAGCTCTGAAATTAAATTAACAAGTCGCTCATTTTGCTCATAGAGTGCTGAATCACGGGCCTCGTCCTTCTCTGCCTGCTTTTTCAGGAAGGCCAAAACGCTGCTTCTTCGCCTTGGCCTTTTAGTTGGTGGTTGGGAGCTACATGTAGTGGAGGGCACAGGCTCCTCCTCACTGCTGAGGGAAACTTGGGAAGGCCCTTCTTCAGCAGAGGTGGAGGCCTCAGCAGCAGTCTGGCCATGGCTTGACAATGGGCATGAGGCAACTAGGGTGGGAGGCTGAATTGATGGCCTTCCCCCCAATTGCCTCATGCATAGCCTCAAACCATGGCCAGGTAACTGCTGAGGCTTCTCCCCCATCTGTTCCTGTCCCAATTGGGGGATTATTTAACTCCTATTGACAACACAGATAACAGACTGTTAGTTAAAGGGCAGTGAGGGCAAAATCACATTACGTTACATTGCATTTAGCTGACGCTTTTATCCAAAGCGACTTACAATAAGTGCATTCGACCAATAAGATACAAACTTCAAGAAAACTGAATCATATAAGTACATCACTATGGCACTATCACGTGATGGTCGCAGCGTGAGTAAGCACATCTCAAGCCTGTCTGTTTGTCGCTGTTAAATTAGCTCTTTAAAGCTTATGTCATTGATCCACATGATCTGAACCCATGAACATTTGTATAACATAGTAAAGCGGCTCACTACGGTCTCTGGATTAGTGTATTTTTTGATGTTGCAACTATGGAGGGAAACATGTCTCTGCAAACTTGGGACGCGATTCAGCAAATCAAGACCGACATGCTGAGTCACATTGACTCAAACATGGATCCCATTCAAAGTAGCTTGAGCAGGATACACAATTCCCTGTCTAGTTTGGGAGACCAGGTCAATTTGTTAGAGCAGCGTGTTGAGGCTAATGAGGACAATGTACTCGCGTGTGTTGCTCGAGTCAAGCAGCTTGAGAAAGACAACTCCTTCCTAATGTCTAAAGTTGATGACTTGGAGAACCGGAGCCGACGTTCTAACCTTTGCTTCGTAGGAATCCAGGAGTCCACTGAAGGCAGTGACATTATCGGCTTCATGTCTCGGCTCATCCCGCAGCTCCTGGGGCCAGATGCCTTCCCTACCCTGCTGATCATTGAGAGGGCACACCGCTCACCGACTGCCAGGCAAAACTCTTGTGCCAGCTCGATCATGATGGCTCGATACTTAGTCCCGACCACAGGAGATGCGAGCCGAGGAGGTAGGCGCGGTTCTAGGGGGGGGGGGGGGCAGTGCCTCCCTAACACTGACCTCGGACCCCCCTGTGGCCCCCCTAACAATGAAAAGTTTTTTTTGTTTTTGTTTTTTTAAATGTATATTTTCTGGTAAACTTTCGCTAATGTATGTTCCACACTACTATCTGACTCCTATTTGACGACTGGTATTTCTAATAGTAACTCATACTGCAACAGTTATTTTTCTTTTAAGAAGATTCTACCACACAAAGTTCATAATGCTATCACTGAATTAAAAGTGGATGGCAGTGCAGGACTCGATGGTATAGAAAACAGGTTCATACAATTGGCGTCCTAAATTCTCATGTACCCACTTGCTGATTTGTTCGACCTGTCTTTGTCCACCTGTGAGTTGCTGACTATTTGTAAATGTGCACGCATCATTCCACTGCATAAAGGTGGTGATTTACTTGATACAAATAGTTATAGACCAATCTCTATAATCTGTTCTATTTCCAAAGTTTTGGAGAAAATAATTTATAATCAATTGTCACATTATCTCAATACTTATAATATTTTATCTCCGGTTCAATCTGATTTCAGGCCTAATCACTCCACAACAACTTCCCTACTTAAATGTACGAATGACTTGTACTCTGCTGCAGATGATGGGACGGGTGGCACAGTGGTCTGTGCATCTGATCATCACCTAACCCTAAGGGGGGTGCTGGGGAACTCCAGTTCGAAACCCGCACCTGCGTCAGGCCGTTGTGTCCTTGGGCAAGACACTTCACCCGAATTTTCTCCTGTGGGTATTGTCCACAGTACATGTATGATACTAATGTGTACTTGTAAAAGCGCCTTGATGACTTCGAGGTGTGAAGATGGACGGTGTGGCTCAGTGCACTGTGCAATGATCATCAGATCAAGGGTTGAAACCCGCCGCTGCTGCGTCTGTAAAGCCGTTGTGTCCTTGGGCAAGACACTTCACCTGAACTTGCTCCTGTAAGGTTTCAGCGTTAGAGTCTGTGAGCTTATTGTTTTGTGTTTATTCTGGTGGCCTTGCAGTTTTATTTTGATGTTGACTCTGTGCTCTCGTTTCAGGTGTCATCACTTCCTGTGGTGGTGTGTCACTTGTCAGCTTGATAGTGATCTCCTGTTCTGAATTGTTTGCACCTGTGCCTCATTAACTGTTGTGTATATGTAGCCCTGTTTTCCTGTTGTCTTTTGTCGGTTCGTCTTGTCTCAACACTAAGTCCATGTCGGTATTTCCTCGTGTAACTTTGAGCAACCTAGTCGAACCTAGTGAACTTTTGAGTGTCCTAGTAGATCCTAAATACCTTTTACTTTGAGAAATCTTTTGTATATTAAAAGATAGTTTTGAAGTCAAAGAATCGTGCATCTGAGTTCTTGGGAGTCCTTCGTGTCAGAACGAACCGACCAAACAAGATGGACTCAGCCGATTCCACCGTGTTAAAGACGGCTTTTCAGGCGCAAGGAACACGCCTGCATCACCATGAGGAACAGCTGACAACAATGAATCAGGGGGTTCAGGACTTAAATGCCCGTCAGCAACACTTCCAGTCAACAGTGACAACGGAAATAAATCACCTGGCGGAAAAGATGCGTGACATACTTACGCACCTCGAGGCACGTCCTGCTGTTCCTGCGGCAGAGTTTTCCGGTCCAACGGAGGTCGGGTTTGCTGAGATCCCCGTTCAAATACCCCATCGTCTTCACTCCGCCTCGCTTCACCGGAGAAGTTCTCCGGGGATTCTGGAAACTGTCGTCCATTCCTGATACAGTGCGATCTCCATTTCAAACATCAGCCCGCAGCATTTCCCACAGATCAAGCTAAGGTAGCTTTCATAGTATCTCACTTGACGGGAAGAGCGGGAGCCTGGGCAACAGCTGAATGGGCCCGAGACTCGCCTGTCTGCCAGTCGTTAAGGTTATTCATGGATTCTATGAAAAACATTTTTGACCAGACAGCACCCGGGAGAGAGTCAGCGAGAGCCCTGGTGAACATCAAACAACGGCAGAGGAGAGTGGCGGATTACGCGATCGAATTCCGGACCCTGGCAGCGGAGAGTGGATGGAACTCAGCGGCTCTTTTTGATGCGTTTCTGCATGGATTAGCGGATCCCATAAAGGATCAGTTAGCTCCATTAGAGTTGCCTGTAGAATTGGACTCGCTCATCGCCATGGCTATCCGGGTGGACCAACGTCTAGCAGAGAGACGTCGGGAGAAAACAGCTTTCACTCCACTGTTCGGACGGGAGTTACAGAGGGAACACTACGGTTGGCGGAGTAATACCCGGACTTCGTCTCCAGAGCGACCAGCGACCCCTAGCGCCGCGGAGGAACAGATGCAGCTCGGAAGAGCCAAACTCACTCCGGAGGAGCGTCAGCGCCGCCTACGGGAGCGGCTGTGTTTCTACTGCGGCCAGCAGGGTCATGTTCTGGCAGCCTGTCGGGCAAAAGATCAGGCTCATCAGCGGGAAGAGGGACGCTGGTGAGCCGAGTGACTTCTTTCAACCCTTCCTCGAGAAGACTGACTCAGGTACAAATGAAACTGAAGGATAAGACTGTGACTCAGGATGCATTAATTGATTCTGGGGCTGATGAGAGCTTGTTAGACTGTGAGCTGGCTAAAGAGTTGAACTTAAACATTGTCCTTTTAGATCAGCCATTAGAGGCTAGCGCGTTGGATGGATGCCTTTTATGTACAGTTACTCATCGCACGGAACCCATAGAAATTGTCATAGATCAGGAGCACCGTGAGCGTATTAGCTTTCATTTATTTAACTCAGCTCAACAGCCTCTCATTTTGGGTTACCCTTGGCTTGTTAAACATAACCCTCACATGGACTGGCTTACAGGAAAGGTTAAGGGGTGGGGGAGTGAGTGCTCTCGTTCATGTTTAACCTCTCATACAGTTTCGAGTGGACCGCCCAGATCTGGGAACTGTAAACAGACGTCAGATAGGGACAGTATCATTTCTTCTAAACATTCTGACTTTCCTGACTTATCCAAAGTGCCAGAGTGTTACCTTGACATTAAGGAGGTGTTTAACAAGACACGAGCTACTTCCTTGCCTCCCCATAGACCGTATGATTGCCCCATAGACCTTCTCTCTGGCTCTACTATCCCCAAAGGACGGTTGTATTCTCTCTCTGGTCCTGAAAGGGAGGCCATGGAAGAGTATATCGGATCATCACTCAAAGCTGGCTTGATTCGGCCATCATCATCCCCAGCAGCAGCAGGTTTCTTTTTTGTAGGGAAAAAGGACGGTTCATTAAGGCCCTGTATTGATTACAGTCCACTTAATCAGATCACAGTTAAGAACAGATATCCCCTTCCACTCATCTCTACGGCATTCGATCTGTTACAGGGAGCCAAGATATTTACCAAGCTTGACTTAAGGAATGCATATCATCTTGTGCGCATCCGGGAGGGGGATGAGTGGAAAACGGGTTTCAATACACCTACGGGACATTATGAATATTTGGTAATGCCTTTTGGACTTTGCAATGCACCTGCTGTTTTCCAAGCCCTCATTAATGATGTGTTACGAGATTTCCTGAATGTTTTCTGTTTTGTGTATCTCGATGATATTCTCATCTTTTCCCCAGATAAGAAAACTCATGTTAACCATGTTCACCTTGTTCTTCAGAGACTCCTGGCTAACCATTTGTTTGTAAAGGCCGAAAAATGCGAGTTTCATGTGAACACTGTGGCATTTTTGGGCTTTGTGATTTCCCCTAACAAGGTGGAAATGGACCCAGCTAAGGTCAGTGACGTGGCTAATTGGCCCACACCAGACTCTAGAAAGAAAGTTCAGCAATTCCTGGGGTTTGCTAACTTTTACAGACGGTTCATACGCAATTTCAGTGCTATTGCCTCTCCTCTCCATGCCCTTACCTCTCCCCATGTTCAGTTTGTGTGGAATCCACAGGCAGAGAAATCTTTCCTGGAACTGAAGAGGAGGTTCACCACAGCTCCCATCCTGACGGTACCTGATCGCCACCGACAGTTTGTGGTGGAAGTGGACGCCTCCAACGACGGCGTTGGAGCTATACTGTCCCAGAGGTCAGCGGGGGACAACAAGCTTCATCCGTGTGCATATCTCTCCCGTAAGCTATCTTCTGCTGAGAGGAATTACGACGTGGGAAATCGGGAACTGTTGGCGGTGAAGATTGCTTTGGAGGAGTGGCGGCACTGGTTGGAGGGAGCGGAGCAGGATTTCCTGGTCTGGACGGATCATAAAAACCTGCAATACATCAGGAAGGTCAAACGTCTGAACTCTAGGCAGGCCAGATGGGCTTTGTTCTTCAACAGATTTAGGTTCACTCTGTCATATCGACCTGGTTCGCAGAATGGAAAGCCTGATGCACTCTCCAGGATGTTTGATCCTGAGCCAGTCCCCAAGAGTCCAGATCCCATTCTGCGGCCAGACCGAGTGATAGGGAGGGTGACCTGGCCCATTGAAGCCAAGGTCAAACAGGCAAACGTTGGAAATCCTGTCCCAAGAGGGTGTCCTCAGAATCGTTTGTGCCGGAGCAACTTCGATCTCAAGTTGTTCTGGGCCCATACGTCTGTACTTACCTGTCATCCTGGAAACAAAAGGACCCTGTTCATGGTGAGACACAGATTCTGGTGGCCGGGGATGTGGAAGGATGTTGCAGAATATGTGGCGGCATGTCCTGTGTGCGCCAGGAACAAAACTTCTCGGCAAGCTGCGGCAGGTCTTCTCCAACCTCTGCCCATTCCCAACAGACCATGGTCTCACATTGCGTTGGATTTTGTGACGGGATTACCAACATCGGCAGGTAATACCACCATACTCACTGTGATTGATCGTTTTTCTAAAATGGCACACTTTGTCGCCATGCCCAAGTTACCTAATGCCAAAGAAACAGCAGAGGCCATGTTGTCCCATGTGTTCAGGATCCATGGTTTTCCCAGTGATGTCGTTTCAGACCGAGGCCCTCAGTTCGTGTCACGATTTTGGAAGGAGTTTTGTCACCTAATCCAAGCCACTGTTAGTCTGACCTCCGGATACCACCCACAGTCGAATGGACAAGCGGAGAGGATGAATCAGGATTTGGAGACCTGTTTGAGATGTCTAGCGTCCGAGAAACCTACCACCTGGAGTAAGAATCTGATTTGGGTGGAGTATGCGCACAACACTTTACCCACATCAGCCACTGGTATCTCCCCGTTTCAATGTGTCCATGGGTACCAACCTCCTTTGTTTCCGGAGCTCGAGAAGGAGGTCACCGTACCATCAGCCCATGCTCTGGTTCGCCGCTGCCGTCGGGTCTGGGCGGGAGTTCGCCATATGTTGCAGAGGAGTGCCGTTCGCATGAAGGTATTGGCCGACCGGAAACGACGTCCAGCCCCCAAGTACCAGGCCGGACAACGAGTGTGGCTATCTACCAAGGATCTTCCTCTCCATGTCGCCTCCAGGAAGCTGGCTCCCCGGTTCGTTGGTCCTTTTCCCATAGCCAAAGTGATTAACCCTGTTGCTGTCCGTTTATGTCTTCCTAAATCCATCAAGGTCCACCCCACGTTTCATGTCAGCAAGTTGAAACCAGTCAAAGAGAGCAGACTGGTCCCCGCCTCCACGCCCCCTTCACCTCCCCGGATTTTCGACGGGGGTCAAGTGTACACTGTGGACAAAATACTGTCTGAAAGGAAGAGGGGCAGAGGTAGACAGTTCCTGGTCGACTGGGTAGGGTACGGATTAGAGGAGAGGTGTTGGATCCCAGGCAGCTTCATTGTGGACAAGACCCTTATATCTGACTTCGATAGAGAACAGTCTCAGGCTTCAGGGACGTCTGGAGCCGTCCGTAAGAGGGGGGGTACTGTAAGGTTTCAGCGTTAGAGTCTGTGAGCTTATTGTTTTGTGTTTATTCTGGTGGCCTTGCAGTTTTATTTTGATGTTGACTCTGTCCTCTCGTTTCAGGTGTCATCACTTCCTGTGGTGGTGTGTCACTTGTCAGCTTGATAGTGATCTCCTGTTCTGGATTGTTTGCACCTGTGCCTCATTAACTGTTGTGTATATGTAGCCCTGTTTTCCTGTTTTCTTTTGTCGGTTCGTCTTGTCTCAACACTAAGTCCATGTCGGTATTTCCTCGTGTAACTTTGAGCAACCTAGTCGAACCTAGTGAACTTTTGAGTGTCCTAGTAGATCCTAAATACCTTTTTACTTTGAGAAATCTTTTGTATATTAAAAGATAGTTTTGAAGTCAAGAAAGAATCGTGCATCTGAGTTATTGGGAGTCCTTCGTGTCAGCTCCTGTGGGTATTGTCCACAGTGGTGACCATTGCATGTATGATATGTGTAATGTGTATTTGTAAAGAGCTTTGAGCATCTGGAAAAGAGCTATAATAAATGTAAGGAATTATTATTATGATGATGGTGAACTCACAGTTGCCATTTTTATTGACTTGACAAAAGCCTTTGATTTCATTGATCGATATCTGCTCTTGGATAAACTTCACGGCATTGGCCTTTCTAATAATACAGTGTTATGGTTTAACTCCTACCTTCACAGTAGAAAGCAATGTGTGGTTATTAATGGAAAACAGTCTGACCTGTTGATCCAACAAAAGGGTGTGACCCAAGGATCAACTCTGGGCCCACTTCTGTTCTCTATTTACATAAATTATCTATCTTCTTGTCTCATTAATTGTTGTACTCACCTTTATGCTGATGACATGTCATATATACATCCAAATCTGATTTTTTACAAATTCAGATCTCTCTTCAATCGGATTTTAATATCTTACAGGACTGGCTATTACACAATAAACTACTGCTTAACAAAACAAAATCTTATACCATGGTCTTTGGTACCAGGCAGAAGCTCAAATCCAAACCTAATGTAGTAATAACATGTAAGGATGGCACTTCCCTGCATAAAGTTGATAGCTTTAAATATCTTGGTGTATGGCTAGACTCTGAACTTTCATTTAACCTACATATAAAGCATGCAATACAAAAAGTCAATTACGGAATCGGTGTTTTACACCGCTCTCGCAATTGTTTTACGCTCAGTGTCCGAAAGAGAATTGCTTCTCAACTTATTCTTCCGATTATGGACTATTGTGATGTTGTCTATCAAAATGCACATAAATCAGATCTTGCTCCACTCAACATAGCCTACAATAGACTATGCAGATTTGTTCTTGGTTGTCCTTTGCGTACACATCACTGCACAATGTATAACCAACTTAAATGGCCTTCTTTAAATGTAATAAGACACACGCTGTTATGATTCTGTTTAGTTGTATTTTTGTTGTGTGCTTTTGTGTGCTATTTCCTGTCTCACCCCTCTCTTCTCTGTTTTCCTCTGCAGGGCTGGTGTGTGACAGGGAGTTGGTTGGCTCCTCCCAGTAGCAGACGAGGCACACCTGTTTCCACTCACCTCTTTACCTGTAGATATAAAAGCCCGGTCCTCATGCCACTTCCCTGCCAGATAATTCCTCTGTGTTTCGACCCTCCGGTGTGTCTCGCTGCTCTCCTCGTTGTTTGGATTATTGTTTGGATTTTTGCCAGCCAACTTCCTGACTCCACTGCCGTATTTTTTTGTTCTCTGCTTGAATAAAGCGTTTTGTTTATCGACCATCTCTCTCCAGTCTTTTGCTTTGGGGTCCAAAATCCTATAGGCCGTAACAGAATTATCTGGCCAAAGCATGGACCCCGCAGAGACTGAGAGATTGAAGCAAGCTATTTCGACACAGGGAGCTCGTGTGGGGCAGCACGAAAAATCCCTACAAACTATCATGGAATCCCTCCACAACCTTAATACCGGTTTCACTCAACTCAGCGGCCGCTTGGACCAGTCTTTCACCCAGCTCAACACTCTGACGGCTCCAGCTCCTGCGCCACCGCCTCCAGCTCCTGAGATTCCAGTCATTCATCCCGGCCAACCCCGTGAACCATTCATCCCCACCCCTGTGAGGTATTCAGGTGATTCAGGGACATGCAGTCAGTTTCTTCACCAGTGCTCCATAGTTTTTGATCAGCAGCCTTTAACGTACTCCTCTGACAGAACTAGAATAGCTTTCGTTATGAGTTTGTTATCGGGTAAAGCAGCTGCATGGGCGGTAGCCATAGCCAAGAGTAACCCAGCTATCTATAACTCCTTTCCTGTGTTTGAGACCGAGATGTATAGAGTTTTTGACCACCCGCTTCAGGGTAAGGAGGCTGGTAATCGGCTCCTTTCTTTACGCCAGGGTTCTGAGTCAGTCTCCACTTACTCAATTGATTTCCGCATTCTTGCAGCAGAGAGCGGGTGGGATGAGACGGCTCTACAGATAGTTTTTTCCAGTGGATTAAACGAGGAGTTAAAGGACGAGCTAGCTGCTCGAGATGAGACTTCGTCCCTTGAGGAGTTAATTTCTTTGGCCATTCGCTTAGGTAATCGCCTCCGTGAGAGGCGTAGGGAGAGAACAGACAGGCAGAGATTCCCTCTCCCCTTTTCCCAACCCAAGTCACCATGTCCGCCTGGACAGTCTGCACCTCCTCACCAACGCCTGGAGCTTTTCTCCTACCGGGACCCACCCACCGTCTCCTCATCCCTAAGCCCAGAGGAGCCTATGCAGCTGGGGAGAATGAGGCTTTCACCTGCTGAACGGGAACGCCGTTTCCTCCAGAGGCTCTGCATATACTGTGGTCAGGCTGGCCACATTCGAGCCAACTGTTCCGCTCGGCCAAAAGAGCAGGCTCAGCAGCCGGGGGAGGGGCGCTGGTGAGCCATACTTCTGTCTCCCCTTCCCACGCTAATCGTCTCCAGTTAAAGGGTACGGTTTCTAGTTCTCAAGTTTCCCTTCCTCTCCAAGTCTTAGTTGATTCAGGGGCTGATGAAAATTGTATTGACTCTGACCTGGTTTTCCAGTCTAATCTCCCCTCAGAACTCCTTCCCGAGCCCAAGAACATTTTTTCCCTTGATGGTAGGCTTCTTGCCCGTGTAACTCACCGTACTGCCCCAGTGTCATTGTTACTCTCAGGTAATCATCACGAGACCATTTCCCTGTATCTCATTCCCTCACCCCTTTCTCCGCTGGTGTTAGGTCTCCCCTGGCTTAAACTCCACAACCCACACATAGACTGGGCCACCTTATCCATCGTCAATTGGAGTTTGTTCTGCCACTCTCACTGTTTACACTCTGCCATACCCACCACTGTTACTTCAAAACCTGTTCCCCCCCAGACCCGTTGACCTCACGTCAGTTCCCTCTGAGTATCATAGACTCAGCTTTTGGTTTCCTCCATCAAGCCACCATCTTCTCTAAGTTGGACCTCCGAAATGCCTACCACCTAGTTAGGATAAGGGAGGGAGACGAGTGGAAGACTGCGTTTAAGACGCCCCTGGGACATTTTGAATATTTAGTTATGCCTTTTGGGTTAACTAACGCCCCTGCTGTGTTTCAGACACTCATTAACGATGTTCTTCGTGATATGCTTAACAGATTTGTCTTTGTGTATCTTGATGATATCCTCATTTTCTCTCGTGACCCCCAAGAACATGTCCAACACCTGAGGTTGGTGCTGCAGAGACTCCTGGAGAACAGACTTTATGTTAAGGCTGAGAAGTGTGCCTTTCATGTTTCCTCTGTTTCATTCCTGGGTTTTGTGGTGGAGAAGGGACAGGTCAGAGCCGACCCTGCCAAAGTCATGGCAGTGGCCGAATGGCCCACTCCTACAACGAGAAAGCAACTCCAAAGGTTTCTTGGTTTTGCCAACTTTTACCGCAGGTTTATTCGTGACTATAGTCGAGCAGTCGCCCCACTCACCAAGCTCACCTCAGTTAAAGTTCCCTTTGTGTGGTCATCTGAAGCTGAGGCTGCTTTTGCTATGTTGAAGTGTTTGTTTTCCTCTGCCCCTGTGTTATCTCACCCTGATTCTTCAGCCCCTTTCGTGGTCGAAGTGGATGCCTCCGACACTGGTGTAGGCGCAGTCCTCTCCCAGCGCTCAGCCTCCGACCAGAAGTTGCATCCCTGCGCCTTCTTTTCCCGCCGGCTCTCCCCGGCAGAAAGAAACTATGATGTGGGAAATCGGGAGCTTCTGGCAGTAGGCTTAGCCCTGCAGGAATGGAGGCACTGGCTTGAAGGCACGACTCATCCGTTTGTGGTATGGACGGACCACAGAAATTTAGCTTATCTCCGTTCTGCTCGCAGGCTCAACTCTCGCCAGGCTCGACGGGCACTTTTTCTGGGCCGGTTCAGCTTCACCCTCACCTATCGGCCAGGCTCACGGAACATCAAGGCAGATGCCCTGTCACGTCAGTTCGCTCCTCCGGTTGAGGAGCCATCCGCAGGAACCATTCTTCCATCCTCCTGTGTGGTGGGAGTAGCCAGGTGGGAGGTTGAGAGGGTGGTCCTGGAGGCACAAGAGGACCATCCAGCTCCTGAGGGTTGTCCACCGGGTCTGCTGTTCGTTCCACCGCACGCCAGATCTTCAGTGCTCCAGTTGGGACATGATTCTAAGATAGCTTGCCATCCAGGAGCACTTCGGACTCTAGGCCTCATCCAACAACGCTTCTGGTGGCCCTCCGTGTCTTCTGATGCCAAGAAGTATGTCGCCGCCTGCTCCATCTGCGCCCGCAGTAAGGCATCCCACCGCGCCCCTGCTGGTCTTCTCCGCCCTCTTCCCATTCCTCATCGGCCTTGGTCTCACATCGCCATGGACTTCGTGACGGGTCTTCCCCCATCGGAAGGAAATACAGTTATCCTGACGATTGTTGACCGCTTTTCCAAGGCCGTACACTTCGTTCCCCTACCTAAGTTACCTTCTGCTCTGGAGACTGCTACACTAATCACCCAGCATGTTTTTAGATTGCATGGCATTCCTCTGGACATTGTTTCTGACAGGGGTCCGCAATTTGCCTCTCGAGTCTGGAAAGCCTTTTGCCAGGCATTGGGGGCGTCGGCCAGTCTGTCATCAGGTTACCACCCGCAGACCAACGGCCAGACTGAGCGTGCGAATCAGGACCTGGAGGCAGCCCTTCGCTGTGTCTCTTCTCACCATCCAGTCTCCTGGGCCTCCCACCTGCCTTGGGTTGAATATGCCCACAACTCCCTGGTTTGCTCCGCCACAGGAATGTCTCCATTCATGGCTTCTGTTGGGTTCCAACCCCCTCTCTTCCCCGCCCAGGAGAGGGATGTGGCAGTCCCCTCTGTACAGGGGCATCTTCGGCGGGCCCACAGAGTCTGGCATGAAGCTCGGGCAGCTCTCGTTCGCACTGCTGCTCGCAACCAGAGGCTTGCAGACCGCCATCGCACTCCAGCCCCGGACTACCAGCCCGGTCAGAAGGTCTGGCTGTCCTCCCGTGATCTGCCACTCCAGACTGACTCCCGCAAACTGGCACCCAGGTACATTGGCCTGTTTGTCATTGAACGGATTATTAACCCCGCTGTGGTTAGGCTCAAGCTGCCTGCTGCCTTGAATGTCCACCCATCATTTCATGTCTCACTTCTCAAACCAGTTTCCTCCAGTCCTCTGAACCCTCCGGCCGAGCCCCCTCCTCCCCCCCGGAGTATTGACAATCATCCTGCTTTCACCATCCAGCGGTTGTTGGATGTACGAAGGCGAGGCCGGGGGTTCCAGTACTTGGTGGATTGGGAGGGGTACGGACTAGAGGAGCGTCAATGGGTCTCCCGCTCCCTGATTTTGGACCCTGCTCTCCTTAGGGACTTTTATGAGAGGTACCCAGACAGGCCTGGTAGGACGCCAGGAGGCGTCCGTTGAGGGGGGGGTACTGTTATGATTCTGTTTAGTTGTATTTTTGTTGTGTGCTTTTGTGTGCTATTTCCTGTCTCACCCCTCTCTTCTCTGTTTTCCTCTGCAGGGCTGGTGTGTGACAGGGAGTTGGTTGGCTCCTCCCAGTAGCAGACGAGGCACACCTGTTTCCACTCACCTCTTTACCTGTAGATATAAAAGCCCGGTCCTCATGCCACTTCCCTGCCAGATAATTCCTCTGTGTTTCGACCCTCCGGTGTGTCTCGCTGCTCTCCTCGTTGTTTGGATTATTGTTTGGATTTTTGCCAGCCAACTTCCTGACTCCACTGCCGTATTTTTTTGTTCTCTGCTTGAATAAAGCGTTTTGTTTATCGACCATCTCTCTCCAGTCTTTTGCTTTGGGGTCCAAAATCCTATAGGCCGTAACACACGCATTGGCTTCAGCTGATATTTAAATGCATTTATCTTAACTATCCCCCTTATTTAAAGCAGTATTTCGTACCCTACTCATCAAATCATCAAGTTAGATATTCTGTTCAGATTTATTTCTCTGTCCCCTCTGCAAAAAAATTGATTGGCAGAAGAGCGTTCATTTTCAAAGCCCCAACAGACTGGAATACTTTACCTGCTGCTATTTACCTGCATCATTGCGTATGTTTAAACATGCATTATCATCTCACTTTCAACTGGTCTGTACTTGTTATTAATGAAACTGATATTGATGAAACTGATTTGCTCGACTGTCTCTCAAATTGTAATGATTGTATGCATTGCTTGAATTGTACTTTACAGACTGTATGTGGTTTGTCTTTTGTGTCATGTTTTGCATTTTGTTTATGTATGTCTGTAAGTTGTTGCTATTGTCGGGACCCCCTTGAAAACGAGATGGTGCATCTCAAGGGGTTTATCCCAATGAATACAAATGTCTATATACTGTATATATCAGGTTTCATAGAGCCAAAACATTTCAAGTGCTACTCAACTGGCTTTAGATAAGCCAGTCCTTTGTTAGTATATACATGCTTTGTTAGTATATGAGTGCTTTGTTAGTATATGAGTGCTTAGTTAGTTATTTAAATGCACACCAAACGAAAAATTGTACTAAGTCTAAATGTGTAATTGCTTACGCTTTAAATGTTAACAAGTGTAAACAACTAAGCAAATTCACATTTTAATATAGGAGGCTGGGGTCGCCAGTTTAAGTCTGTAGCATAATAGCTACAAACAATAACCCACCACAGTGCCCAGCCATGTGATTTGCTTTACCTTGTATTTGGTTTTCAAGTTGTCCCATTTATTTGCTGTCTGTGGACCAGTCACCTGGCCCTCCAGACCCATCTCTTTAACAACCTGCCTTTAGTTACAAATTATCTTAATTCACCATGCACATTTATTAAAACATTTTATCAGACAAATATATATGTACTTACTTCCCCATCTTAACCCTTGCACTAATTTGGGCAAGGGTTTCAGCATCTGTGAATGAAATAAATACATCATATTAGGCTTGCATGGTACAATGCTGGAAACTAAGAATTAAATAGCCTAATGCAAACTGAGCATAAAGGTTTTAGTACGATGTTAACTTTACCTGGATAATTTCACAACAGTCATTTCATATAAGCATGTTGCCAAGTTATGGCTTAAGAATGTAAAAGCTTAAGAGAGCAGCGGTAACTTACATGATCTTCATTTTTCTGTCATGATCGGTTGTTTCCGTGAACGACCGAATATTCCCTCGCCGCAAATGCCGCGGCCGCAAGGCATGGTGGGGCAGCATTTTCTCCTTTCTCCTCTCCTTTCGGTTAGGGAGGTCCAGTAACAGTGTACTTTGAGGGTTTTTGACTCTGCAGACCGTTTACATGCATAAAAACCTTCATAACACACAAGGGGATGGGTAATAACCGGAAAAGCATGACATGGGCCCTTTAACACTTGTGTTCATATGTGTGGCTTTCTACAGAGCTGATAATGAGAATGATACATGTGCAAACACTATGGTGTGTTCATATTTCTCCACTGTATAATATTAACCTGTTAAGCCCCGAGCCTGTTTTCCAGGTCTCAGGCTCGAAAATGACATTCCCAGAACAAATTTCCATAACACTTCTAAAAAGGGGAAAATTAATAATCTTTTTTCTCAAAGCAATGATAAACCTGTGAGTTGGATGTAGAAGAGTCAGAATCAATATAGATTTTTTTTAAAGTAAATTCAGATTGAACATAGTAAAAAAATGTAAATGATTGTGTCCGTCCAAAAAATACACATTACTTATAGTGAAAACCACCCTTGAATGATGGGATGGTAGACTAAAAGCTTTAGGAATCCAAACTATAACATTTTTAGAGAGATTTAGCAACAAAAAAAAACACTTCTGGTGTCATTTGAGTGGATTTTCTATATCTCTGGCCCCCCTTGGTCGATTTTGATGATTGACATCTTTTTTTAACTGCTACAGCCAATGGAATCAAGGGAAAGTTCCACATACACACACACACGTTACCAAATAAGGAGTGAGAGTGACGCGTAGCAAAACGGGAAGCTGCGCTAACCTCTGGTGGCTACCATTAGCAGCTAATATTTATTCTCTTATTTTTGCATAAAATGGAATTATGGAATATCAATCATTTTTTCAAAGTGACAGACACATTGGATTAACCTATGGATTAACTTTCAGCCACGTGTTTTCTCATTTTAATGCCATTAAACACAACTTTTGATCAGAATAACAGCTGAGGTGAGCATATCTCCGTGTTTTGCTACCTAAAGCTACGTTGTGTGTTGTCTGTATTTGCTTCGCCTGTCGCGAGTTCTAATCGCTCAGTGATGATACTTATATTTCTATAATCTGTGGAATCTCAGGATGTTATCTTAGCTTGTTTGTGCGGATCCAATATCGATCGGTATAGCTAGAGTTATGTGCTCTGCGTTAGCATGTTTTCGCTCAGGGCTCATTTAGACCCTTCTTGTGAGACTTGTGTTTTTGTTTCGGTAATAGTTTGTATCATCAGTTAGCTGAGTTTCTTCCCGTTAGGAGGGTATGACACATTCATAGTTTTTTTTAATATGAAGAAGTCCTGAGACACAGTGTAAAAAAAAAAATACCCACCGAAGGGTTCTTTGGGGCTTAACATTAACAATGCATGTATCACCTTTTTTTCTATATGCATTTATACTGATGCTGTTACAGTATATCGTGTGTATATTGAGTATAGTGCATTTTGCTAGTGTATCATATTCCTAATTACTGCAGGAACACAATTTATACATGGCTCAAATGAATGTTTCATGATATAATCATCATCTAATCTAGAATGCCAAGGTTGTAACAATGTACCAAATGTACTCAAGCATTATTTAAACTCCAATATATTAACGAGCTTTAAACAAATGCCA
This sequence comes from Pseudochaenichthys georgianus, assembly GCF_902827115.2. Lineage (NCBI taxonomy): Eukaryota > Metazoa > Chordata > Actinopteri > Perciformes > Channichthyidae > Pseudochaenichthys > Pseudochaenichthys georgianus. The sequence continues at coordinate 11,778,425 of NC_047510.2, forward strand.
AAGGAAATACGTAATGACTCTGGGAGAAGTGTGCGTCTGTTCGCCATAATAGTCTGAATCGACATGAAAAATGAACAAAACATGCATTGCATGCAAACATTGGCTTGTGTTGGTTTCAGTCATATGCTCGGAGGCGGCTTGCAGGGACATTCTGCATGCATCTGGCTGTTTCTGCAGATTCCCTCTGCAAGTGTCATGCCAACCCAGTCTCATGGCATTTCGTGTTCACCAACACGATTTTTAATCTATTGATTCGTGTTCACCAACACGATTTCCCCCTTTTTTCTATCACAGACCTTCTACTTCCCCCCTATGAAAGTATGTACTCTTAATATTTTTGTAATCAAATATAACACATAAAAACAATAATTCAATAACGTGCTTTAACCACTAGGCGGTGCACACAAGGTACACACAGCTATAATAACTTTGTATTATTAGTGTAGGACATAATTTCACAGCATATTGCTATACTATTTCAGACTCAGTATTTACATTCTTACATTCAAAGAAAATCAGTAATATCTTTAAAAACTACAAGTCCTTTTATATCAGCTGTGCACCGTTATGGTGTAAATATAACCTATCTATGAATTAGATCAAATGTCAAAGTCAGCCGAATTAGTGTTGATACTGCAAGGAGACGTATTGTGTGAAGAGCTCTCTCTCTCACTCTCTCTCTCTCTCAGCTGCTCCTCGTGCTCTGAAACTCACCTGAGGAACAGGTTACACGCCGTCAGCGCTGAGACGTGATCCACCATTGCTGAGTTCCGGATGAGAGCCACGTTCAGCCTCATCCACCACAGCGGACCCGAGTTCCACTAAAGGCACGCCGGGAAGGGTTTCAGGAGCCACTCCACACTGGGCGAATCACTTCTGGGATCCTACTTTTGCCCGCCGAGTGGATTTAGCACGAGAGGGAGCAACTCTTGCAGAGATAAAGAGTCGGAAGTGTGGTCCCGGCTCTCCTCTCGCCGCCTTTCTCGCCGCTCCTCACACCGCATATCGCCGCTCCTCTTGCCACTCCTCTCGCCGCTCCTCACACCGCGTATCGCCGCTCCTCTCCGCGCCTGTGCTACCGGCGGAGATGTAAAGTGGATTAAATAGCCGGTGTAACGCGGTGGGATTACCTTCTCTACTCTGCTGTGCTGCTGTAGCTGAGGCCTGGTTCCACCTTCTCTGCTGTGCTGCTGTGCTGCTGTAGCTGAGGCCTGGTTCCACCTGCTCTGCTCTGCTGTGCTGCTGTAGCTGAGGCCTGGTTCCACCTTGCTCCGGGAACAGCGTGGATACTGTTGTGCTGGACTGGGAGAATGGCGGGTGTCGTGTTTCTGCTGTGCCTTTTCTTGGCTGTGCTGGACAAGGAGAAGATCGCTAGTCGTCCTGAAAAATCTACTGGATTCGGGTATGTTCTGCCGCCCGCAGTGGACATCCCCTGTACAGTTTCGGAGGTGTTGCACAAACAATTGCTGGTTGCACTGTCGCGGACATTCATTTCGGAAAATGTTTGTCTTTCTCACATGCCTGCCACGATGGTCCTTCAGAATTGTTTTTTAAACTCTAATCTCACTTTCGCGAAGTTTGCTGGTGACTCTAGAACAGCTGACAATGTATGTGTGTTGATTAAGAGGAAAAGGTGCTTGGTATTTTTATTGTTGTTACTATCAGGAAATGTACAGCCAAATCCAGGTCCACCTAGCAGTATTAGTCAAATAGCTACTCCTGCTGATTTTATATCTAGATCTGGGCTAGGTTTAATTCATTTAAATGTGCGTAGTCTGTTACCTAAATTAGATTTTGTCCGTATTTGGGCGAGTTCGACTGATGCTGATGTCATTGTCTTATCAGAAACGTGGCTAGATAAATCCATTTTGGCCTCTGACATATACATAAATGGTTACAGTGTATATCGTACTGACCGGCCTAAAAAAGGTGGTGGCGTTGCCATTTATGTGAAAAATAAGTTTTGTGTAACTAATATGGTTTCCAAATCTGTTAGTAAACAGCTAGAATTTTTAGCCGTGAATATTGAGGTAACAAAGGGTCAACAGGTCATGGTGGTGGGCTGCTACAGGGCCCCTTCGGCTGTCAAGGACTCTTTATCGTCATTGGCAAAACTGTTATCACAACTTTCCTACAAGGAAATAGTGCTGCTTGGTGATTTTAATTGGGACTGGTTAACTTCTGTGTCAGAGGATTTTAAAAACCTGTGTACCTCATTGAATTTTACCCAGATTATAGACAGTCCTACTCGCCCAAATATTAAGTCCCCAAATAAATCCTCCTTAATTGATCTAATTTTAACAAATGTTCCACATAAATACTCATCTGTGGGAGTATTTGCTAATGATGTGAGTGACCACTGTGTTGTAGCCACAATTAGGGACACTAAGGTCCAAAAGGTTAAACCACGTATCATCACAAAGAGAGACAAAAAACACTTTGTGGAGCAGGGTTTTTTACATGATCTGTTTGATTTTGATTGGGGTAAAATCAATCTGTGTGCTGATGTAGAAACTGCATGGTCTTATTTTTATCTTGGTTTTATGAAAATTATAGATAGACATGCACCTCTGCGTAAATTTAGAGTGAAGGGACGAAACAATCCCTGGTTTTCTGCTAAGCTGTCCAGTCTCCTTCATGAGAGAAATAATGCTTGGGCTAAGGCTAGGAAATCAGGCTCAGAGGTAGAATGGCTACGTTTTAGGCAGCTAAGAAATAGCTTCACATCTCAAATAAAAAGTGCTAAATCAAAGTACTATTTGTCGGTTACCACAGAAAACCTGAATAATCCTAGGAAATTTTGGAAAGCCATAAAATCGATTTCCACTGGTGATATCCCAAATGAGCTACCTCCGTGCCTCACCACAGCATCTGGCATTATATCAGACAGGGCTACTATGCTAAATTGCTTTAATAAGCATTTTGTGTCTTGTGGCTCTCTGTTTGGCTGTGTGGCTCCTGTGAACGCTCCAATCCTTGACTCTGAACAATGTGGTCTGGAAAACCCTTTCAGTTTTACTCCTTTAACTATTGGTATTGTTCATGAAGCATTATCCAAGTTAGATCCTAGGAAACCGGCTGGCCCGGACAACGTAGAACCTTTCTTTTTAAAGATAGCTGCAGATGTTATTGCTCCACCTCTTACTTCTCTTTTTAACCTCTCCCTCAGCACGAACACAATTCCAAAAGTATGGAAGTCTGCTTATGTCTTGCCTTTACTGAAAGGAGGGGAGGCAACTATTTTAAATAACTATAGGCCAATCTCTAAATTGTCAGTTCTGGCTAAGGTGCTCGAACGACTTGTGAGTGAACAAGTAAAGGAGTTTTTATGTATAAATGATATCCTGTCTAAACATCAGTCAGGATTCAGAAAGAAACACAGCACCATCACTGCGACAATGAAAGTGGTAAATGACATTACTACTATTTTAGATAATAAGCAGAGTTGTGCAGCTCTGTTTATTGACCTTTCCAAAGCATTTGACACCGTTGATCATCGCATTTTAAAGCAGAGGCTACTCAGTATTGGCATATCCAGCAATGCAGTGGGGTGGTTTGTAAACTACCTCTCTGAAAGGTCCCAATGTGTTCACTTTGATGGACTGTCTTCTGAATGGTTAAACATTTCTAATGGTGTACCACAAGGTTCTGTTTTAGGACCACTTTTATTCTCCATATATATTAACAGTGTAGGTGATAATGTGGATGACGCTACTTTACATGTGTATGCGGATGATACTGTGATGTATTGTGCAGGTTGTTACGAATGGGTGAAGCAGGTAGGACTCAAATGCAGAATAACAAAAAGCGAGCTTTATTAAATAATAAAGCTGTGGCAAAAACAAGGCAGAATCCAAAATATCCAAACCAACAAGTAGCACAAGGAACACAGACCGTGGAATAACATGGAGGGGAAACAATGAACCGACATGGAACACAGGGGAAGACTAGACTAAATACACAGAAGGGTAATCACAGAACAAGACACAGCTGGACAGGGGAGGAGAAACACAAGGACAACAGGTGAACACAATCGGGTAATCAGGGAGGGAAACAGACAGAAAGCAGACAGGCAGGAAACGGGGGTGAACACTTTACACAATAAAACAGGAAACCCAAAGACAAGAAAAACACCAACACAGACAAAACTACAAACGTGACACAGGTCCCTCCATTAAAGAGGCTGTTGTTAAATTACAGGCTGTTTTTAACACTATTCAGACTCAGCTCTCTGAATTAAAGCTTCTTTTAAATGTGGATAAAACCAAGGTAATGCTCTTTTCAAAAGCTAAAAAGACACCAGAGCCTGTTTTAGATATTGTAACTACGCAAGGAACAAAACTTGAAGTTGTTGCCTGTTACAAATACCTTGGTATCTGGCTTGATGATTGTCTCTCTTTTAAACTTCATGTCAATAACCTGCTTAAAAAACTGAGGGTTAGGCTAGGGTTCTTTTTCAGAAACAAGTCCTGTTTCTCGCTTGAGGCCAGGAAAAGGCTAGTCACTGTGACCTTTTTACCTGTGCTGGACTATGGTGATTTGTTGTATATGAATGCACCTGCCAATTACCTGAGCAAATTGGATGCTGCGTATCACAGTGCTCTGAGATTTGTCACAAATTGTAAAGCGCTTACACATCACTGTACACTGTATACCAAGGCAGGTTTACCATCACTCTCTGTACGGAGGCTCAGTCACTGGTACACTTTTATTTATAAAGCTATGTTGGGCAAACTCCCGTATTACATCTGTTCTCTGGTAAAGCAGAAAGTTGCGGGCAGCTATTGTCTGAGATCGCAGGATGTGGTCTTGTTAGATGTGCCAAGAGTGAGGACTGTCTTAGGTAAGACGGCTTTTATGTGCGCAGCTCCACTTGCTTGGAACAGCCTACAGTCCAAATTGAAATTGAGCAATTTTATTTCTCTGAATGTTTTTAAGGCACGTCTGCACGAGATGCTTTCTGACACTATGGGTGTTTGTAAGTGTTGGTGAATATGTAATTATGATGTCCTCTATTGTTTGTTTTTATGTTGTTTTTAAGTTTCATGTGGAACTAAATTGATGCAGGTCTCCTTGTAAAAGAGATCCATGATCTCAAGGGACCTATCTGTCTAAATAAAGGTTTGAAATGAAATGAAATGTAGAGAAATTGAAGATGTTGTTTAATTGTTGATATATTTATGATCCACGTCAAGTATTCAGTTTCGGCATTTCTTCAGTTTTTCCAAAGTTCTTCTCATCAGGGCTCTTTAAATAAAGAACTACGACAGATCTGTAATATGTAATGCAGCCGAACCGTGTATTACAATGCCGTTATGTGATGACTTTCAAAGAGAAAAGCAAGAGCACTCGGAATTAAGTATTATTTTATTCTTTTGAAATGTTTTCCGGATTTCATATAATATAAACACCAAATCCCAGCATGCATTGCGGCTAAAACATCCAATCAGCGAGCTTAAACCATAGCTGAGGATCTTGGGTAATTGCTCGAAATGCCTACGTCTGTTTCCAGTTATTTTTATTTTGAAATTCAGTTCCTGACGGACGCCAAAAAAGCCGGAGATTATGGAATTAAACCAATAAATAAAAGCAAGGATAATTGTGTGTTATTGGTGAGTAAATAACAGTGTGTTATTTTGAAAAGAATAACAAATTAGATGGAAAAAAACATTTGAAAAATACAGATTTCAGTATCCTGAGGCTCTGAGCCCCATTTATTTTCCTCACAGATGGCAACAAAAGTCCGAAATTATACGATTTAAAATAAAAGCAATAAGTGTGGCTTAATATTGAGTAAGAACATGTTTTTATGAACCACACAGCTTCCGGTCTTCCATGACCCGACCGGAGAAAAAGACGTGCTGCATGCACGAAACACATTATCAGTAGAAATACATTGCTTTAAAAATCGTGCTGTGCAACACCAAAAAAAGGGGGAAATCGTGTTGGTGAACACGAATCAATAGATTAGAAATCGTGTTGGTGAACACGAAATGCCATGAGACTGGGTTGGTCATGCAGAACGTATACTGGTAGCTATCCCATTTACTCTGAGAATTCCCCTTTGTTTACTTAAGGCGCAATTCTTCGAGTAAATATTTACAGTCAGTTAATAACTGGAGGGTGTGATTGACGTGGACCATTTAACACTCCTCATTTGATGCTTCCATGGTTCGTTGCAGGCATGTGATGAGCTTGATGTAAAATGTCAATGGCATTGGCAACTGCATTTCACCACCACACTGAGTGATCCTATCACGTGTTTAATATCTCCTTTTATACCAGTTGGTATACCAGCTTTAATGTCAAGGTTATTATGTTAGCCATACATAGTTTTTTGGGTTCAGAATATGTGTGTTCTTACAATTCCCTAAATGAAAAATAAGAAATACGTAATTTCAAGTCTGTTTAATTTGGTTTGCTTTAAATATTGTATCCCCTGAATCAGTGTTAGTTTTGTTTGCCAGAAGCTGGACTTTTTTTGCCAGAATGGACTTTTATCCAGTTGTAAGCCTTATTTTAACCCTAAACTTCGTTGTGAATGCATAATCCATATTGTTAATGAGCTCACTAACAAGTTTACAACATTTCCGTATTTGTGAATGTGTGGTGTAAACTCTCTGACATTTATTAGACATTTAGACAATGAGCCAAGTCGAGGTTATTTCTAATGTAGTATCACATCACCTGGTAACACAATGCATCACATCAGTCAATTGAATCTATTTCAAACCAGTTAATTGTCTACAAATTTGAAAAAGCTTTTAAAAAATCACACATATCATCCATTCTTTCAAACTCTTACTTACACATGGCCACAATATAATCGTTGCAATTAAAAATCTCTCGACCACCAGAGACAGTCTGATCTCTGCAGCTTTGGGTGGGATTTAACACACATTTCTCTGCCTCACATGGGTATAATTATGCTGACAACACATGACTAACACCAGAAAGTGTTGGCACACAAAATTACGGTGGCTGAGAGGTGCAATCGACAATTACAAAGTGTGAAACACTTTAACAAAGCTTGAGACAAATTTATATTTTATAAATCAAATTTTATAAATCAAATTTACATTTTATAAAACAAAATGACATTAGCAAAACACTTTTACTGGTCGCATCATTGTAAATGACTGTAAGTCTGTTTTTGTCGGAAATAACTGCATTGAGATCCCCCTGAAATCCCTGAGGGGTGGATGGATAATATATAACTACTGTACTACATGCCAACGCAACATATACAGTGAAATCTAAATCTGTAATGTGTGACTTCACATTTATGTCTCAAGCACTAACAGGGATAAATGTTTAAAATGTACCTGACATGTTCACAGCTGTCATAAGGACCCACGTGACGCTCCGCTTCACCCACTTTGCCCTCTTCGTAGACATCGTTTCATCCCACTTATATTTAGCTTAAAGCTTTTACGAGACAGCGATGGGATGAGTGGGAGTGTTTTTCCTTCCTGTCCAGGCATATTTGAAGATTTTCTTTCTGTTTAACCTGTCTGAGCTGATATTTCTATAGATTAAATATGTATCACAGGAGGTGAGAATATGCAAGACAAGTTTGGAGAAGGTAAAAGGAAGTTGAGTGCATCAAAATGTATGAGGTAAAGTATAGTATAGTATAAGGTGTGATGCAAAGCAACAATTATTCCACTCCACTAAAATGTGCCATTTATCTGTGCCTTCCAAAGCAAGCTACTGTGTATGTGATCTGCCAGGTGAAAATTGACATTTACATAATAATGAAACAAACTAGTAATGTAAAATTAGCGTTGATTTAGCCGCAGAAGGAAGCTGTTTTTAGTTTTATAAAAAGCTTTGAAGCCTATGAAGGTAGATATGGTGAAAAATGCGAGAGCGTGTAAAACCTGATGTGAGCACTTGCAGAAAAAAAATCTTGAGTTTGTGTGCATACATTTACACTTGTATAAAATATCCACGTAACTGTGAACCAAATGTACACTTGTAAAAAATATCCACGTAACTGTGAACCAAATTTGAAGTCACAGAAGAAAAAAAAAAGTTTTGTAGCTTTTAGAAAAAAAATGAACTTAGTGATGAAATGTTCACTTGCAGAAAAAGACATATTTTTTAAATATATTTTCCATTACAACTGCAACTTTATTTATTAAACCCTCTCAAATCAGTCATTACAACTTGACGAATCTGCTCTGTGGCAGTATAAATCGACGAATCTGCGGTCTTGACTTTTGCTACACTTCTTGCGATAAATGTGTCGCAAAAGCCATTTTCACCTGTAGATGTGGGGGAGGGAGGGGGGTTGGAGCGAAGGGGCGGAGCTATCAGAAGGACGAGGCTCGGGTGACTGGAGACTGCGGGGCTAACGGTTCATGTCGCTACCAGTCCGCTGACATGGCGCATCAATCAACGGTAAATGTTGCCCATTACTTGCCCAGTATTACTTTGAATATTATTATTGTGATTGAGGATTAAATCCGCTTTGAAGACCACCGTTTTATATTGTGCAGTTTAGCGGCAAAATAACATCAGTTAGCCAGCTAACGCTAGCTTTGTTGAGTTTATGCTAGCTAAACAAGTAGTGGTTGTAGTCTATACAGCAGTAATTCATATATTATAGCCTACTGCTTTGGCACTAACGGTTGATAACCGTTTATGAAAATAAAACCAATTGAACTGTACTGCAATAATGACAAGTTTTATAATTGTCTTTGGCTCCTGCTGTGTTTTTTTATCCATGCTATTTTCTATTTAGCTAACGTTGAAGTAGTGTATGTGAAATCAGCCTCACAATAACATGTGTGTATATTACAATTATTAATGTCATATTTCAAGATGATTACTTAGATATTACAATATGGTTGGTTGAGCTGGAGTTCATTATTGAGCTTACACGTTAACGTCACAGTCATCTGAAGAACGAACCCAAACCTTGTTGTTTTTATTAATTGTATTACAAATTGATATCAAACAGTAAACATTGGTAACACAATTTCCAAAGTTACAGTAAAATAAAAAGGACCCTGACTCGGACAATACACAATCCAACATGTTCAACAGAAGAGAATCAGTTATATTGTTTGTACACATGGTACTTTACATATATATCTGTTTGTTTAAAGTGTCCAGGTGATGCAGACAGGCTGGACCAGAGAGTGAGAGACATAACTGGACTCCTCGCAGCATCATACTGTACAAAGAATCAAGAAAGATATTGGTTTAAATGAATGAAGTATTGACTTGAATACACTGATATACATTCCATTAAACAATACTAAATACTAGATCACCTACACATCAGTTAAGTTGAGGGGTTTTTCCATGCAAAAAGTTACATTTAAATGTTAACAAGCAATACGACTTTGTCAGCTTTCTAATTTAATGTATTGAAGGCAAAGATATTTAACACATAGTGAGAACTGCTACTATTTATCTCTCAATATTGTCTGTAAAAAACGTGGTAAAAGTTATTCTTTCAGTGAGACAACAGAGCAAGCTTCTACAGTTGCACTACGTTTTGATATCAGTTAAATATTATTTTGATAATAACATATATTTCAATGTTGATGAATTTCATACTGTTCATTCATAATCTGATTACAATTAAAAAATAATTATATCAACAGCCCCATAACACACAAACACACCTCTTTAATAAATAACACACTTGTTCTGCAATAATGTTTTATGTTTCCTGTAATTTATGTTAGGAAAGGACTTGCCCGAAAGACACGACATATTCTCCTTCTCTGAGGGTCAAGAAGAACATCCAAGAGGAACATTAAAAGCTGATGTTATGAGATTTTAAGACCAGTACAGGACATTCACTAAGAAACTACTTGTATTGTGAAAACAAAGATCTGCACACCGAATATTTGTGTAGTCTATCAGGACCATCATTTGTTTGTGACGCTGCCTGCACCTCAGAGAAGGGGTGGTTATAGTCAGGCTTATAAAGTGTGGCGAAAAACATAGTCAGCTGATTGAATGCACCTATTTCCACATCTACACTCCATCAGCTGATTATTTCTATTTGCCTCACTTTATGAGCTTCACATCAATTGTGCCTTGTACCGCAGAGTTTGCAACTTCACAAATAAATGGGGCCAATCTTCAGTCAGATGTGAATGTGTAATCTAACATTTTCAGTAAGAATAATGGACAAAAGGAGTGCAAATACAAATACAATTTATTGAAATGTGAACCAAAAGTTAATCAAATGTTTTAAATAAAAAGCACATATGGACAGAAGTTGTAAACCTATTAAATGTATAAGTAAACACATTTAGTCAAATAACGTGACAGACTAGGCCTGTGCAGTTGGTATCAGCTTTGCCCAGCATGGGCTCCTCCATCAGGTCTGGTCCTCCTCGCTGAGGAAAGACCCTCAGTCCTCTCCAAACCAACAGACAGGACGTCCATCAAACGGAGGTTTCTCCCTGAAGTCTCTGCAGCCCTCTGGACACCACGCTGTCTCAATCCGTCCACACTGAATATGAGAGGGGAAAAATGAAAATAATAAATGCTTTCGACAATAAGAAATATAAAGTTGTTTAGATTGTCAATACTATTACTGTCACGATTGTCATGTTATGTCACGTTTGTAGTTTTGTCTGTGTTGGTGTTTTTCTTGTCTTTGGGTTTCCTGTTTTATTGTGTAAAGTGTTCACCCCCGTTTCCTGCCTGTCTGCTTTCTGTCTGTTTCCCTCCCTGATTACCCGATTGTGTTCACCTGTTGTCCTTGTGTTTCTCCTCCCCTGCCCAGCTGTGTCTTGTTCTGTGATTACCCTTCTGTGTATTTAGTCTAGTCTTCCCCCGTGTTCCATGTCGGTTCATTGTTTCCCCTCCATGTCATTCCATGGTCTGTGTTCCTTGTGCTGCTCGTTGGTGTTGTATATTTTGGATTCTGCCTTGTTTTGCCACAGCTTTAATTTATTTAATAAAGCTCGCTTTTCGTTACTCTGCATTTGAGTCCTACCTGCTTCACCCATTCGTAACAGAATGAACCGACCAAATTTGGACTCAGCAGATTTCAATGTTTTGGCCCCACAGGCGGAATGTCTTGGGTATTCTCTGGAGTACATTTTTTACACCTGGAAGAACGCCTCATCTAGACGGGGTAAAGAGGCTGCTTTGAAGGAGGCACGCCGGGAGGTTGCTCGCAAGCCCTGGCTCAGGAGCTTGTTGCCGGAGTTGCTACAAACCTTTTCAAGTAGCCCTGAGGAATTGGCACAAGCTTCTAACCCTTTCCTGGGATCCAACTACTGTCCTGTTGAATGTCCACAGAGTCTCCAAAAAGCCTCTAGGAGACGCAGGGCCAGGATTCCAGCCCGTGCTCCAACAGCCATGATCCCGGCTTCAGTTCCGGTTTCCACAGCCATGGATCCATGCACCAGTACCGGCCCGCAGAGCTATGTTTCCTTGCTCGAATACCTGGCCCACACAGCCATGCTCCAGGCTTCTGTTCCGGTTCCAGCGGCTCCAGTTCCAACCTCAGACCTTTTCTCAGGAACCCGTCTGGCGTTTGGAGGTCCACGGAGCCTCCAAAAGGAAAGATGCAAGGCCAGGATTCCAGCCCGTACTCCAGCGGCTCTGGCTCCAGTGCCGGTCCCAGCAGCCATGGTTCCGGCCCCAGCAGCCATGGTTCCGGCCCCAGCAGCCATGGTTCCGGCCCCAGCAGCCATGGTTCCGGCCCCAGTCCTGGTCCCAGCTGCCATAGTCCCTTCTCTAGTCCCTTCTCTAGTCCCTACTAAATTCCTTTCTCAAGTCCCTCCTCTAGTCACTTCCCTAGTCCCTTCTCCAGTCCCCCTTTTAGTCACCTCTCTAGTCCCTTCCCAAGTCCCTTCTCTAGTCCCTTCTCTAGTCCCTTCTCTAGTCCCATCTCCAGTTCCCTCTCGAGTCCCCTCTCCAGTCACCTCTCGAGTTCCATCTCTAGTTCCTACTCAAGTCCCGCCTCTAGTCAATTCCCTAGTCCCATCTCTAGTCCCTCCTCTAGTCACTTCTCCAGTTCCCTCTCGAGGTCCCTCCTCTAGTCCCTCCTTTAGTCCCTCCTCTAGTCCCTCCTGTAGTCCCCTCTCTAGTCCCTCCTCGAGTCCCCTCTCTAGTTCCCCTCTCAAGTCCCCTCTCGAGTTCCCTCCTCTAGTCCCTCCTCTTGTTCCTCCTCTAGTCTCTCCTCTAGTCCCCTCTGGAGTTCCATCTCTAGTTCCCCTCTCGAGTCACGTCTCAAGTCCCTACCCAATGTCCTGGTCCGTTGGAGGTTCCGCTGGGGGTCCTGCCAACTCCATGTCCTGTCCCGTTGGAGGCCCCGTCGACTACTCCTCTGCCGGGGGTCCTACCAATCGTATGTCTGTCCCGTTGGAGGTCCCGCCGTCTACTCTTCTGCCGGGGGTCCTGCCAGCTTCTTGTCCTGTCTCGTTGGAGGTCCCGCCGTCTACTCTCCTGCCGGGGGTCCTGCCAATCCTATGTCCTGTGCCGTTGGAGGCCCCGCCAACTACTCTCCTGCCGGGGGTCCTGCCAACCCTTTGTCCCGTCCCGTTGGAGGTCCCGTCGTCTGCTCTCCTGCCGGGGGTCCTGCCAGCTCCTTGTCCCATCTCGTTGGAGGTCCCACCGACTGCTCTCCTGCCGGGGGTCCTGCCAACCCTTTGTCCTGTGCCGTTGGAAGCCCCGCCGACTGCTCTTCTGCCGGGGGTCCTGCCAACCCTTTGTCCTGTGTCGTTGGAGTAACCGCCGACTACTCTCCTGCCGGGGGTCCTGCCAACTACCCTTCTGCCGGGGGTCCTGCCAACCCTATGTCCTGTGCCGTTGGAGGTCCCGCCGAATGCTCTCCTGCCGGGGGTCCTGCCAATCCTATGTCCAGTTCCTCTGGGGGTCCCGCCGACTGCTCTCCTGCCGGGGGTCCTGCCAATCCTATGTCCTGTTCCTCTGGGGGTCCCGCCGACAACTCTTCTGCCGGGGGTCCTGCCAACCCCTTGTCCTGTTCCGTTGGAGGCCCCGCCATCACCTGTCTCACAGGGGGTCCTGCCAATTACTGGTCCTCTTCCGTGGGGGATCCTGCCGAAGCCTGTCCCACTGGCTCCGGTTCCTGTTCGGCCGACACCGGGTCCTGCCCGGCCTCCGGAGCTGTCTGGTCTTCGCCCTCGAGCCCGGCCCCCTGAGAGCCGCGGTCTTCGTCCTCGGGCCCGGCCCCCTGACTCTTCCTGCCGCTGCTTTTGCCCTCATGCACGGCCCCCTGAGTTTGCCCGCTGTGGCCTTCGCCCCTTTTTGAACTTTGCCTTGCCCCCAGGCCGTCCACCCGAGACCCCCTCCTTGGTCTCTGCCTTGCCCCCGGGCCTTCCGCCCGAGACCCCGTCCTTGGTCTCTGCCTTGCTCCCGGGCCTTCCGCCCGAGACCCCCTCCTTGGTCTCTGCCTTTCCCCCGGGCCGTCCGCCCGAGACCCGTCCTCCAGACCCCCTCCACCCACCCTTTCTTGGCCCTAGTTATGTGTCCTCCCTCCGGTCCCCCTCCACCCACCCTGCTGGACCTTTTTTTGGGACGTCTGGGATCCGTCCCTTGAGGGGGGGGTTCTGTCACGATTGTCATGTTATGTCACGTTTGTAGTTTTGTCTGTGTTGGTGTTTTTCTTGTCTTTGGGTTTTATTGTGTAAAGTGTTCACCCCCGTTTCCTGCCTGTCTGCTTTCTGTCTGCTTCCCTCCCTGATTACCCGATTGTGTTCACCTGTTGTCCTTGTGTTTCTCCTCCCCTGCCCAGCTGTGTCTTGTTCTGTGATTACCCTTCTGTGTATTTAGTCTAGTCTTCCCCTGTGTTCCATGTCGGTTCATTGTTTCCCCTCCATGTCCTTCCACGGTCTGTGTTCCTTGTGCTGCTCGTTGGTGTTGGATATTTTGGATTCTGCCTTGTTTTTGCCACAGCTTTAATTTATTTAATAAAGCTCGCTTTTCGTTATTCTGCATTTGAGTCCTACCTGCTTCACCCATTCGTAACACCTTCATTGTAACAGTCGCGGGTACACTTATTATGAGGTTGATTTCACATACACTACTTCGACGTTAGCTAAATAGAAAATAGCATGGATAATTTACAAAGGCTTTAAAAACACAGCAGGAGCCCAAGACAATTATAAAACTTGTCATTATTTCAGTACAGTTCAATTGGTTTTATTTTCATAAACGGTTATCAACCGTTAGTGCCAAAGCAGTAGGCTATAATATATTAATTACTGCTGTATAGACTACAACCACTACTTGTTTAGCTAGCATAAACTCAACAAAGCTAGCGTTAGCTGGCTAACTGACGTTATTTTGCCGCTAAACTGCACGATATAAAACGGTGGTCTTCAAAGCGGATTTAATCCTCAATCACAATAATAATATTCAAAGTAATACTGGGCAAGTAATGGGCAAAACTTACCGTTGATTGACGCGCCATGTCAGCGGACTGGTAGCGACACGAACCGTTAGCCCCGCAGTCATCCGGTTCGACCTGACTGTGTGACTGACCCGAGCCTCGTCGTTCTGATAGCTCCGCCCCTTTGCTCCAACCCCCCTCCCTCCCCCATATCTACAGGTGAAAATTACTTTTGCGACACATTTATCGCAAGAAGTGTAGCAAAAGTCAAGGCCGCAGATTCGTCGATATATACTGCCACAGAGCAGATTCGTCAAGTTGTAATGACTGATTTGAGAGGTTGTAATAACCAAGTTGCAGTTGTAATGGAAAATATATTTAAAAAATATGTATTTTTCTGCAAGTGAACATTTCATCACTAAGTTCATTTTTTTCTTCTGTGACTTCAAATTTGGTTCACAGTTACGTGGATATTTTTTACAAGTGTACATTTGGTTCTCAGTTACGTGGATATTTTATACAAGTGTAAATGTATGCACATAAGCTCAGATTTATTTTCTGCAAGTGCTCACATCAGGTTTTACACGCTCTCGCATTTTGCACCATATCTACCTTCATAGAAGCCTCACATCTTGCAGACGAAGTTAGTGACCAGCTGGTGAACATGGTGGAGGGTAAAGCAACTAACAAGTTGGTTTTTGGAGACAAAAATAAAATCACAAATTCAATCATATGATAATGTTGCTCAGTAACTGCTCAATGTTTAAATAAGAATAAAACAATTGCCATATCATCTTAGACGTCTAATTTGTTTTGAAAACTGGTTTCTGCTAGCACAAAATTGCCCAAATCTTTTTTTGAATTTTTGCAGGGTTAATCTAAAAATGTTCATGGCCTTCAAAGAAACCAATGTTAACTGATGGGACATGAACCATAGCAAGAACTGTTCAAATTATTTGTATTTTGTATGGCCAACAATTTAGCTTTTCTATTAGACTTTTTGTGGTAGTTAAATATGTTGGTACTTCTGCAATTGCAAATTCCGACATCATTATTCGCAGAGTTGCAAGGGATCCATATTGAGGCTGCGGCCACACGAGGACGAAAACGGCTAAACGCATAGGATTAACGCAAACGCAATCGCAAACAAGCTTCCGTCCACACGCAATAGTTATCCGGATAGTGTCTGTCCACACGAGACCGCTCCGTTTAGCTCCAACCGCTGGAGAAGCTGCAGTACATATGCAGGAGCCTGTACGTGGCGCTGTAACTTCCTCCACAAAAGCAGCGAAGAAGCATGGTTGTCATGGGCATGGCCCTTCTGTTTATTCTCCGCGGTGGGGGCCGAGGGAACCGGGCGGAGTTGTTCGCCAGTCAACGTGTATTAAAGTTTAAATCTTCCGGACAAAATTATAAAAGTGCCGGTCAAAGGTCTTCTTTGTTATTTATTGAGCTTTAAAACAAATGAATAACGACTCTATATAATATAATAATAAAATACACGGAGCCTCTCTTTTTCCTCCCTCTCTTCGGACAGCGTCAGTGTCTGTCTCATGCAGCAGCTGATCCAGTAATGAGTGACACGGCCGACAGTAAAAATAAACATATTTATAACTAGTTTAGGTAGTTTGAGAGGTAATTAAAATAGCTAAGGGTGATGATCTGACTTGAAGTGTGTGTTTTGCTGCAGCGGGAGGACCTGCAGGTGAGCAGAGCTGCGTGTCTCCGTTCTGTCAGATTAGACTTCACTCGCGTTTAGGTCCATATCGAGAGAAAGATAAATAATCTGAATTCAGTGTGCAGTTTACTTTGACACGGGGGTGAGCAGCAGAGGTGGGGAGAGGCGGGGCTATTGCCTCATCATTATCAGAAAATTATCGTATAGGGCGTACACACGGAGCCATTGGACCCCCCAGAGCGTTGCGTATGCCGTTCTATCCACCTTGGGACCCGTTATCGTTTCCTCAGTCGTTTAGTGCCGTATTCGGTCGTCCTCGTGTGGCCGAACGGTCTATATGACACTAAACAGTAACGCAAACTACCGTTTTCGTCCTCGTGTGGCCGCAGCCTGAGACAAATAAAGTGATTTTAGGCACTTAAAAACAAGTTTATGTTTATTACTGCCTCCATTCTGCTCATTAGAAGAAAGACCAGTGGGGGGTCAAAAACACCCCCGGACCCTTTACCCTAATCCTACAAGATGAACATAAAACATCATTAGGGTTAGGGTTAGTCATTAGCATGTCAAGGAACTAATTCAGGTGTGGTTGCAGTTGATGTGGTGCATGACCTTGGCATGAAGCGACCAGATGGCTCAGCACAAACAACCAAACTGTGCTATGTATGTATCATTGGTCTGATCTGGAGCTAAACCAAGAAAAAGGAGATTAATATACTTTCAGCAACCTCTAAGGATCTTATAAAGGCACAGGGAAAGATAAAAAGCAGTGAGGTATCATTAAATTAAAAAAAGATTATTGCAATAGATCTTCACTGTCAATTCTTAGCAAGCATCCAACTGAAGACTTCATAGGTTTTGGTCATCCTAATTTGAGACACTGACAGTTATGACTAATAATTTATATTCATGGATGCAACAATATGGATAAAATAAAGTCAAATCAGGCATCTCGTTTGAAACAAGATAATTTAGTTTGTGCGATGTAAGTATCCATTTCCAGTTGATGTTAAGCAGAGTATGTAGTTCCCATGAATTGCAAAGCCTCAGATTTAGACACAAGATGTAAACAATGCTCAACTAAAGGGTTAGAGAACAACAAAACTAGAACAAATGGGTTAACTTAAAAAAGGCATGAGAAAGCAGGAAGTGGAGACTTTTGCCATTGTCATCAAAAAGACAAATATTGCATAGCAGGTGCAAGGGTGAGGAGGCTAAGGTCTAAAATAGGACAGCATTGTGGAAGAGGCAGTGTCATCATCAAAGAGAAGAAAAAGGGTGATCACACACATTTACAGGAGCAGGTAGCCAGGTGTGAGAAAGCAGTGTCTCAGGGAATGCAGGGTCAGTGGGTGAAAGAGAGGGGAATGTGGAGAGGATCAAACTCAGCTGGAGAAAGACAATACATTTAAATGAATAAAAGGAGATGCAGCTGGCAGTAGGATGTCTTTCTTCTACCCCAAATCTGAGTTAAATACTGGAATGGAAACTGGCTAATGTAACATTCCAAAATATACTGTCACACTATCATTCATTATCAGTTATTCACGTTTATCTAAAATGGAAGTTCTGTCTGTCCGTCTGTCTGTCTGTATGTGTGTGTGTCTGTCTGTCTGTATATCTGTCTGTCTTTCTGTCTGTCTATCTGTCTGTCTGTCTGTCTGTCTGTATGTCTATCTGTCTGTCTGTCTATCTATCTGTATGTCTATCTGTCTGTCTGTCTGTCTGTCTGTGTCAGGATTCTCATGTTTTGTCACGTTTGTAGTTTTGTATGTCTGGTTATGGGTATTTTCCTCCTGGTATATTGTCTGGTCTCTGTTCCCTGTGTTTTCATGTCTGTCGTTAGTTTCCCTGGTGTGTCTAATTTCCTGATTGTTTTCACCTGTCACTCCTTGTGTGTCTCCTGTGCTCATCAGTGTCAGCCCCGCCCCTGATTGTTCCCACCTGTGTCTAGTTACCCTGTGTTTAAATTCCCCTGTCTCCCAGTGTCGGTTCGTCTTGTGATTTGGCTTGTCCTCGGTGAGTGTTCTGTTCTGTTCTGTCTGTGTATATATAGCCTTGAAATAAAGGAATTATTTTTACTTTAATCTGCATTTGGGTCCTACCTGCTTCACACACCGTAACATTACGAACCAACCTTAAATATGGGCCCAGCAGATCCTTTTGAGCACGAGTTATTAGATTTGACTTTTTCTTTGGCTACCTGCTCTGATCAATGGATAGGAGTGATCAGGGTTCAGCAGCGAGATGCTGCTCTGGCAGAAGCAGTCCACCTTACACTGAGGAATCAAAGTTTGGTGAAATTCTTACCTGCCAGGATTTTGGATTACCTCACAATTTGTTTTCCCGATCCTGACAGACCCAGGTCTCCCAACTCCTGTTTTGACACCACACGCATTGGTGTGGTCCGTCTGGCGTCAGCCCCTGCTTCTCACCCAGTGTTTGCTACTGTCCAGGAGCCATTCGCTGGTACTCGTCTGGCCTTTGGAGGTCCACGGAGCCTCCAAACGGCTACTACAAAGGCCAGGTTGGCAGCACGAGCCCAAAGGGCCAGGGCCCCAGCAGCCATGGTTACGGACCCAGTTCTGGCCCCAGCAGCCATGGTTCCGTGCCCCAGTACCATCCCACATAGCCATGGTACCGTGCTCCAGTACCACCCCACACAGCCATGGATCCGTGTTCCGGTTCCCTGCCCAGCAGCCATGGTTCCGGCTCCAGTGCTGGTCCCAGCAGCCATGGTCCCTGCTCCAGAACCGGACTTTACAGCCATGTTTCCGGCTCCAGAACCGGACCTTTCAGCCAGGATTCTAGCTTCAATTCCGGCCCCAGTCCCGGTCTCCTCAGCCTTGGTTCCAGACCCAGATGTGGCCCCAGCTGCCACAGTCCCATCTCCAGTTCTCCCTCGAGTTCCCTCCTCTAGTCCCTCCTCTGGTCCCTCCTTTAGTCCCTCCTCTAGTCCCTCCTTTAGTCCCTCCTCGAGTCCCCTCTCTAGTTCCCCTCTCTAGTTCCCCTCTCGAGTCCCCTCTCGAGTTCCCTTCTCTAGTTCCTCCTCTAGTCCCTCCTCTAGTATCTCCTCCAGTTCCCTCCTCTAGTCCCTCCTTTAGTCCCTCCTCGAGTTCCCCTCTCGAGTTCCCCTCTCGAGTTCCCTTCTCTAGTTCCTCCTCTAGTCCCCTCTGGAGTCCCCTCTCCAGTCCCCTCTCCAGTTCCCTCCTTTAGTCCCTCCTTTAGTCCCACCTCTAGTCGCTCCACCAGTCCCCTCTCTAGTTCCCCTCACGAGTCTCCTCTCGAGTTTCCTTCTCTAGTTCCTCCTCTGGTCCCTCCTCTAGTCTCTCCTCAGGTCACTTTCCTAGTCCCTTCTCTAGTCCCATCTCAAGTCCCTATTGAAGTGCCGTTGGAGGTCCCGCAGACTACTCTTCTGCCGGAGGTCCTGCCAACCTCAGGTCCTGTGCCGTTGGAGGCCCCGCCGACTACTCTCATGCCGGGGGTCCTGCCGGCCCTTTGTCCTGTCCCGTTGGAGGTCCCGCCGTCTACTCTTTGTCCTGTGCCGTTGGAGGCCCCGCCGACTGCTCTCCTGTCGGGGGTCCTGCCAACCCTTTGTCCTGTGCCGTTGGAGGCCCCGCCGACTGCTCTCCTGTCGCGGGTCCTGCCAACCCTTTGTCCTGTGCCGTTGGAGGTCCCGCTGTCTACTCTCCTGCCGGGGGTCCTGCCAACCCTATGTCCTGTGCTGTTGGAGGTTCCGCTGTCTACTCTCCTGCCGGGGGTCCTGCCAACCCTATGTCCTGTGCTGTTGGAGGTTCCGCTGGGGTTCCTGCCAGCTCCATGTCCTGTCCCGTTGGGGGTCCCGTCGACTACTCTCCTGCCGGGGGTCCTGCCAACCCTGTGTCCTGTCCCGTTGGGGGTCTCGCCGACGACTCTTCTGCCGGGGGTCCTGCCAGCCCTAGGTCCTGTGCCGTTGGAGGTCCCGCCGACTACTCTCCTGCCGGGGGTCCTGCCAACCCTATGTCCAGTCACGTTGGGGGTCCCGCTGTCAAGTCTTCTGCCAGGGGTCCTGCCAACCCCTTGTCCTGTTCAGTTGGAGGTCCCGCCAGCACCGGTCTCGTCGGAGGTCCTGCCAACTCCTGGTCCTCTTCCGTGGGGGATCCTGCCGAAGCCTGTCCCACCGGCTCCGGTTCCTGTTTGTCCTCCGGAGCTGATTGGCCTTTGCCCCACCTTGGACTCTGCCTTGCACCTGGGCCGTCCGCCCGAGTCCCCCACCTTGGACTATGCCTTGCCCCCGGGCCGTCCGCCCGAATCCCCTTTCTCGGCTTCTGCCTTGCCCCCGGGCCGTCCGCCCGAGTCCCCCACCTTGGACTATGCCTTGCCCCTGGCCGTCCGCCCGAGTCCCCCTTCTCGGCTTCTGCCTTGCCCCCGGGCCGTCCGCCCGAGACCCCTTCCTGGTCCTCTGCCGTGCCCCTGGGCTGTCAGCCCAAGACCCGTCCTCCGGACCCCCTCCACCCACCCTGGTGGCCCTAGTTTTGCGTCCCTCCTCCGGACCCCCTCCGCCCACCCTGCTTGAGGTTTTGGACTTTTGTGTTTTGTTTTTTTTAGGGACGTCTGGAATCCGTCCCTTGAGGGGGGGGTTCTGTCAGAATTCTCATGTTTTGTCACGTTTGTAGTTTTGTATGTCTGGTTATGGGTATTTTCCTCCTGGTATATTGTCTGGTCTCTTTTCCCTGTGTTTTCATGTCTGTCGTTAGTTTCCCTGGTGTGTCTAATTTCCTGATTGTTTTCACCTGTCACTTGTGTGTCTCCTGTGCTCATCAGTGTCAGCCCCGCCCCTAATTGTTCCCACCTGTGTCTAGTTACCCTATGTTTAAATTCCCCTGTCTCCCAGTGTTCAGTGTCGGTTCGTCTTGTGATTTGGCTTGTCCTCGGTGAGTGTTCTGTTCTGTCTGTGTGTATATATAGCCTTGAAATAAAGGAATTATTTTTACTTTAATCTGCATTTGGGTCCTACCTGCTTCACACACCGTAACAGTCTGTATGTCTGTCTGTCTGTCCGTCTGTGTGTCTGTCTGAAGACCACCTCCACATAATGTTGTTCTGCTCGGGAGAAGTTTTTTTTTATGCGGCAGCCTCCATGTAAAGTTACGGGTTGAACACAGTATTTCCGGTCTCGACGTTTTCATAATAAAATGATCAAATGATTTAACAGTGATATCTGCAGTACTCATCAACTAAAAAACATCAGTTTATCCTTGTTAATTATACGACATGTATTGGTTTAAATTGTGTGCAATGCTTTTGTGTTTTTCCCATTTATTTAACAGGGACAGTGCACATTAATGAACATTTCTGTAAACGTGCCAGAGTTAGCCAAGAGGCTATTTTTGATCTGTAGTCCCTGGACAGATTTTAAAAGTCAACCTAAAACACATTTCATTTTAAACAAGTAAATACAATACATTTAAAACAAGCAACAGTCATTACTGGGATACTTAAATAAAACAATTTAAAATATAGAACATTAAAACAAAAGAACATGTTAAAACACAGGTGGTGGATTGTAAGGAGCAGAAGATTGGATCAGTGTTGGCAGAGCTGATTCCTCACTAACCAGGTTTTGAGTTGGGATTTAAATAAAGTGAATGTGGTCTGTTCTCTGATTGGAGGTGGGATCGAGTTCCATTGCTGAGCAGCTTTAACAGAAAATGAAGACTGACTGACAGAACTTTTTCTGAGTGGAATAATGTTAATCTCTTGTTACCCTAGTTGCAGTTGTGCGTATGTTAATAAACTGTCTAAGAGGAGGTGAGGTAAGGCCGTTGACAATCTTGTAAAAAAGGCAAGCATTTGCATGTTTAATGAGGTTTTCCCAGCTTAGCAAATTGTATTTTTGGAGTATTGGGCAGTGATGCGAAAAAACAGATTGTTTTTGTCCAGTATTTTGAGTGTTTGTTTGTACAATGACTTCAGTGGTTTTAATGTTGTTGTACTGGCATGTGACCAGGTAGTTAAACAGTAGGTGATGTGTGAGAGAACCATAGAGTGTGTGTACATTAGAGATGCCTCAATTGACATGTAATCTCTGGTGAACCTAAAATTCAACAGACTGAATTTTAGGTTCAGTCTGTTACAAAATATGTAAAAAATTACAGATTTTTTTAACCTGAGCCATAGGTTTTTCTCTTTCGATTCTGAGAGACACCTTTCTTTTTTCCGAGGTTTTGATAGGCTAAAACATGGATTATCTTAGCCGCAATGTATGTCAGGATATGGTGTTTATGCGATATGAAATTGAAAAAAAAATGTTATAAATAAAATAATACTTTATTCCGAGTGTTCTTGCTTTTCTCTTTGGAAGTCATCACATAACGGCATTGTAATACATGGTTCGGCTGCATTAAATATTACATATCTGCCGTAGATATTTATTTCTAGAGCCCTGATCAGAAGACCTTTTGACAAACTGTAAGAAATGCCGCCAAAACTGAATACGTGACGTGGATCATAAATACACTGAACAAAAATATAAATGCAACACTTTTGTTTTTGCTCCCATTTTTCATGAGATGAACTCAAAGATCTAAAACATTTTCTATATACACAAAAAAAACATTTCTCTCAAATTGTTCACAAATCTGAAAAAATCTGTGATAGTGAGCACTTCTCCTTTGCCGAGATAATCCATCCCACTTCACAGGTGTGGCATATCAAGATGCTCATTAGACAGCATGATTATTGCACAGGTGTGCCTTAGGCTGGCCACAATAAAAGGCCACTCTAAAATGTTCAGTTTTATCACACAGCACAATGCCACAGATGTCGCAAGTTTTGAGGGAGTGTGCAATTGGCATGCTGACAGCAGGAATGTCCACCAGAGCTGTTGCCCGTGAATTGAATGTTCATTTCTCTACCATAAGCCGACTCCAAAGGCGTTTCAGAGAATTTGGCAGTACATCCAACCGGCCTCACAACCGCAGACCCACGTGTAACCACACCAGCCCAGGACCTCCACATCCAGCATGTTCACCTCCAAGATCGTCTGAGACCAGCCACTTGGACAGCTGCTGCAACAATCGGTTTGCATAACCAAATAATTTCTGCACAAACTGTCAGAAACCGTCTCAGGGAAGCTCATCTGCATGCTCGTCGTCCTCATCGGGGTCTCGACCTGACTCCGGTTTCGTCGTCGTAACCGACTTGAGTGGGCAAATGCTCACATTCGATGGCGTCTGGCACGTTGGAGAGGTGATCTCTTCACGGATGAATCCCGGTTTTCACTGTTCAGGGCAGATGGCAGACAGCGTGTGTGGCATCGTGTGGGTGAGCGGTTTTCTGATGTCAATGTTGTGAATCGAGTGGCCCATGGTGATGGTGGGGTTATGGTATGGGCAGGCGTATGTTATGGACGACGAACACAGGTGCATTTTATTGATGGCATTGTGAATGCACAGAGATACCGTGACGAGATCCTGAGGCCCATTGTTGTGCCATTCATCTACGACCATCACCTCATGTTGCAGCATGATAATGCACGGCCCCATGTTGCAAGGATCTGTACACAATTCCTGGAGGCTGAAAACATCCCAGTTCTTGCATGGCCAGCATACTCACCGGACATGTCACCCATTGAGCATGTTTGGGATGCTCTGGATCGGCGTATACGACAGCGTGTTCCAGTTCCTGCCAATATCCAGCAACTTTGCACAGCCATTAAGGAGTGGACCAACATTCCACAGGCCACAATCAACAACCTGATCAACTCTATTCGAAGGAGATGTGTTGCACTGCGTGAGGCAAATGGTGGTCACACCAGATACTGACTGGTTTTCGGACCCCCCCCAGACCCCCCCAGTAAAGCAAAACTGCACGTTTCAGAGTGGCCTTTTATTGTGGCCAGCCTAAGGCACACCTGTGCAATAATCATGCTGTCTAATCAGCATATTGATATGCCACACCTGTGAGGTGGGATGGATTATCTCGGCAAAGGAAAAGTGCTCACGATCACAGATTTTTTCAGATTTGTGAACAATATTTGAGAGAAATGGTTATTTTGTGTACATATGTAGCACCTCATTTCAGACAGATTGAAACGCGAGGGCCGTGGCCGGCACGGAGTCTGCCCTCGCTCAAGGGAAAACCTCCAGCGTGACTTGAGACCGCCCCCTTGATAAATAAATGTAATTATAATGAAGCCAGCTGCATTGGATCATTGATCCACCAGGGGGTGCAGTGGGGTTCCACACTGGAGCTCATGTGAAATAAACTCTGATACAGTACGGTCGATTTATGTCTGGTAGGCTACTACTGTATAGCGGATCTTTGTTAAGATCCATATGTCACGGATAGGATCATACTCTGTGCTAAATAAGAGACATGTAATCATTTAGGCTACCAAACATCACCATGTTTTTATTTAATGTTGGTTAGGCCACAACTACTGCACAAAAAACATCAGGAAGCTCGCCGGCTCCAAAAAGGAACGGGAGGAAATGCTCTCATTTTTTTATTCTAATTTAATGATCATCTTCACCACGATCATTTATGTTTATATTCGCCGAATTGACATGAAAGCACTGACAAATATTAATATACTGTAGTCAACTTCATTAAAACGTCATTAATGTGCCTAAACTCTGTAATTCACTAAAAATATTTATATTTTAATGGAGCCTCGTCAGGCAGATCAGGGTCCCGACACGTAGCGGAGGGATCTTGAGCTGCATGAAGGATGTTATTTTCCCCATAATGACCAAGTCGCTGCACATTATCCCGCTTATTACATGGCCACATTCTCAACAAAGTAATGACATGACTCCCAATATTAATTGAAATACTTTTATGGATTTAGAAAATGTTTTTGTTGATTTAAAAAATAGTTGTATGTATTGATTTAAATTTACATGCATCCGCTAAGAAAAATAGTCCGTTGTTACCGTTTTTTAAACACTCTGAATGAAACGGCAGCTCTCAGCTGTGTGTTTACACACCTAATGGCCCATCAGGCACAGCTCTCTCTCCCCCCCCTGATCTTACAGCTACACCATTGTTTGGTTTCCATGGTAGCGCGTCTCTTTAGTAGCGCGCGCAACTGAAAGTCTGAGAGGGTGAGCATTGTTCACAGAAAACAGAACAAGAATCGACAACTCCACCCTCTGCTCACTCCTTTCCTGTACAATAGAGGTCCAGCCAGGCACAACAGTGCACTTCTCTTTCCCGCACTACTGTGGCAGACCATGGGGCTGGGTCAGCCACTAACATATTCATATTCATATTCACGCTTTTCAACATCAGGAAGATACGTCCCCAGCTGACCCAGAAATCGACGCAGGTTCTGGTCCAGGCTCTCGTCACCTCACGCCTAGACTACTGCAACTCCCTCCTGGCTGGTCTACCTGCATGTGCCATCCGACCTCTGCAGCTCATTCAGAATGCAGCGGCTCGTCTGGTCTTCAACCTTCCTAAATTTTCCCACACCACTCTGCTCCTCCGCTCCCTTCACTGGCTTCTGGTAACTGCTAGAATTCACTTCAAGACACTGGTACTTGCGTACCATGCTGCGAATGGATCTGGCCCTTCCTACATCCAGGACATGGTTAAACCGTACACCCCAGCGTGTGCACTTCGCTCTGCATCAGCCAAACGACTCGCTGCACCCTCGCTGCGAGGGGGACCCAAGTTCCCATCAGCAAAAACACGTGGGTTTGCTATCCTGGCTCCAAAATGGTGGAATGAGCTCCCCATTGAAATCAGGACGGCAGAAAGCTTACACACCTTCCGGCGCAGACTGAAAACTCATCTCTTTCGACTCCACTTCGAGCGATAGAATGACTATCAAAGAACTGCTAACAGAGCACTTATATACTAATAAAGGACTGGCTTATCTAAAGCCAGTTGAGTAGCACTTGAAATGATTGGCTCTATGAAACCTGATGTACTTATATGATTCTGTTTTCCTCAAGGTTGTGTCTTCCTGGTCGAATGTACTTATTGTAAGTCGCTTTGGATAAAAGCGTCAGCTAAATGCAATGTAATGTAATGTAATATTTCTCTTCTCAAAAAGAGAAATATGAACGTTAGTTTTTAACTGCAATGATCAAATAAAGTCAACATTTCACAGTGTTTACAAACATTGACTATACCGTTCACCAGCCCCACCCCCCTATGCCTATGTATGTTGCGAACTCTTTGTTTAAAACTAATTGGCCATCGGAATGTCTTTGTGCCAACCCCCCCCACCCCCCGTGAGATCTCTTCTCCAGCTGTCTGGTTTGTGTTCGCATATTTATGCTGTCGCAGTTCCTGTTGTTTCTATCACGCATTGCCGGTATGAAAGAGTCTATGCCTAATAAAAGTGAAAAACAATGAACAAGACTTAACGTATTAATAATAATTAATTATATTTATTCCGTTTGGATGTACGATTTTTGACTTTGTTTAGAGCAGTGATCTTCTCTTCCTCTCCGCAGCAGAGAGCTAAGCGCTGTCAGACCGGACCTAACCCTGAAAAGTATTATCATCTGAAAGTAAAATTAATCATTATGTTATTAGTATTAATTACATATAAGTATTTTTACAACTTGTATTTAGAAATACTCCGTTGTAATTATTGATGCATAAATGTGTTCATCCATTCAATGTGGCATCTGCTATAATTGGGTTAATGTATGATATTACGTAATAATACAATACATTATAATATATGATATTATAATTACATGTTAGTTTTATTACTTTCTTATTTCATAGAAACGTATCAAACATGTAATTAAAGAATGGTGATATTCACAGTGATAGATGTTAAGGACTAACGTTTATAATAAATAGCCTAGCATTTATCCATATTCATAATAATATTTATATATTCAACAACAACTTTAAATGTAAAAGGTTCATAAAATAAAAACACAACACCGTCATTGAAAGTTACACTCAGTTGACTTGTATGTTCAACTGCTAAATGTGTTACTGATCAAAAAGGGCTTCTACCTAATTACCTTAAATAAACTCATTAATCACGTAAAATGATAAAATACGGCGAAAGTTATTAAAATATATGTGCTTCCATTGTTCATACTTTTGAAATATATTTGTATTAACTTTATATCATCGTATCTCCGTGTTTACTGGGTCTTTCTGCATGAAACAAAGACTGGCATATACTTTCAAGCCAGTACTTGTCCGGACTGTTGTTTTTATGCGGCACCGGCTTGAACAGGTCATGTGATCACTGATCTGATCACGCCGGCATTATTCTTATCATTCTTTATGAGCGCAGTAGCCTAATGGTAAGGTAGTCTATCTAGCCTACTTATTTATTTATAAAGTGGAGACAAGGCAGAAATCCTACAATGAAGCGGGACAGTGTTCTCCGTGAGATCCAGAAACTAAAACTAAATTCTATTCAAATTCCAATTCTTGACGGGAAGAGCGGTGTAAATGGGTGGCATATGCATTTGAAAATAAATAGTAATCACACAGTTATCATACAATAGGCTTAAACAAATATAGCTCCACACCCCTGGCCAAAATGTCCTTAAAATGAAGTCCGAGTTCGACATTTGAATTCATGTCCTGCCAACACTGGCAGGACAGAAGGCGACACGCCCGTTCTAAGCCGTGTCCCTCACTCCTCACATCCCAAGCTGCATCCCCAAAATGTGTATTATGTTGTTACATCTTTTCAGATGTTATGTTTCAGTTGTGCTCTTGATAAGCCATTAAAAAAGTAAAAACACGTTCAGTTTCCTTTTGCTTTTTGTGTCTCCTGTACACCAAAACATACCCATCTGTGATGGGTACGTTTTGGTGTACAGGAGACAGTCGTTTTACTGTATTCAGTAATCAGTAACTGATTACATTTACAAAGTAACCCTCCCAACCCTACACATTTTTCTTGGATTTTTTAACACCATAGTCCCTAATATATTTGTAGAAAGGCAGGAAATTGAATTAAATCGGAAAATGTTTTAATTGTGTTTCGTGTGTGTGTGTGTGTGTGTGTGTCCCACTTCTCAAACCAAAGTTACACCCTTGGATTTTAAACAAAGTCAAGACCTGTTTTTTAAATGAAATCTGACGGCAGGCTCTGATCACCTAATGATAAATGCGCCACACCTAATCGCCGGCCATTCAGCCACAGCTCCCTCTATGCAAATTACCTCCCACTACTATGAAAATAGTGGGAGGGCTTAACATTCCCAGCCGCTGGGATCCGTTTGGTCTTTGGCAGGAAGCTGTTGGCTGGAGTCTGTTCTAGAGTGCTACATCTGTATATAGAAAATGTTTTAGATCTTTGAGTTCATCTCATGAAAAATGGGAGCAAAAACAAAAGTGTTGCATTTATATTTTTGTTCAGTGTATATTAACAATTAAACAACATCTTCCATTTCTTTTCACACAATACGTCTCCTTGCAGTATCAACACTAATTCCGTTGACTTTTAAATTTGATCCAATTGGTAGATAGGTTATATTTACACCATAACGGTGCACAGCTGATGGAAATATATTATTTACTGAACTACCTTTCCAACTCCTCATGCGGTTGACTGTTACAGGTCCATACAGGTTCATGGTACAATGCATAAGCTTCAAATCCAGAGACTGAAACTGTATTTTCCTTTACGGCCCGTCCACACGGCGGCGTGCGTTGAAGCTTCAACGCTTCTGCCCATTCACTTCACGTTTCGTTTCGCCGAACAGCATTGTGGGAGCGAAGGGGGTATGGACCCGGGGCCTGGACCCGTCCAATTCCAGTTTTGGAAAGTCTACCGTGGTTCCATTCCATTTCATAAAGCTGTTTGACGCTCAGCGTAACCTTGTCGCACTGCCACTCCAACATCCAATCACAGGGCTTGATGACTAATCACGGGGTTTGTAAAGCAAGGCGGATGTTGTAGTCCCAAACGATAGCTGGGGATTCTGGGTAGTGTAGTGTCTTCGGAAACTGTAGTGTTAACTCCGAAAAACAATTTGTTTCTCTGAATCGAAGGTTAAAAACACAAAAGCATTGTACAAAATTTAAACCAATCAATATTGTGTAATTAACAAGGATACACTGATGTTTTTTAGTGGATGAGTAATGCAGATATCACATTTGACAGTGAGGGGAATATATCCGGTTTTATTATGAAAACTTCGAGACCGGAAAAACTTTTTTCACCCACGCTAACTTTACATGGAAGCTGCATACACGTTATCCTGGCGAGACCTCAAATCATCTTCGTAATATCTATCAAACTGTAGATCCTACACATCGAATGGACGTAGATTCTAAGAGTACAATATACACTTATCGCCAGAAATAGAATAAAAAATCATTTTCAATGCCAAACTATTCCACAATTTAGGATTTTCCAGAGAAAAGGTTATTTGTGAATAAACGTCCCTCCGGAGCGTTTGCAATGAACGGGCCGGGAGCATGTTGTTTCTTACACGACCACTAGAGCACCTCTAGTGGTCGTGTAAGAAACAACATACACTTTAAAACGTTTCTCTGGGTCGTAATAAGGGCATGAACAATCGGCCTATATGGTCGTCTTTTGTAGGAGGACAGGCTGGTATTTTAGCAAAGTACTATACTTGTCACAGTTTGCTTTCTCACTCACCTATTTTCTGCATTAACTTTCCTTAGTCACCTGGTAGTCACACCCTGTCTCTCTCTCACTCTGTTGCACCCATCAGCTCCATTAGTATTTAGGCCCACTTCACTTTCACCTCAGTGCCAGATCGTACTTTGCAGCATGCCAGTCTTTCCCGCATTACCCTTCAGATTGCTCTCCCGGTTTCGACCCTGCCTGTCCCTGACCAGCCTGCCTCGCCTGCTCCCTGACCCGTGCTGTACCTGCGACTCCCGTCCTGCTTTCTCCTGGAACCCTCGCCTGTCCCTGACCAGCCTGCCTCGCCTGCTCCCTGACC
Organism: Pseudochaenichthys georgianus; assembly: GCF_902827115.2. Taxonomy (NCBI): domain Eukaryota; kingdom Metazoa; phylum Chordata; class Actinopteri; order Perciformes; family Channichthyidae; genus Pseudochaenichthys; species Pseudochaenichthys georgianus. The sequence goes on from NC_047510.2 coordinate 11,808,342, forward strand.
CGTGCTGTACCTGCGACTCCCGTCCTGCTTTCTCCTGGAACCCTCGCCTGTCCCCGACCAGCCCTTTGCCTACTATCTGCCGTTTTGTCTCCTACCAGCCTATTGCCATCAATAAAGCTGATTACCGACTATCCCTGGTTTCCCGTGTTCTGCACTTTGGTCCTCAGCTCGATTGTGACAGAACGATCTGGCCAGAAATGGACCAAGCAAACACCGGGTCTCCTAGAGACCGCTTTGAAAGGGTTGAGGATGCCATCCAAAGACAGGAGGTCACGATAGCTACCTTAGCTACCGAGACCCACCAGACAACCTCAACCCAGGGACAAATGCTGGATTACCTTACCTCCCAGATGCAACAGATGGGCGCCACGGTACAACAGCTAACTGCTACCATGGTTGCTACCGCCCCTCCGCCCGCAGCTCCGATGCCCGCTCCAGCCCCGGGCCCGACGGGATACGCTCCGGAGCCTCGTGTGGGAACGCCGGAACGCTACGCTGGTGAGCCGGAGGGATGCAGTCCTTTTCTCACAAACTGTTCCATATTGTTTTCACTGCAGCCCCACACCTTCGCCTCCGAGGCGGCTCGTGTAGCTTTCACCGTTAATCATCTGACGGGAAGAGCCCGGTTATGGGGAACTGCAGAGTGGGAGCAGCAGACGTCAGCCTGCGCCTCTTTTGCTGCATTTTCCGCGGAGATGCGGAAGGTGTTCGGTTCCGTTCGTCTGGGTCCCGACGCTGCCGGGGGTCTGCTGAGTTTGAGCCAGGGTTCCGGCACGGTGGTGGATTACGCTCTTGACTTCCGCACCAGCAGCCGCCGCAGCAGCTGGAACGAGCCGGCGCAGTGTGACGCATTTCTGAGAGGATTAGCGGATTATATGAGAGATGAGCTGGTTTCCTATGATCTCCCTGCTTCCTTGGATGGGTTGATTGAGCTCACCTCTCGGATTGACAGACGAATCCAGACCCGGAGAGGAGAGCAACAGACGCGAGCAACTTCCGGTTTCTGGGAGATTTCGACTTCCGGTTTCGGCGGAGAATTCCCATTCCTACTCTGACTCACGGTACGGGGAGGCCGAGCCCATGCAAGTGGGTCGTACCAGTCTTACCTCTGGGGAGAGGGAGTTACGTCGAAGAGGTAATCTTTGCCTTTACTGTGGTCAGGCTGGACATATGGTTTCCCGTTGTCCGGTAAAAGGCAGAGCTCATCAGTAATGGGGAGTATACTGGTGGGCCAAACCTCTGAGCTGATCCCCAATCTAAGACCCTTGTGCCATGCTCAACTCCTCCTGACAGGCAAATCTCAGGCTCTGGCTGTGTTTATCGACTCCGGATCAGATGTCAGCATCATTGACGAGGAGCTCGCACTACAGCTGGGCATCCAACAGGTTCGGTTGCTCCAGCCGGTACCGGCTAATGCTTTGGATGGTCACCTACTGGGAACAGTGACACACCAGACGACGCCGGTACATATGCTCATGTCGGGGAACCACCATGAGACAATCCAGTTTCATGTGCTACGGTCCCCCCAAATCCCTCTGATTTTGGGCTATCCGTGGCTCCGCCGCCACAACCCAAACATTGACTGGGCAACTGGGTCTATCTTAGGTTGGAGTTCCTCCTGTCATCAGGTTTGCCTCAAGCAGGCTTCCGCACCTCAACTATCTGTGGATATGAACCTGGTTCCGGATGTTACTGGGGTTCCGGCAGAATATTTGGACTTTAAGGAGGTTTTTAGCAAGGCTAAGGCGACATCTCTCCCACCTCATCGGCCCTATGACTGCGCCATTGAGCTACATCCAGGAGCAGTTCCACCCAAGGCCCGGTTGTACTCGCTTTCGGCACCAGAGAGGAAGTCCATGGAGGCTTACATCAATGACTCTCTGGCTGCAGGAATTATTCGTCCTTCCACATCACCCGCAGGAGCAGGTTTTTTTTTTGTGGCGAAGAAGGACAAGACCCTGAGACCCTGCATTGACTATCAGGGCCTGAACGACGTCACGGTGAAGAATCGTTATCCCTTGCCACTCATCTCGTCAGCATTCGAGTTACTACAGGGGGCTACAATCTTCACTAAGCTGGATCTACGAAACGCGTATCACCTGGTACGAATCCGTGAGGGGGACGAATGGAAGACCGCCTTCAACACCTCTTCAGGACATTACGAGTACCTGGTGATGCCATTTGGACTTACCAATGCCCCTGCAGTCTTCCAAGCATTGGTGAATGACGTACTCCGGGACATGTTGGATCGTTATGTTTTTGTTTATCTGGATGACATTTTGATCTTTTCAAGGAACCTCAAGGAACACGTCCATCATGTCCAGACGGTCCTCCAGAGACTTCTGGAGAACTCGCTGTTCGTCAAGACAGAGAAGTGCGAGTTTCACACTTCCTCGGTCGCCTTTCTCGGCTACATCGTGGGTCAAGGAAGTGTGGAGATGGATCCTTCTAAGGTTTCTGCGGTTACTTCGTGGCGGGTCCCTGATTCCCGGAAGGAGCTGCAGCGTTTCCTGGGATTTGCCAACTTTTACAGACGGTTCATCCGTGGCTACAGCACCGTGGCCGCCCCGCTCACCGCCCTGACCTCGTCCAAGGTGACGTTCCGATGGTCCCCTGCAGCCGAGGAGGCTTTTCAGGACCTCAAGGGCCGGTTTACATCGGCTCCTATCCTGCAGGTACCAGATCCTGCTGGTCAGTTGGTGGTGGAGGTGGATGCTTCTGACGTTGGGGTGGGGTCCATCCTGTCGCAACGTTCTGGGGAGAACCAGAGGCTCCATCCCTGTGCTTTCTTTTCGAGGAGATTGAGTCCGACGGAGAGGAACTATGACGTGGGGAATCGGGAGCTTCTAGCAGTCAAGTTGGCATTGGAGGAGTGGCGACACTGTCTTGAGGGGACAGAACAACCATTTCAGGTTTGGACCGACCATAAGAACCTGGAATACATCAGGTCGGCCCAAAGACCGAATCCCCGACAAGCCAGGTGGTCGTTATTTTTTACCCGGTTTAATTTGTTCCTCTCCTACCGCCCGGGCTCCCGCAACGTTAAGGCCGACGCTTTGTCCCGGCAGTTCGAGAGGGGGGGAGACAACTGGGGTATTCCGGACACTATTCTCCCTGCTCCTCGGGTGATCGGCGTCCTCACTTGGGAGATTGAGGAGAGGGTTAAGACCACTTTGGTGGACCAACCCGGTCCGAGTTCTTGTCCTCTCAACCGTTTGTTTGTGCCTCAGGTTTTGAGGGCTGAGGTGCTTCAGTGGGCTCACAGATCCAGACTTTCCTGCCACCCTGGAATTCAACGTACCAAGGGGAGGGTTCTAGAACGGTTCTGGTGGGCCACGCTGGAGGCTGACACTCGGGAGTTTGTGAACGCCTGTCCTGTGTGCAATTGGCACAAACCATCTCATCAAGCGCCAGCGGGACTCCTTCATCCATTACCGGTCCCACGTCGCCCTTGGTCACATATTTCATTGGACTTTGTGACTGGTCTACCACCGTCCCACGGACATACTGCCATCTTGACGGTGGTAGATCGGTTTAGTAAGATGGCTCATTTCGTACCCCTGCCTAAGATCCCGTCAGCTAAGGAGACGGCAGAACTGATTCTTATCCACGTTTTTCGCATTCACGGACTGGCGACTGATGTGGTTTCTGACCGGGGGCCCCAGTTCATCTCTGTGTTTTGGAGGGAGTTTTGTGAACTGATCGGGGCGACGGTCAGTCTCACCTCCGGATTCCACCCACAGGCCAATGGCCAGACCGAACGGAAGAATCAGGAGATGGAGACCACTCTCCGCTGCATGGCTTCCGATCATCCCACAACCTGGTCAAAACAACTCCTGTGGGTGGAGTATGCCCACAACACCCTCATCAGTTCCGCTACTGGTCTTTCCCCTTTTCAGTGTGCATACGGTTTTCAACCCCCATTGTTCTCTGCATTGGAGAAGGAGGTTACCTGCCCGTCTGTCCAGGCTTTCATCAGACGTTGTCGGAGGACTTGGAGGCAGGCTCGAACAACTCTGCTTCAGTCTGCTAACCGGTACGCCACATCAGCGAACCGCCGACGCACCAAGGCACCTGTGTACCAGGTAGGCCAGAGTGTGTGGCTTTCCACTCAGAACATTCCCCTTCGGGTGGAGTCTAAAAAGTTAGCACCCAGGTCTATTGGACCCTTCGAGATTGTCAAGGTCATTAACCCCGCAGCAGTTCGACTGAGTTTGCCCCGGAACATGAAGATCCATCCCACCTTCCACGTTTCCAGGATTAAACCGGTCCGGGAGAGTCCTATGATTCCCGCCGCCCCTCCACCACCACCCCCTAGGATGATCGATGGGGGCCCTACCTACACCCTTCGTTGTCTACTCCGTTCCCGTCGCAGAGGAAGAGGGGTTCAATATTTGGTGGACTGGGAGGGCTATGGTCCCGAGGAAAGGCAGTGGATTCCTGCTCGCCATATCCTCAACCCTCAACTCATCCGAGACTTCCACCTGCGTAACCCGGAGCAGCCTTCTAGGACCCACGCTCAACCAGGCGTTAAGCCAGGGGGCATTCGTCCGCTACAGACCAGAGGCTTCGTCGAGGGGGAGGGGGAAGCGTCATCAGTCGAGGAGGACGAGGATTTCCAGGAGGGAGAAACCGAGAGAGCATTCTCAGATGAGTATTAGCCTTTCCCCATACCTCCACCTTCCACCCTTTGTCTGTAAGGTTTTTGTCTATTCTTCTTAGATATATATATATATATATATATAGTTTTTCTTTTTTTTTTCTCTTTTTCTCCTAGAAATTTTCTTAGACGTCAGGAGCCGTCCATTAAGGGGGGGGTTCTGTCACAGTTTGCTTTCTCACTCACCTATTTTCTGCATTAACTTTCCTTAGTCACCTGGTAGTCACACCCTGTCTCTCTCTCACTCTGTTGCACCCATCAGCTCCATTAGTATTTAGGCCCACTTCACTTTCACCTCAGTGCCAGATCGTACTTTGCAGCATGCCAGTCTTTCCCGCATTACCCTTCAGATTGCTCTCCCGGTTTCGACCCTGCCTGTCCCTGACCAGCCTGCCTCGCCTGCTCCCTGACCCGTGCTGTACCTGCGACTCCCGTCCTGCTTTCTCCTGGAACCCTCGCCTGTCCCTGACCAGCCTGCCTCGCCTGCTCCCTGACCCGTGCTGTACCTGCGACTCCCGTCCTGCTTTCTCCTGGAACCCTCGCCTGTCCCCGACCAGCCCTTTGCCTACTATCTGCCGTTTTGTCTCCTACCAGCCTATTGCCATCAATAAAGCTGATTACCGACTATCCCTGGTTTCCCGTGTTCTGCACTTTGGTCCTCAGCTCGATTGTGACAATACTAAGTCCTTGAGAGCAGACCTGTTCCCTTTTAAAACAAGCTGGATGGCCCAGAGGCAAATTTCCAAAAAACTCTCGAAGCTTAACTAGCAAGCTAGCTAATGGAAGCAGCTTGATATGTGATTTCAGCTGACAAAATCCATGTTTGCTCTCCTGAAATGAGAAGCCTATACTTTTGTCAGTCTGTATCTGAAATCAAGGACACATTGTTTTGAAAATGATAAAGAATTGTGGGTATATCTTTAAAATGTGGTCTTTATTTAACAGTAAATATAACAGGTCTAACTGTATTACATGTTCCTCTTTGCAGTATTACTATCAAGGGCTGTTACAATATACTTGACATGCTATGTCAGTTAAGGGGAAAATGTTTTGCATTCTCGCAGGCTCCTCACTTCTCATTCTGAAAAAACATCAATTATGTTACTGTTTAATGCTGCAGATCCACATCAGCTGTCAGTTTGCTGTCTTGTTGGTTCAGGGTTAGATTTGACAGATAACTTGATGAACTGTTGATTTGACAATATTTCAAAGTAGGCTACTCCCTATGTACAAACAATTTTTAAACGGCATGCAGAGGATTATTGTTCCTCATAAATTAAAAAAATGTCTGGTTTACTGTGTAATTGAAAATATATATTTAGTTCTTCAAATGCTCTGGCAGAAGGTCTTTATCTTTTTCTTTTTAGCGAAGCATTCACTGTGGCCACAAGGGGTAATTAAAGGAAAGATGGCAAATTGAATTTCCTTGATGTTTTAAGATTCTCTTGAGTCAGTGTAATCAGTTTATCAGTGTAATCAGTGGAGCCAGTTGGTGTAAATATACCATTGTTGCAGTCAACTCTTATTTTTTAGACAGAATGTTTTATGTTCCTCTTCTTGTAATAACAGCATTATTACAGTGTGGAAATAGTCAGTGTTTTGGGAATTTTAATACAAATATTAAAATTCAAGCATGACAAGTGAATTTCACATTAATATTTAATTCATTGTTTAATGAAAAAGAAGAACCCTGTGGCAAATGGGAATTAAACCTCACAACTAAGATGTAACCGGCCGACACAGTGATTGATTACTTCTGCCTAGTTGACCTCAGGCTGATCAAGAAATACTGGAATATTGTGAGAATGTTTTTATGGTTAATTAGTTATTCAGAACCACTCCTAACACTACAATGAGTTTATTTAGATGATAGATCAGAATACATTTTCAAAACTTGTTAGAACAAATATTATGACTGAGGCAAAGGTGCTGAGCCAAATCTGACACCACAATATCACTGTTTCATTGTAGCCTACTGTATCTGTGACACTGTATCTAAGCACACCCCTCCAGAAGTAACTCATGTGGAACTCTGACAAAAAGAGTCGTAATTAATGGTTGGCAAACATGTAATGTATGCATGTCACTTGTTTTGTGTAAAAACAATTGGCAGTATGGTTGGCATACACCACAGATAATGACATAATTAAAAAAAGATTAGGAAGAAAATACGTTTTAAGAGGAATAACATATTGTTTCTTGTTTCTTTTTCTTGAAAAAGGATGCCAATAGTTGCTCTTAAGTTTAAGTTGTATTCCCCTCATTGTGTCAACTAAACGTTTAGATATTATTCATATTAAAACACAGTACAAGACACAAAGTCAAAAACCAATTACAACTGTATCCATGTTGGTAAATAATTACAAGGCCTCCTCCCCGGAGCCGTAATATACAAGGCTTTTTCTTTGATTATTTTTTTTACAAGTGGTTGCAAAGCTGCATCCCTGTTTAATTTTAGGAAGATAGAAAGGAGGGGGGCTTTTAATCCACCATGGACCCACTTCACTGACCTCGAACAAAGAGCAATAAATGCATGAAACAGATGAGGATAGGTTGTTATTCGTCTTTTCGACCCAGGACTTCAATAAACCTTAAAGCTATCCAGAGCTTTGGTCAATCTTTTCCTGCTCAGCCATCCATTCTCTGGGTAACTGGCGGCACAAAAGAGGAAGAATTATTTTAGTGATGTTCATTTTTGTATGTATACTTGCCCTTTGTGAGCAGTTTAATTAGTGGTAACAAGTGCGGAAACGACGCAAACAACCTTTTAGAGCCTGAGATATAGCAGTTAAAGAATGGAGACATGCTGAGAGCTACAGAAAGAGAAAGAGAAGATTACGTAATCAAACTTACATTTATATATATAAATCATTTTTTGTTACAATATAAATCATTTTGAAAAAGGGCCTACAGCTTATGATTCCAGCTGTTGTGTTAAAACTGGGTTCCTATGTAACATATTGACATCACTAACACTTGTGCTTCTATCGGCTTCTGCTCCAACACATTGTACATGATAGGCTAAGGGGTGGGACATTTCCGACACATGAATAAGCAGTTGACCAATCACAACAGAGTTGACTAGCTAACCAATCAGAGCAGACTGGGCTCTGGTTTCAGACAGAGGGTGAAAAGAGGTGCTGCAGCACAGGCAGCATGAGAAAAATAAAGACCTCTTTGAACATTAAAGCATGGACATATCTCACAGTAGAAGCACTAAATACAAATATCAACATGAGAGTGAGCATAATATGTCCTCTTTAAACCTTGAATGCAGTCTACTTCAAAAGTGTGGACAAATGGCATATGTTAAATATTATGACAAATATGCATTGACTCTTATTTGCATCAAAGCTTAGAACAGGTAGGTGGGAACATGCGGCTGCTTCAAACGTATAAAGAATTTTCCGGATCACATCAGACTGTATTGTAGAGAGTCAGTATCTTGAGAGGTTTTGAGGACTTGCTTTTCCTGCAATATCATTTGTGCATGCTGTTGAATTTCTTTATTTATTGTGTCCATTAGGCTCAGCTTTATTTATCCTCAGTGCTGCTTTCCAACATAAAACTGTACAGGCCATCTTGTGTGTGTGTCAGTTCACATAAGCTGCTTTACCGCTAATGAGCCATGGCACCCACTGACGGGTACATTTAACTATCTGTTTTTCGTAACCTTGACACCAATCCTAAACTCAGACGCACTTCAACATTGCACTGTTTCTGAAGCTATATCTACTGCCAGCAAGAGGGCCTAGGTCTTTCCACACACACACACACACACACACACACACACACACACACACACACACACACACACACACACACACACACACACACACACACACACACACACACACACACACACACACACACACACACACACACACACACACACACACACACACACACACACAGAGACAGAGGTGAAACAGTTTGTCTGATTGCAGCTGCCTGGCTGCAGTATTTGTGGAGAGCTTGGTCAGTCATTCATGTTTTGTGTGGCCTGAGGGAGGATCGAGTTCTCCAAACTGCAGCAGCACACTATATTATCTGAAGGAATTAAGTTGCTTTCTTTAACTTCTTTACTTTTTATATCTTAACCCCGTCTGAGTTGACACTGATGGATACCAGGAACACAAAGCGAGTGATGTTGCCATTTTGTTGCAGACTGTTTTCTTTTTGTCGTTTTTCAGAGATATTGTACGATTGTAATATGTCATTATTATAATACATGCAAAGCTGATGTACTGTCTGCAGACACTTTTACATCTCTGACCTTTACTCTATTGAAATCCACTTACTAAGTAGCTCCACTGCAAGTCCGGTGACCTGGAGGACTGAGAATTCCCAAAGACCATTTATTTTCACAGCGCCTTCTCTTTTTAAAAGTGTCTAATGAAGATAAAACAAAGTTTAAACCTAATCCAGATATATGTTTCCCTAAGTCTGTGGGGAAATTACTGCGCTTGCGACACATCATTTTAGCCTGGCGCTTGGATTTGTGAAAGCATTCTAATGCGGACATTAACATTTGAACCCTAATGATCCTGTGCACAGTGAGCTCATCAGGACATTAGACGCTGGGGAGACCCCTTCATGGAGCTTACATTACTGCTGTCATCGGTTTAATGCTGGGGGATACAAAGTGAGGAGGTGAAACGTCTAATGTACAGTGACTTTGTGGTGAAAGTATTACAACAATAATAAAGCACTGACACCATCCTGCTGCTTTGTGGCTGCAAAAGTGTTTTATACAAACGAAACACGTTCATATTTCCCCGGAGGCTTCCATTTATTTATCATTTTGTTTACTTGGCACAACATTGGTTGGTGAATCCCGAACCCCTTGGACTCCTTTTGCTGCCAACTGTAAATTAGAATGTGTCCTTGACGGATAGTTGGGATGTTCTTATATTATGTTAGGCTCGTATGGAGTTTAGTTAATTTCCTTGGCAGCAGAACAAGCGCTCCCAGCACTCAACAGGCCTTATGAGCACAGACACTCACTGCTGCAGCCACAGCAGTATAGGTGCGTGATGTAAAACACATTTGCTAAATGAATTTTGAAATTATGAAATTCCTTCCTTTGATGGACCTGCCTGGTGGTTAAACAATTGCATCGCTTCTATACTAACAGCCGTATTGACCATGTAGATCCCAGTAGTTCACAGTTTGATTACTCTTCAAATGAAATATTTTAATATTTTTTAGCTGTAGCATAGATTTTCTGATGACAATATCTCTTTTTGTGTTCACTGATTATTCTCTTTCCTTGAAAAAGCAGTCATCATTCCTTAGGTGATCCTTAATGTGTGTTTAACAACGTGATTCGGTTTAGCTTCCAACAGGAAAGAATATATAATCTACACATTCAGTCTTTAATCCTTTAATCATACTTTAGTCTGGGCAGTTTGGTGAAATATGTATTTCTACAGTGCAGTATCCCTTAGTTTTAGTTATTAACCTAACTAGCAATGACAGATGTAATACTGAAAGTTAAAGTACTGCTTGGTGCATTTTACTTAATTTAAACAATTTAAGCATGATCAGGATAATGTTCTTTAAGTATTACAAGTAAAACCACTCTTTGCAAAAACTATAAATATTTAAAATGAAAAACGTAACATCTTCACACTTTAAAAGCTGGACTAAATAATTTAACTATTAATACAATTGCTGCCTACATTTTTGTGAACTCACTTATTGTTTGTGATTTACTTGGATGGTTTAATCTTCATAAAACATCTTATTGTGAAACTTTCTTTTTGAGTTGTGTGTAAAAAGTAAAAAAAAACATGTAATAATTAAATCTGTAACATAAATGTGTGTAATTTCACTTTGCATTGTAGTGGAGTAGAAGTATTAGGTGACACTAAAATATACAACTCAAGTAAAGTACAAGTACCTCAACTGTGCACTTAAATGTCTTAGTTACTTTCAACCACTGGTCTTTACTAACACTTTTTGTGGTAGTTGTACAGTGTAGAGTATTTTCAGTTTTATGATGATAGTAAATGTTAAAGTTTAGCCGACTTCTACCCACATATTGACAGTTAAATCCGGCAGTGCCTGTGCACCACATCAGTTTTTATTTCCAAAGTTCAGCGCAGCTCCAGAGGCTGCAGGGTCTGTGTGTGCAGACGCAGCCATGCAGAAATCCACTTGGCACGACATCAGTTCTTTCTCTACTGATTTCCTGGCAGATTATCTCAGATTATTCTTTTCCTTTATTCATATTTTAAGCAGTTAACCCATGACTGTTGCAATTGATACAATGCTTATTGGCAAGGACACAGTGAATGTTGTTTGCTATAGGGGTGTCGAGATATAGAGGTTTTATAAATATTTAAAAAACAGAAATAATGATAATATTATATAAGAAATCTAGTCCGTCTTAAATCATTATAATGTTTTCCTTCCTCACTTTTTCTCTCTACCTCAATACCCCACACAAATGACAGTACACAAAACTATAATCAAAATGATCAACGATGGAGTGGCTGAGTGATCGATGTACGACGCAACTTTTAGGAGCTCCTGCAATATGCTCTGAAATGTGATTACAGGCACATTATTTATGAGATAGTTCTTGGTGTAAGAGTATTTAACAGTTTATTCTCGACTTTTTGATGACCAAAATGCCTTTTAAAGCCAAAAGTACGAATAATTCGTCCGCCCCGTCTCAGAGGCCTGCTCCCCATGCTGCATCCTCGCCTCCGAGTGATCCCTCCTCCCTTCGCAGCGGAGCTGCGGGGCCCGCTGTCCCCCCCGATTTCAAGAAGGAGATGCTCGCTTCACTCCGTACTGAGATGGCGGCTGTTTTTAAAACTGAGCTACATGAGGCCCTGAAGGACAATTTATCATCCATCAAGGCAGAGCTAAAAACAGTGATGGCGGATTTAAGTGTCAGTATTACGAATATCAAGTCTGATGTGAGTGCCCTGAAATCTACCGTAGGGGAAATGGAAACTTCGCTCTCGACCTGCACTGATGACATCTCTACACTGCAGGCTAAAGTGGAGCACCTGTCCGCTGAACTGGAGAGAGTGGATAATAAGTGCGAAGATCTCGAGGGCAGGGGCCTCATTTATAAAGAGATATACGCTCAAAAAATGCATCAATCTGGTCCATTTTGAGAGCAAAATTAGGGACTAAATCTATGGCAGTCAGTAGGGGCTTGGACTGTGAGCTGTAGGGTCGCCGGTTCAAGTCCCCGAGCAGACCTACATTTGGAGTGTGGACTTCTACTTGGAGAGGTCCCAGTTCACCTCCTGCCGTGGTGCCCTTGAGCAAGGCACCAGACATCCCCCTTCCCCCCTCACTCCCATTGCTCCACGGGCGCTGTACAATAGCTGCCCACTGCTCCTAGTACTAGACTCCTGGTACTAGGATGGGTTAAAAGCAGAGAACACATTTCGCACTGTGTGCTGTGTGCTCTGCATGTGTGACCATTAAAGAGGGTTTCATCCCTCCCAATTCTTCTTCTTCTTCTTCTTCTTCTTCTTCTTCTTCTTCTTCTTCTTCTTCTTCTTCTTCTTCTTCTTCTTCTTCTTCTTCTTCAACATCCATATAAAACAGAACTGTAAACAGATTAACTTTTTCTTTCAACATTTATTTGAACAGCAAGTGGAGCCAAAAGTGACTGCACCCAAAACAATAAACCTGCTAGCTAACTAGCCTAAACTCAGTAACAGAATGTGGGCAACACGTTCTTCTCCACAGCCGCGCGACCTCTGAGTCAGACATCACTTCCCCCTTTTCTATCCTACGGGTACAGCCGTACAGCCACTCCCCCTGAACCCTGTTGTAACAACATAATAAACTTTTTGGGGATTGATAGAGATTTTGAGGGATTACTGGTCCGCTTTTCAAATCTCTGTGCGTCCCTAACAAGCTGGTTATCATACAGGAAGGAATCCAGAGGATACAAGTAACCGTTAAACAATAATCTACTTTAATGGTAATATGACAATGCAATACAATCAACACATTACCATACCATACAAAGCCATATCATATCATATGCGTAATGTCAGGAATATGCCTACTCCTTGTTCACGTGCTGGCCCGACCCTCCGGTCCGGGCCGCGCGAGAAGAGAGACAGAACAAAAGGATGCACAGGCTCTCAAATACCAACAGAAACAGGAAGGGGTGGAGTTTAACTGGTCGTCTTTTCCGGTCATCTCAAACAAACACCTCTGGCATTCACTGTCTCCTATTTCTGCAGCCTCCACACACACACATCCCCCCACATTCCAGAGACCACAGTGGGGTCTTGCTCACAAAGATAACACAACAATTTCATCTCTCATATCTCCAACTTCTGGTTACACAGACTGCTGATTATTAATACAAAGTAATTAAACCCACACATATACTATTCAAGATATGTAGACTTCCCTGAAACATGACATGCTAGAGATCTTAAGCAGAATATACTCTCATCCACTTAGCACCCTGTCCTGCATACCTACACCTCCCCCACAGAGCAATAAAACCCTGTTTACTCCAACTAGCCCTTGTTTATAGCCATTTTAGTCCTCACATTTATGAAAGGATAAAACAGAGAAATCAATATAAAACACAAACACAGGTATTGTTTGAACAGTATTCACTTAACTGCTACTATTGATAATTACCAGAGAAACTCAAGGGACCTCTTTTAATATCTGGAAATTGCAACAAGACTTTCTGCCATTTCAAATGTAACACACTTCTTAAATATCAGATGATAATACTCTGCAATCCCCTTTTTATCTCCTTCTCAAGAGATAAACTTACACAAGGCATTTTGAAACATATCTACTGTGTCTGTCCCCCAATATCGTATAAATCTATCAGAAACTGAGACCCAAAGTACTTGAAATCGTGAAGGAACCATGAGGGGGCAGCTGAGTGCTAAGAAGTCTCCTGGTGGTGAATCATCAGCCGAAGGAATAGCCCACAATGACAGCTGATAGGGAGGGGGAGATGCGGCTTTCCCTTCACGGGTGGAACTGATCAGAGAGAAGTAGACTCCTCTGCTGCCTCGACAAGTCCCTCAGCCCACTGCCAGCCGCTTCCAAGTCGTCTGCTGCATGGATGTCCTCGAGGTCCTTCTCCTCCAGTCCGCTGATGACAGCATCCGAGTCGACCTCCTTGACGAGAGCCAGATCCGTCCTGATGTCGTCCCCTGGTCCTAGCAGGTGGTTTCCCCGCCGCACACTGGCTCCCGTGGTACGAGCTGTCCCCCTTTCCTCCTATGCGGACGGCATGAGAGATCCGCTGGGTCACTCGGTCGGGGCCGGAGAGCCTGGGGTTGAGCCACATTGTCCTGATGACCGTCAGCCTCCTGCGTCTCGGGTCCCCCTTTTGGCGTCAGCAACCTGTGTGGAGAAATCTGATACAAATCCCTCAAGCCTACGCTCCGGGCTCTGGGGCCCTCGGCTGTTTGACCCACCACTGCGTAGGCCACTTGGAGCCTGTTGGTGGGGTGTCTTAAAACAACAGACGTCTGTGAACAGGTTTTCTAAATTAATTGTGCAGCTTCAGAATCTTAATACTTGGACTGTGCCAACTAAATAAGAACCCCAACATCTTTAGGTAAACTAAATAACATATTTCAATAGCTCTGAATTTCTGACAAGCATCTGTGTTTATTTTTAAATGAAATCCTTGAGATCCCATTAAAAATCTAAATATGATTTGAACTGCTAATGTTTCTGGTAAAGAAACACACTAATGTTATGGATTCAAAAACAACCAAAATCACAATACTAACAAAGTGAATGGCTTCCTGGTGATACTGCTTCTACCCGTCAGTGCTTAGATATTATCCCGCTGAAAAAATGAATACAGAATTCCAACAAACTGTCATCAAATGTCTTTCTATTATAAATGTAGATGAAATGTATATCCCCATAATGACCTAAACAATAAAGTCTATGGCTTTTACTTCTTTACCAGACTAGTTACATGATGTTGTCTAAATTAAATTGTGTCTCATTACATTACTATGTTTTAGCTTAACTGTAAATATGTTCTTTCTACATTTCAAACCTCAGTTACTTTAATACCTGTTGAAACATTAGTTGAAACATTACTCACAGGTCAACTTCTTCAGTATTCCATTCTGGACTTACATCTCTCTGGTAGCCCCTTGGCCACTGATTCTTTATCTGTGTTACCTGCTATAACTCAATCAATATTAGAGACATGTCAACATTCATCAAACAGTATCTTATCCCCAGATATGGAGCAGGTCAATTCTAAAACTGTCAATCAATGGTCAGATTGAACAATCGAGTTGGGGCAGCAGGTTCCTTTCAGTCCCTAAATGAAAAATGTACATTGTGAAGTTTACACTCCCCCTTTTTACACATTAATTCATGTGTAAACAAAATCCTGTATGGGAAGAAAACCTTCAGGTAATAATGGATTATAAGAAAATACCAAACATTTTTCCCAAATGTACATCCATCATTTCCACAGTAAACACTTCAGTGAAATGAAGTGTTTCTCTCCATCATTCAGTCCTAAAAGAAACAGAATCTTCATGTTTTAGTTTGAGTTTCACATTCTGCAAACTGCCACCTCCTGTGGGAGTGAAATATCAAGTAGATTAGAAACGGGTCACATGTGCGGTTTCCCCTTTTGTGGAATGTTAGGAAACCTCTCATTTCACACAGAGCCCCAGAAATAATGTGTTAGTCCAAAAACATGCTTGATTAGTCATTGTTTTAAATCATGCAGTTGCACTTGATCATATGCAGACACACACTCACTCACACTGTTAGGTTGTAAAGTCAGGTTTGGTCAGGTACACCTCAGAGTCAGTCATTGACAGTGCCTTCTCAAGTTACCCTGTCGGTCAGCGTCAAAGGTCAGTTGGTCTCAGTCTTTTTGGCCATGTGTCGTGCTCTGCAGAGACTTTGGTGGTTCAGCATAGGCGGGTACCCTTTATCTACAAAATATATCATATGCGGAGCGCCATTCCTTATTCATTCACGATTTCAACTATGATTTTCAAGATGGTTCTAACTTTCATTGGACTTCTGCCTCCCACCTTTCCTGAAACTTGGTACAAAAACTCACTTCCTTAGAGTACTACTACTACTACTGCAATTCATTTACACCTAATTAGTATTAAAATGACTAATAGATCTATTTCAGAAACTTGTGTACATAACTATTATCTTGTGTCAAAACATTACTAGGATCTGTGTAGCTCTGCTATGCATTTCATAGCTCATCTTCAATTCTGGTCCACCTAAAAATCAATGTTAAACTCTTTAGCAGTGTGTGGAACCTTGGGTGTCCGAACATGCAACAATTACTCCCTCCTTTATCAAGGATTTAAAAACAGAAGTCATTTCATATTTCCATCTTAAAGCCCTCCTATGGTAATAACTATGCCACAATGGTGAAATCAATTCTTTAGATTGGAATACTATATCTGGCTTGGCACTAGCTCTCCCTTTAACATTATCCATACAGATAAAGATTTGTCTTATAGAGTGGTTCCTAAAACTATCCCTTTAATGGTGATCAATATTGTAACAAATGAGATCACTACTTTATTCACACGTGAATAAAAATCTCTTAAAGAATATTTTGTTAACATGATGAAAAGATTGAAGAATATGGTTCTACTCTGTACTCCAGAACCCACTGAAGTTAATTCAAGTTCTTTAAATGTGCGTTTTGTGAATAAGTGTGTTTATGTGTAAACTCACTCATTCCCGTTCTCCTTTTCTCCTCCTCTGGTTTTCTCAAGCCGTGACCCCGGCCTCCTCACTTCTAATCGACCATGCCAACTCCTCTGATTCTGTCTTCTCTTCAGTCCATCAGCTGTAACTCCATCCGCTGTAACTCTTTTAGGCAGCCATTGGCCCAGTTACATCTGCAGCCCCCATCATGCCACTGTTCTTGTACTGCTTTGCATTTCATCTCCTCCTTCACAGTCTCTCTGCTGTTTTTATGGAGGGCGGATTCTGCTCTCATGTCCCACACTTTGCTCTTGTGCCAAATCTCGTGGCTCAGCTTGGAACTTCATGGTCCCGTCTGAGGGACTGATGAGCGTAGATCTCTGCCTGTCAGCAAGCTGTTTGGTTCTGGGTGCCACAGGTGGAGATAGTTCTGGCTGCAGTCTTGTTGTTGTTGTTTCAGCTCTGGTTCTCTGTCTGTTCGATGGAGAAGGAGGAGTCTCCTGTTGGGTTAGGTCTTTTGTCTGCTTGGAGGGTCGGGTTCTTGGCTTTTCTAACTCAGAGGGGGAGTCCAGGTCTCGGGACGCATTACCTATAGGAAGTCTAGCACACTGAGGTTAAATAAATCCAACCCTTTCCACTCTGACTCTTTCTAATCATACTATCTGTCTTAATTGTTAAATGCCATCTAAACAACATAACTGATGTCTACTAATGATATTACAAAAACTCACTCTAAAAATTGTTTCATCCATTGCTACATATTTACCCAACATAACTCTTTCAGGAAACCATTTTCTCCTATAAATTGAAAAACTGACATGTTTCCAGCATCACATATTCCACACACTACGAAAGAACATCTTCATATTTTAAATCCCACTGTTACTTAGAACAATAGTAAACCTGCAGAGCACACTAATCCGATCACAGTAATGTAATTTGACCCAAGTGTAGGACCATGTCGTTCCTAAAAATGTTAGCAAACTCCAACTACAACATTTATAGATAAATTGATTTAGCAAAATGTTATGTAATTCAAAATGTGACAAAAGAACAATGATTTGTCTTACACAAGATTGTGGTCTAACAGAATGACTCCCGACCTCATGGGGTCAAATGACTTGGATGCTGCTCATCCTGAACATGTGGCCTGAAGAACAAAAGGACCTCTTACTCATTAACCCAATGGACTCTCAGAGATGAGATCTAGCCCTGAGGTGGCTGACTTTAAAATGAACTGTGACAAATAAACCACATGCTTGTGGGTACATTATATTTTACACAATATAACACAAAACAACACTACATTAAGACAATAACCACTCAAATGAGCCTTGGTGAAAAGCATGAAAGACAAAACAACTTAATCTACTCTCATTGTTCGTTCCACCCTCAATATGCCAACTTGCTGGCCCACTAGTTTAGCCTCACTGTTGCATGATTAACACAACTCCTAAATAACATTACAATAGTGAGCCCGCCATCCAATGCCCAACAAATTATCATCTCTCCATGTCCAATCTAGGTGGAATCAATTTGAATCAAACTTTAACCTGCATGTACTTCATATACTCAGCAAAACCCATTATTACTTCCCCTCAACGTTACTGTATGCAATTAATTGCTCTGAAATATAAGTAAAATTCTCAGTAAATGACGAATACCACGAAATTCACAATGTAATGTTTCTTATTTATTTAAATATCTACGACACATTGATCTATTAATCTTCAATGTTATTCACTCCTTTTTTAGAGGAAAGCTGTGAAGAAAAAGTGGGGGCTTTCTCGAATCCACGGTATCCTTCCAGCATGGCTTCGCATTTCTTTATCTGACTTTTCTCCCTTATCTATTCTCTGTTATCATCTTATCGTGTAGGAATCGGAGATCAGTACAAGCCTTTTCTTTAGCCCCCTGTTTGATTCCACTTAAAATCAATCTCTTAATCTGTTCCCATTGCTCCCGGTAACTCCCTGGAATTTCAGAATTGTCTTTACCATTCTGACGTTCCATATTCACTTCGCTTTTATTTATCTGACTTAATTAATATGTGTTCACTTGTATTAATATACTGGGCTATTGTCGTTGTTACTATTAACGTGCTTCCCTTCTTCAATACCGGCCAGCAATGTAATGATTAAACTCTAAGCTTGAAGCTAAACCATATAAAAAATGTCAAGGGTGTGTTACCCCCTTTCAGCAGCAGCAGACCACAAATGAGCTTCACTCTCCTGAGTGCATTGTCTGAGTTCCACAGACAATGCTCACACAGGTATTTTAGGTAAAAATCACACAGATTTATTCCCCGTATAGTTTGTCCAGCTTGATAATGTGATGTTTATTTCAACGACACTCTTAAAGAATGTGACCATTCCATGGGGCATAAAACCCAGGTCGTAACGAGCCCTTTATCACACGTCAGCTTTTCAAATTAAGTTTACAGACAAAGGGAAACGAGAGCCGGCCCGTCACAATTTCGGTGAGGTTCGCGTTCTCTCCCTCGATTTAACATATAACAGACCTCTGGCTTTTAGCTTTCAGCCTTGGTCTGTTATTTAACCCCAGTTTTAAACGGCGACCCGATCTAAAATATCGAGTTTCCAGGTTTTGTTGTGCAGGAATAAAACCTCGCAACCAACAAACTGCACCGTCTCCACGCCACTCAGCAATAAACTACCTGTAGATCCACGCCAAACTGCTCTATTTACGTTACGCAGGACTTTCTGTCTACCTGGCGATCAACGTTTTTACGGTTTGTATATAACTTTCCTAACATAGTAAAATATGCATTGTATATTCCATTTAAACTTTAAAAACACTGTGAAACGCCTACAGACAATCCTAAAGTTTTAGCATATCCAATTACAGACAGTTGATTTTCATAACAGTCGTCTGCATACCTTATTTTGTCTAGTTGTGCAGGGCCCTGCTGATTGTCTGAGATGTTTGAAAGCGTTTGTTCCCGACCCATTCCGGTCGTCCAGATTCTTCCACAGCTTTGTTATCAGGCACGCGGGTCACCATTTGATAGAGATTTTGAGGGATTACTGGTCCGCTTTTCAAATCTCCGCGCGTCCCTAACAAGCTGGTTATCATACAGGAAGGAATCCAGAGCATACAAGTAACCGTTAAACAATAATCTACTTTAATGGTAATATGACAATGCAATACAATCAACACATTACCATACCATACAAAGCCATATCATATCATATGCGTAATGTCAGGAATATGCCTACTCCTGGCCTTGTTCACGTGCTGGCCCGACCCTCCGGTGCGGGCCGCGCGAGAATAGAGACAGAACAAAAGGATGCACAGGCTCTCAAATACCAACAGAAACAGGAAGGGGTGGAGTTTAACTGGTCGTCTTTTCTGGTCATCTCAAACAAACACCTCTGGCATTCACTGTCTCATATTTCTGCAGCCTCCACACACACACATCCCCCCACATTCCAGAGACCACAGTGGGGTCTTGCTCACAAAGATAACACAATGATTTCATCTCTCATATCTCCAACTTCTGGTTACACAGACTGCTTATTATTAATACAAAGTAATTAAACCCACAAATATACTATTCAAGATATGTAGACTTCCCTGAAACATGACAGGCTAGAGATCTTAAGCAGAATATACTCTCATCCACTTAGCACCCTGTCCTGCATACCTACACCTCCCCCATAGAGCAATAAAACCCTGTTTACTCCAACTAGCCCTTGTTTATAGCCATTTTAGTCCTCACATTTATGAAAGGATAAAACAGAGAAATCAATATAAAACACAATCACAGGTATTGTTTGAACAGTATTCACTTAACTGCTACTATTGATAATTACCAGAGAAACTATAGGTTACTTACGTAACCCCAGTTATCAGAGTAACATGAAGTGAGATGTCTCACTATGGGATGCGCCTCATCGCGGAGCAAACAGAAGCATCAATCTCATTACGCCAATCCTGATTGGCTGGTGATCTTGACGTCAACGTCAGGGGAAATCACCCCCTATAAGTAGCTTGCGCCACGACGCATGCGTCATTCAAAATAAGCACCTCTTCTCGCTTCACCATAGCAAGGAGGGCCGTCTGGTGAGACATCTCACTTCATGTTACTCTGAGGACTGGGGTTACGTAAGTAACCTATAGTTCTCATTCATAACACTCCGTTCGATGTCTCACTATGGGATATTGTAGCTCCCGTATTGCCAGACGAGCTTATCTCGAAGATCACCGATCAACCAGAATTTAACAGGTGGAGTCCCGACTCAACAAGGTGCCCAGCACTGCTCGGGCCACGCTTGGAGCGGAGACGTCTAGCCTGTAAAAGCGGACAAAAGTGAGCGGCGAAGACCAGCTTGCCGCTACACAGATGTCTTGGATGGGAGACATCCTGGACAGAGCCCAGGATGCAGCCAGACCCTGATTTGAAAGAGCTTGCGGACCTGAGGGTGCCTGCAAACTCTGACTCGTAAGGGCCCCAAAGCAATAGCTTCCACACGACAGTGGGAGAGCCGTTGCTTAGTAACCGGCTTGTCCCCTTTAAGGGTACAAGTACCCCTGATCTGTCCATACAGGTGCGTAAGCACGAACTGGACACATCAAATCCCGCTGCTGTTCCCCGTAGGGACCCAGCGGCTGAGGAAATGTCTCAATATCCATTGGGTACATGTACAGACAGTGCATGAAAACATTACTGGCTCGCCTGGCGGAAGCCAGGGTCAGTAACAGCACTATGTTAGAGAGACCTGGTGTAGGAATCTCTCGCACTCTGAATAGTGTTATCACCCTATGAGGGAGTCTCACTATATTCAGGTTGTACCACTCATGGGCCAGGCCCATAAGGCCAAGCGCTCTGGTTGTGGGTGAAAAATCTCCCCCCCCGCCAGGGACAGTATGTCCCTGTGTAGTGGGAGCTGCCATGGCTGCCCGCACAGCAGCTGATAAATCTCCGCCAGCCAGTACATAGCGGGCCAGTGCGGAGCTATCAGGATAAGTGTGTGGCGTTGTTCCCTCACTCTGGCCAGAGTTTGGGGAATCAGAGCCAAGGGTGGGAACGCGTACAGAAGGCCCGAAGGCCAAACGTGTGCGAGTGCGTCCACGCCTAACGATGCGTTTAAGTCGCGCATCGAAAAGAACAGCTGACATTGAGCATTTTCTTTTGATGCGAACAGGTCCACCGTGGCTCTGCCATAACGCACCCACAGCTGGCTCACAATCCTTGGATGTAGAGTCCAGTCTGCATAAAGTGGTGCACCTCTGGACAGTAGATCTGCCCCGAGGTTCGACACACCCGGTACGTGCGTCGCTCTCAGGGAGAGGAGACGCCCGCTGCTCCATAGGATCAGTTTGCGTGCCAGCATGTGTAACTGGAGAGAACGCAAACCCCCATGGCGGTTTATATACGATATTGTCGTCGTATTGTCTGTCCTCACGAGGACATGGTGTCCTCTGAGAAAAGGCAGGAAGCGCTTTAGGGTGAGGCACACCGCTAAAAGCTCCAGGTAATTTATGTGTGCCCGCTGGAGGTCTCTGCTCCAGAGACCCCTCACCGGACGGCCTTCATAAATACCTCCCCAACCTGTCGGACATGCGTCCGTGGTGACCACCCTTCGTGAAAGGACAGCACCCATAGGCACGCCCCGTACTAGAAAAGTCGGGTGCAGCCAGTGGCGCAGTGCCGTTACGCATTTCACAGTAACCATTACCCTCGGGGACTCGGGGCGGGCTGCGACCTCTGCTGATCTGGTACTCTAGATCCAGCAGGGTTCGGAGCAGCTTGGGCGAAGGGCCGCTGTTGCGGAGGCAGTGGCTGGACCCTTCGAGGGAGACAGAGGTGGAGGGCCTCGTCTTCCTTCTTTTTCGACTCACACCTCCTCTGCATGGAAGCGAGAGCGGAGCCGAAAATCCCCTCGGGAACGATGGGCATATCCAGCACATCTTCTTTTTCCCGGTCCGGGAGGTTGGTGAGGTTGAGCCATCTAGCTCTTTCCTGCACCACCATGATCCCCATCACTTTGCCTGTGGCCTGGACGGCGCAGCGCTGGACACGGAGACAAATGTCTGTGACCGCGGCTATCTCGTCCAGAGTGGCCGGTCCAGAATTGCTCGACAGATCCTCACAGAGCTCCGCTTGGTACGCGGTTAGCATCGAGGAAACGTTCAGAGCTCTGGCGGACAATGCTGCAGCTTTGTAGGCCCGTTCCGTTATGGTCGCCTGGAATCGGTCCGTCTTCGCTGGCAGTGTGGGGTTCCTGTTTGGTGACGGGCGGAGGTGGGCTGCCACCAGCGGTTCCATAGGCGGTATGTGGAGCAGGCCGAGCCTCTCCATACCGTCACAGTCAAGGGAGGAGGCACCCTGGATTGGGGCCTTGTTGCTAAAGGGCCGGTCTCTCCACGAGACCGACACCTCATCCAACATCTCCGGGAAGACCGGGAGGAGTTGCCTCTTTGTCCTCGTTGTTTGGAAAAAAAGTTTTCCCTCGTAACGGGACCTGGAGGTCTCCTTGGCCACTTCGGGCCATGGGATGTCTAGTCTGGCCGCAGCACGTTAACACACGGCTTGTAGGTCCATACTGAGACAGGGCGAAGCTGGTGTGCTATCGCCCGAGAGAGCAGCCATCGCTCCAGGCTTTGCAGCCTGAGCTGGTGACACGAAGACGTTGTCTTCTTGCTCGTCCGAATCAGACAGGAGGAACTCAGAGGCATCCTCTTCGTCCTCCATGTAATTCAATTCTAGGACATCCTCCGCGGGTGAAACCATGGTGAGGTCCAGTCGGGAGCCCCAGCTTGGTATAGCGTGGGGTCCCGTTCCCGCGTCCTTTGCCGCCACCGGGTCCCGGCCTGATATGGCGCTGGAACCCGGCTCTGCGGCTGCCGTGGTTGATGAGCCCCAGGCCGTGAAGGTGAGGGACTCAGTCTCTGCGGCGGACGCCCCCGTGTCTTGATTGCCAGCCGGCCAACCAGTGGACATGAGGGGATCCTGTCCCGACAGGCTAGCTTGTCGTGCTAACCGTCGGCGGAGGCTCTTTATGGTGAGGTGGGCACAATGCCCGCACGAGCCGGGGTCGTCGATAGCTTCCTGGGCGTGTTCCAGCCCGAGGCAGGACGAGCAGACCTGGTGTGAGTCTGTGCCTGCTATCTTCAACCCGCAGCCGCAGAACCGAGCCTTCGAGTCCCTGACTCCTCTGGTGTGAGGGAGAGAGGCGTCCATGGAGAGGACCCGCTTTTAACAGGTATGTCAAGAAAAGTGTCCCAATCTGTCCTTTATCCGGAGAAAAAAGGTAGTGTGTGTCTTTTCCTCTCAAAGAATATTACCTGGTGTGGCAATATTCTTTAAATCCTTTTATCCTCCGGGGAAGAAAAAAGAATAAAAAACGTCCTCGCTACCGTGGTGTCGGCAGTGAGGGAAAAAGCACAAGCTAGCAACTGGTGTGTTGCTAACTTGCAAGTCAAAATCTTACCTTACTTCCGGAGGAAGAATTCAGCGAGGTTGACTATAGTACTCTTCTGTGAGAGAATAGAGTAGCCGGCTAACGCCTGTCGACCGAAATTAGCTTTTGGTTCAGTCTGTGGACTGTTAAGCTAGCCCGGCTACCGTTAGAGATGTGCTCTGAAGCGAGAAGAGGTGTTTGAATGACGCATGCGTCGTGGCGCAAGCTACTTATAGGGGGTGATTTCCCCTGACGTTGACGTCAAGATCACCAGCCAATCAGGATTGACGTAATGAGATTGATGCTTCTGTTTGCTCCGTGATGAGGCGCATCCCATAGTGAGACATCGAACGGAGTGTTATGAATGAGAACTCAAGGGACCTCTTTTAATATCTGGAAATTGCAACAAGACTTTCTGCCATTTCAAATGTAACACACTTCTTAAATATCAGATGATAATACTCTGCAGGATGCAGCTTGGGATGTGAGGACATGGCTTAGAAAGGGTGTGTCGCCTTCTGTCCTGCCAGTGTTGGCAGGACATTAATTACAATGTCGAACTCGGACTTCATTTTAAGGACATTTCGGCCAGGGGTGTAGAGCTATATTTGTTTAAGCACCGGATTGGCAAAACAGGAGAGTGTGTGCACCAGTCTGCCTTGATCTATGTATTCATGTCTGTGACTCACAGAATCTGCTGCCCACAGCTGTTTTATAAAAGGAAAACCTCCTTCACTTCATGAAATCTCTGCAGCACCAGGAGGCAGCGGGAGGGTTAACGCAGCCTCTGAGAAGAGGAGCGTGCCGTGCCTTTTACGCACCGCCTTTCACGCACCGCCTTTCACGCACCGCCTTTCACGCACCGCCTTCACTGTGTTTATCTTCAGAATCATTAATATTAATAATAATAACTGGGATTTCTATAGCGCCTTTCAAGGGACCCAAGGTCGCTTTACAGGAATAGGGCAAGCACAAACAAAACAAAACAAAACAAAGGTCAGACAGACAAAACAACAGATAGATTTAAGGGCCGAAAGCCTTGATGAACAGATGGGACTTGAGGGCCCTTTTGAAGGCGTCCAGTGTGGGGATGTTGCGAATCTCCGCAGGGAGAGCGTTCCAGAGAGTGGGGGCTGCCACACTGAAGGCTCTGTCCCCGAAGGTTCTCAGTTTGGTGCGGGGGGTGGTGAGCAGGCCAGAGTCTGAAGACCGCAGGTTCCGGGGTGGGGCATGCGGGTGAAGGATGTCCGATAGGTACTGGGGGGCAAGGGCATGGAGGGACTTGTAGGTCAGGAGGAGGACTTTGTAAGTTATGCGGAACTTGACCGGCAACCAGTGGAGGTGGATGAGGGTGGGAGTGATGTGCTGCCAGGGCTTTGTGTGTGTGAGGACCCGAGCTGCACAGTTTTGGACATACTGGAGCCTGTCCGGGGTTTTGTTGGGAACCCCGAACAGGACACCATTGCAGTAGTCCAAGCGGGTGGTGACAAACGCATGCACCAGGGTCTCGGCAACCGACTCCGAGAGTGACAGTCGGAGTCTGGAAATGTTCCTTAGGTGGTAAAAGGCCGATTTGGTCACAGACTTGACGTGGGAATGGAAGGAAAGGGTGGAGTCGAGGATCACACCCAGGTTGCGGGCTTCAGGAGATGGGGAGATGGAGCAGCCGTCGACCTCAAGGACGAAGTCACCAACCTTCTGGAGCAGTGCCTTGGGTGCCACAACCATGAGCTCTGTTTTACCGCTGTTCAGCTTCAGATAGTTTGATGACATCCATGTCTTGATGTCATGCAGGCAGTTGATGAGAGACTGAGGGGGGAGCTGGGAGGATGGAGTGGTGCTGAGATACAGTTGGGTATCATCAGCGTAGCAGTGGAAGTTGAGTCCATGATGTCGGATGATCTGGCCGAGGGGGAGCATGTAAATGGTGAACAGGAGGGGGCCAAGTACAGAGCCCTGGGGTACACCGTGGTGGACTGGAGCCGGGGGTGAGTTTGAGCCACTGATGGAGACAAACTGTTTCCTGTTGTGGAGGTAGGATGTAAACCAGGACAGCGCTGTGCCACTGACACCCAGGAGGTCTGAGAGGCGGGTGAGGAGGATGTTGTGAGAGATGGTGTCAAATGCTGCAGAGAGGTCCAGGAGGATGAGTCAGCAGCAATGAGGAGGTCGTTGGTGATCTTGATGAGGGCGGTCTCAGTGCTGTGTTGCTGTCTGAAGCCGGATTGGAAGGGCTCATAGAGCTCATGGTTGGACATGTACAGATGGAGTTGTACAGATGGAGTTGTACGGCATTAGAAAGGCTAAAGAGCGGTGTGGCTGATGTGTTTTAACCACACACACACCTCTACACACACACGCACACACACACACACACACACACACACACACACACACACGATTTAAACGCAGACTTTTGTTCCTCCATGTTACGTTGTTATTGTTTCACTGAGCGGACCCGCACATTTTTTTCAAACGCTCCCCTTTTTGGTCCATCTGCGCGGTTTTGTGCGCTGTGATGATTCGGCTGTACCTTTAGTAATGAATATTAAATGTTGTTAGGAAATCTTTCCACCAATAAGGAATCCAAAATGTATTCACTTCAGGTTTATGAAAGTAACTGTAATCAGATTACTCGTTTTTCAAATGTAACGCGAGCTGAATACAGTTACTTGATTTTTGTATTCCGATTACGTAACACCGTTACATGTATTCCGTTACAACCCAACCCTGGCCACACCCCGGGCTTGGCCGGAACACTTACAAATGTGGGCCGGTAGGATTTAGGCAAAAAAAAAAAGATTTTTTTTTTGTATAAACTTTTTTTTAATTTGTTGGCCCACACACAGCACCGGCCCACCAGGGAAACTCCCGGTATTCCCAATGGCCAGTCCGCCGGGCCATGCGTATGCACTAAGCACAAAAACGGGAGAGACGAGAAACTGCAACACCGTTGGCAGAAGGAAGAATGGAGAGAAATATGTGGAAATAATACCATAAATAAAATGTTACCTCTCATTTATCATATATGAAGAATTCATTTTCAAACATTGATTAAAGCCAATCTTAACATGATTTAACAAATGCCTGTTTGAGACTCCTCAGTGTACACAAAAACATAACTTGGAGAAATAAATAAATACGGAAATGTTATTTAAAACCACCTCGAATATGTTGTGTTAATGTTATGAAATGTTTTCTCATAAATTATGCAGTAAGCAGGAGGACAGAATTACGTCTAAACTGACGCCATTTCTATAGGTTACGAGCATGGTTATATACTATCACGTTTAATCGTGTTTTATGCCATTTGCCAAGACTTGATAAGTCGCTCGTAAAACACAGGAGATGGAAACTAAGAACACCATATGTGGTCAATTGTACACCTATAAATATAACACAACACATAGTTGTATTTCCTTTAACTGGTGGATTGCTGCGGGGGGGGGGGGGTTGAGATGCACAGGCTGCAGCGGAGACGCTGCGCACAGCGGATCGACAGCTGGGACACAAACCACCAAATACAAAAACATAATTCAGATCCGTCATGACTCCACTCCGGAGGGATTCCCCGATAATTTCTTACAGTTTCTCATCAAGGGGGAGTCTCCTGTCCCCGGTACAAACACACTGCCTGAGGAAGGCTAAGTGTATTTTTTTTGTCATTAACCTTTTTCGGACCACTTATTTATTTATTTTGGTAACGATCCGACCTCCATGCTGCTACTCTGGTTCAAACTGCATCCACCAAACAATATGATTTATCTCAACCTCCCCAAAATAACCAAAATCTTGCACGGTGTGAGATGTTTTTTTTAGCTGTTCTGTCGTCATTTCCTGCGATTTTCTTCATAAAGTCAGTCAAAAATGAATGAATGAATGAATGGGCGTTTCTTTGACTATTTATAGGCAAATCTGGGCGTTACGTGAAGCCCGCAAAATCTGCACCGCATTTGAGAAGCCCCTCACTGCAGTGCGCAGTACCTCAAGTCCCTCCTTCTCAACCTTTGAGGCACGTGACTAACGGCCCCTCCTTCTCAACCTTTGAGGCACGTGCCTAACGGCCCCTCCTGACTAACGGCCCCTCCTTCTCAACCTTTGAGGCACGTGACTAACGGCCCCTCCTGACTAACGGCCCCTCCTTCTCAACCTTTGAGGCACGTGACTAACGGCCCCTCCTTCTCAACCTTTGAGGCACGTGACGAGCTTCACAGTTCTGTTCGGTTAATCATAGCGTCAGAGTATTAACTATTTTAACATATTAATATACATATATATATACCTTTGAGACACGTGACGAGCTTCACAGTTCTGTTCTGTTAATCATAGCGTCAGAGTATTAACTATTTTAACATATTAATATCAGGGTTGCCAACTTTGGGAACCTGGCACACTCTATTTTGGCCTAGTAGAACAATAAGCAGCAGACTTTTACTTTTTTTATCATTTCTACTGGTTCTTAGATCTGCGCTTGCGCAATACGGTTCGGCAGTTGCCAGAGAGTATTTTTGTTGGGTAAGCTATGGTAGGGCTAAGCCAACCTGATCTCACCAGAATGCGTGACTCCACCACGACTCCTTAACACCACAATGCGTGGTGGAGTCACGAACTTTGTTACATTTATGTGTCGGCACCACGCAAACAACCCTAATGTAAAGTGAATGAGGCTCCTTTGTCGTGGTGCACACACGCATTTCTACAACGTCCCACAGTGAGCTTTTATTCTATACAACGTTTTTTAAATCTACTTTATAGCTTGTAGTAACTCACGGGAGGCTTCTTTTATTTTATTTGTATTCATAATTATTTTAATTTTTCGTCAGAATGTAAAAATTACATTAGTTACGAATTTGTGTTCTCAAAAAACAGTGCATTGTGGGTAATGCAACTGTGATTTTTATTAAATTAGTTAGTTTTTAAGGAAGGCCAGAGCTTCAGCTGTGTCAAATAGATTGTTCCCTTTAGTTAACGTTATTTAAAAGATAATGATCATGTCCCCTGTATTGTATTACGAGCGTCCATTCCCATTGGATAATGGAGAATTTTACACCCGGAAGTAAGTAGCCTATTCTCCTTACTGTCGATTGATTTTACAGTGATATCTGCACTACTCATCGACTAAAAAACACCAAATTGTCCTTGTTAATTACACAACATTGATTGGTTTGAATTGTGTGCAATGCTTTTGTATTTTCCCCCTTCGATTCGGAGAAACAAATGTTTTTTCGGAGTTTTAGGATGGCCGAAGACACTACACTACCCAGAATCCTCAGCTATTGTTTGGGACTACACCATGTTCTTAGCTTGACAAACCCCGGGATCAGTCCTCAACCTCTGTGATTGGATGCGCGAAGTTTACACAGAGCGTCAAAAAGGACTTTGAAATGGAATGAAACCCATCGACGGCACACTATTCAAAACAGGAATCGAACGTGTCCTACCCCCCCTTAGGTCACAGGCTCCTCCAACAGTGCTACGCAATAAAACAGATAGACAGAAAAAATAGTGAAATAGTGCAATAAGAGTCTATACAAGTGATTGGAATATGATATATTAGATAAATAATTTCTAAGTAGCAGCCAGATGAATGTCATTTCTAAGTTCAGGTGTTTAATAATCGTATAGCCTGTGGGATGAAGCTGTCTCTGTGTCTGGTGGTTT
Organism: Pseudochaenichthys georgianus; assembly: GCF_902827115.2. Taxonomy (NCBI): domain Eukaryota; kingdom Metazoa; phylum Chordata; class Actinopteri; order Perciformes; family Channichthyidae; genus Pseudochaenichthys; species Pseudochaenichthys georgianus. Next base: position 11,837,778 of record NC_047510.2, read on the forward strand.
TAGTCCGGATGCTGCGGTACCGCCTGCCAGACTGCAGCAGACAGAACAGTTTGTGGCTGGGGTGATGGGGTCTTTTATAATCCTGAGGGCTTTCTTAAAGGTTAACCTGGTATTTTTACTCCGCTACATTTATTTTAGTTACTTTACAGATTTGGATTAATGATGTGAAATATAAACAACCCTTAAATCAGACTTTAGTTACACCTGAATGAAATTCAGTGAAGGTGATTGTCAAGTGCCAACAATCAGGAGAGATATTTGATAGTCGGTGCTTGAGAAGACTAAATATTTATCTGCAGATCCGTTTAAAGCATATGCATTACTCGTTATTCTCTAATAGTTCATTAAAGACTGTATATAATTGCTATTTTGCACATCCCTTTCAAGATTTCAAGATTTTTTTTTATTGACATATCATATACACAACAGTGTAGTTATGCAATGAATGAAAAACTTGGGTCACAGGTTCCTCAACAGTGCATTACAAGACATCTATCAATGTGTGTATACTTCCACCATTACACTGTCGTATTCTGCACATTTCTTTAAATAAAGCCTTATTAGTTAGCACTTCCTCCTATCAGGCACTAAACTGTTTTACTCTAGATATCATTTGAGTATCTTCTTGATATTTTCTATTCTATATTTATATAATTGACCTTCTACTTTCCCACTATTTTGTATGTCCTCTTAATATTTAAATGTTTTCATAAAATATAACACATTCAAAAGTGCTTTACAAAAATGAAAGACATTAAGAAAATGGCATTTTAAACAGTCATTAAAAAGCAACACAATCTTCCTGCATTGCAATTACTCTAAACGTGTAATAACGTGCTTTAACCAGTAGGTGGTTTGGGTTAAAAGCATAGGTTAAAAGGCTGTCAAGTTTACAGTGTTAACAAAATAAAATATACTGCTGTTTCTGGTTTAGTTTACGACGAATATTATTTTGTTATTGTTTTGATATTTGTAACACAAAAGCGATGGAAAAAACCCATAGCAACAAAAAAAAGATGTTCTTAACATGACCCAGTCGTCTAGTAGTTCATAAAAAACAATAATATCAAAACAAAATAGCTGAGGATTCTGGGTAGTGTAGTGTCTTCTGCCGTCCAAAAACTCAGAAAAAATATTTGTTTCTCCGAATCGAAGGGGGAAAATACAAAAGCATTGTACACAATTCAAACCAACTACCAAATTCGTAACTAATGTAATTTTTACATTCTGACGAAAAATAAAAATAATTATGAATACAAATAAAATAAAAGAAGCCTCCTGTGAGTTACTACAAGCTATAAAGTAGATTTAAAAAACGTTGTGTAGAATAAAAGCTCACTGCGGGACGTTGTAGAAATGCGTGTGTGCACCACGACAAAGGAGCCTCATTCACTTTACATTGGGGTTGTTTGCGTGGTGCCGACACGTAAATGTAACAAAGTTCGTGACTCCACCACGCATTGTGGTGTTAAGGAGTCGTGGTGGAGTCACGCATTCTGGTGAGATCAGGTTGGGCTAACCCATACAGTGGTGGGGTGAAGTCAGTATTTGCAATGTAATTACATACACGCCACGCGTGAGGTTTAGATTATTTCCCTGTCTCAATCCAAATTTAACTGTATGAAATAAAAAGGCACATTTGTCTTGTACTAAATAAAAAGGGCGACCTGGAGCCAATCCTGCAATTTACCCACAGGTGAAAGAGTTGATATGCTGAAAGCCCAACCCCTGTAGGGGGGGTCTGGGGGGATTCTCCCCCAGGAGATTTTTTGAAATACTAACATAAAATACACATTCTGGTACTCTCTTGAGAAGAAAAATAAATACATCTATTACTAGACGACATATTTAAACAAATGAATGTCATTTCATTTGTTTGTTACTTTGTTCTGAAAGCTGAACCTGCTGCTCCTCACAGAGAGAAGAGGGAAGAAGCTGTGTTAATTACTTTACATTGTGGATAAGGGTTGATAGGTCCCATTGTTCTGTGTGTCAACATGAAAGACAGCCCACACACCTATCAATCGTCAAACCGTGGGGTCTTATTTCATTACGTGTTGATTTCTATCAACACGTAATGTTGTATCGATGTATATAGAGATGTACTACAGCAAAAGTATTTTCCGTCGGGACTTCCTGCAACAACACCACGCCGTTATCTTGATTCTGATTGGCCAGAAGACATTATCAAAGATGTTCTTTTGAGATGATGATCACTACCTGACAAAAGTTTTCAAAACCGTTTCTAGTCTTCGGTATTCTTGTTTTTGGCGTGAGAATAGTTTGGGCAGCGTGAGAGCGTGAGATTGAGAGTGAGTGTGTCACACGCCAGATGCGTGAGAGTTGGCTACCCTGTAATATATATTAATATATATATATATAATGATACCAATGATGATGGCGAGTGATCTGTCGCCATGGCAACGGCATTTAAAAATGTAAAACTCAAATTAAACTCATTAACAGCCTTCAAAGCATATTTTAATGTCTATTTGCATGTTAATTGCATCAATTATTTCAGTTATGACTTCAAGAAAGGGCCTTCATTTGTTTTTTAACTTTAATTTTATTTATTATATTATATTACGTGCCTCAAAGGTTGAGAAGGAGGGGCCGTTAGTCACGTGCCTCAAAGTTGAGAAGGAGGGGCCGTTAGTCACGTGCCTCAAAGGTTGAGAAGGAGGGGCTTGAGGTACTGCGCACTGCAGTGAGGGGTACTACGCGCATTTCGAGTCGATTGTGATTTATAAAGGGAAACCGGCGTAGGAAGTGCTGTACGCACTTTCCTCGCCGGTACGCAATGTTTGGTGAATCGGAAAATGTCGGAACATTTCTGTACCTATTTTTTGGATTTCTACTACGTAAGCAACCTTCCCACGTGAATCCTACGCACGGCGTTATAAATGAGGCCCCAGATCACGGCGTAACAACGTAAGGATCGTGGGTGTACCGGAAGAAATAACCATCATTAGCACAACTGCCACTATTTCCACTCTGCTTAAAGAGGCTTTTAAGCTGGAGAAAAAGCCACTTCTGGACCGCGCCCACCGCACCCTCCAGCCGAAGTCGAGACCTGGCGAGCGCCCCCGCACCATAATTGCCCGACTTCACTACCATGCGGACTGTGCTGATATCTTGCGGAGAGCCAGAGCCCAACAACGGATCAAGATCGGTGACTTTGTCGTCTCCATATTCCCTGACCACACCTCGAGGACAGCCCGTGCTGCCTTCAATGACGTCCGCCGTCAGCTCCGTGAGATACCGGGGATACGTTTTGGTCTGCTTTACCCAGCGCGACTCCGCATTACCCATGGCGGTACCGAGAGGTTTAATTCACCGGATGATGCCGAGACATTCATTAAGACACTGGTCAAGTAAGGGATCTATGAACACCTCTGGAACAATTATTTACTCTTTATTTTACTTAAATCCATACACCAAGTTCTCTGTATGTGGAAGTTGATCTGGTTATAAGTGCCTTGCTCTATATCAATCTCAAGTTTGCAGGAGCTTAACCTAAGTTTACCTAAGTTTAGCTTTTACTATTAGGTCACAAGCTGTTACCCATAGGAATTTGACTCCTTGTGGAGTGTTAGAAATTAAAATCAATGTTGATATGGCGTAATTTGAATTAAATACAATATTTAATTTAAATCAGTTTTATTCTGAAAAACCTGAAGTTCACTAACTATTAACTTAATACTTCTATTCTGAAAATGCTTCACTTCCGGTTATCATTAGCATGTGGCGAAATGCTGCATTTTCAAACCATGAGTCAACGGTGAAATGACATGTGATGTTGTACACTGAGCACACTGGGTTTAGCACTCATTTATTACCGCTGAATAACGTTTATTAGGGAATGTTTAAATAACCACAGACACCAGAATGATATAATTTAACAACAGAAAAAGGCAGGAATTGCATTGGACCCGCCCCCGACGACGCCGGCCAATAGGAGAAGACCTCAGATGACAACAGGAAGAGCAAGTCAAGAATTGACCTCTTCTACCTGCTGACCTGGACTGACCGGTCGGATGAGGAGAGCGCCTCCACTCGCACATTTCATTTTGTACACCACCGCATCTTTTGTGTAATTAAATGCTGTTAACTTTTCTAAGCTTCCCTTGACTCTTTTCAGTCTCTCCTGCCTTCAGGGTTCTAGAATACACTAACAGGAGATAGCACTGGGTTCTCCATCGTTTGGGGATGGGGTCGATGTAAGTGCTATGGGATGGGTGGGTGGGACTGGGGGCTGGGATTGTTTACTGTGTGTGTTTTTTTTTTGTTTTTTTTTTCTATTGCTTTGTTTCCCTCTATGTCTCTTTCGGGGTGGTGCTTCATAGTCAGTTCTCTCTTTATAGAAAGTCCTCAGTAAATGTCTACCAATACTAGCAATTTAGGAATCGCTCCTGGCTCACCAGTGAAGTTTGTAAGCTGGAACATTAAAGGTATGGGGAGCCCCTTGAAGAGATCCAGGGTATTTGCTCATCTGAAACGACTTAATGCCGACATAATGTTTCTACAAGAAACCCAGGCTTAAGTATCCATGGGTTTCTGAGGTGTTCCATTCAAACTTCAACTCTAAGTCCAGAGGGGTTGCCATTTTAATTGGTAAGTCTGTTAATTTCACATCTTCCAAGTGTATAGCGGATGACAATGGCAGATATTTAATTATCTCAGGCACGCTGTTTCATGTTCCTGTATTGTTAGTCAATATTTATGCCCCAAATTTTGATAACCCACACTTCATGAACAAGCTTTTTGAATGTCTTCCGTCACTGCCTAATAACCTGCTTATATTTGGAGGGGATATGAACCTCGTTGTAGATCCCAGTCTAGATCGTTCTTCTCCTAAAACGCTGACCGCATCACTCATGTAAAAACTCTTTCTGACTTCATGTCCAAGAACGGCTGGGTTGACCCCTGGAGATTCTATAACCCCTGCATTAAGGAATATTCCTTCTTTTCTCATATGCACAAAGCCTTTTCTCGAATTGATTATTTCTTCATCGATGCCAAACTTATTACCAAAGTGTCGTCAGTTAAATATCACCCGATTGTAATTTCCGACCACGGTCCTCTTTCTCTGGATATTTGGATTTCACCGCAACCACGATACTCAACGCCATGGAGGTTTAATACTTTGCTCTTGTCAGATGACAAATTAATACATTATTGCAACTTCAATTGATGATTTTATTACAAACAATCAAAACGACAATGAACCCATCTCTTGTTCTCTGTTGTGGGAATCATTAAAAGCCTACCTACGGGGCCAAATCATCTCTTATTCTGCGCAGTTAAATAAAACTCGTTCTGCCAAAATTAAAGATATATCGTGCAAGATAAAAAAAATAGATCAGCAATTAGCCATTTGTCTCTCTCCCAATTTACACAAAGATCGAGTTGAATTACAGACGGAATTTGATCTCATAACAACTACTGATGCAGAGCGCCTTCTTTTACGCTCACGTTCAACGTATTATGAGCATGGTGATAAGGTGAGCTGCCTTTTGGCCCACCAATTGCGTCGTCAGGCAGCCTCACGTATAATCCTCCAGATAAAAGATTCATCAGGCACGGTGCATACCGATCCTAGTACCATTAACTCAGTCTTTGGCTCATTCTATTCTTCTCTAGTGAGAATAGGCCCTCACCTCTCCTCCACCCTCACACTCAGCACCGGTTCACCACAAGGCTGTGTGCTGAGCCCCATGCTCTACTCCCTGTACACCTATGACTGTGCCCCCACTCACCCCACCAACACCATCGTCAAGTTCGCGGATGACACAACCGTGGTTGGACTGATCACAAGAGGAGATGAGTCAGCCTACAGGGATGAAATTCAGAGACTGGCAGTGTGGTGTTCAGATAATAACCTTGTTCTGAACTCCATAAAAACAAAATAACTCATTATAGACTTCAGGAAAAACAGCACAACACCAGATCCACTGTACATCAACAGCAACTGTGTGGAAAGGGTTCCCACCTTCAGGTTCCTCGGCACACACATTGCTGAAGATCTATCCTGGTCTATTAACACCACAACATCTGTGAAAAAGGCCCAGCAGCGACTCCACTTCCTGAGGATCCTCAGGAAAAACAACCTGGAGGAGAAGCTTCTGGTGTCTTTCTACCGCTGCTCCATAGAGAGTGTGCTGGCATATTGCCTAACCACGTGGTGTGCCAGCTGCTCAGAAAAGGACAGGAAAGCCCTTCAGAGGGTCATCAACACAGCCCAGAAGGTCATCGGCTGCTCACTGCCTTCTCTGGAGGAACTCTTCAGCCAACGTTGCCTCAACAGAGCAGGCAAAATAATTGCAGACTCTTCACACCCTGGACACTTCCTGTTTGCTCTTCTGCCCTCCGGTAGACGCTACAGGTCAATTCAATCAAGAACAAACCGACTGAAAAACAGTTTTTACCCCAGAGCCATACGAGAACTGAACACTGTCAAATGCTGAACTGAACAGTTACAACTTCCAACTGCACTACTTTTTAATAGTTGTATTAACTTATTAACTGATCGACATCAGAGATGCAAAATATCATCCCTGTGTTGTTTTTTTATATTGTAAACTGTATTTAAATAATGTGCGGGCATGTTGGTATGGATGTGTGAGCATGTTTAATGTGTATATGTTGATATAGATAATATATTTATTCATTTTATGTGGAAATGCACTGCAAGGATTGCTTTTTTAAATTTCGTTGTACCTGGTGCGATGACAATAAAGGAATTATATTCTATTCTATTCTATACAAGTCTGAATCTTCTGAGATGGGCGCTTTTCTTTGACAATCTCAATTTCCCTAGTTTCAAAAGAACTTGATTCTCCATTAACCTCAGATGAGATCTCCCTCGCTGTAAATAACATGCAAAATAAAAAATCTCCTGATGATGGAAGATTTAAATCTAAATTGGCCCCATTAATACACTCGGTGTATAAGGAATCTCTGCGGAATGGTTCTCTTCCTCCCACTTTAAGACAAGCCTCCATAAGTCTGCTTTTAAAAAAAGACAAAGATCCGGATCTCTGCAGCTCTTATAGGCCACTTTCCTTAATAAATGTGGATGCGAAAATACTTGCTAAGGCTTTGGCACGTCGATTAGAAAATATTCTCCCAACCATAGTTTCTGAAGAACAAACAGGATTTATAAAGGGACGTCAACTGTTTTACAATGTCCGCACTCCGCACCCTTTTAAATATTATCTACTCCAAAAACACCGCTACGACCCCTGAAGTAGTGATCTCACTTGATGCAGAAAAAGCATTCGATAGGGTTGAGTGGGACTATTTACTTACTGTACTGAGTACATTTGGGCTGGGTGATATATTTATTTCATGGATACGCCTTCTTTATACATCCCCACAAGCTAGTATTTCCACTAATGGCGTTCAATCTCCTTATATTACTTTATCCAGAGGAACCCGTCAGGGATGTCCACTATCTCCTTTGCTTTTTGCGTTAGCCATAAAGCCTTTGTCAATATATCTGAGGACCTCAACCACTTTCACTGGGATATCGCGGCTGGGGATGGAATTTAAATTGTCCCTTGTTATGACCCGGCTCAAAAGGCCACAACAAAGGGAGGCACACCATGTTGACGGTTAACAAAATATGTTTATTTAGGACAAACAAATCAAATTAAGTCAAAACCAGTAAAGTATGAGGTGTGGATGTCAGTGGTATCAGTAATGTAAATGCAGGGTGAGGATTGTATGGACATGTATGTGTGTGAGAGTGTTGAAGTACACAAAGTAAAGCAACTGAAGAAACTCATTGGGCGGTGGTGGCGAAGTCGATAGGGACTTGGCTTGGCAATTGGAAGGTCACCAGTTCAAGTCCCGGCAAGACCAAGTGCTACCGAGGTGTCCCTGAGCAAGGCACCGTTCCCTAAACTGCCAAAAATGGCTGCCCACTGCTCCTAACAATAGGATGGGTCAAATGCAGAGAAACAATTTCCCCACGGGGATTAATAAAGTATATCGAAATCAAAAATAAAAAAATCATAGTATACTCAACAAAACCAGAGTGCCTGCAGGGAAAAGCAGAGAGCCCAGACAGGAGCAGAGAGGCTTTAAAATAGCTGCAGAGCACCAGACCCAGGTGCCCTGGCCCCTGAGTTACTGCAATCAGTGCAATCAATGCAGCCAATGCAGCACAGACAGAACAGCCACACCTCTCGACTGATGGACCCACAGGGGCATCACAACCCTGTACGCGGATGATTTATTGTTTTATGTCTCAAGCCCCAGTAACTCTATACCAGCAATTTTATCTTTTCTTACGAAATTTGGTTCATTCTCAGGTTACAAAGTGAATATTTCCAAAAGCGAATGTTATCCTGTTAACGCTCTGGCATCACAATTGAACCAGTCCGATGTCCCCTTCAGATTGAGCCCCTCTGGCTTTAAGTATCTAGGAATCAATGTAACAAGAACACTAAGTTCCCTTTTCGCTGCCAATATCTCCCCTTTAATGTCTAAAATCAAGTCAGACCTTCAAAGATGGAAGAGTTTACCTCTGTCGCTTATAGGTAAAATTAACATTCTTCCTAAGTACCTATTTATTTTCCAATGACTCCCTCTATTCCTACCTAAACTATTTTTTAAGACTCTTGATCAGGTTATTTCTGGATTTTTATGGAATGGAAAGGCACCCAGAATAATGTAGACTTAACGCTGGACTGTCTCTCCCGAACTTCCAATTATATTATTGGGCTTCACACATACACAAGATTTCATTTTGGTCAAAATCAGTGCATCCTCCATGGTCTAGGTTTGAGGCACAGTCTTGTGGCTCATCCTCCGCTATGGCACTCCAACCTCTCTGGACATACAAATAATCCTGATGTGAGTTCTACTCTGGTACCAATTTAGGAGGCATTTTAAGTTTACTTCTGCATCCACTTTAGCTCCTTTATTGGGAAACCATGTATTCCGACCTGCCTCATCTGACCCCACTTTCTCTGTATGGCATGAGAAGGGCCTGAGGACTTTTATAGAGCTTTATAAGGATAATACCTTTCGTAGTTTTACTGATATATCAAGGGAATTTGAACTCCCAACATCTCACCTTTTTCGTTATTTCCAAATTAGACACTGTACCAAATCCCTGTTTCCATCCTTTCCCTCTCTACCCCCTAATCAAATATGGGATGAGTTTCTTTGTTCCGATCCCCTTCAAATGTCACTTATTTCAAAAATATATAACAAACTCCTGACCGATGACAGCTCACACATCACTAAAATCAAGGCTGCCCGGGAGGCTGAGCTAGGTGTGAACTTGGGTGATCACTGGTGGGACACTGCTCTTAACAGGATTCATACGAGTTAATCCTGTCTCACTCTCATACAGTTCAAGGTGCTGTACAGGGTTCATTTCTCAAAGGCACGATTGTCACAAATATATCCCACTGTTATTGACATCTGTGACAAATGTCAAGCCTCTCCCTGCAACCTATCCCATATGTTTTTCTCCTGCCCATTAGTGTTTTCCTTTTGGCAGAAGTTTTTTGAGGACATCTCAAAAATACTCTCACTCACTGTGAAAGTCTGTCCCCATATTGCCATATTTGGGTGCCCAGAAGATTACAACAGATACAACTCGGGGCAATTAGATATTTTGGCGTTTACTTCGTTATTGGCAAGACGACTTCTTCTTCTTCACTGGAAATCCAAAAAAGCTCCTTCCAATGCTAAGTGGCGCAGCGATGTCATGTCTTTTCTAAAATTGAAGAAAATTAAGTATTCATTAAGAGGCAGAACCTCTGTTTTACACTAAGTGGCAACCCTTCTTAACCTTCTTCCAATCTCTCGCATTTTTGGTTACTGATTGATGGACACCCCCCCCCCTTCCTCTTTATTACGTATTTATGTTAATTTTTTGTCTTTGTATTGTTTTAGTATTATTAATTTCATTTTATTATTATTATTGCTATTATTATCTTGTTTAGTTCAGTCGGTACACTACTCCCTTATATTTGGCTATCTGGTCTGTTTGAGTTATGAAGGCGGCTTAAATACTGTATGCCTTCAAGAGAAAATTAACCATGTATGGCTTGTCAATTGATGCACAATAGTAGAGACTAAATGGTTACTAGTAACTTTGAACTGTGGTCCCTGTCAATGTACCAAATGTCTTTTTTATGTGTCTTCAATAAAAATATATATATAAAAAAAAATGATCAACGATTAGTTTGAATTTTTGATCATTTTAATATCTTGCATGGAATGAAAACATGTAATTTTACAAGATGTTGAGCACAGTGTATACATACTAAAGATAGGCACAATCAAAGGTTTCTTTAAAATTCATTTAAAGTTTCAGTTCTACATTACGAAAACAGTGTGAAAGGGTTACATTTTAAGACGAAGAACACTTAAAGCACCCAAGAAGACTTGAAGAAGACCAATAAAGACAAATATTTAGGTAATTTGTGATGGTCATTTTTATCACAGACTTCTATACAATCGTACCTCTTTTAGAAACCAGTGTTGTCGCCCCCTGCTGGCATTTGAAAGAAAATAAGGTTTTCACGAACTTAGTCATTGGCTTCACTTTTCAAACCCAGTGGTTGGCGCTTGTTATTTATCTTATGAACAAGGGGCATTTTCTCTCTAGGGCAGTATAAAGAAAGAAATGTCCTGCAAAATGAAACAAAAGTATATAGCTACACCAGCAAATACATTGTTTTCACTGTGTTGTGAAGGGTATTGCAAGTGTTTCCCCCAAGACAGGGCTCCCTCACAATATGTGCAATGTTCTTGTCAGTTGTCTTGTTACCTTTTGCTCTATCTGTTGAAAAATCTGGAATTCTTCCACACAGCAGATTTAAAACCTGACAGGAGCTCAGTTTCAGTTTCACCTCAGTCCATGCTGTTTCCCCAAGGTGTCTCTGCTCTTTAATGAGTTCAGCCAAGCTCACCGCAAGTGATGACCCACTCACCAGCGAAATAAGTGAACTTTGCTCATGCATCAATGAGGTTTAAGCAGCCAGATCATTCAGATAGATATAAAATAAGAAGTGCGCCTGCATTAATCAAGTAAAATAATGCAGGTACTCAATTTAGAATACTAACAACTTCCAGCCACATCTTCACTGGAGCAATATTTCAGGATTGTTTTGTACAATGTGCAAAAGAGTGTGTGTTTATTATGATATCAATGATTTTACAGAAAGAGAACTCTTCTAGTTTAAACCGGAGAGACGTGATGTAAGGAATACATATTTATTGTTACACGTCATATGAATGAAATGATTGCCATGATAATACAACAGGAGGATGTAATGGTGTTTGGCGATTAGGCCCCGGTTTGCAGGATAATCATTCAGGAGGGAAAGCACCGCTCCGATGAAATCCCCGGGGTCTAGACACTGGTGGTGGTGATAAGTAGGTGGGACCGATCTGAAGAAGGAAGGTTTAGCTTTGTCCTGGAGGAGACGGGAGGCGGGTTGCGGTCACCTGAAATTACAACTGACAGGGAGGAAGAGCAGGCATTTAATTTAGCATGTGCAGCAATTGGCTGCTGAGGGGTGACGCCCTCGTATTTAATGAGGGGGGAGGGAGCAATAGAGTGACGTGTAAGTGACTCATGTTAGGTCTTCCTTATTGAACTTGCGCTAAAGCTTTCATTTATCTGCAACTTGTTCTGCAGGGGAAGGGAGTTCCTACTTCCTGGTGTATGCCTCTTGGAGGCAGCACAGGCCTCAGGCTTGTCTTTGGGTTCCACTGGAGGGGGGGCTTCAGGGAGCAGGATGGGGAACCCTCTGCCCATGTGGAAAGCCAGGAGGTACTGTACGAGAGGAAGGAGAAAAACGTAAAACCCTTTGAGTCAAATAAATTAATAACACAAAGTATTATTTTGTTGCTCCAGTGTTTTTGTCTATGTAAAATAAAGGCTGGTACCCAAAGTCTTATTTCAGCACACAACTGAAATAAACGAGAGAAATTCACAATCACAGCAACCACATATGTACCTCTGTCCATGTGTATTGACGTGCGCTCACACACACACACACACACACACACACACACACACACACATTGTCACAAACACTATCTGCTGAGTGCAATGTGAATGTGTATCGTTATAGGCAACTCTCACACCATCACCCTCTTTTTTCAAATTGGCATGAACACAAACACACACCTGTGCAGCCACCAAGCCACACACCTGACCTCCAAGCCAAATGTAAGCCTAAATCTGTGGCCACCAAAGGGTAAAGAGAAGGTTTTTAGACCGACCAACAGAGTGATTTATATAGGTGTTGGTCACAGCTAAAAACATGGTGTCACAAATCTCAATGTCTATGTCTAAGCAAACAAAGGAATCCGATGTTATCTTAACATCTTATGTCATTCATACACGTCCTGAAAGAAAGTGTCCACTAAAGTTCCTCGTAATGCAACCCCTTTACCTTCTAGCACTGCATGATTAACAAAACACAAAGATGCTCAGGGCTCTCTGTATGCTTTGTGCTGATGACTCCGCTATGCACCAGCGGTTCATGAAAATCAGGCCCTTGAAGTTCCTGATAATCACTCTCACGTATTTCTACATGTTACTGATGTTATCTTGCAACACTTGTGATCCGTGGCTAATCTTCCAAATTCAACAGCAAACAGAAAATCCAGAGATTAAGAATCATAAACACCAGGCATTAAACAGTTTGTCATTTTGAGTGTCTGTTTCCATTCACTTTATATACATCTTGTGTTAATTGCTAATTAGTTCTGTTAGACATGGAAGTAGAGCTTGATGAAATACTCAAATGTTCTCAGTTTTACAAAAAATAAATTGTCAATCTTATTGTACAATGTGTGTTTCATAAGAGTCAAAGGTCTATCTAGCTGATTGAGGTGAGTATTTCTCCACTTCCTGTTTATAAACCATGTTATATTTCAGAGCAGTGACAAAGCTTTGGTACAGTACATTGGCTGCACAAAGGGCATTATAACGGAAAAACACTTCATAGAAAAGTCCACAATATGTTCTGGTTCATCAAAACTGATACATATTTAAAGTGCCGTGACTCAACAGGTTCAGCAGATTCATCATAGGGTTGGTGGTTCGGTCGTGTGGTATTATATCATTTCTCTATTTGAAATGTCATGTTTTGACATTCGACAAAAATAAATGAAAGGTATTCAATTTACAATAATGTGGAAAAATGATTCCGCAAAGTGAGGTTAAGCTAAACTTAGAAAAGTAGATTTATTTAAAGGTGTTAAATGTGAATGAAGGAGTTTAAGGAGTTTTGTTACAACACAGTCATTGGGTTCAACAGTTCCATGCATGCATTGTGAGTTAGGTATAATCATATTTGTAATATTGTAACACTAGATCTAAGGGTACAGGACAGATGGCGTCTTATAAAGAAATGTCCCCAATGTTCTGTTCACACATTGAGTTTTTTAATAATAAAAGATGAACGTGAACATAGAGCTTTATGGGCCAAATATATCATATAATGACTCACAAGCGGCTTCTCTATTGTATACAGATTTTTTTTGTTTATCATCAGCTCTCCCACTTACGATTGGTGTGATTCTGAAGGCCAACAAAGAACGGCTATCATTGGTGTTGGAGGCAGGCAGAGCTGAACTGGAAACCATGGCAACACCGTGCTTGCCTCTCTAATCCCTTGGCCCTGCCAGAGAATAGACAAATACCTGTGCAAGCCCCGGCCTATTCAACACCTGCATAAAAGAAAACCTTTCCAATCTGCACGATATGAAATACACAGGGGAGCAGCATTTCTGATGGACTGTTGTATAGTATCTCCATGTCACACAGCACAACAGACAGGTTGGCTGTAACTGCATCCTCGACCGTCTGTCTGTTTAATTCTCCTCATAAAGCATGTACAGTGTGGAGACACCTTTTTATTATGGGATAGAATTCATGTTGCATGTTGATTTGCTTTTTTTAACTTCATGTACCTGGCATTTATTTTCATTTAAACAAGCAATAATCTCATTTATGCAAATAAACATATTTTATTTGTTTGTATCTCATGTGTTTTTCACCAAGATGTTTCCATGAGTTGGATGTATAATATTAATATCAGCGTCCTGTTCTTTAAAGAGGCCATTTTAGGCTTTTTGAGTTTTCCCTTTCCTGTAGTGTGTTAGACAACAAGTTTGTGTGCTACTTAATATTTGTATGATTCCTTTAGAGATTTGAATACTATATTTCCCCTTTACACAGGAGGACTGCATACAATAAGCACCTACTGTAAATAGGCTGCTGCACTTCCATACAGTTTTAGCTCTTCTTGTAACTTTAAGTAGAAAGAAGACATTATGTGCAGGGACAAGGTGAAAGTGACAGTGAACATGTTTATGGGAAGCATTTCATTATCACAATTTGTTAATTTCAAGGTTTATTTAAAGATGAAGTATTTAGCACTATATAACAGCACATATTAAAACTCAAGTGATACTGTCCACGGAATATAAATCAGACCAAAAATGTAATATGAAGTGGCTGTGTTTAATTGGCCTGGAGAACATAATGTGAGGTTGTCTAACATGACCCGACAGTGTCACCGTGACCTCCTGTGTCATCGCAGCATTCAGCCGTGGAAGACGGCTGGAACAACAACAGGCTTTTCTCGAAAAGGCAAGAGTCCACAATTTGAATTTTAAAATAGCTCAATAAAACATGTCGACGAAGAAGTAATTTGTTATTTCCTGTGTTTGTATTCAGTCTTTTTGTGTCTCTAACAAGCAAACCAGTATACTGTTTTCACATACAAATGTTTCAATAACCACACACAACCACAGTTCACAATCAGTGAATCTCACCTTGCAAGACAGCTATAGCTTCACGCTATATTGCGAAATCACAAATAAATCCACCTATTCCCGCTTCGAGTCATTCTGTCTGGACCAATCAGTGTCCTGTGAGGAGCTGCTGGAAGATAATGTGTGTGGTTTATAAAAAGAAGAAGGGCCTTTATTTATCCCTGAGAGGAAATTCAGTTTTCACTCTTTTATTATTATAATATAAATATAGCATCATTATTGTTGTGTACACAGTGCAACACACATACACATGCACAGGAGAGGAGTCAGAGCGGACATGCTGCCAGGTTTTCTGGCACCAGGGAGCAATTGGACACCTCAAAGTGCCCAGGAGGTGAATCAGCACTTCTCCAGCTACCAGTCAACACTCCATAGTTTTGGTTCTATCGGGATTTGAACCATTGACCTTACAGACTGAGCTAATGCCGCCCGAGGAGGAACAGAATGACACTTAAGTTGACTTCCCATGATGAGAGATTTGCTCTTTGCTCAATGCAAGGTACAGTATAGGGCACAGAGCCTTGCGGGAAAAACAGCTCTTTAGTTTTGTTTCTGTATAACCTCCCGTATTAGCTTGTGCCGCTTCTTACAGCTGACATCTGATTGGTTGTACGTTGAAAGGTCAGCAGCAATCAAGATCAAATTTACATCTGGTTACGTACACAACTACGTACAGTAGGGCCTTTATTATCATGTGCTACTCTGATATTGGAAGAGTACATTCAGTATTTTCCCAACACTTTTTCCAAACAGTTTCCATTGACAGTTTTTCAAACACCCTAATATGTCTGTATTAAATCAGCCCACATTTAACCTTAAAAGCGTTAAGTTGCTTAAGCTAATGCATTTTTCAAAAAATTATAAAATTACTCATAACAGATAATTAAAGTAGAGGAGTCTGACTGGAATACATCAGCGGATTATTGATTAAACAGCCAGGACGTATTAGATTGCTTAATTATTCCTCGTTTTCATTTGCGTTTTTATGACTTTCCAAACTTCATCTTGCACGTTTGTAATTTCATCGCTGTGACAAAATCTTTCTGTAGACTTAAAGAGCCTGTGACACGTTTTTCCCCCATCATCCAAACCCATCAATTTGAGTACATATTGTCCCCTTGAAAACCGTTACTGAACTGATTTTGGATATTTGTACTTTGATAACCATTAATCTGCCTTCAATGTTGACAATTTTCTGGATCTTCTCGCGGATTCTTCAAGTCCCGCCAAATGATGGGTGACGTCATTGCGGGCACAGCGCTCCAGCTGCACCGTCCAGGATCCCAGCATCTGCATGTAAACCTTTATATATATATACAGTCAGATGTAAACGCACGACGGCGCACACAGCAGCAAGCTCAGACAGCGATGACAGGTTAATGTTGAACGTGTCTGAGAGCTCATATGAGGCTGAAGGATCGGTTTATGTTGTATCTGTTAGAAGTTTAGGAATGAGGTGCGTCAATATGGGCGATCATATGGTCATGTAGCCAGTGGTGGAATGGGACTAAAAATCATCCCGGGACTCTCGACCGGCCCACTTCGGTACCGCTAGTAAATTGTCAACGGGGGGAGTGGGGATGTCAGGGGCGGCGGGTGCTTTAGATAGTAAATGTAAATATGTAAATATTTGTGTCACTGCATCCTGGTAAAATACAAATATAATGTATAATGTCTCTGTCTTTGACCTCAGCGCTGCTAGCCACCTGTGCCCTGTACTACGAAGCCAGTTCAACAGACCCTGGATATGTTTGAGTAACAAACAAACTAACAACAAACTAACAAACGAGATCTCGCTAAGCGGTCCTACGACGCTGGTTATCAACTCGGTAAATCAAGCCAGGGTTTCTCTCTCCAGCTGAGAGCGCGTTCACGTCTAAGACACGAGTGGATCTGACTTTAATTACATTTGTCTCGAGTGTTTCGTCAACATAATGTGTTAAATAATACTTCTGCATCCAGTCTGTAACACTGTGAGTGTTGCACGGCCAGATGAGGCTGGAGAAGCTGACTCAGATAAGGAGATATATGATATATTATGATATTATATGATCGATGATCTGATTGATGATGTAATATGAATGATAAGTGCGACACGTCGGCGTCTTCTCTGCATACGGCAGTTTAAACTGTATTTTCTTTATCCTGTAATATGACTTGAGAGATTTAAACTCCGCACACTGAGTTGATCTCTTTTCTATAGACGCCGGAGGCGGGCAGCGTCAGGTAAAATAAGTTATTTAGCCTTCTCAAACCTGAGCCTCACGCGCCGCCTATGGGGGATGTGCTGGTGACTTATCCGACCGGCCCACTTCGGTACCGGCCCATCGGAATTCGTCCCGATGGCCAGTCCGCCACTGCACCCAGCCCACGTAAACTGTCAACGAGGGGAGCCTCGCTGCGGGGAAACGGTGGACCTAGTGTCCCGATCGGAGTGGGAATAATAATAATAATCCGTGCATTTTATCCATTAATTTCCCCAACATTGTGGTAAAAAAACCACACGTTTAATCCATGTTGTTGGTGTACTACAACTACAAAAAGCATCGGTTTGTTTTCTCATCAGGAAATGCAGACCGGCTCAAACAAACGATCATTTAATGTATCATATGTTCGCCGAATTGACATGAAAGCACTAATAAATGTAGGTTCATCCACTTGAGTTTACAACCACAAAAATAATCGATTTGTTTTTATATCACATCCGACGGGAGGAAATTCAGCAGCTCTCACTCTCGATTTTTAATCCTAATGTAATCATCATCTTCTTCACCACGATCATTTATGTTTATGTCGCCGAATTGACATGAAAGCACTGACAAATATGAATATACTGTAGTCAGCTTCATTAAAACGTTATTAACGTGCCTAATCTCAGTAATTCACCATTTCTACGCATGACAACACACTTTGTCCGTGTTTGGCTCTCGAAGCGTTCCCGCATTGACGTCACTTCCGGCTTCCCCCAAAACTTCAAAATGAGTCGAAGGAATTTCCCCGCGATGTTCGAAATTATTGATATTTAACGGAACAGTATCGCTTTTTCTTTTTTAAACTGACGGTTCGAGATTACTAGTAGCCCAATATTTCATTGCACAACAGTTGTTGGGATGGTGTCACAGGCTCTTTAAGGAGCACACAGTCATTGCCTTGATGACACACTCACAATGTAAAAACAAATCCAACATTGCTTTGCAGCTGATAATCAAAGGAGACTATCCTCTTAATCAGTGTTGGGCAAGTTACTTCCAAAATGTAATACAGTACATATTACTTATTACTGTCTTTTTTAAGTAATAAGAGACATTACAATATTACTGTCTCTGAAATGTAATGAGTTACACTACTTTTATATGACTTTTGAGTTTCTTTCACCAAAATAACCGCAAAAGAATGGCTAGGTATTTGAAATGCTGAAATGTAGTTTAGTGCAGCTCATTATACCTCCAGTGAAGGGCAATGTGGTATAGCAGCATAACAACTGTGTAGGCCCTTAAGGCTACTAACAACTTGTATTACACGGCTTAGTTGAATACTCGATTCTGATTGTAAATTCTTAACATGTGACACGTTGATAATACAGTACAGACCGCTGTCAAGGACTATAATGAAGGTTGCTAAGGAGGATCAAGAAAGAGAAAGGAAAAGAGGTTAAAAGACGGAATCCTGGACGTCAGATAAATCACCAGAAGAAGGCAGAGAGGAAGTAAACAATAACAGGACACGGAATGGGCTCTGTAGTTTGTTTAATATATGGCCGTGTAAAAAGCGGGATAATGTGCAGCGAGGCAGTTATTATGGGGAAAAGAACACCCTGAGCCTGAAGGGTAAACACCAGGTTTACTAATCTACCCGCACAATTTGTCTCTGGTGTCAGAATGACTCGCGATGTTAGTGAATTCTTAAAAAACAAAACACCATTTAATTTCGGGTTAAAATGTGTTGTAACTGCGTTACTGAGAATTGTAACGGGTAGTATATTACCCAGATTTCATTAGTAATGCGTTACATTACTTACATTTATTACAAAGTCCCTTGGCCAGCAATGTTATAAAAGAGCTAACAAATCTGCAATTTGCATCAAATAATTGTGTTTACCACTGCTGGAGATCATAACTAGACAAAGAAGACATACTTCAGCTGAACCTCTCCTGACTGTCTCTAACAATCATCGCTCTCACAGTTTCCAGGTGAAGACAGACAGAGCCTTCAGTGTCTGTAGTCAGGCCAACCTCCACAGAGCCTCCCATCTGCTGCCAAACTTGGCGGGTCACCTGTAACATCTGCTGCTAGACCTCTTTACGGGTGACCCTCAGCTAAAGAGGGTGTCACCTCTGCTTCACTATGTCCCTCTGTTGTGTTCGACCCCGCGGCAAGAACCTTTCCTGAACCTGCACTCAGCGGTGAAGTCACCTCGACCCATTTCAGTCAGTCTGACCCGCTCTTACCTTTCTATTAAGGATAACACAAAACTAAGTACAGAAAAAAGACACTACATCTGCACACCACCATATTTAAACTCCATCCCTGCTTTGTTTTCAGGACATTTCCAGTATTTTCCCTCCATTCTTGGCGCTAGCTAAGTCAGACAAGTGTGACAAATTAGACAGACACACAGGGAACATACACTGACCATGGTCATGGTGAAACCTAAATGGATGGAACAGTTGCGATTTGCAGAAATTGAGCTCGATGTGTTTTTGTCTTGGTTTTGGCAACGGCACAACAGCTTTTTGTTTGCCAGTGTGGTCACAAGATGGTTTACAAGGGAAGCACATCCACCACTAATGGAATGAATAAAATGATTTATTTAGTGTGTGCTTCCAGGATATTTGATATGCTTGGCTACGTTTAGCCCATAGCCTCATCATAATGAAACAGCAAGCAGTCAGAGTTGCAGCAGAGGCATCTTACTGGAAGAGGAGAGAAAAGTGTGCCGTAGGCTCTGTTAAATGACGCTCCTCGTCCACAGTCACACCCTCATTTCTCTTCTTGTCCATACAATTCTCAGCAGCACAGACAGGGAAATACATCAAAAATCTACACCATTACAAATTAGTCATATTACTAACAAACGCCTTAAAAAACATCGAATCAGTTATTCATATATTGCATAATAATGGCTATTTATATTCCTTCTTATGAGCTTCCAGTGCCAGTTTAGTTAAAAATGCTCAGATCCAGTTAATTCAATGACCTGTAAAATTCCTGGAGGATGATGATGTTTTTAAACTACATGCTATAATGTCTTTTTAATGTCGCCTTCTTTCAAGGATTGTATCAATCATGTCATGCAGGCATTTTGTGTGAAGAATACTAAATTCCTTTCACAGGATTAAAAAAGGAGTTATGAAAGCAAGCACCAGAATCCCTCAATGAGGCCTTTGTAATTATTTTTTCTGGATATTTACTGGTTGACAGAATTGTTTCCAAAGACCTTCTGACTTTCCTCTTTATGACTCTAGTTCCATTGACTCTCTTCAATCTTCAAGCGGCTATTGACCATTTTTTAAGAGAAAACAGAAGCTGTAGGGGAAATTATATTGCTTTCAACTGTTCTCCATTTGTGTTCACCGTCTTAAATTAGCAAACAGGCTGCCTCAGGGATCCATTGTTGCTCTTATCTCGGTATAGCTCTAATTGACCAAATAATTCCCAAATGCATCAGTATCTAACCGTAAAATGTTGTGACTTTAAAAGATTGTGCATCTTCAAAGACTCTTATAAAGTGGGCTGATACGCAGGGCTCGTAAGAACTCAGATGCTCGATTCTGTGGCTTGGTAATACTCTTTATTGGACAGAAACCAAAGCTATCAATGACTTCTAGGTTCTACTATGACTCTCCATGGAATCACTAGGATCTACTAGGTACTGTAATATCGATCTCTGGTAAACAGGCATGGATCTAACGATAACACAAGACGAACCAACACCAGACAAAGGGAGAGAAGGACTAAATATATGTAAGGTTTCAGCGTTAGAGTCTGTGAGCTTATTGTTTTGTGTTTATTCTGGTGGCCTTGCAGTTTTATTTTGATGTTGACTCTGTCCTCTCGTTTCAGGTGTCATCACTTCCTGTGGTGGTGTGTCACTTGTCAGCTTGATAGTGATCTCCTGTTCTGGATTGTTTGCACCTGTGCCTCATTAACTGTTGTGTATATGTAGCCCTGTTTTTCTGTTGTCTTTTGTCGGTTCGTCTTGTCTCAACACTAAGTCCATGTCTGTATTTCCTCGTGTAACTTTGAGCAACCTAGTAGAGCCTAGTGAACTTTTGAGTGTCCTAGTAGATCCTAGATACCTTTGTACTTTGAGAAGTCTTTTTTATATTAAAAGATAGTTCTGAAGTCAAGAAGGAATCGTGCGTCTGAGTTCTTGTGAGTCCACCGTGTCAGAACGAACCGACCAAACAAGATGGACTCAGCCGATTCCACCGTGTTAAAGACGGCTTTGCAGGCGCAAGGAACACGCATGCATCACCATGAGGAACAGCTGACAACAATGAACCAGGGGGTTCAGGACTTAAATGCCCGTCAGCAACACTTCCAGTCAACAGTGACAGCGGAAAAGATGCGTGACATACTTACGCACCTCGAGGCACGTCCTGCTGTTCCTGCGGCAGAGTTTTCCGGTCCAGCGGAGGTCGGGTTTGCTGTTCAAATACCCATGCCATCGTCTTCACTCTGCCTCGCTTCACCGGAGAAGTTCTCCGGGGATTCTGTAAACTGTCGTCCATTCCTGATACAGTGCGATCTCCATTTCAAACATCAGCCCGCAGCATTTCCCACAGATCAAGCTAAGGTAGCTTTCATAGTATCTCACTTGACGGGAAGAGCAGGAGCCTGGGCAACAGCTGAATGGGCCCGAGACTCGCCTGTTTGCCAGTCGTTAAGGGTATTCATGGATTCTATGAAAACATTTTTGACCAGACAGCACCCGGGAGAGAGTCAGCGAGAGCCCTGGTGAACATCAAACAACGGCAGAGGAGAGTGGCGGATTACGCGATTGAATTCCGGACCCTGGCAGCGGAGAGTGGATGGAACTCAGCGGCTCTTTTTGATGCGTTTCTGCATGGATTAGCGGATCCCATAAAGGATCAGTTAGCTCCATTAGAGTTGCCTGTAGAATTGGACTCGCTCATCGCCATGGCTATCCGGGTGGACCAACGTCTAGCAGAGAGACGTCGGGAGAAAACAGCTTTCATTCCACTGTCCGGACGGGAGTTACAGAGGGAACACTACGGTTGGCGGAGTAATACCCGGACTTCGTCTCCAGAGCGACCAGCGCCCCCTAGCGCCGCGGAGGAACAGATGCAGCTCGGAAGAGCCAAACTCACTCCGGAGGAACGTCAGCGCCGCCTACGGGAGCGGCTGTGTTTCTACTGCGGCCAGCAGGGTCATGTTCTGGCAGCCTGTCGGGCAAAAGATCAGGCTCATCAGCGGGAAGAGGGACGCTGGTGAGCCGAGTGACTTCTTTCAACCCTTCCTCGAGAAGACTGACTCAGGTACAAATGAAACTGAATGATAAAACTGTGACTCAGGATGCATTAATTGATTCTGGGGCTGATGAGAGCTTGTTAGACTGGGAGCTGGCTAAAGAGTTGAACTTAAACATTGTCCTTTTAGATCAGCCATTAGAGGCTAGCGCGTTGGATGGCCGCCTGTTATGTACAGTTACTCATCGCACGGAACCCATAGAAATTGTCATAGATCAGGAGCACCGTGAGCGTATTAGCTTTCATTTATTTAACTCAGCTCAACAGCCTCTCATTTTGGGTTACCCGTGGCTTGTTAAACATAACCCTCACATGGACTGGCTTACAGGAAAGGTTAAGGGGTGGGGGAGTGAGTGCTCTCGTTCATGTTTAGCCTCTCATACAGTTTCGAGTGGACCGCCCAGATCTGGGAACTTTAAACAGGCGTCAGATAGGGACATTGTCACTTCTTCTAAACATTCTGACTTTCCTGACTTATCCAAAGTGCCAGAGTGTTACCTTGACATTAAGGAGGTGTTTAACAAGACACGAGCTACTTCCTTGCCTCCCCATAGACCGTATGATTGCCCCATAGACCTTCTCTCGGGCTCTACTATCCCCAAAGGACGGTTGTATTCTCTCTCTGGTCCTGAAAGGGAGGCCATGGAAGAGTATATCGGATCATCACTCAAAGCTGGCTTGATTCGGCCATCATCATCCCCAGCAGCAGCAGGTTTCTTTTTTGTAGGGAAAAAGGACGGTTCATTAAGGCCCTGTATTGATTACAGTCCACTTAATCAGATCACAGTTAAGAACAGATATCCCCTTCCACTCATCTCTACGGCATTCGATCTGTTACAGGGAGCCAAGATATTCACCAAGCTTGACTTAAGGAATGCGTATCATCTTGTGCGCATCCGGGAGGGGGATGAGTGGAAAACGGGTTTCAATACACCTACGGGACATTATGAATATTTGGTAATGCCTTTTGGACTTTGCAATGCACCTGCTGTTTTCCAAGCCCTCATTAATGATGTGTTACGAGATTTCCTGAATGTTTTCTGTTTTGTGTATCTCGATGATATTCTCATCTTTTCCCCAGATAAGAAAACTCATGTTAACCATGTTCACCTTGTTCTTCAGAGACTCCTGGCTAACCATTTGTTTGTAAAGGCCGAAAAATGCAAGTTTCATGTGAACTCTGTGGTATTTTTGGGCTTTGTGATTTCCCCTAACAAGGTGGAAATGGACCCAGCTAAGGTCAGTGACGTGGCTAATTGGCCCACGCCAGACTCTAGAAAGAAAGTTCAGCAATTCCTGGGGTTTGCTAACTTTTACAGACGGTTCATACGCAATTTCAGTGCTATTGCCTCTCCTCTCCATGCCCTTACCTCTCCCCATGTTCAGTTTGTGTGGAATCCACAGGCAGAGAAATCTTTCCTGGAACTGAAGAGGAGGTTCACCACAGCTCCCATCCTGACGGTACCTGATCGCCACCGACAGTTTGTGGTGGAAGTGGACGCCTCCAACGACGGCGTTGGAGCTATACTGTCCCAGATATCAGCGGAGGACAACAAGCTTCATCCATGTGCATATCTCTCCCGTAAGCTATCTTCTGCTGAGAGGAATTACGACGTGGGAAATCGGGAACTGTTGGCGGTGAAGATTGCTTTGGAGGAGTGGCGGCACTGGTTGGAGGGAGCGGAGCAGGATTTCCTGGTCTGGACGGATCACAAAAACCTGCAATACATCAGGAAGGTCAAACGTCTGAACTCTAGGCAGGCCAGATGGGCTTTGTTCTTTAACAGATTTAGGTTCACTCTGTCATATCGACCTGGTTCGCAGAATGGAAAGCCTGATGCACTCTCCAGGATGTTTGATCCTGAGCCAGTCCCCAAGAGTCCAGATCCCATTCTACGGCCAGACCGAGTGATAGGGAGGGTGACCTGGCCCATTGAAGCCAAGGTCAAACAGGCAAACGTTGGAAATCCTGTCCCAAGAGGGTGTCCTCAGAATCGCTTGTTTGTGCCGGAGCAACTTCGATCTCAAGTTGTTCATTGGGCCCATACGTCTGTACTTACCTGTCATCCTGGAAACAAAAGGACCCTGTTCATGGTGAGACACAGATTCTGGTGGCCGGGGATGTGGAAGGATGTTGCAGAATATGTGGCGGCATGTCCTGTGTGCGCCAGGAACAAAACTGTAAAAATGCCAAAGAAACAGCAGAGGCCATGTTGTCCCATGTGTTCAGGATCCATGGTTTTCCCAGTGATGTCGTTTCAGACCGAGGCCCTCAGTTCGTGTCACGATTTTGGAAGGAGTTTTGTCACCTAATCCAAGCCACTGTTAGTCTGACCTCCGGATACCACCCACAGTCGAATGGACAAGCGGAGAGGATGAATCAGGATTTGGAGACCTGTTTGAGATGTCTAGCGTCCTAGAAACCTACCACCTGGAGTAAGAATCTGATTTGGGTGGAGTATGCGCACAACACTTTACCCACATCAGCCACTGGTATCTCCCCGTTTCAATGTGTCCATGGATACCAACCTCCATTGTTTCCGGAGCTCGAGAAGGAGGTCACCGTACCATCAGCCCATGCTCTGGTTCGCCGCTGCCGTCGGGTCTGGGCGGGAGTTCGCCATATGTTGCAGAGGAGTGCCGTTCGCATGAAGGTATTGGCCGACCGGAAACGACGTCCAGCCCCCAAGTACCAGGCCGGACAACGAGTGTGGCTATCTACCAAGGATCTTCCTCTCCATGTCGCCTCCAGGAAGCTGGCTCCCCGGTTCGTTGGTCCTTTTCCCATAGCCAAAGTGATTAACCCTGTTGCTGTCCGTTTATGTCTTCCAAAGTCCATCAAGGTCCACCCCACGTTTCATGTCAGCAAGTTGAAACCAGTCAAAGAGAGCAGACTGGTCCCCGCCTCCACGCCCCCTCCACCTCCCCGGATTGTCGACGGGGGTCAAGTATACACTGTGGACAAAATACTGTCTGAAAGGAAGAGGGGCAGAGGTAGACAGTTCCTGGTCGACTGGGTAGGGTACGGATTAGAGGAGAGGTGCTGGATCCCAGGCAGCTTCATTGTGGACAAGACCCTTATATCTGACTTTGATAGAGAACAGTCTCAGGCTTCAGGGACGTCTGGAGCCGTCCGTAAGAGGGGGGGTACTGTAAGGTTTCAGCGTTAGAGTCTGTGAGCTTATTGTTTTGTGTTTATTCTGGTGGCCTTGCAGTTTTATTTTGATGTTGACTCTGTCCTCTCGTTTCAGGTGTCATCACTTCCTGTGGTGGTGTGTCACTTGTCAGCTTGATAGTGATCTCCTGTTCTGGATTGTTTGCACCTGTGCCTCATTAACTGTTGTGTATATGTAGCCCTGTTTTTCTGTTGTCTTTTGTCGGTTCGTCTTGTCTCAACACTAAGTCCATGTCTGTATTTCCTCGTGTAACTTTGAGCAACCTAGTAGAGCCTAGTGAACTTTTGAGTGTCCTAGTAGATCCTAGATACCTTTGTACTTTGAGAAGTCTTTTTTATATTAAAAGATAGTTCTGAAGTCAAGAAGGAATCGTGCGTCTGAGTTCTTGTGAGTCCATCGTGTCAATATACATATTAGGTAATGGGGCACAGGTGGACATAATCAGGGGCGGGAACAACAATCAGTCTAGCAGGTGCCACATGGACAGGAAGTGCCGACACCTGGAGAGAGAGAGTATAGTGATTATTATCAACAGACCGATAGACAAAACACTAAAACACAACAGCTAACAGCATACTAGCACTAAACCCTGACAGTACCCCCCCTTTTACGGACGGCTCCAGACGTCCCTGAATAGTGAGACCGTAGTCTGTCAAAATCTGTGATAAGGGACTTGTCGACAATGAAGCTGCCCGGGATCCAGCATCTTTCCTCTATTCCATACCCTACCCAGTCGACCAGGAACTGTCTCCCTCTACCCCGCTTTCTTTCTGACAGAATCTTTTTTACTGTATAGACGATACCTCCGTCGATGACCCGGGGAGGTGGAGGTGGTGTGGAGGGGGGAACCAGTCTGCTCTCTAGAACTGGTTTCAGCTTGCTGACATGGAACGTGGGGTGGACCTTGAGGGACTTTGGGAGACATAGGCGAACAGCAACAGGATTAATAACTTTTGAAATGGGATATGGACCAACGAACCGAGGAGCCAGTTTCCTGGAGGGGACGTGCAGAGGAAGATCTTTGGTGGACAACCACACTCGTTGACCGACCTTGTATCTAGGAGATGGACGTCGCTTTCGGTCAGCCAACCTCTTCATGCCGGTCGCACTTCTCTGCAGCATCTGGCGAACTCCCTTCCATACCCGGCGACAGCGGCGAACCAGAGCATGTGCTGATGGTACGATAACTTCCTGCTCGAGCTCCGGGAACAATGGAGGCTGGTATCCATGGACACATTGGAAAGGAGAGATTCCGGTGGCTGATGTGGGTAAGGTGTTGTGTGCATACTCAACCCAAATCAGATGTTTGCTCCAGGTGGTAGGTTTCTGGGACACCAGGCATCTCAAACAGGTCTCCATTTCTTGGTTCATCCTCTCCGCTTGGCCGTTTGACTGGGGATGGTATCCGGACGTCAGGCTCACAGTGGCTTGGATCAGGCGACAAAACTCCCTCCAGAAACATGAAACGAATTGTGGGCCTCGGTCTGAAACGACATCGTTTGGGAAACCATGGATACGGAAAACATGGGACAACATGGCCTGTGCTGTTTCTCTGGCCGTAGGCAATTTGGACATGGGGATGAGGTGTACCATCTTGGAAAAACGATCAATGACTGTGAGTACTGTGGTGTAACCTGCCGAAGGTGGAAATCCTGTCACAAAGTCCAACGCAATGTGCGACCATGGTCTGTTGGGAATGGGCAGAGGTCGGAGAAGACCTGCCACAGCTTGACGAGACGTCTTGTTCCTAGCACACACAGGACATGCTGCCACATATTCTGCCACATCTTTCCCCATAGCAGGCCACCAGAATCTGTGTTTCACCATAAAGAGGGTCCTCTTGGTTCCAGGATGGCATGAAAGAACAGATGTATGGGCCCAATGAATCACCTTAGAACGAAGTGTCCCTGGAACAAACAGGCGATTCTGAGGACACCCTTTAGGAACAGGATTCCCGCTGTTAGCCTGTTTGACCTTGGCTTCAATGGGCCAGGTCACACTCCCTATCACTCGGTCTGGCCGCAGAATGGGGTCTGGACTCTTGGGGGATGGCTCAGGATCATACATTCTGGAGAGTGCATCAGGCTTTCCATTCTGTGAACCAGGTCTATATGACAGAGTGAACCTAAATCTATTAAAGAACAAAGCCCATCTGGCCTGCCTAGAGTTCAAGCGTTTGACCTTCCTGATGTATTGCAGGTTTTTGTGATCCGTCCAGACCAGGAAATCCTGCTCCGCTCCCTCCAACCAGTGCCGCCACTCCTCCAAAGCAATCTTCACCGCCAACAGTTCCCGATTTCCCACGTCGTAATTCCTCTCGGCAGAAGATAGCTTACGGGAGAGATATGCACATGGATGAAGTTTGTTGTCCTCCGCTGATATCTGGGACAGTATAGCTCCAACGCCGTCGTTGGAGGCGTCCACTTCCACCACAAACTGTCGGTGGCGATCAGGTACCGTCAGGATGGGAGCTGTGGTGAACCTCCTCTTCAGTTCCAGGAAAGATTTCTCTGCCTGTGA
Organism: Pseudochaenichthys georgianus; assembly: GCF_902827115.2. NCBI lineage: Eukaryota > Metazoa > Chordata > Actinopteri > Perciformes > Channichthyidae > Pseudochaenichthys > Pseudochaenichthys georgianus. The sequence continues at coordinate 11,865,790 of NC_047510.2, forward strand.
ATTCCACACAAACTGAACATGGGGAGAGGTAAGGGCATGGAGAGGAGAGGCAATAGCACTGAAATTGCGTATGAAACGTCTGTAAAAGTTAGCAAACCCCAAAAATTGCTGAACTTTCTTTCTATTGTCTGGTGTTGGCCAATTAGCCACATCACTGACCTTAGCTGGGTCCATTTCCACTTTGTTAGGGGAAATCACAAAGCCCAAAAATGACACTGAGTTGACATGAAACTCACATTTTTCGGCCTTCACAAACAAATGGTTAGCCAGGAGTCTCTGAAGAACAAGGTGCACATGGTTAACATGAGTTTTCTCATCTGGAGAAAAGATGAGAATATCATCGAGATACACAAAACAGAAAACATTCAGAAAATCTCTTAACACATCATTAATGAGGGCTTGGAAAACAGCAGGTGCATTACAAAGTCCAAAAGGCATCACCAAATATTCGTAATGTCCCGTAGGTGTATTGAAACCTGTTTTCCACTCATCGCCCTCCCGGATGCGCACAAGGTGATAAGCATTCCTTAAGTCAAGCTTGGTGAATATCTTAGCTCCCTGTAACAGTTCGAATGCCGTAGAGATGAGTGGAAGGGGATATCTGTTCTTAACTATGATCTGATTTAGCGGACTGTAGTCAATACAGGGCCTCAATGTCCCGTCCTTTTTCCCCACGAAAAAGAAACCTGCCGCTGCTGGGGATGAAGATGTCCGAATCAAACCAGCTTTGAGTGAAGAATCGATATATTCCTTCATGGCCTCCCTTTCTGGCCCAGAAAGTGAGTACAACCGTCCCTTGGGAATAGTAGAGCCTGACAGAAGGTCTATGGGGCAATCGTACGGTCTATGGGGTGGCAAAGAAGTAGCTCGTGTTTTATTAAACACCTCCTTGATATCTAAATAACACGCCGGAATTTTAGCCAAATCAGGAAAGTCAGAAGGCTTAGAAAAAGTGTCAGTGTTATTGCCTGACCCCTGCTTAGAGTTACTAGATCCATGCAATTTACTCAACCCTGTTTTACTTAAACATGAACGAGAGCACTCAACTCCCCACCCTTTAACCTTTCCTGTCTGCCAGTCAACGTGAGGGTTGTGTTTAACAAGCCAGGGGTACCCCAAAATGATAGGATGTTGAGCAGAGTTAAATAAATGAAAACTTATTTGCTCACGATGTTCCTGATCTATGACTAATACCATGGGCTCCGTGCGATGAGTAATAGTACATAAAAGGCGTCCGTCCAAGGCACTAGCCTCTAAGGGTTGATCTAAAAGAACGACCTTTAAGTTTAAACTTTTAGCCAACTCCCAGTCTAACAAACTCTCATCAGCCCCAGAATCGACTAATGCATCCTGAGTCATAGTATTATCACCAAGTTTGATTTGTACCTGCATTAATTTTCTGACTGGAGAGTCGACGGAAGTCACTCGGCTCACCAGCGTCCTCCTTCCCGCTGATGAGCCCGATCTTTTACTGAACAGGCTGCCGAAACATGACCCTGCTGGCCGCAGTAGAAGCATCGCCGTTCCCGTAGACGGCGCTGACGCTCCTCCGGAGTGAGTCTGGCTCTACCGAGCTGCATCGGTTCCTCCGCGGCGATAGGGGGCGCTGGTCGCTCTGGAGGTGAAGACTGGGAATTCCTCTGCCAAGCGTTGTATTCCCTCGGTAATTCCTGTCTGAAAGGTGGAGTGGATCCTGTATTCCTTCTTTTCTCCCGCTCTCTTTCAGCTAGACGTTGATCAACCCGGATAGCCATGGCGATGAGCGAGTCCACATCTTCAGGCAGCTGTAATGGAGCCAACTGATCCTTTATGGGATCCGATAATCCATGCAGGAAGGCATCAAAGAGAGCCGCTGAGTTCCACCCACTCTCCGCTGCCAAAGTACGGAACTCGATTGCGTAATCCATCACTCTCCTCTGCCGCTGCTTAATGTTCACCAGGGCTCTCGCTGCCTCTCTCCCGGGTGATGTCAGATCAAAAAGTCTTAATGACTGACAAACAGGCGAGTTCCGGGACCACTCCGCTGTTGCCCAGGCTTCCGCTCTCCCCGTCAGATGAGAAACAATAAAAGCTATCTTAGCTTGATCGGTGGGAAATGCTGCGGGCTGGTGTTTGAAGTGGAGATCGCACTGCACCAGGAAAGGACGACAGTTTCCAGATTCTCCGGAGAATTTCTCTGGCGAAGCGAGGCGGATCGTAGGCGAATGTACGGGGACTTGAACGGGAATATCAGCAGACCCGACCCCCGCTGGACCGGAAAACTGTGCCGCAGGAACACCAGGATTTGCCACGAGATGAGTGAGTACTTCCCGCATCTTCTCAGCCAGTAGGTTTATTTCCGTTGACACAGTAGCTTGAAGGTTGTCTTGACGAACATTCAAACTCTGGACCCCTTGGTTAATAGCTGACAGCTGTTCCTCATGCTGATGAAGGAGTCTACCCTGCACGTGCAGGGCCGTCTTTAGCGTTGTAGAATCGGCTGAGTCCATCTTGTTAGGTTGGTTCGTTCTGATACGCAGGGCTCGTAAGAACTCAGATGCTCGATTCTGTTGCTTGGTAATACTCTTTATTGGACAGAAACCAAAGCTATCAATGACTTCTAGGTTCTACTAGGACTCTCCATGGAATCACTAGGATCTACTAGGTACTGTAATATCGATCTCTGGTAAACAGGCATGGATCTAACGATAACACAAGACGAACCAACACCAGACAAAGGGAGAGAAGGACTAAATATACATATTAGGTAATGGGGCACAGGTGGACACAATCAGGGGCGGGAACAACAATCAGTCTAGCAGGTGCCACACGGACAGGAAGTGCCGACACCTGGAGAGAGAGAGTATAGTGATTATTATCAACAGACCGATAGACAAAACACTAAAACACAACAGCTAACAGCATACTAGCACTAAACCCTGACAGGGCTAACAAATATCTGGCTGTCAACACTGGATGTCTGTGAGATGTTGGGTTATGATTGATCACACGTTCACATATGGCACCTGCTGGTAAAAAGAAAACAGCTTCAAGGTTTATAACACATTTAGAAAATCACCTTTTTTCTGACCTCCCAATCGTTGTTTTGTTTAGCCCTGGCCGACGATGACCTTGTTCGACATCAGTGCCACAGGGAGCCCAGTCGTCTGGTCCAAGGTCAGAGCAGAGAACTATTTGCGGCTCTTGCCATCATGACACTGGATTTACACTGATCTGCCTGGTAACCTCAGGCTGTCACACATTCTGGTTTTATTGTCTGCTTGTCAGGTCTTACCCTGGATTCTCCTCACACCGTAAATCTCAACTTCTCTAAGACCAGACTGAGTCAATTTACTCTCATCGCAAACTGAAAAATAAATTAGAGGAATATGACACTGTCTATTTGCTAAAATCAATATGATACAAAGAGCATTGTGTTATTTCCAGGAGAGCCTTTCATGTAGGTTTACAGTTTGGGCTTCATTGCAAGACCTTGAACTTTCTGCTGATACTCTCTTGTCGACATCTGCAGCTTCCACAGCGAAGAGCTACAAAACAAGTTATTTTTTGACAATGAAGTATTTTTTGTAGAAATAATTCAGTTTCTTGAGTTGTTTCAGGTGGGAAAGCTTGGTTAACGTGACAATTTTTATATCCAAAGTAATCTACCTATGCTCACATTCAAGATAAACTTTTCCAAAAATCCAACATTACATTTTTAAAACAGGTCTACAAAATCTGTATTTCTTGCTGTAGGTATGATTACCTAATTACCTACTATTTGAGACTTAATCTCAACTAAGAAAGATTTTGCTAGCATTAAAGATGATTTTCAACCTGAAAGTTGAGATATGATTGCTATAGTGTTGTTGTGCACAACACTTTGTCTCAATCTCAGTTTTTGTGTTTAATGTTTCCTGTGTTATTTTGAAAGTTATTTTCTCTTTTTGTCTGGATTAACTTTTTGCGGCCTTTGTAATTGCCCCGATTCTTTACACCTGTGTGTGATCTTTCTGCTGCCCTTTTGTCTTTACCTGCCCTCAGTTGTGTCTTGTTAATTTAATCAGTCCTGTCTCTATGCCATTCTGTCTAAAAAGAAAATCTTCTGCCTGATCCATTTGCAGAAATTGATCAATTTGCTGACTCCTGATAGAATATCTGTTTACAACAAACCAATCAGTTAAAGGTGGGGTAGGTAATTTTGGAGAAACCAGCTCGAGTGCGCTAGAATTTGAAAATGCACAGCCGGAAAAAATCTGCCACTTCCTGACAGAGCCCCTCCTCCAACACACACGAATTCGCACATGACCAATGAGGGCACGAGATAAGTTTGTGCACAGATGGAAGGCTGACAGGCAGGTAGGCCATCCAGTTACTTTAGCCGGGCCGGCTCAGATGATTGGTCGTGCTTTTTACAGTACTTCGGCTTCCACAGATGACATTTTTTTATGGATTTATTGTCAAAGCACTTAAGATATTCATTGCTATCGGGATGTTAAGAGCATTACATGGAATATAACAACAAGTGTATCTCGAGCCGGTTTCTCAAACTACCCCACCTTTAATGTATTTAGAACACCCACCATTCATATTTTTCATTACTTTAGCCTCCCTTTTTGGCATTGAAAACTATTACTTGTTGGTATTACATTCACAATTGGTTCTAAAATATATTTTAATCTGTCTTTACTTTACATGTAATAATAACCACTAATCTGCCTTCTTTCTGGTGATAGGAACAGCACAGGAGCAGTATTCAAATATACTTTTTGAATAGTGTTTGCATACTGTTTGGTGGTGTGTTAACACTGGGCACAGCTCTACCTGTGTGTCCCTGTGGATCCACCTGGCACTGCCTCATCAATAACCTGGCCTACAGGCAGAGTCTGTTCACTGACTACAAAACACAACAGAAACAAATTAAATTCTTAATGAGCAAAACCCATTACTAATGACTATGCAAAGTCAGTGTAATGTTGCACAACACTTTAAATATGGCAATTAAAATTCAATAATTCATATAAAACGTGGTTATTTGCTTTTTAAATGTGTAATGCACATGGTAGCCAATACAGGATTTTTGGCTGGTGTTTATCTATAACAATGTCACCATATGCATGACTTAACCCCCTCTTTTTAATCAATTTTAGTATAACATTAATGCAAGTAGAGATGTTTGAATTACAAAACAATTAATAAAGTAAAAATGTATGATTGGATATAGTTTGCTGTACCTCTTATCTATTTTGTGTTCAGATTTAAAGGGTCCCATTATGATATTTTAATGGATACCTTCCTAAAAAAGCACAATATTTAGCATGACCAAATATTATATATCAGAGCTTATCATTACATCATTCAAGAAATACAAGACATTTTAATTTTCACATATTAAACTACACATTTTGGGGTTTAATATTTTGAGAAATACATTTAACTCTGATGTGAGGTAGCCTTATATGATGTGTTACTAAAATACATATATGCAAATTTGGATATTAGAGATACCTATACAGTAGCAAAACATGTACTAATTATGGCCACCTGAACAGTTTCTCCCCCTCCGCTACCGGCCTCATAAACAAGGCCCGGCCCCCCCACTGACACTTTACCTCAGCCACATCATAGACTCTATGCAAAAATTTATTTGTATCTGCTATATTTTACTATATGTTTACATTTAATATTTTTCTAGTTCTCTATCTGTGTTTTTAATTCTTGTTTTTATGCACCATGACACCAAGTCAAATTCCTCGTACGTGTACACCTACCTGGTAATAAACCTGTTCTGATTCCCAAAATATCCAACAATTCCTTTTATAAAACATGGCACCAATGCCCTCGTCTACACTGTTCATTAAGGATTAGTTGTGCTTCTGTTGTGAAAGCTGGAGGTTTTGATGGGTGGTCTTTTTACAGATGTCCCTTATGCCCATTATGTTTTTCTTCCACAGTGAACATTAAGGATGTTTCCCCTGTGAGAGGGCATGAAAATTATCTGCTCTCTACAGAGATAGGCCATACTCCTAGTTGTTGATGTGAGTGTGGAGCTTGCGATTCTTCTGTTCATTAGGATAAAAAAAACAGAATATACATCAAGTTGACACAAACAGAAGTCTTACAGTCTGGCATAATTAATCACGGCGTGACACTATCTACATCTAATGAGCTATCCAGATTGTAAACAGTTTATCATAAAATGCTGCTGAGATCTTAACTCTGTACACGCATGCTGCATGTGGAATATCTCTGTGATTATATCAAAGATGAAGAGCAGTATGAGTGAGGCTTTCCAAACAACAATGTCATGAATAAATAAAGTGGAGGAAAATAAAGTCAAAGCATCTCTCTGGTACTCTGCAGAATTAGCATGATGTTAGAAATAAACTTTCATGCCTCTTCTCTGGTCAAAGAGTATTATTGTGTGTGTGTGCTACAGTTTGAAAGAGATGTATTATGGGTAGAATGTCCCTGTTTTGCCAAACTTGTAAATCAACATTTCTAAAATTATGATTATCAAAGTAAATAGTTGAAATGAGACATTAAAAATACTTATATTACAGAAAACACATAGACCATGTTGGAAATAACGGTTTTAGTAGACATGTTGATAAAATGGTGAATACCCTTCAAAATAATCTCTGGTCAGGTTGATGTTAGTGTGCTGGGCTGAGGAGCGGCAGAGAGAGATGTGTTTGTGTGCCGTGCGATGACATTGTACAAGTGTTTACTGCAGGATGGCGTCCTGGCATGTCGCACTCTTCAGGGGACACAAATCAAGCTTCCATTGTAAGCTCGTCAGTCATCGCTGTGTTTTGGCAAACGGCTCGGCTCTCACAGTTGGAACCCTGGCAACGCTGGTCCTGCAGTGTCAAAATAATGATAGGACACTGCAACACTTTTGTTATGAAGTTTCCTGGTCTTCTTTCAGAAATGCAAAATTGGAAAACTGAATTTGAGAATAATACAACATTTTTTAATTTTTGGATACAGCGATATGCAATCATATCGTGATGCCAGATGGGTTTCACTTTCCTCCAAATGTCAACGAGCTTAACCAACTGTTCTTCATTTCAGGTTATTGCCAGAGTGGTTTTAGACTGATTTTACCATGTTAAGTGAAAAATAAATTAAGATAATGCAAGAAGTACACTGTAAGAAACGTACCGTGAAATTCACAGTAAGTAACTTGTCAATTGCTGCCAGTTACATACTGTAAAAGGTAATTTACAAGTTTTTATTTACAGTAACAGTATAAAATGAAACACAGTAACTTCCAAGTATTGTATTTTTGTTTAAGGTAATAGTATTTTATCTATAAAATAAAACACTGCCATTTAAAAAGTACTGTATTTGTGTTTACGGTAATAGTGTTTCAACTGTAAAATAGAAACTTTAATGCTATAATTTTAAGTTACAGTATCAGTATTGTAAGTGTAAAACAATATATGTATTATAGTATACATCATGTCATGCTAGTAATTTACAGATTACCAGAAATTCTTGACACAATTTTAAAGCTCACCAATAACTGCAGGGAGACAGCAAACAATACATTTTAACAATGTATTCTTAATTGTTGAACGGTACCATGGCTACCACAAATGTAGTCTTCCATTGCATATCCCACGTACAATTATCTTCCATGTCTTATAAACTGTGCTTAACTGACCAACAGCTGCAATTCCTACATTTCTTAAATACGTTCATTCATAAAACAATGGATATTAATGGATATTAAACATGGAGATTGCATTTTTAAAACAGTGGCGATAACAAATCAACACAAACAATCAAACCACTCTCTTCAGTCTGCGTACAAAGGACACGACTTTACACATTGGAAATGCGTGCAATAGATACGCAGAAGTCCGATTTTGCATGCATAATGATACGCTAACCATTCCCATTGAGATCTGAGGCCGAGTTTTGCGTGCATATGATACTCCCACGTTACGTTTGTTATGAACGTATCTTAAATACGTTTATTTTCTACATATCTTTGCCATTTATTGTCTTGCTTATAATAATGATAATAGTCATTTATAAATATCATTTTAGAGCACACATTTGAAATCGAGAATCGGGCGAGGCTGTAATTTCGCCAGCTGTTACTTTCATGAGTGAGGTAGAAAATAATAGTTTTATCATGCCAAAAAACTGCTGTGTTTCTGTACTTCCTCTAAGAAGAAAGGACAGTAACAGAAGATCTCTGTGGCTTCAGGCTTGATCGCCGTTCAAATGACAGCGTTGGTTTCCCCAAAAGTGGGCGGGGCTGTAAAGTGACGTAGATTTTACTCTCATCTATTATTCAAAACCATTCTATTTATTCTAACGTAAATTACATGCCAGTGTTTTATCTTTTTATTTAGCGATTTGTTTTTGTATGTTTAACTGGGAATGTTTTCATGTTGAACCGGAAGTACGTCACTTCACTTTGTCTTCTTCGTCCCTTTTACGTTCCAGACAATGCATGGCTCAGCGTAACAGACAGAACAGCGACCCCAGGTGTGTCTACATTGCAATTAAATCTTTATTACTGAAGGAAAAATACTTTACCTAGTGTTTGTTAACTGGGTTTTTAATGAAGTTGGCTTTTCTTAATGGTTACAATAATGCTATGAGTTATATTAGAAGCAAATTAGGTTTCTGAAGATGTGTACAGTAGTCAATTCCACCCTTCAATGTAGCATAAATGTGAACTCTCATTACAGGAACAATACCGGAAACAGACATAGGAAAGATCCTCAGCTCGGTGATTGGATGTTTTAGCCACAATGCACATAGGGATATGGTGTTTATGCGATGTGAAATCCGAAAACATTTTTAAAAAAAAAAAATACTTTATTCAGAGTGTTCATGCTTTTCTCTTTGGAAGTCATCACATAACGGCATTGTAATACACATTTCGGCTGCATTAAATATTACACATCTGCCGTAGTTCTTTATTTATAGAGCCCTGATGAGAAGACTTCTAGACAAACAGGAAGAACTGCCGCCAAAACTGATTATGTGACGTGGATCCTAAATATATCGACAATTACACAACATCTTACATTTCTTTTCACAAAATACGTCTCCTTGCAGTATCAACACTAATTCGGCTGACTTTTATATTTGATCAAATTGGTAGATTTATTTACACCATAACGATGCACAGCTGAATAGAAAATGACTTTTTTTAAAGATATTACTAATTTTCTTTGAATATAAGAATGTAAATACTGAGTTGAGAGAATAGTCAAGGGATTTGGGTGATGGGAGACACATCTATGGAATCACAATTTCAATAGCTTACCATTAAATGACGGATATACCTTTCTGTTTGTGATGTTTTACAAATCAGATATTAACGTGTAGAAGGAAAACATGAGAAATAATATAGCAATATCCTGTAAAAATATGTAAAAACATGAATAAAACAAAATATCTTCAGATGTTATACATACATAAGTGTCCTACACTAATAATACAAAGTTATTATTAGTATGCTGTGTGTACCTTTTGTGCACCGCCTAGTGGTTAAAGCACGTTAATAATGTTACTTTTGATGAATAATGTTATTTGATGAAAAATATATTAAGAGTACATACTTTCATAGGGGGAAAGTAGAAGGTCAATGATAGAAATATAGAATATAAAAAATCAAGTAGATACTGTAAGTGATCTCTATAATAAAACAGTTTAGTGCTGGATGTACAAAGATATTAATATGAGGATGTGCGAAACAGATGAACTAATTAACCTTTATTAACACATTAAAGAATACTTTAGGTTAAGCACTTATTTGAACTGATATTATACACATTAATTATACTCTTATGTACAGGGGCGCCGCCAGGGATTTTGGGCCCCATGAAAATATATCACATTGGGCCCCACCACCAGGCACAGGCCACTTTGTTTATAAATTACTTCGAGGGACGTACAAAATGGTCTAGCGGTCCGTATACGGACCGGGGGCCGGAGGTTCCCCACCCCTGCTTTAATATAATAACATTAGTATTAATATCATAACCAAAATATCGGTGATTAACATTTTGTTTACCTAATACAGACTGATCACTCAACGCTTCAAACTGTCCATCATCCAAATAGACTAAAAGCAGTTTTTTGTTTTATGTAGATCATTGGCTATGTGGGAAAATACTGTGTTTGAAATGTATAATTAAAATTAGATGTTAGCCTTTTGTTTTGATATATATATATTTTTTATTTTATTTTTTGTATTCCACTCTCCCTTCAAATATGTTAAGCGGCATGTCAATCAACACAATGCTGCTCACCTCCTTCAGTTGGGAGAAAAGCTGGTTCAGGTTCAGCATTATGGGGGGACAGGGCTGCTGAGCCTAGAGATGGATCTGTTGGTCCTGGCACCAGGGGGGGGGGACAACTGATTTAGTATGAATAGGCGCTAAAAATGTGCCTGCATTTATTAAAGGTAGGTAGGTAAGAATGGAGAAACCAGCTCGAGTGCGCTAGAATCTGAAAGTACAGAACCAAAAAAAAATCTGCCCCTTCCTTCAGACTTCCTTACAGAGCCCCTCCTCCAACACACACAAACGCGCACATGCCCAATGAGGGCACGAGATTTGTGCACAGTTGGAAGGCTGACTTATGAATTATTTTAGCCGGGCCGGCTCAGATGATTGGTCGTGCTTTTTACAGCGCCACGGCTTCCACAGATGACATTTTTGTATGTATTTATTGTCAAAGCATTTAATATATTCATTGCTATCGGGATGTTAAGAGCATTCCATGGAATATAACAAAAAGGTTTTTCTGAAGTGAATTACCTACCCCACCTTTAAATGTCAGCTAAAAGAGCAGTGAAATTAAAAATCTCTGAATTGTCTGTACTTAATGTCAGCTTAGTAAAAAAAAACATTAGCTAACAGACTAATTTCCACCACTCATGGACCACACCTTTTCTTGTGAAAAACTGGGTGACATGCTGTCGCCCTTTAGTCCGTCTCTCTTGTCTTTCTCTCCTTTCTCTTCTTTTCTTAGAGCCTGACTTTTTGAGTCGTTGAAACATGGTACAACACACGTATGTAGGCTAAGTACTAGCATCCCTCCTCACATGCTTTCACTCTCTGCAAGTGCCAGTGCCCGAACCACGTTTGGAGGCAGGACCAAACCATTACATGTAAATAGAAGGGGGTGTACATAGGCTTTGGATAATTAACTTTTGGAAGAAAATAAGTTAAATGAATCGTAAGTTTAGTGAGTACTTTATCAATATAACGTTCTATTAATGTTAATTATTGAGGATTGATGACAGGTTACTTATATATTTTTTTCTTAATGTTCTAAATATTTTGGGGCCCCCATCAGTCACGGGCCCTTAGAATCGTCCTAACTTTTCACCCCCTTACGGCGCCCCTGCTTATGTATGTAGATAGTATAAGAAATGTGCAGAATTATGGCATATAGAATATGGCATATATGGTGCTGGTCCGTCTCTACATTCACAGAGGGCCAGCTATAGTAACTCAACAAGAGAGTAATGTCAAATGACAGTACAATTGACCAATCATATCTTCCCTCTAAATGGGCGGGCTTTATTTTCGCGGACTTTATGACAAGTTCCGCCCGCTGTGAGATCTATGCAAGCCCCCAGGAAGTGCGCCAGAGTCTGATGAGAATATTCGTTGTGGCCAAACGGCAGTACTACACTTCCTTTAGGTTATATATATATATATATATACGGTGCAATAACTCTTTCATGCTAAATGAAGCTCTGTTGGATATCACTAGATCCTGTTACAGCGTAATATAAGTACATAACGATTGATGTGCACATTAGCATAATTACTAGCTAGCCGCTAGCTGCTAACTTCCGCCTCGTTAATATCAAATCCATCATAATAACAAATCATTACCATGCTGTCATGAACGCACGGTGCTGTTACGTGTACGCAAATTGACGTGCTTGATGTGAACAAGCATTTTGGTTAAAGTTGCGCATGCGCTATGAGCGCACATACGGGTACTTCTCAGGCATGCCGGGTAATCTGTGACGTTTCACTCTCTCAAAAGTTGGGCCATTTTATCATCATGCACTAATGAGCAACTCTCATAGGAATGAATGAGGCCCCGCCTTCCATGCTGTATCTAGTTCTTATTATACATCCATGGGTCTATGCCAAGCCCCCAGGAAGTGCGCCGGACTCTGATGAAAATAGTCGTGGTGGCCAAACGGCGGTACTACACTTCCGTTTGGTTGCCAGGCCCGGAAACACTTTTCCCCATTGACTTACATGGGGAAAGAATGGTCTGTAAATCGTTGGATAATTTGTTTTAAACTAAATAAGCTACCCAGTATGAACACTTGTATAGCCCTTATTAAAAACATTCGTTCCTCAAGTTGTAAAAATGTGCTAATAACGTTATTCTGAGAGTTATTTCCCTCTGCATTATGAACGCGCATCTCACCCACGGGACCGCGCCGCCCGGCACGTTCATGTTACATGTTCAGTACTACATGAGTTTATCTTTACCCATGGATGCACAATAAGAACGGACCCATATTGTCTTACTGCCATCCCACGGAGCTGTAATAATGGATATATTGCACATGTTTGCTGTAATTCATCATTTGTAAAATATTATACTACATGGGCTGTATGATTACATCTTTTAATGTATTAAATAAAGTTAATATTACCGACGTTAGATTAACGTCCCTGTAGCTTATTATTGCACTAAGAAGCTTATTGCACTGTGTATATTTAAGCAATAGCTCACGACAGGCCGTGGTATATACTCATTATATCACAGCTAAGGGGGCTAAGGGTTGTCGACCCTCCGCTTCGCGTCGGGCCGAACCACGCCCCTTAGCTGTGATATAATGAGCATATACCACGGCCTGAAGTGAGCTATTGCTTTTATAAAACGGTTACCAAGTGTGGCAATATGAAAAAAAATACACACTCTAATTTAAATAGTTTTTATTAGTAAATAATGATGTTCAAAATAAAATAGTCCCTCCGTTGCCTTCTGCGCGAAACATAGTGCAAGCTGGTTGCTATGCAACAACACTAACAGCTAGCGAACATATTAGACAGAGAGTGTTGATCCATTATTTGGCTATTTATTTACATTCATTTGTATGTTGCCGTTTATTGTGCACCCACTGAAAACCTGTACAGCATCAGTAGCATGGCTTACGTGGTTACTTGTTGAGGTTGTCCTAGGCCAGGGGTCTGCAACCTTTTTGACCAAAAGAGCCATTTTGCTCCTTTTTCCAAAACATTTTTTTGTCTGGAGCCGCAAAACATATTTCATAGTTTTTTATTGTTATATCAGACAAAAACTAAAGTTTTTTTGCATTTATTAGGCTATTTATTACATGATATAAAACTGTTAACCTCTAATAAGAAACAAAGAACTCTTATAAGGAGAATTAAAAATAATACACAGGCCTACTTTAAAATAAATTAAGCACAGCACTTGGGGAGTCCTCTGCACATTTGAAGGAAAAAAAAATATTATTAAAATGGGCCCACTTTGAAATAAATAAAACATATAGCTGCACCCTAAAAAGAGTTAAAGGTAGGGTAGGTAAGAATGGAGAAACCAGCTCGAGTGCGCTAGAATTTGAAAGTACACAACCGGAAAAGATCTGCCTCTTCCTTCAGACTTTCTTACAGAGTCCCTCCTCCAACACACACGAACGCGCACATGACCAATGAGGGCACGAGATAAGTTTGTGCACAGATGGAAGGCTGACAGGCAGTTAGGCCATCCAGTTACTTTAGCCGGGCCGGCTCAGATGATTGGTCGTGCTTTTTACAGCGCTAGGGGTCCAGAGATTAATTTTTGTATGTATTTATTGTCAAAGCATTTAATATATTCATTGCTATCGGGACGTTAAGAGCATTCCATGGAATATAACAAAAAGTGTTTTCTGAAATAAATTACATACCCCATTGAATTATGACTGAAGATCGTCAGCTGTCTTCCTCTCCCTTGTTGTTCCTCGATACGTAAAGGCTGCACCACCGTTGACAACTTCTCTCTACATATCAAACATACCGGTAAACCAGCATCGTTTGCTGTGAAAGCATACAACTCTGTCCACGCAGAATTAAATCCTGTGTTCCTCCGGTACTTTTCTTTGATTTATCCATAGTTCGCTCATCGAGCCGGGGGTCAGGTTATTTGCCTCCAAGAAAAGGCGCTCGCGCGGGACCGTAGCAGGATGTGACGCATATTTTAGTTGACCTAATTAAAACCGTTTTGTTTTTTATTTATTTGTCACAGTATCACCTCAAAATACAAGATACGAAACATTTTCAACCATGCAACAAAATATAAATAGTCCTACAAATACTTTTATTTTATTTCCTTCTTATTTTTGTCTAAACTCAAGGGAGCCAGAGCATAGGGCTTAAAGGGCCGCATGCGGCCCGTGGGCCGCGGGTTGCCGACCCCTGTCCTAGGCTGTTGCTTGGCGTGGTGAGAATATTGCTCCACTTTCTCCGGTCCCCGAGATTCGGCTTACAGTAGCTCTAGAGAGAGCTTTCGTACCTGTGGCCACTAACGGTCATAATTGCTCTGCTTTGTTTCAAGACCCGCATCAGAAAGATTTTGAATGGGGGTACTTTTCCAGTTGGTCTACCTGCTCTTCACGTAGCTCTGCATGTCGTCGTTTAAGTGCTTTTTTGTATGGAGATAGGCACTCCTCAATCCACTCTTCCATAGTAAGACCTCCCCGGAGGTCGAAGTTAATCTTAAATGTTTCCATCTTATGCTTTGTAAGTTTGTTCCGTAACGGAAGAAATGTAAATATATTTACAAAACTGACAAGTCAAATCAAGCAATCTGATTGGCCGATAGTGTTTAGCTACTCTTTGATTACAGATTTGAAAACATCGTTGCTTGCTTTAAAAGTAGCACAATTCATTATGTCAAACCTTGGAAAGTATCTAGATATCCCTGCCCTAATGCCAAAGGAACTGCACACTGAATATGTTTTGCCGTTTGATGTCTATGTCTGGACCGCTGCGTAAAAAGGAGGGTTTCTGCCCCGTTACTTCTCCGCTGCTTTCTTGTTCCATTATGAAAAGCAAACTGGTATCCTGTTTTTCTCAGACGTGGAGGGATACTGACTTGTTGTGAAAAGTAACTTACAATTCTACCCGTGGTATACGCTCAGTATATCACGGCTAAGAACCAATCAGATTGCTTGATTTGACTTGTCCGTTTTATAAATATATATATATATATATATATACAGTGCAATAATTATTTCATGCTAAATGAAGCTCTGTTGCTTGGATATCACTAGATCCTGTTACAGCGTAATATAAGTACATAACGATTGATGTGCACATTAGCATAATTACTAGCTAGCTGCTAGCTGCTAACTGCCGCCTCGTTAATATCAAATCCATCATAATAACAATCCATTACCATGCTGTCATGAACGCACGGTGCTGTTACAGTACGTGTACGCACATTGACGTGCTTGATGTGAACGAGCATTTTGGTTAAAGTTGCGCATGCGCTGAGCGCACATACGGGTACTTCTCAGGCATGCCGGGTAATCTGTGACGTTTCACTCTCTCAAAAGTTGGGCCATTTTATCATCATGCAACTCTCATAGGAATGAATGAGGCCCCGCCTCCCACGCTGTATCCAGTTCTTATTATACATCCATGGTCTATGCAAGTGGTGCAGTGACGCGTCCTAGAACCCGGAAGTAAGCTTCGCTCGGATTCCCTCGACAGAAAGCAATGGTATTTCTCCATAGGATTTTGGAAAATAGCTCGAAATAAGGTCTGTGGAAAACGAACCTGTTAGATAAATGTACGTTTTGTTCAGCCGGATAATATCCACATGTCTACCCTACTTTTATTATTTTCGAATCATAAATCTAAACGATAGATTTATGATCGATAGATTTATAATTAGCATAAGTTCGTTCATGATGGCTCACTTCAGTGATAGTGATGACATCGTTGCGAAATTATTAACCGAGTCATTTTCAAGATTGAGTTACAATGATAAACTGGAGTGGCAAAGGATCAGCTGTATGACCCGCCATCAAGTGCTTCATCCAAAAGGACAGGAGGATGGACTTTGTGTGTAAGTGATTTGATCATCAAAGGTAGGCCTAAGTCATATTCAATGTGGGCCGCCCTGCCGACTTAATTCATTTGCAATTGTTACTTGGCTGTGGGAGCCTGTCATGATAGGTGTTTATATAAATGGTGTTGTTTTGTGTGGTAGAGGGTCGCTGTCATTGATGCATTTTGCTCCCCGGGCCGCTGTTTTGATATTCCGCGGAAGTTTACGCTGTGACGTAATATCTCTTCTTTTTTTCAGAGGGCCTAGGTATAAAAGTCACGGCTCGCCACTGGGTTATGGTATGGGCAGGCGTATGTTATGGACGACGAACACAGGCCACTCGATTCACAACATTACCCTAACCCTAACCCTGCCCCTACCCCTCACACCAGATACTGACTGGTTTTCGGACCCCCCCAATAAAGCAAAACTGCACGTTTCAGAGTGGCCTTTTATTGTGGCCAGCCTAAGGCACACCTGTGCAATAATAATGCTGTCTAATCAGCATCTTGATATGCCACACCTGTGAGGTGGGATGGATTATCTCGGCAAAGGAGAAGTGCTCACTTTCACAGATTTTTTCAGATTTGTGAACAATATTTGAGAGAATCGTTATTTTGTGTATATAGAACATTTTTTAGATCTTTGAGTTCATCTCATGAAAAATGGGAGCAAAAACAAAAGTGTTGCGTTTATATTTTTGTTCAGTGTATATATATATATATATATATATATATATTAACATATTATATTATTAATATATATATATATATAATGATACCGATAATATAATGATACCTTGAGGTCTGTGATGATGGCGAGAGATCTGTCGCCATGGCAACGGCATTTAAAAATGTAAAACTCAAATTAAACACATTAACAGCCTTCAAATCATATTTTAATGTCTATTGGCATGTTAATTGCATCAATTATTTCAGTTATGACTTCAAGAAAGGGCCTTCATTTGCTTTTCAATGTACACCTTTTTAATTTCAATATAATCACTGCATTTCAGAGGCAATGTTGTATATTTACTCACTTTTTACTGATAAAAAACATGTGATATAAATGAAATCATATAGTACTGTATTTCCTAGCAGTATTTTAAGAAATATATTAAAAAAGTGCCATCATATTAACAAATTGACAGGATAATATCAATGGTAAATTGTATAATACTGTGAACAGAGCCATTCCGCATACTGTACTTCTACTTTTGATACTTCGAGTACATTTAGCTGATAATACTTATACTCTTTTACTTAAGAAACACTTTGAATTCAGGACTTTCAATTTTATTGAACACAGAGAAGCAACAGACAAGACAGGACAAAATAATACACAGACAGATCGTGACAACTAATACATTTTGAGGCATTAGTGAACCTAATACAGCTGATTGTAACAGCTCCCCCCCCAGCAGCGGTCACTCATCATGACCCCATCTCAAATGATGGCCTGCTTCTTTTGTGGAACCTCACAACCTCTTCATCCTGAAATATATTTGACAAAGAGAGGTTAAATGTTTAACACTCACACTGGTTCAAGACTTTATCATTTGTGATTCAACAACTTCTACCTGCATTGCCTTTTCCTCCCGTCGCCTCTTGCAGTCTTGCGACCTCTCTTGTTCAGACCTTGGTGAATGAAAGACAAACATTAAAAACATTCATTAAAAATGATATAGTCAGGTTACAGTGTAACAAATAGTCTCAAGAATGCAAATGTAAATTGTAAAATTAAAGAAACATACGGCATGGGAACGTTTTTGAGGAGAACTAGGCACCACCAGTGCCTAATTTGCTGCATGTTTGTCTTGGAATATAAAAAGCACACAACCAGATGGGTCAACAACACATGTCCTGAAAAGTCTTGTATCCACAAGTGATATCAATGAAAAACTGAAATATGAAACCCTTATTTCTACATACCTCATTGAAATCAAATTGGGCTCTTGCCACAATGTAAAATGCGTACTGTAAATAAAGAAATAGTATATTATGTTAGGTTGTTGTGATGCTATGGTGTTCATTGACAAATAATATTCCTCCGTGAATGTTGTTTTGGATATAAATAAATCACAGCATGTCTCAAACTATGAGCAATAATGGAGTGCATAGCATGCTGAAAGCATTATACATTTGTATACATTATTATAAACAGAAAAATAGGACTACTATATGTTACTGTATATCCAGTATCTTACCATCAAAACAAACACCCCACAGTTGTTCGAGAACCCTTGTCTTGGTAGGCCCTGTAGTGTGAAAAGTCAAAAGTGTCAAAAATGACAATTACATCATACTCTTCAGTAGAATAATTTTAACAAATCTAACCTGGACATCATCCACACCAAGACTTGCCCAAGGCCCAGGGCACAAGATCTGAGCAAGGTTTCTGTGAACACAATGCATGTGAAAGTTAAGAATAAGTACAATTTAATTCA
Source organism: Pseudochaenichthys georgianus (assembly GCF_902827115.2). Lineage (NCBI taxonomy): Eukaryota > Metazoa > Chordata > Actinopteri > Perciformes > Channichthyidae > Pseudochaenichthys > Pseudochaenichthys georgianus. The sequence continues at coordinate 11,884,292 of NC_047510.2, forward strand.
ACTTTATAAGTACTCGAAAATCATGCAGAAAATCTTTGAACACTGTTGGAACAGGAACAAACTTGAACTTCTAAAAAAAAGTCATTAAGGGGTAAAACAGAACAGCCCGCTGTCAAGTGGCATCTATGGTTCTGTTCAATGCCTTTTATTTAATACAATGTATCCCATGTTAGTTGAAATAAAACAGAGGCATAGATTAAAAAAAGATAGAAAACAGAACTACCACTGTCCGGATGTGATGTAACTGTGCGCCAAAAAACCTGAATGGTTTGGTGCGACTATCATCTCTCCAGCCAGTGCCACGGAGGGGATCTAGAAAGAAAATCTCCCTAGCTTGTGGCCTCAGTATCTGTTAATATCACATGTTCCAATATCAACAGGTATACTTTGACATACAAACGTTATATTATAAAGTTGTAGGATCTGTATTATACAACTAAATGAAGCGTTGAATTTAAAGATAGAAACACTATTTGCGGCATGGCAAACTTCATTGTACAGTAAACAAACAATAGCAAAGACTGAACTGCATGTACTTACACAGAGTGTCCAGTGTCCAGGTTCCCTCACTGGAAGGAGAAGCTGTTGGAGATTTGTTGCATTTTCCTGGAAAAGCAAAAAAACAGTTGTGTTGACTACAGTAATGAGTTGGTACAAGAATATGGAGCAGCAACAGGGATCATCATGATAAAAATACCGGCAGGTGTTGCATCGGATTCAGCGAAGATGGTGGAAACCAGGCAGCTATAATCTGATGCTGTTGCTTTGCTTTATGAACGTGGACAACAGAGAAACATATTCTTCATGATGATCAAAGTTGGAATTGAAATAAAAAATGAAAGTGAAACTTATGCTCGTCACCCTCTCCCTCCGGTCCACATTAATACAAATGATCCCAATACCTATGATTGTATGAAAATATCTTAAAATCAATACAAATGTATTTATTATAATCTATCACTGTGTATATCACCATTCAAACATCTTTTAAAAGTTGAACAAACCCCACACAGCTCAGTGAAATGTTGACTTTATTTGATCATTTCAGTAAAAACTAACGTTCATATTTCTCTTTTTGATTATAATACTGATGAACGTTCAAAACAAAGCACTTTGGCAACTTACCACATACGTTTTAAAATGCTTAATAAGCCTCGTAACTTTCATGACATAATTTCTCGGTCATAATCGGTTCTTTCCGTGAACGGCCGACTGTTGTGTGACAGCAAATGCTGCGGCTGCAATGCATTGTGGGGCAGCATTTTCTCCTCTCCTTTCGTCAAGGGAGGTCCAGTGGTTCCTAAGCTAAAGGAGGTTAAAAAGGAAGTTTGAAACCTCCTTTCCTTTCATTTAGAGCAGGGGTGCCCACACTTTTTTGGCTGGTGAGCTACTTTTGAAATGACCAGCTCACCGAGGTCTACCAACCCAAAATAATATCCCAAATTGCAAGGGTTGCTGAATAACACGTTTTATTTATACATGGGATAACTACAATAGGGCTGCAACAAACGACTAATTTGATAATCGATTAATCTATCGATTAATGAAACGATTAATTGACTATTCGGACTATTACTGTATGCCTTGCACAATTTCTCAAATGCTCTTATTTAGCCATCAACTTTTAGATTTAGCTTGAGGTTGTTTTAGGCATGTGGAAACTAACAATGAAGACAATAAAGATGAATACTTGATTCAAAAATACATATATTATTAAATTAACAAATTGTTTACAAAACTAACATTGCTTTTTATTTAAATTAAATAAATAATATTTCACATCAAAAGAAACAACAGTGTTTTAACAAATCGTATTAAATAATCTGATGACAGAACTGTAAACAGAATAGCTGAAACTTTAACAGACTAAATAACGCTGTTACCTCTAATCATTAACCCATGTTTGTATAATTGAGTTAACTCCGTGTGTTGCTGCTAGCATACAGAACACCTGACGTGGAAAAGTTACTCGTGGACGGGGCTACAGAGCTACTAGAAAGACAGTCGAACCCGGTGCATTCCTCCGTCTGAATGTGGTGCATTTTTTGCTAAATGTTTAGACAAATTGCTCGTGTTACCACCCTTACATGCTAAACTCTTATTGCACTTTTGGTAACGAGCATTGTCCACCTCAAGACAGGTAACATTTAACCACACCTTGGAGCGCTTCTCTCCGCCATCCCAGCCGTGTGTTGCTGCATGTAGCAGCCGCGTGTGTGTAAACTGCCCCGCCCCCTCGTACACGGGGGAGAGAGAGATATGGGTTGCGTTCGGATAGTTTAAAAATCAGCTCCTAAATTCTAATCTCCTATTCCTTGACCTCTGAGTGTAACGTCACGGGGTTAAGGGATAGTGGATAGGAGAATTCAAAAGGACTTAGGAGAAGAGACTGCGGTACTTAGAGAATCCGAATGCACTTTCACTATCCGACGTGTGTATGATGCGCCAGCGGACGTCATTGTGTGCGTCTGCTGCTGTGGGGAAACTATGGAAACTACAGTTTTCTATACAGCGGACTACAACATGGATGTATAATAAGAACGACGGACTCATCTAGAGACTGCACCGTGCTCTGATGCTGTTGCTTTATGCTTTATGAACAACAGAGAAACATATTCTTCATGACCAAAGTTGGAATTGAAATAAAAAAGTGAAACATATGCTCATCACCCTCTCCCTCCGGTCCACATTAATACAAATGATCCCAATACATATGATTGTATGAACTATGAAAATATCTTAAAATCAATACAAATGTATTTATTATAAACGTTAGTCCTTAACACATATCACTGTGTATATCATCATTCAAACATCTTTTAAAAGTTGAACAAACCCCACACAGCTCAGTGAAATGTTGACTTTATTTGATCATTTCAGTAAAAACTAACGTTTATATTTCTCTTTTTGATTATAATACTGATGAACGTTCAAAACAAAGCACTTTGGCAACTTACCACATACGTTTTAAAAAGCTTAATAAGCACCGTAACTTTCATGATATCATTTCTCGGTCATAATCGTTTGTGTCCGTGAACGGCCGACTGTTGTGTGCAACACATCCTCACTCCCAGGTCGGCCTATGTTGACGTTATGTCAAGTCCCCTGTGTCGGCTTTTTCCAACGCAAGGGGGGGGCCCTTAGCGTACATTTTCAACTTTCCGGGATGTCCATAGGCTTCTATATAGCTCCCTAAACGTATGTTGTAGACGAATTGAGATCGCGAGCGAATGCTACCCGCAGATCCATTCTCACAGCGTTTATCAACCTTTTTCTTACTCAATATCAAGCCACACTTATTGTTTTACTTCTTTATTTTAATTGAATAATGTAGGACTTTTGTTGCAGTCAGTTCTGCGGCGGGATTTGACGCTCATGGAAGCACGGCATTCGTTTGTGTCGACTGCCCTTAAAGGCAATGTGAGCGTCCATTCTCATTGGATAACGGAGAATTGTACACCCAGAAGTAAGTATTCCCCTTACTGTCGATTGATTTTACAGTGATATCTGCACCAGAGTCCTGTACAGGTCTAATTTTCAAGACCCGCTCCCGCCCCGCACCCGCGACGTGCAATACCGAACCCGCCCCGCTACCCGCACATATTGCCAATTAGTTCCGCAACCCGACCCGACCCGTCGGCACAAGATCCGCAACCCGACCCGAACCCGCATAGCCTAGCCTATATATGAGCAGTGAAAACGTGCAATTATGAACACATGCAGTTGCATATTTGTCTCAAAAAGCGTGGGATGTTGGTTATTTTCTCCATCTAGGATGACACCAAAAGCCTCCCAGACGTTGGATTTCGCTCTTGATGAAGTGTTATTGAAAATGCTGTATTCTCCATAGAGATCTTCACCTCAGCCATTTCGAATGTGGCGCGCACAGCAGCAGATTGATGCGCTGCAGAGGTTATGATTATGCACGGTCCCGCGGGGGAGAGGTCTGAGGATTTAAACATTAAACTAAATTATTATTATTTTAATATATTTATTATGCAATACCCGCGACCCGGCCCGCATCATCTTTGTTTTACCCAGAACCGAACCCGGAAAAAAGCGTTTGAAAAAATACCACCCGCAAAGTTAATATTACCGACGTAGATTAACGTTCCTGTAGCTTCTTATTGCACTTGCAATTGTTTTAGTTACTTGTGGGCTACTTAACATGAATAATCACAGTTACTATCCTTTTACTCCTTTACATTTCAAAAAGAAATAGGCTATTGTTATTTTAACTCCACCACAGTAATCCATCATCAGCTTTACTTTTAGATAAAGTTTTAACTCACAATTGATCATAACAGGCTTCAACATATACATTTTTATATATTACCAAGTGGTTTCATGTACAACCCACACAAGTATCATGCTAAATGAAGCTCTGTTGCTTGGATATCACTAGATCCTGATGTCAGCGTAATATAAAAGTACATAACGATTGATGTGTAATTTAGCATAATTTACTAGCTAGCTGCTAACTGCCGCCTCGTTAATATAAATCCATGCCATGCTATCATGAACGCGCGGTGCTGTTACGTGTATGCAAATTCACGTGCTTAATGTGAACGAACCTTTTGGGCGGCGTGGTTAAAGTTGCGCATGCTCTATGAGCAGTGTTGGGACTAACGCGTTACAAAGTAACGCGTTACTGTAACGCCGTTATTTTTGGCAGTAACTAGTACTCTAACGCATTACTTTTTAAATTCAGTAACTCAGTTACCGTTACTACATGGTGCGTTACTCCGTTACTGCGTTCGTTTTTTTATATAGTCAACAGCCAGGTGAACAGAGATGAGAACTGTACTTAAGTAAAGTACTTGAGTAAATGTACTTAAATACTTCCTGTGTCACATGCGGAGACGGGCTGTGGGCGTGTTTGTGTTGTTTACTAACAAGACTATCATGGCGGCGACGGAGCTCAAGTCTAGTTTCTCCACCTGGAGATATTCTCACTATTTCACTTTTGTCGAGCACAAAGAAAATAACGTTTTAGTTAAATGTAAGTTGTGTCCTGGCGGGTCAAAGAGCCTATCTACTGCCCAAACCAGTCATTCAAATCTCTTAAAACATCTGCAAAAACAACATGCTGGGACGAAGCTAGTAGCTAAGACCACAGAGACTCAGCCGACGCCACTCCACCTCCACCTGCACCTAAGCAACAGCGGCTGGATTTTAACCAAGGGACTGCTAGCCAGGGAAAAGTCGATAAAGCCATTGGTATGTTGTAGAACACATGCAGGCTATTGCTACAGTGGAGTCACCCGCTTTCAGGGAGCTAGTTAGCATGATAGCATGTCCGGGCGGCACACGGCATATGAAACGGAAAACTTTTTCCAACTACCTGGAGAAAGAATATACAAAAATGTAAAGCCAGCTAATATCGATGCTATCCAGATTGCATATAATGCATGTCAAGTTGATCAACAGATTGTATTATTCTCCAATGCAATAACAGTACTGAAATGAAGGCTATAAGGGCATTAATATAATGGGAGCCCTTTTTTAAGTAACTAAAATGTTACTTTTCACAGTAACGCATTACTTTTTGGTGTAAGTAATCAGTAAAGTAACTGAGTTACTTTTGAAATGAAGTAACTAGTAATGGTAACTAGTTACTGTTTTTCAGTAACTAGCACAACACTGTCTATGAGTGCACATACGGGTACTTCTCTGGCATGCCGGGTAATCTGTGACGTTTCGCTCTCTCAAAAGTTGGGCCATTTTGTCATCATGCGCCATAGAGAACCGCAGTGACGCGTCCTAAAACCCGGAAGTACACTTCTTCCAGTTCCTTCGTCAAAAACGCAATGCAATTTCTCTATAGGATTTTGGAAAATAGCTCGAAATAAGGTCTGTGGTTGACACACATTTAAGAGAGGGATCACGTTTTGTTTAGCCGGATAATCTCCACATGTCAACCCTACTTTTATAATTTTTGAATCATAAATCTAGTCGCCAGAAGCAAAATGCTAACGTTATGCTATAAACGAACTACAAGCTAGTACAGCAGCAGGGTCGCACGACTTCAACGTCACGCCAACTTAAGATCGTTTCAACTGACTTGCACTGAAACTGCACTTTGAACACTTTAACTATATTATTAACATTTTAAACTGTATACCCCGGTTATCTAGGCCCTTTTTTTGTTTGTTTAATGTATACCACGTTTATCTAGGCCCTTTTTGTTTTGTTTTATGTATACATGTCACACTGTGGGAAACGATATTTCTGGATGTATAACACATGTAGAATTTTTGACAATAAAGCTGACTTTGACTTCCGCGTGCTTGCATATTTTAACAAAGCTTTTCATTTTAGCCACACTGAATTTAACTAGAAGTCATGGCTGTCAATGACCAGTCTGATATCGTTTTACAAAGATGACAAGAAGTGTAGATAGAGGAGAGAACCACTACAAGTCAGGACACACACAACAGTGCAGCCTAGATGAAGGTGTGCTTACCGGTGTTGTCAGGGCTAGCATGAGGGACAAGGTTTATAGTGTCGGTGAGTAGTGATAGCAAGAGTACCGTTAACCTAGAGTTAATTTATTCACATTAGTGACATTAATTCCCATCAACAAATCCATTTTATGTGTCACATGAAATCTTTATTACAAATATTACACACCAGAAAACACAGAAATATCCATGAAATAAACATACAGTAGGCTATAAACAATTAAAGGGATAATTGGGAAGGCATTACAAATGTAATATATTTTAAATAATAAAACAATCCCACCACCACAGGTATCTACAGGAGAAGAGAGAATTCTCTCCACAAAATGTGAATGCCCACGTGGAGAATGGAAATGCAGTCATGCGGCTGCATTAGCCATCTTTGCCATCCACAATTTCAGCTGCACTGACACCCCCTGTCAGTGGAAGAAGCCAAAGGCAGCTAAACGTACGCATTCAGTGGAGGAGCTATTTCCTCCAACCAATAACTAATTCAACCCGCTGACAAGAGAGCCCACCTCCGAAGATCGTGACTGGCTGAGGGACAGACTCGGGGCAGGTTCTCAGGAATTTCTTGGCTTCTCTCCCCCGAGCCAGAAGAGGAACACTACAGCTTGGAAACACTTACTGTTCCTGAAATTATCAAATCTGTTGGGCATCAGGGACCTGAGGCAATTGTGGCAAGCATGGCATTGTTTGAGGAGCAACAGAGGGCAATTCAGGTGGCTACCACTGGTCAGCGAAGCAACCCAAACTGGCATTTGTTCAGGAAAGGAAGGTTGACTGCCAGCAACTTTGGAGCTGTCCTGAGGTCAAAACGTGTGACTGCTTCCCTTATTGCCAGGGTGCTAGGGCAACAACAGGCCCTTGATGGTGTTTTGTCTGTACAGTGGGGGACTATGAATGAATGTGAGGGCGTCAGGGCATTCACCACTGCAACCCAGATGCAGGTCCATGAGTCAGGTTTGTCGCTCTCCCAATCAGGATTGTTGGGGGCATCTCCAAATGGTCTGGTAGGGTCTTCCGCTGTGCTGGAGGTAAAGTGTCCCTACGGAGCCAGGGAAATGACAATTAGTGATGCATTGCAAATCAAGGGCTTCTGTGTCAGTAAGGAAGGAGTAACATTCAGCCTGCGTGAGGAGCATCCTTACTGGCACCAAGTGCAAGGTCAGCTTCACCTCACTGCAAGAAAGAAGAAGAAATTAAGAAATTGTGAATCGTTTTTAATTTACATTTACTCACCTTTGCAATGTTGTGGTTGTTAGAGTGTTAGGTTTCCTGTCAGCTCGTCTGTTGGGAAGATATAAAATATTAGTTTCATGGAAGTCACACCGTCACATATAAGAGCATTAAGACATACAGTACATAGGCTAAAACAAAAACATCTAAAGATATAACCTTGCACTTTGATAAGTCTCATGAACATTTTCACTATTTTGACATTTTTATAGATCAAAATTGAACTAAAGAAATAAATGGTAGATTAATCCATATTGAAAATAGGTGTCAGCTGCTACACTAATTATAATAGTTATATTTCTTAATTAAGATAAGATATTACTGTATTGATCCCAATTTGGGAAATGTTTGTGTTGCAGCAGCATAACAAGAAAAACAAAATATAAGTTATTATATATACAAAAGTATGTGAGGGATGGAATATTAAATTGAATATAAATGTAAAATCTACATGTGATTTTACGTCCAAGAGAAGCTATGCAGCAGAGAGTTCTCTGCCAGCCAGAGGTGATTTGTTATTAGTTCAATATGTCAAACTGATTTCCCTGACTACAATCTTTAGTTACATGGTGAAACGTTATGCTGCGTGTACTAATTAGACTTATCATATAAGCCACACAGGTTTTAATAGGATGTATTCATTATCTTTACGGTTGCGGTCTTTTCAGCAGTGCCATCTCTAAAACGGCGATACCCATCATCATTTAAATTTCACCGTGACATGGACAAAAATGTAACGTCAGCTTACCTCATGGCACGAATCCAGACTCTCCTTTGGAAAACATTGGCCGGGAAACGATAGAACGAGCACGTTTCATGCGAAGACCTGTGGCTGCAACCCGGAGCAAAGCAACAAACCATTGTGTAGCTAACTAGTAGCGCTAGCTTTAGCTAACGTTAGCCAACGAAACGAACTGCCGAGTAAAATTGGAAAACACTGGTAATTAATTGTTCTATAATTTGTAAAACTACGGTGTTAAAAATGACAATTTCAAAAATACAGATTCTAATTGTCAGATATAGATATACATATAGGCCTACTAAAGATACTACAGATACTAAAGATAGGCAGGTACTTGCTTTCAAGCAGAACACAGGGGAAAACAAATTTAGCGGGAGTGTTTACGTGTTCGGTGTAATGACGTACAACGACCTCGACAATTTCTGTAGTCCTATTCAGCCACTCGGTAACAATCATCGTTTTTCAGACACGTAAACTCTTCAAAGATCACCAGTGGGGTCACTGCTGATGTATTTAATGTCGTAGAACAAAATGTGATTTATCTCTTAAATTTGTGTCAACCACAGACCTTATTTCGAGCTATTTTCCAAAACCCTATGGAGAAAATGCATTGCTTTTTGACGAAGGAACCGGAAGTGCTAAAAATGCTAACTTACTTCCGGGTTTTAGGACGCGTCACTGCGGTTCTCTATTGAGCAACTCCCATAGGAATGAATGAGGCCCCGCCTCCAACGCTGTATCCAGTTCTTATTATACATCCATGGTGTGGAGCGGTGTGGAGGGGGAGTGGGCTATCAATCCCTCAAACAGCGAGTCTGCAGCGGTGCTGACTTGAGACCGGTCTCTACCTGACCGGAGTCACGCTGTGTGTGTCCGTCAGGAAACACGCTGTGTACAAGTAGTTCCAGCAAACATCCACTGATAAACTGCGATGTTAACAACCTCATGATGACCTCATATGTTTTTAACTTAGGATCAAACCTGTGTTTAGTCTAGAAAAAGGTAAATGTGTGCATTTTATTATAAAGTTGTGTATATTTACAGACCGTTGCAAAAACTAAGAAGCTTATAAACATCAGGTTTAAAACTAAAAGAGCTTTGAAACACAATGAAAGATGTTTGGAGTTTTATTTGAGTTATTCATTTAAACTTTTTGTCTAAGAGATGCTGATTTGAAATCAATCAATCAATCAATGTTTATTTATATAGCCCAATATCACAAATGTTACATTTGTCTCAGTGGTCTTCACAGTGTGTACAGAATATCAGTATGACAATACGACACCCTCTGTCCTTAGACCCTCACATCGTACAAGGAAAAACTTCCGAAGAAAACCCAGTTTAAAGGGAAAAATGGGAGAAACCTCAGGGAGAGCAACAGAGGAGGGATCCCTCTCCCAGGACGGACAGACGTGCAATAAATGCCGTGTGTATTTGCAACATAGGTAGTCCAAATGTTTGGAAATGCATGTGTGTATAATAGGAAGATGAATCCAAGAGGATATCCATCCAGGACCGATGATCCAGGACCTCAGCCACGACTCGCGATCCAGGGCTCGCGATCCAGGACACAGGACCGCAGGATCATCCATGACTCCGGATCCCGGGGTATATTTGAAACCGTTGTTAGTTACAGGTAAGGCATTTCCTGTTTCTGCCGGAGAGAGGGGAGGCCGCCCCAAAGCTTGCTGCTGTATTTACTCCCTCCATCTGACAGGAGGGAGCCTCGTTGAGCTACGATTGTGGCTGCAGACGGAGTTCACTCCATCACGGAGGGGTAGGGTCGAGGGAGTGGTTTGGGATTGGGCCTTAAACAGTCCTTCGGCGCCAATCAATGACGTAGTATACTTGAAATAGTGGCTCTGCAGCAGGTATACTCGACATTGAGAAACGGCCAGTATGAAGATTCCACATGGCTCCTGCTTTGAAATACTGACCTTTGAACCTTGACGCATGTTTGAAGGCTTATAATTAAGCAACAAAAAGGGACTACAGACATGGGACATAATGTTATAGAGAGCTCTTGATCTCAGCTATCATGTGAGTATAGTCAAAACTGGGGGCACTGTCAAATTTGGGTCAAATATGGTTAAAATGTATTTTCACCCATTTCACAATTTGATATTTAAAATCTGATTACACACATGTGTTTACCATCCCCTTAAACCCTCAGTGTATTCTTAATTCAGTATTGATAACGATAGTTACGGCTGTAACTACGGGCCTCTGAGTCCCGGATGACCGCCAGAGGCGGTGCTTTAGCACTGGATATGTCCATCGCACGCATGCGCAGTTCGAGTACCAATAACAACAAAGTCACCTGTGACCCACGTCACTACGGCTACATAGGCCGGCGTCATTAGTGGATCGGTTCCCAGAATCTTCTCGCGAGCACACAAGAATTCTGAGTGACCGGAAACTCTGGCGGTCATCCGGGACTCATAGAACCGTAGTTACAGCCGTACCTATCGTTCTATTTCGTCCCTAATGACCGCCAGAGGCGGTGCTTTAGCACTGGATGACTATACCAACCATGTCATGAAGAATCCGAACACTTGCTTACCTAGTTGGAAGCAGCGGAGCTCGGCAACAGGACCACGCCCAAAGGATGGGGAGTGACGACATTGACCCGGTAGAACCTGGAGAATGTGCCAGACGATGACCACGACGCCGCAGCGCAGATGGTCTCCAGGGACACCCCTCTCAGGGCAGCCCAAGATGTTGAGATGCTCCTTGTAGAGTGACATCTCACCCCTGATGGCGGGGGGCGGCCACTGGCCCCATAGGCATGTGTGATTGTATCCACAACCCAGTGGGACAGCCGCTGCTTGGAGAGAGCACAGCCCCTTTTCGTGCCGCCATGGCAGATGAAGAGCTGCTCTGACTGTCGTATATGGGCCGTAGCACCACTATACGCCTCTAGGGCACGCACAGGGCACAGCAACTCAGTTGTGCCGTTCTCCTGTGGGACATTAAAGCGCGCCAGCTGGATAGGCCGATTGGAGTGGGCTAGTGGAAGCACTTTGGGCAGGAACGCCACGTTTGGCCAGAGGGCAACACCCGAGCCATCGGAGTTCCACCTCAGGCATGTATCACTCACAGAGAGGGCATGTAGCTCTCCAACTCGTTTCCCTGAGGTCATGGCCAGCAGAAATGCTGCCTTCAGGGACAGCCACTTAAGCTCCACCTGGGCTAGGGGCTCGAAAGGAGGAGATGACAGGGCATTCAGCACTAGGGGCAAGTCCCAAGCTGGAGCCCTCGGGGTGCTAGGCGGACGCAGCCGTAAAGCCCCTCTCAGGAAGAGGGACAATAACCTGTGGCGCCCCACTGTGGCGCCGTCCACTCCCACATGACGGGCAGATATAGCAGCCGTATAGACCTTCAAGGTGGAGTGAGAACGCCCACTGTCTAGAAGGGACTGCTGTCTGGGCAACAGCGTACCTGCTGTCCCAAGGAACATGCACATTCTTGCCCCCCAGTAGGGGTAGAAAGTGCGTGAGTGCAAGCTGCACAGCCCGAAGCTCTAGCACGTTGGCATGGCGTGCACCCTCCTGGGCAGACTACTGACCCTGAACGGTCCTGCCCTGCCGTACTGCACCCCACCCTGAGAGACCTGCACCTATGGTGACGGTCTCCTGGCGGGATGGGATGGCGCCCATCAGGAGATAGGCCCCTCCAGTGTGACCGAGAGTGGAGGCAACGCTGCGACACCCTGACTTCCCTGCGCCACTTGGCGTCCAAGTGAAGGCTGTTCAGCCACATCTGCATGGGGCGCAACGCCAGCGGGCCCAAGGGCACAATGGCTGAGGCAGCCTGCCCAAGGGCCGAAGGAACTGAATATAAGGCACCATGTTGCCCGGCCCACGTGGAAGTAGGCATCCCTCAATTCCACGGCTGTGCATGTGCTGTGGTCAGCATATAGAGTGGCAGCACCTTCAAGAATCTGTTGATTCCTCTGAGGTCCAAGATCAGGCGAAATCCGCCGACTTTCTTGCTCACGAGAAAGTACGCCGAGTAGAACCCCCTGGGCTAAGCAGAGGGTCTACTGGCTCGATTGCGTCCTTGGACAGAAGGACGGACAACTCTTGGGCCAGAGCTAGGGCCTCTGCCAGATCGCTGACGACTGTCAGAACTGCGGTTCGTACCCCTGGGTTAAGGTGGAAACCACCCAAAGGTCGGAAGTACAGACAGCCCAGTAACTGAGCTGTAACTGGGAAAGCAGCCAACGACGGTCGTAGGCCAGACCTGGCGACGAGTCTGCACTAATAAGGACATAACTCGTCCCCCTTCCCTAGACATTAGGGCAAAGGCTTACAGTGATGCATCACTGAGGCCCAGCAAAGAAGGCTCAGCCGGCGCCTGCTGCAGAGAGGTAGAGAAAGCCAGTATCAGATGCGTGCCGCTGTGTCGTAGGCCCTACAGAGCAGCTCGTTTGTGACCCTGCACTGAGGCCGAGGGCACCTGGCATCAGGAGCCCGAATCGGGGAGGCGATGGCAGGCTCAATGGATGGCAAGCGACCCAGCCCCACCCTCGCCGGATCCTGCCTGGCAGCAGAGTGGGAGAGGGCCCTGGTGTCTCTCCAGCCTGCATGGAGGTCCCTCAGGTACTCCTCTGAAGGAGGAACAGTGGGAGTGAAAAGGGGCAGGGTTATGCCAGAAAAAGGCGCTAGCCTGAGCCGAGTCGGCCTGCGGAACCTGAAGCTGCAAGCGTAACAAGGCTGCACGAATAATGGCCGCCATGAAGGAGTCCTCCGTGCTCTGCAGAGAGCTCTGAGCAGAGGAGTGGGAAGCCTCCTTGGGGGTGAGCTGGGCTCCGCCCCCCCCCTTCATAGAAGAGGTTTGTCCGGAGCCGCTAGCGACATGGCATCCTCAAGTAGAGGTGTGGCAACCGAAGGAGGGCCAGGCGGCAAGCTAGTAGCCCCCGCACCGGCCCCTGGCTGAAGGGCCAACAGGAGCGACTTCGTCTGCTCCATGACGGCAGCTAACCGACCCACCTTAGAGGACAGCCTGTTTCTAGCCCTCTACCTGGGGGGTGAACCCATAGCCATCCCTCCATCAAGTCGCCGGGAACGGTCAGACTGAGCTGGAGGAAGTTGTGACGAGGAGAGGTGCCACCTCTGCGACTCTGAGCGCCCGAGGCCTGAATCTACAGCTCATGCAGGCGCTTTGCGTGAGACCCTCCCTCAAATGCTCGAGGCCAAGGCAGAGGGGGGCAGCGGTCATGGCCGTCCTCGGGCTCAACAGAAGCCATACAGGCGCAACATGAATGAGCCAGTCTATAGGTAGCCGGATGCAGCGTAGCCGGGAGTGGGCGCGAGAACACAGCCTTCCCCAGCTACCTGCTGAACGGAAAGAGTAGAGCAATGCTCCTACTCGCCGAAAACAAAGAGGGATGTAACTACACCCACGTTACCGGCAGAGGGAGCGGGAGCGAGAGCACTGCCTTCACCTAGCTGGATTAAATAAAGATGTTTAATAGGACAGTTTAGCCGGGCGGCTGCTGCTAGAATCAAGCAACACGTCTACCAGGAGCGGGGGCGAGAACACTGCCTTCACTGGTTGAGTTCATAACAAATGCCAGGTGCAGCGTACCCGGGAGCGGGAGCGAGAACACAGCCTTCACTGGCTACCTGCTGAACGGAAAGAGTAGAGCAATGCTCCTACTCGCAGAACACAGAGAGGGATGTAACTACACCCACGTTAGCGGCAGAGGGAGCGGGAGCGAGAGCACTGCCTTCACCTAGCTGGTTTAAATAAAGAAGCTTTAACAAAACATGCAAGATGTTAGCCAAGCGGCTGCTGCTAACAATCAAAACAATACGTTACCGGGAGCGAGAGCACTGCCTTCACCAGCTGAGTTAATAATGAAGCTTAACAGTACACGCAAAACGTTAGCCAAGCGGCTGCTGCTAACAATCAAGCGAGATCAAGTCAACACAAATGTTTAAGACCAGACAACTAGCTTCTGAAGAAAACAGCACAGAGCCGTAGTTACAGCAGTAACCATGGCCAGTGCTTACCCGGTACAGAACCGTAGTAACTATGGCCAGTATTTACACGGCTTAGAACCGTAGTTACAGTAGTAACTCTGGCCAATATTTACACAGCACAGAACCATAGTTACAGTAGTAACTATGGCCAGTACTTACGCGGCTCAGAGCCGTAGTTACAGTAGTAACTGTGGCCAGTACTTACGCAGCTTGGAACCGTAGTTACAGTAGTAACTATGGCCAGTACTTACACGGCTTAGGACCGTAGTTACAGTAGTAACTGTGGCCGCCGTCTAAAAGTGTCAGCCAACGGCTGCACCCTAGATAATATAATATTGGGAGGATGAAATCCTCTTTAATGGCCACACATGCAGAGCACACAGCACACACAGTGAAGATTGTTCTCTGCATATCATCCTAGTACAGTGGTAGTAAACTAGAGTCTAGTACTAGGAGCAGTAAATACCACGATATAGCGCTACTGCAATCAAAACCCTACGTTACCGGGAGCGGGAGTGAGAGCACTGCCCTCACCGGCTGAGTTAAATAATGAAGCTTAACAGTACATGCAAGGTGTTAGCCAAGCGGCTGCTGCTAACAATCAAGCAACCAAGTCAAAACACAATGTTAAGACCAGATAATTAGCTTCTATGGAATAGAACAGCCCGCATAAACCGTAGGCCATGGTCACAGTAGTAACCATCGCCAGTGCTTACATAGGACCGTAGTTACAGTAGTAACTATGGCCAGTACTTACCTTACTCTCTGCATCTAAACAAAAAACGGGCAAATTATGGCACACTTGGCTTTCCAGACAATTGAATGAGAAATGCAGCTAAAGCTGGGACTCAAATGCTAATGATAGCTCGGGCACAACGCCACAAGCAGAACTCTCAAAAGAGCATAATAAGGGCACCTTTATGGGAGAGGAAGCGGGAACACTGTAGTCACCAGAAAGTCTATGCCAAACAATAAATAAGACAGCAATCAGGACAACTTAGCTGGGAGAGGGTGCGGGAACACAGCCATCACCAGCAACAACTTGACACAAACCTGTCCGTCGAGGCTCTCCACAGCCGGCCACAGCTCCTGGAGGACGCGTTCGCAACCCGTAGCTCCGACTGTCAGTCGCGAAGCTGCACGCGGCCAGCTGCTTGCAGAGAAATCCCTCAGATCAAACGTTCAAACCTGAACGCTGTAGGCTACAAGAATGTAGCCGCAGTACTCTCGCGAAGCGAGAAGATGAAAAGGAACCAATCCACAAATGACGCCGGCCTATGTAGCCGTAGTCACGTGGGTCACAGGTGACTTTGTTGTTATTGGTACTCGAACTGCGCATGCGTGCGATGGACATATCCAGTGCTAAAGCACCGCCTCTGGCGGTCATTTGGGACGAAATAGAACTTCCAATTTTAGGAAGAACACTAATATATTTAAAAACTATAATTCCCTAGAGCCACGCTATGCAGCTTGGTACAAATCAGCACCACAGTTGTAGTTATTCCGGTTTGCAAATACATTGGGTCTTAAAAATATATATCTACTAAGTATATAAAATATCTAGTATAGCCAAACTAGTAATTACACTGCATCAAGATTATTATTAAATGGTGTGAGGAAATCTTTCCACCAATAATTCCAATAAGTAATCCAAAATGTATTCACTTCAGGTTTACGAAAGTAACTGTAATCAGATTACTCGTTTTTCAAATGTAACGCGAGCTGAATACAGTTATTTGATTTTTGTATTCTGATTACGTAACGCCGTTACATGTATTCCGTTACAACCCAACCCTGATTGTTGGTTACTGTGATTTTATAAAACGGACAAGTCAAATCAAGCAATCTGATCAGTTCTTAGCCGTGATATACTGAGCGTATACCACGGGTAGAATTGTAAGTTACTTTTCACAACAAGTCAGTATCCCTCCGCGTCTGAGAAAAACAGTATACCGTTGGGCTGAAAAGCAAACTGCTTGCAGTTTGCTTTTCATACTGGAACAAGAAAGCAGCGGAGAAGTAACGGGGAAGAAACCCTCCTTTTTACGCAGCGGTCCAGACATAATGAATTGTGATACTTTTAAAGCAAGCAACGATGTTTTCAAAATCTGTAATCAAAGAGGTCCGCAAAAACACTATCGGCCAATCAGATTGCTTGATTTGACTTGTCAGTTTTATAAATATATTTACATTTCTTCCGTTACGGAACAAACTTACAAAGCATAAGATGGAAACATTTAAGATTAACTTCGACCTCCGGGGAGGTCTTACTATGGAGGAGTGGATTGAGTGCCTATCTCCAGAAGAAAAAAAAAGCACCTAAACAACGACATGCAGAGCTACGTGAAGAGCAGGTAGACCAACTGGAAAAGTACCAGCATTCAAAAGCTTTCTGATGCGGGTCTTGAAACAAAGCATCGACCCTCCGCTTCGCGTCGGGCCGAACCACGCCCCTTAGCTGTGATATAATGAGCATATACCACGGCCTGTCGTGAGCTATTGCTTAAATCTACAGTACATTGTTGGTTACTGAGATTTTATACAGTTGGCACGTTACTACTGATATTTTAAAGTAACTCCAGAGGTACTGTAATTGTTTATACTCTAAAATAGTATACAGTAATTTACTGTGCACAAACACTGTAAATAACTGTGGATTTCACAGCCAGTTTTTACAGTGTATATTTATATATATGTCCCTTTCCGATGTAGAAAACTAATGTTTCAAACTTATTTGTTGTAGATTGATTTGACTGCACAGTCTCCACATCCTCCTTAGCAACGGTCTGTTCTCCTTAGAAGCCGCCTGTTAGCGAGAATTAAGAACCTCTGAAATGTCCAAATTGACCGATAAGAGTCAAGTATAAGCTGTGTAATAATAACACTTGAGTACACAAAGTGTTGTGGAGAATGAAGGCCTCTATCCCATTACCTCTCACATGTGAGCGCTCTACTTTTGGAGCACATTCACCTTTACTCTTTGCTCCTGTTTGGTTTGTTTGTTTGTCTATGAAACCTTTGACCTTGTACACATTTTAAAAAACCCGAACAGAGTGAAAAGACAGCTTTAGTTCAAAGTAAACACTAACCTGGACTGAATGAATTAGGTTGTGCAAAAGATGAAACATGACCTGATTCCTACAGAGTTCCAGACCAAAGAGCAGGATGGATTAAGAACACAGCAGTCTCACTTCTAACGTTTGCCAGAAAAATGTGTCAGACACTGCACAAATCTATTTAAATGCTTGCAATATAGGCGTATTTTCACTTTCATGTAGCTGTGTCAATGCATGATTTAATAAGTAACATTACTCACCAGCTGCAGGGAAGCATCCAAAGATACTCTGAGCACATGTGAATCACTGACTGTCTTACATCTGTTTGCGGGGTAGTTTTTGTGCCTCTTAGAAAATATAAACAAATTGATGTATTTTCAATCCAGATCCATCAATCTGTCTCCATCCAACCTGAATTATTACTAAGTGGCAGCTGTCTCCACTGGAAAAACACACACCCGATCCTACACCCTCACCACACTGATGAGCCAAGCACTGATCACAAACACATACACACATACCTTTCAACAGCTGTCTTTTTCCAACACATGCATAAAACGAGAGGTAGAGGCTGTCCTGAGTCATCAAGGTTGTTAGATTAATATGTATGCGTCCCAATTTGGAAGAAAAAAGCGCTCTCCCACACCATTTGTGCCTGGCCAGTGTGTGCTTTAAAGCTGACTGGATTACAAAAAAATGAGTAGTTAATTAGGGTGCAGTGGCTGGCATAACTTGCACAGTCCCATTGATTTTATTTGTTTTGTGGATGGAAGGGTCTCAGCAGGAGTCAAACACACTGTTGGAGTTTTAAATGAAAACCATACAGCTGGAGGCACCGGCCCAGCCAGCCCCATTCAATTTCTGCGCTTGAAAATGGGTAAGTGATACAGCAAATGGCCAATTTATTCAACTATCTGAAACCCAGAGAGCCTGTGTGCTTATAAATCACTGGATGCATATAATTATGTACTGTCTGCTGAAAGGGATGCTCCCTCTCAGGATATTGAACACTTTATACTGCAGTTTACTGCACCACGTCTCCTCTTATCTGAACCATCTCTTTCCCTGCACTGCTGTTTTCAGCACATCAACTCCAAATGGCATCGGTAGGAAACCCATCTATGGTCTATGACAGGAAATCCTCTTGGCACAGAGAGTGAGCTGAAGTTTACTGTATTTTAGATAATGCTCCATTCAAACTAATCCAGGGTTTTACTGACCAAAGCCTGTTTCCAAACCACCTCCACCCTCAGGAGAACAATTTCACTGACAATGGGAACACAACGCTTTGACGCCGCTTTATTTCAAACTTCTAAATATAAAGAAATCAGCTCACAACAATCATTTTTCTCCTGGGGCTGCAATTACGCAGTTGGTAAATGTTGACTAAATGCAATCAACAGAAAGTGTTGAATTCCCCCACACTAGAAATACACACAGAAAATGTGTAGATGTACACTCCCCGAAATACACATATTTTTTGCTGTTCCCTGTTGTATCTTCAGTTCCAACAGCGCTTTTAACTCTGAGTGGGAATAAGTGTTTCTTGGATGGAGCCCACATTAATACAATGAGGCAGATGAGATAGAATATCTGGGACAAATTGTATGCAGGTAATGAGACAGAAGGTACTAAAAAAAAAACAGGCTTATTGTCGGGCTGGAATTCAGAGTTAGATTCAAAGTCCATTCTTGACGTGCAAACAAGATATAACATATATAAATAAATATTGCAATACTTTAATCAGTGGGCCTTAATCATAGGCTCAAACACCTCTGTGTTTCCTCATTCAGCGATGGATAGCATCTTCACGTTTTCTTTAGGAGGATTTTCAAGATTATGGCCCTTTTTGCTCATTTTCAGGTTCAAATTTGAATGTTGTGCTTCTGCTGTGACATGTTCACATCCTTTAATGTTCAAAAAGCTCTTTATTGTTCTCATACTGCCTGTGCTGCAGCACCTCTTTTCACCCTCTGTCTGAAACCAGAGCACAGTCTGCTCTGATTGGTTAGCTGGCCGGCTCTGTTGTGATTAGTCAACTGCATAGAGACGTCCCACCTCTCAGCCTATGACATACAACGTGTTGGAGCGCTAGCAAATAAAAGTGCAAGTGTTAGATAGTGAGTCAAATTGAGGTGTTTCAGTGGGGTGGGAGAGAAACTCTCTCTGGAGGGAACTTTGTGATGTTAGCCTTTACAGACCATGTAAATGCACAAAACATATACAACACTCTGCAGGAAAGGGAAACCCCCCCCCCCAAAAAAACGTTTGATAATGATATAAAAAATAACCATGGCATTTAACATTAAATCTCAAAATATATACATGTACTGTATTTTTTTTTTTCTTGGTTAAGGATTGAGGACAGGGGTAGTATTCGAGAATTCCAACCCCTGTGCTGCCTCTGCTTCTCTCTTAAAGTTGGTTATCTACTGCAAATCAATAGGCCTCCTCACTATTGGCATGACTGGGAGATGACTCAGCCTAATTACCCTCTGGCCCGACCTTTAAATCACACCAATGAGAACAAATAAATAATGACCGGTTAAAGTACCGCTGTCTTAACACTTTCGTCAAAATCTGCATGCACAAATGAATTGTAAATATATGGAAATGCAACAAGCATGAGAGGAGCGTCTTGCATTTTGGGTGACAAATTGAAAGCAGAGGTAACACCCGAGAACTGTCTGCCTCAGTGCCAAGCACGACAGTTAATCTCTACACTGTCCAGGGCCACTTAATTCCCCCTGAAAAGTGACACACATTCCCCACTACTTCCTATCCCCCATGTTCTTCTTCCCTTATCACTGCAATTTGGTATGCACTGACAATGAGAAATTTGACAGAACTATTGGCAGTAAATATTCCACAGCGGGCTAATGACTTCAAGATTTCAGATATTGAGGGGAATATTAAAAAGGATTTTGTTGTAGCCAGAATAGAACATTCCAGAAATAAGTAATAGTATACATAACGGCACCATAACACCAGGAACGTTTGTATTGATCTTATATAACTTTTTATTTTGGAAACCAGTTTATGAGACGAGATAAACCTTAGAATTTCAACCTCAATTTAGCAAGGGCACCATCACTGCATCATGAGCTCTGACAAACGTGATTGATTAAAAATACAAACAAGCCAGAGTGTTTTTCCCCAGAATGATGATGTGAAAAACTAGCTTTTTCTCTAACACTGACACACTGGGCTAGGACAGCTCTGGTTATGCAAGACTGGAGTGTCTTCTGTACTTTGACATATTTTGCAATAAAACTGGGTATTTGAGCAGTACATTCATAAGAAGGATTTAAATCAAATCCCTTGCATTTAATTGGGCTCCTTAGTGTATACGTGACATGGAGCTACAGAGTACTGTATAGTCCACACATTATATGTTTTACATTAAATTTAGCTGACGCTTTTATCAAAACGACTTACAATAAGTCGTATGAACCATGAAGATACCAACTCAGAAAAGCAAGGAACTGTTAGGATTCTTGACTCAATGAGGACTCAAATGCACAACCCAGAGACAAAAAAGGTTTGAAGAA
This sequence comes from Pseudochaenichthys georgianus, assembly GCF_902827115.2. Taxonomy (NCBI): domain Eukaryota; kingdom Metazoa; phylum Chordata; class Actinopteri; order Perciformes; family Channichthyidae; genus Pseudochaenichthys; species Pseudochaenichthys georgianus. The sequence continues at coordinate 11,905,334 of NC_047510.2, forward strand.
AAATAATCTTTACTTTGCAAAAACAAAATCACTCTTCCAGAGGATATAAACTGTCAAAAGTAAAGCGTTCACAATGGAGGATAAAAGGCAAAGCACTGAGTCCTTTAAATGATGGCTTGGATCTGGCTTCATGGAACGAACCAACAACTACCTAGGGGAGACAGGACAATGGCCCTTTCTCATTTCTCGAACTCCCCTCCTCGACTCCCCTCCTCGACTCCTATCCTCGATACTTAGTCCCGCCCACAGGAGATGCGAGCGGAGGAGCCGAGGAGGGGAACCGAGGAGAGAGGAGGGGAAGCAGCAGGCGGTTAGAGAAATGAGAACTCCTCTCCTCTGAGCGGTCATTTTAAAGAGACGTCCATTAATGATGACAGGAGGCACAGCAGCCCTCTGTCTGATGGACAGATGTGTTCATGATGACTTATATATTTACTTTGATTCATTCACAGTGCGGTATAATGAGACAATAACAGGCTACAGATGCGGACACGCACACACACATATATATGTGTATATATTTATATAAATATATACAATTTCAGAATCAAACAGAGCACTCTCATAACTCGTAACACTATCAGAGACTGGATATATCCCCCCCTCTCCCCTCTGGTCGCTACAATGAGGAAAATAAATTACGGGCCAAAAGTTGTATTTACAAGTATTAAAGGTAAGCAGAGGACACCAAACCAACAGACCCCTCTGTCCGCTGCATCTACGCACACACTGTACCACACACACACCTACACACTGTAACACACACACACACACACACACACACACACACACACACACACACACACACACACACACACACACACACACACACACACACACACACACACACACACACACACACACACACACACACACACACACACACACACACACACACACACACACAGCTCCTAAAACAGGCTACAGCCGTTGTGTATTTTATTGTGAAGCACTGAATGGTTTTAGAAAAATATCGACTCTTTGTTTGTAGATATCTACTACTAAACTAAAGCAAATAAAGAGAGTAGGCCTGTTATACTGAGCGATATATATTATACATTACACACTGCTCTGCTTTCTGCAGGACCTCACAGCTGTTCTCACTGTAAACATCGCGTCGCGATGAAAGCAGTCATTGGCTGAGATAAGTCCGGCCGTGCGTCACGACTCTTTGAAACATCTCTGTTCCCGGAAATGCATCCGCGAAGGAGCCGTGGAGGAGCCATCAGTGTATCCTCGGTTAGAGCTCCTCCAGAGAGGCTCCTCGATGCTCGATGCTCGGTCCTCGACGTGCATTTAGAGAAATGGGATGTCCTTCAACATGGCGCGCTAAAATTCATTTCCGGGTCACTACCGGAGGACAGAGGAGTCGAGGAGTCGAGGAGGGGGATTTGATGAAATGAGAAAGGGCCAATATATACATGAGGTAAGCAGGTGGAAACAATCAGGGGGCGGGGCAGACGCTGACGATGGCAGGAAAAAGAACCAAGGCAGGAAGTAAAGGGACCAGGAATGAGACAAGAGAGGCTTCTCAATACTCAAATTTCCCCTCCTCGACTCCCCTCCTCGACTCCCCTCCTCGAGACTTAGTCCCGCCCACAGGAGATGCGAGCGGAGGACCGAGGAGGGGAACCGGGGAAAGAGGAGGGGAAGCAGCAGACGTTTAAAGAAATGAGAACTCCTCTCCTCTGAGCGGTCATATTAAAGCGACGTCCGTTCATTATTACGTGGCAACAGCTGCATCAGCTGTCGAGTGTTTTGTCATATTTTATAATCTCTGTTAGATCAGCTGAACATTGTTCCCCCAAATATTTACCTTGAATTCATTGAGAGTGCGGTATAATGAGACAATAACAGGCTACAGATGCGGACACACACACACAAATATATTTATATAAATATATGCAATTTAAAGTATGAGAGCACTCTCATAATAACGTAACACAATCAGAGACTGGATATATCCCCCCCCCCCCCCTCTCTCTCTGGTCGCTGAAATGGGGAATTGAAATTACGGGCCAAAAGTTGTATTTGCAAGTATTAAAAGTAAGCAGAGGACACCAAACCAACTGAGACCTGTCTGTCCGCCGCATCTGCGCACACACTGTACCACACACACACCTACACACTGTACAGGACATACCTACACACTGTACCACACACACACACACACACACACACACACACACACACACACACACACACACACACACACACCTACACACTGTACCATACACACCTAAGCTCCTAAAGCATAATCAGGCTACAGCCGTTGTGTATTTTAGTATGTGAAGCACTAAATGTTCTTAGAAAAATATCGACTCTTTGTTTGTATATATCTACTAAACTAAAGCAAATAAAGAGAGTAGGTCTGTTATACTGAGTGATATTTATTTTACACACTGCTCTGCTTTCTGCAGGACCTCACAGCTGTTCTCACTGTAAACATCGCGTTGCGATGAGAGCAGTTTCTAAAATAATATCCAGGGGATGCATGCAGAGCTGTCATTGGCTGAGATAAGTCCGGCCGTGTGTCACGCCTCCACCGTTCCCGGAAATGCATCCGCGGAGGAGCCGTGGAGGAACCATCAGTGTATCCTCGGTTATAGCTCCTCCAGAGAGCCTCCTCGACGCTCGATCCTCGGTCCTCGGTGTGCATTTAGAGAAATGAGACGTCCTTCAAAATGGCGCGCTGAAATTCATTTCCGGGTCACTACCGGAGGACCGAGGAGTCGAGGAGTCGAGGAGGGGAAATTTGAGTATTGAGAAGCCTCTAAGGTGAGTACAAAACAAAACAGGAAGTGGAACATAAACTAAACTAACGTGAACATGACAATCACAAACATGACACAACTTAACATAATTGATGGGACACTACAGGAACCTGCATTTGCTGCAAATAATGGATCAGGACGAGATGAAAGGGAAACTTTGACCAGGCTCTGTGCAACTGTTTTGCATCAGAAATTAGAAAATTAGAAAATAAATGTCTTGCTCACTGATATCCAAACAATCATCACCACCTTCTTCTTCCTCTTGTTATGCTTTGCATGGGAGGCACTGCACTAGTTGTTTTAATATAACGGACGTGCGGCCTCACATTGCAATACTTTTATCGAAAACCTGAGCTTGCTTTTATTTGTGGTCTATAGACGTCCGACTTCATTCCAAGTTGCTTCTTTGAGTACAAGAGTTGACTACTTGATCTGGTTGTGCTGAAGCAATAGATCTTGAAGATTTTTAAGTCTGGACAGTGAACTCAATTTGCTGAAGACTCCATTGATTTTGTGTTCCTATTTGTTATCCTCTCATGCTGGGAAATGATGTACAACATAGTTTGTGAGCTGTTTAGCATACAAAAAACGTACAGCTTTACTAAGTAATGCATGCTAATTAACAACCAGATTTCAAAGCTTACATCACTTTTTTAGTTTACAGTCATTTTCAAGGTTATCCAGCTTTATCATAGGGATAGCCAATGCCTTTTTTAAGTCACAGCAATTGAACTAAATGTATTTAAAAGCCTGGCTGTAGCAACTACAAAGATTGACAGCATTATTAAATGATCCTTGAATTGTTCTCTTGTACTTGCTTGGACATACCATAGCAGGCTCTGCTTTAAAGCTGCTGCTACAGTATACATTGATCTGTGCGCTGGATGGGAACACTAACAAAGGCCAATCAAAGGCTTTGTGCTGTGGAGAGAATCTGGGAGGATATTTGACTTATAGAGAGGACTAACAAGGTTTCGGACTCTCAGAAGACTTTAACAATCCAGCAGGCTACTTCATTAAACATGTGGGACTCAAATTATTTATTTTTTTACTGCACTTTTTAATAGAGTCTAGCATTATGGGTTTAATTTGGTTAAAGGGCATTTGGTGTTTTAGTCAAATTAATCCTTAAAGGTCCCCTATTATACTGTTTTTCATCACTATATTATAGGTCTCAAATATATACAAAACATGTCTCTGAAGTGTTTGATAATGCATTGTAGCCATGTCTCATTTCAGCCCTGTTTCAAAAGTGTGGATTCTCTGTCTGTTACTTTAGATCCAGGTTCACCAACCTTTTTTAGGATGAGAGCTACTTTCACAAAATAAAACAAGTCGGGGGCGACTTTTACTCCTCTTTTTTTGTTTTTTGCTGTGTGGGTCTCTGAGAATCTGGGACCCGTTTTCAGTGTTTACTAAAAGAACATGTATGCAATTTAATTATTTTAACCTGCTTTATTTGGGAGATTTTTTTTAACTGTTGAATGCATCAATCTGGTGCACTTTGAGCACAACATGAATTGATGGATACAGCTCTCAACCAAGTGGCAAACTCTGGGGCAGTGCCGGGAGGCCAATAAGGAAGTGCCTCAAACTGCAGTTCATCTAGTGGCCAGTCTGCAGAAGGGAGCAATTTCCATAGACCACCATGTTAAAATGACCAACTTTACTGCAGAAATAAACATGTTTACATCGTGGTTCAAAAAACCATATTCTCTGTATAGTTATTCCCCCTTCATGACTGCTGTGTGGGGGGTGAATTGTTTTATAACCCAACCCTTTTAGTTATATTAGGTCTTAAAGTGTTTGCATACATTAGGGCGTGGTCACCTTGAGTGACAGGTCTCTGAAGTGAGTGCTGCTTCTTGCTTTCTGTCCCTCTGCTTGTAGCTCCGTTTGCTCAGTAAGCTCCAGGATGCTACAGGGGCTCAACTGCTCGGCTGATCCCGGGAACACAACTTGAACCCGGACGTGTTTGTGGTGTTGGTGCCTGGTGGAGTATTCTTCATTTAAATATCGGACTTATCCTATGGCTTTTGTAGGTCCCGCCTCGGTTCTGCCTCTTTGCCCTTATTTGGATCAGGCTGGAGCAGACGGGAGTTAGACTCTGACGTCACTGTTGAGCCGTTAGTGGCCGACACCGCCTACTTTAGGCTTCTCGGCAACTCTGCAGAATCCTATGGGTGACGTCACGGACACTACGTCCATTTATATATACAGTCTATTCTCTCAACACTCATATGAAAGAGACTTTTCAATAATCTAAACATCTTTCGAATATGATCACAGCCAATAACAAATCATTTAAACTTGTTTATTCTTATCTTATGTTACCTACTTTAGTTAGCATTCTTTCTTTCTATTTATGCATATTTTACTAATCACTCCCCGTTTAAAATGCTTTTTTTACTGTCCTATACACATTGGAATGATTTCTTACTTTATCTATATTAAATAGATAAAGGCGTGCTCTCCCTAGCTCTCTTTGTCGCTCGCTCACAGAGGCTGTGCGCTCCTCCGTGGCGATGACGGCTTGCGTTACAAATTAATAATAAACATAATTGTAAAGTGGGGTACGGTGGCCCTGAAGTGCAAGACACCACAGCATTTCAGAAAACACCACAGTGTTTCACAAAACACAACAGCATTTAAGAAAACACCACAGCATTTCAGAAAACACCACAGCATTTCACATTGGACGGAAAGGGTATTCCTTTAGGGAGAACACTTCTTGTTTGTGATTGGACAGAGCCAGCCAGAGAAGCACTGCTGTGATTGGTTGTTTTTGCTGCCAGTCAAGAAATGACGCTTCGTGATTGGTCAACACCCGACAGCGAAATATGTCCTTACCATGGTCCCACAACGTATGATCCCATTCCCAACACATCAGCCGTTAGCAAACACTCAGAGCTCACAGCTCCTCATATCTGTTCAGAAACTGGACAAAAGTTAAACATGTACAAACCACAGACTGTCTATGTCATGGCGAATACAGTCGCTGCTTTATTTATGTCTGTATGACGTTGTTGTGAGTGTGGACGGAGCAGCTACAGGTTAGTTTAGCCTGATGGATCCGATTCAGAAAACACGCATTTTAAAAGCTTTTCGCCTGCCGTCTTGTCTGCAGACTTGTCAAAGCGTTAATTCATGGTTTTTACTAACTGTTATCAGTATGTAGTTACTTCGGCATCACTTTGAAACGTGTATTACAATTAAATCACAGTCAAATATGTTCATTTTGTTGTAGGATTTACATGGAGATACGCCCCGTCCCCTCTCCAGCGCCTCTTGTTTGAATGACAGCATTGACAGGAGCAAACACAGCTGACAGCCGCGGTGAAACTCGAGCGATTAGAGCGATGCGAATATTGGGTGGTCTACCATAGTATTTACATGGAGATAAGCCCCTTAAAAACCATGAGTTAATAAAGCATTAATTATGTATTTACTCCTGACATTCAAACAAGACGCTGGAGAGGGGGCGGGCCGTATCTCCATGTAAATCCTATCGGAATCGGATCCATCAGGCTAAACTAACCTGTAGCTGCTCCGTCCACATTCACAACAACGTCATACAGACATAAATAAAGCAGCGACTGTAATCACCATGACATAGACAGTCTCTGGTTTGTACATGTTTAACTTTTGTCCAGTTTCTGAACAGATATGAGGAGCTGTGAGCTCTGAGTGTGTGCTAACAGCTAACGGCTGATGTGTTGGGCTAATCACGAAGCGTCATTTCTTGACTGGCAGCAAAAACAACCAATCACAGCAGTGCTTCTCTGGCTGGCTCTGTCCAATCACAAACAAGAAGTGTTCTCCCTAAAGGAATACCCTTTCCGTCCAATGTGAAATGCTGTGGTGTTTTCTGAAATGCTGTGGTGTTTTCTGAAATGCTGCGGCGTTTTCTGAAATGCTGTGGCGTTTTGTGAAATGCTGTGATGTTTTGTGAAATGCTGTAGTGTTTTGTGAAATGCTGTGGTGTTTTGTGAAATGCTGTGGTGTTTTCTGAAATGCTGTGGTGTTTTCTGAAATGCTGTGGTGTCTTGCACTTCAGGGCCACCGTAGTGGGGGGACACAAACAGGATTTCGAAAAGTGGCAGGGACATGTCCCCCACCCCCATCCCCAGTGGAAATTACGCCATGCGTGTGTACAATAATAATAATAAGTACAATAAATATATATGCAAGTTGCAACACACAGAGTAAAACTCTGCCCCTCATGTGCAGTATATAGGCTGGCACGACTAGGCTGTTCAATGGGGCTGATGTGTTCTGTAGATTCTGCCAGAAGGAAAATCACTCCAATCAAACTCCTTATGAAGTGTGCAGTGAGCTGCCGCTCCACATTGCTTTTCTTCCCGTCTGCAACGCTGGTCCCGCAAATCAACCAAGAATGTGATTGGTCGATATTCATTGTGGGGTGGGGGGAGGAGGGGTGTTAGATAGATATAGAATTGTAGTAAGTAGATAGTAGGGATGTAACGGTTCACAAACATTTCGGTTCGGTACGTACCTCGGTTTTTAGGTCACGGTTCGGTACGTTTTCGGTACAGCAGAAAACATTATCACAAAACATAAAATATATATATTTTTTTAATTATTATTAAACTGTGAATAATGTATTCACTCAAATAAATACAAATTATAATAAAAATAAACATTAAGGTGCAGCATTTCGATTAACTGAAATAATCTGTATTTGAACTGTACTGTACTAGTACCTAAGCAGCCAGTTTGACATTAGGACTTGCTTGTCATTGTATTTTCATGTTTTTTTAAAGAAAAATTAACTTGTCCACATTGCTTGCCGAAAGGGCAGATCTGCTGGCACTAACAATGTCTCCTGCTGTGGAGAACACCCTCTCGCTAGGGACAGAGGTAGCAGATACAGCCAGGTAGCGCTACATGGCAACATAAGGATATTTGGCGTTTGTAATAGCTTTGGCTCGGTCTGAACTTTTTGCGAGTGGTGGAGGATTAAATGCTAGCGGGAGTTGGGTTTGCACTTCAGTCTTTTTTCTTTTGGTACCGGTGATATTCACGTTCGGGTGACGCCTTTTCAAATGAGTGTGAAAGTTTGATGTATTGCCAGCCGCGTAACCAATTTTAGTTGAACAATGCCGACAAACAGCTTTGGTTCGGTCCACCTGTCTTTGTCCGTCATCCTTGTACGTAACTGCGAAACCAAAATGTTCCCAAACCGGAGACTTCAATGATGCTGGAGGATTTTCGAGCTCAACTTTATCTGCGTTCGCCATTTCGACAGTTCCTCAAATTACTGACTACATTTGAACGCATCCCTGTGACCAGCTCTCATAGTATGCCTCTCGTCCAATGAAATTGCTTGCTCGCTCTATGACGCGTTGAACCCAATGTGAGCAAATTTCTCTGAATGCTGCGACGCAGCACCTGAGATGACTTCCAAAAAGTTGTTCACGTTCTCAATTTTTTACGTTTAACGTTATATTCGTTCGGTACACACGTGTAATAGGCTCTTCCTATCGCTGTTTGAGTATACGCTGCACAAAGATGCAGAGTTGGCCAAAAATAATGTTCTAAGTTAGCTCGGCTGAGTGAAAGGATGCAACTGCAGTGCATAGGAAAATAAACCATGCCCAAGGTGGGCTAAACAGTTAATCGTCTCCCTCTCTACTATTTCTCTCCGAGTGCAACGATGAGGAAGCTGCCATCCTTAACCAGTGTGCCTTGCTCGTGATTCACCAGTGTGTGTGCTGCCACGCACACAATGTTTCAAAAGTGGTTTCTATGTTGCCCTTTATTTGTGTATGTATTTGCGATAAGTGTGCGTCTTTACGCAATGCTGTTATATATTGTGCCGCAGGCACATGACAGTTTTGTGTGCCCTCCCATGAAAATCATATGCCCTCCCTTTAGATGTATTCTGGCGCCGGGTCTGGTGTTACATATAAAGGCCCTGACACACCAAGCAGTCACCAGAGGACTAGCCGACGCTGAAGTCGGCTGTTGCCTGGCCGTGTTCTCCTGCGTTTTGGCCATGTGTCGCACGGGAACACACCGCACCGACTTCAGTGCGTGAGTGCATGGCAATAACTCTCCTTACCAGCAGGCTAGGTTAGGTTGCAGGCTAAGAGCTCAACTCAGTGAAAGCACCGCCTGCTGACCAATCAGAGCTCAGTGTGCGGAGTTTAAAGCGATCAAGTCATATTACAGGAGAAAGGAAATACAGAAAAACTGCCGTCGCAGGAAAGACGGCCGGCAAAAATCACCGACTGTGTGAACGTGAACATGAATAGAATATCACCTCCATCTTCAGAGCAATCTGACTATTATAACATTAGCGTTAAGAAAGCTTACTTAAATATCGGCCACAACATAAGTAACCGGATCAGAGTACATTAAGTACAGTCCGCGGCATATCACTTCATAAAGGAGATAATCATATCTCCTTATCTGAGTCAGCTGAGCCGTATCTGGCCGTGCAACACTCACAGTGTCACATACTGAATGCAGAAGTATTATTTTAAGCAACACATAAGTTGACGAAACACTCGAGACAAATGTAATTGAAGTCAGATCGTGTTTTAGACGGGGCAGTGATATCATAAACCTGTTAATGTACGCATTCAAACACTTTTTCTTTTTCCAGCTGTATTCTCCTTGCAGGTGCAGCTCTGTGGCTTTTATCCTGGATAAAGTGTTTAAGTCATGGATGTTTAAAGTTTAACTTCTTCATTTTTGACTAGTATTAAAGTTCACTTTTCATTCAGGAAGTATGACGCTGCGCTGTCAGTACGCTTCTCCATGTTTGTGATTGGTCGAATGCTCCAAATACCACCCCTTTCATGTGAACGCGCACCTAACTAGATAGGACACGGCTGGCTTGAGCGATCCACTTGATAACCAGCGTCATAGTACAGTTTAGCGAGAGCGCGTATGTTTTGGATTAGGCCAACCGGCTAACTCAAACATATCCAGGTTAGGTTGAACCAGGTTCGTAGTATAGGCCCCTGGTCCCGACCAGGTTAGCTGCTTAGCATATATTACCATGGAGATCTAGCCTGCTAAAAAGAGAACCAGCTTCGGATGACCTGTGTAGGTACCAGATGTGTTCGGGGTACCAGATGTGTTCGGGTGTATTTCCGTCGCATCCGTCATCAGTCATATTTTACGGCAACTCATGATGGTCAAATTCCGAACATTTAAACATAGCCGACACTTCATTATTTACTTTGTCCGTTATTATATGTTGAAGATTATATTTTTCTCCGTCATGTTGTTTCCATAGCAACAACTTCAAACAGGCATAGCCTACACTTCATTCTTTACTTTGTTCGTTATTATATGTAGAAGATATACATTTTTTCTCCGTCATGTTGTTTCCATAGCAACAACTTCAAACAACAACAACTAACCGCTAGCCGCAAAGCTAGCATCACAGCCACTGCTCCGTTTTTAGAGACTTTGCACACGTTTTTCACAAACATTTTCACACGCTAGGAGTACTTCCATTCGCTTCGTCTTGATCTGTAGATGTGATTTGATGTGTCGTGTGTCCCCCAACTCCTCTCCAAAGTTCAGATATTTAATGAAATACTCCTGAATTTTCATGCCCAAAGCCAAGCACTAGGCCCTGGGTAAATTAAGAGGCTGATCTCGGGCACTTTTGTCCACTTTCCCTGGTGGTAGAAACTCAAGCCAGACATCCCTGGAATCGTCTTATAGAGTAGATGATCAGTGGGGCCTTGTTTTTACTGAATGATTTGTTTTTTTATGGGGAATTCAAATATGAGCTTATTTTTAGGATTTTCGGAGACTTTGCACACGTTTTCACAAACATTTTCACGCTGAGGATGGGAGTACTTCCATTCGCGTTGTCTTGATCTGTAGATGTGATTTAATGTGTCGTGTGTCTCCCAACTCCTCTCCAAAGTTCAGATACTATATAAAAATACTAAAAGGTAAATAAAACATGAAACATAATGACAAAATAACAACCTGAAAGATATGTATTCTATCTACACATTTCGTAATTATAATCTAGTGGCCTTATAAAAGTGTTGGCTAAAGTAACGCAGAATATATACATTTTTGTATTGTAAATAATTAGAAACATTATGTGCACAAGTACATGGGAGCACCCCACACATAACAAGCTGTCCCGAGTTCCTCCGGCTGCAGTTCCGCAGACGGCCGGTGTGTGGCAGCAGAGCGCTGGGAGCAGAGGGAGGTGAGTAGACGGATATGACACATGACGCATGCGACGGAAATACACCCGAACATATCTGGTACCCGAACACATCTGGTACTGACACCGGAAAGCCGGAATTTTCCCTGAATTTAGCTGGCTAAGCGAAAATCCTGCTTCGCAGTATACCCCCCTGGTGTTGTCTGTCTAGTATATATAGTCCTCGTCTTCCCCTGTCTCGTTGCCAGATTGTCTTGTGTGTTCCAAGCCTTCCAGCGTAAGATCCTTTTGTCATTGTCCATAGAGTTATCGTCCATAGAGTTAGATTAGTGTATTAGTAGTTTTTCTTTTGTTGCTTTATGTATTCAGTGTGTCTGTCTACATTAAAACACTTTATTTTGATACTTTGTTTGTCTCTGCATCGTGCATTTGATTCCACGCCCTTGTACAGCCCTAACACTGTCCTATAGTATACATTGGAATTATTTCAAACCTGTTTGTATTTATCCTAATAATTATAAAGGAGTGCCTTGGAAATATGTGTTTACATAATTTGTAAACACATATTTGTTTGAGACCCACTGAGATAACTGTTTATCTCTCTCAGTCTGACAGCAGAGGACTCTCCCTCCACCTTGTTTGTTGAAACAGCTCCTTATGTCTTTTATAGCAGCTAGCTAACCAGATGCTAACAACAAAAATACAAGTAACCGGTTCTCTCTCTCTCTCTCATGACAGTTATAGTCAGTCTCTCTCTCTCTCATGACAGTTATAGTCAGTCTCTCCCTGAGCTGGAGTTAGTGGACTGTCATACTGCAGTGACAAAATGAGAAGAACCTCTCATCCGCCTGGTGGGTCATTAAAAGCTCCCTGGGATATGTTTCTGCCTAGTTCTCATTTATCCATGAATGCGCTTTAATTAATTCTCTTTCATTTACCTTGGTTAGAAGAAATCAATAGCACAGGTTTCACTTAATTTGGCAAATGTTCTTTTGCTTTATCCCTTGATGCTGTGAGTGCAAAATGGGGTGTGTGTGTGTGTGTCCCCGAAGCATAAGTGATGTGGAGACTAGTCTTAAGTTACAATAAGAAAAGGCTATGAGTAATGTTTTTGAGTCGGAATACATATTTTGGATGGATATATAATACTTCATATTAGTCTTAATCTCGCTTAACAATGACGAAGGAAACTGGTTTTTCAGTTAGAGTGGTGGAGGAGGGTTCAGACACCAATATGGTTTTTCACCTCAGAGGGCCCTGATCTTTTGAGCATTTTTGTCTCCTCCCTAACATTTATATGCGTTTTCTGAAGCTCAAAAGTCAGTCCCAAAGGTTTCAATTAGAAAAGTGTGGTGCATGAGTGTATTACTTTAATAGTAGAGTGATCTCCTGAGTGTTGTGGAAGGGTACTGCTGGAAATGCTGCTCTGTCTCTTACGTGGCCTAATTGGGTTTCTTTGAGCTTTATCCAACAACAGTACATTGAAAAAAGAGAGCATTTGCATTGTGAGCTGCAAATCTTAGCCAGTACATTTTTATGCGTTTCTTCTGATCCAAACAAAGCAATTTCTCATCAGCTTTGCAGGTTGTTTGTATAGTTACACAGTTATTTTAAAGGGGCCTATTATGCTAATGTTCAGGTTCATACTTGTATTTTGTGCCTCAAATGTTAAATGTTTACATACTTTAATGTCCACTTTTTTATATATTTCTCTCATACTGACTATTATGCAACTCCTCTTCACACCCTCTGTCTGAAACCAGAGTCCGGTATACTCTGAAGTCTCTCTTTTGTGGTAAACTGCTTGATGTTGTCCCGCCCCTTAGCCAATGATGTGTAATATGTTGCAGCTCTAGCCAATAGAAGTGCAAGTGTTGTTACATAGTGATGTCACTATGTTACGGAAGTAAACAAAGGAGTCAAAAAGAGGCTTGCATGCAGGTGTGTGTGGGAGAGAAATTCCCTCTGGTGTGACATTTTGGATTTTAACCTTTGAAGGCCATTTACATGCACTAAAACCTATATAACATGCCACAGAAAAACGTTCTTATTTTAAAATACTTGATTTCCATTGTCTGTCGTTTGGTTTTGATTCTTTTACAATAATTTGAAAATGCATTCCAATAATGTTTGCAAACATAAAGACAACAATAAATAGGACAACTAAGTTGTAGGTTTCAGTAGCTGAGCCACCTAGAATAATTGCAGGCAAGTCTGAATGGAAAAACCTTAGTATTGTACATTTTCAAAACCACAGATTAGTTGAGTATCAAAGTTTTTACAAGTGTTATTAAAAGGAATGTGCTATTAAACGAATAACAAGCACTGTCTTTCTAAAAGCTATAGTATATCACCTTGAAATCACACGTGTGCTTAAAGGTGACAAGTTAATTCATATGAAGATTAAATCAAAATGATGTTTACATTAAGAGCCTTTAAGATTAGTCACGATTAAGAACTTGAAGCCTTACAATGAGAATAAATTCAAATGAAATGAGATGTGATACATTAAGAGATTAATGTATACTTCAGATTAATTATTTGTCCCAAAATTAGGCCTATTAAAAATAATATTCGTGGATGAAGGCTAAAGAAAAAGATAAATCCATGTAAGTGTGCATGTAAGTACTGAATAGCCTGTGTTTAATTACAAGGCCTCGCCATTCTGCCGATTGCAGTGAAAATGGAATATGAATACGAATGTGGTACAGTTAGAGTGGGGCAACTTCATCAACAGCACACGTCTATTTTTGATGATGGAGTAGCAAATAAACTGTCTCAAATGGCGTCCATTTTACCTCACCTCCTCCTTTCCCCTCCTCTATTTCATCCAACTCTCATCATATTTCTTGTTAAGGAGGTGGTGAGGGAGGAGAGGAAAATATCGACCTAAGTGATTCTTTCAGGATTAAAACCCAACAGGTGTGACCTTCTGTACAGCAGGTTCAAAATGAAAGCAAGCAACACTGCTTAATTGCACATATGCTTAAAAGTATGCTTTTAAAGTTAAATATGGAGCTGGAATAAAGTGTTACAGTGTCTGAAAGAAGTATTTTGGCTATTTACTGCTTGGCTGTTTTATGATCCCTTGGGAGCTCAGTGATGTTTGGAATCAACAGAATTAAGTGATTTGTATTTCTTTTGAATCCCCCAAAGCGAGATGAAAAGCGTCTGCTCAATTTGCAGTAAAGTGGAACTACTGGTGACGTTAAGGCTGTCGCGCCACTGATGGAGGAAGTACAAATCGTTCACTTGATTAAAAGAAAACGCTATCTTTCTGCTCTCACTGTAAATGTCCTCCAAGGAATCCTGATGGGTTACGGCTGCTTTCACTAAATGCTGAAAAACAGCAGCTTTCACAACTTCTTGTTCAGTGTAAATGTAACCATCAGTCTACAATCTACTGTTCTGTACTCATTCAGTGTCATATGTGAAATGTCTATCATCGACAAGTGTCCATTGGGTTTCCAAAATATTTCCACATTATTATCCATTACATGATTTTTGTTTTGGCCTCTTAGGGGCAGCATACAAGGTAGAGTAGTTTATATGTTCAGGCATCATTGGGCAAATATTACATATCAACCTATCAGCATATCACAATTTGGATTGTCTGATAAAAAACGGACTTTTTCTCCAATGGCACTGCTGTCCATGTGAGCCCAAAAGCTGAGGTAGTCTTGCTTAAAGTGTTATGTCATGTGATGCTACATCTCTGAGCGTGCTGCTTCTTTAAAACATAAACCATGATGCTTTTCCGAAAGCTAACCAAGTAATGTTGTTGCCTAAACCTAACCAAGCTTTGAACCTCATGGCATGGGGCATTGCTGCAAGTGTGATGCGAGGTCATACTAAATGAAACATGTTTTGTTTTGGCTCAACAATTTTGACATTCAATCTATCCAGGGTTTTGCAGAATGTCAAAAAAAGATTCTGGTGAATGGGTTCAAAACACAGAACTGAGGGGAAACTATAGTTCTACTAACCTAACATGAAGCAACACCATCCATAGAACATGTTATTGGCTTAAAAAATATATATATATATATTTAAGTACAGCTTTAAGCTAAGATCCAGGGCAATTTTGTACTGCTTGCTTTTATTGATGAAGGTAAGGACTGAAGAAATATGGAAGTCGAAACATTAGACCATGTTGACAAGTGGCCGGGGCTTGGTCATCAGGATGGAGAATCAATTCTCCTATCTGGCCAGTCAAGGTTTTTATTTGATCAGGCTAAACACTGAGGAAATGGTTGAGAAGATGGGATACAGCTGCAGTCCTGACCTCATGGACAAGCAAAATCATCTCTGCACCTTCTCTGCTGCAGAGAGGCACCGAGGTGAGTGTGGAGGTAGGTAGAAGAAGAGCTCAGCTGCGTGGTTCTTCTCTGTTGGCATCCTGTTTGCCAACGTGTGGGTGTTGGACGATTGGCTGAACGGCCATGTGACTCTTTTTCTGTGTGCCCATCTAACAGAGCAGAAGACCGGCAGCAAAAGATAGGAGGAGTGTGCTTCATGTTGAATTAGGCACGAATAAAGGAGCTAACTGGAGTGCATTTCAGTTGTACCTTGTATAATTTCATGTGACACATCAAATTGATTGACATGATGAACAGCTTATTACCAACGGTTTTGATAGGTCTATACTGTATTGGCTCTACTGGTGGGTTTGATGGTTAAAGAACTGCAATTATATGTTACCAGTGTTAGGGAATTGTGAACTAATGCAAAATAGTTTAACAAAGTAGCTTGTTACTTATTCATATTAGCATATTCAGGTAGTTGAATTACCTTTTTATGTAGTTAACTAAAGAAACTACACTAAAGCCGTCTAAAAAGTGGGTATTTTTTACAAGGGTTTATTTGTAGTGTGTGAACAATGTGGCATTCTTTGCAGGCATGTGCCTTTTTCTATTGTTTCTTGTGTATAATTTGTTATTACATGAACATTGTTGATTTGATGATTGATAATTGTTTTAGTGTAAGTTTGAAACACAAGTTTTATTTAAGCAAACTAGGTTTTTGGCTAGGGCAGCTTTACTGTAATGTAACTTCTTCCAGTGTGAAGTAATTGGTAGGTTGCTTAGTTATGATTTCAAAGTAGCTTCCTCAGCACTGAATTGTAAGAATTATCATTTCAAGCCCAGGTAGCATCTGCGAGGATCCGCTGGTCTTGCCAAAAAGGTTGCGAGAATCTTGCAGTAAGAGAGTACTGTACAGAAACTCCAGCTTCCCACACAGAACAGAAGTTGGGAAACAATAGATGGCAGAGCAGCACCAGAGACTTCCCATGGTGCAATAAAACTACATGAGCAGAACTGAACACTGACGATAAAAACTACTATCGATGGTAGTGCTTCAGGTTTTCTATTCCAATGACAGACGATTTCATGGATCACAGAAAACAAAACGGTGGCTCATTCAGCAGAGGGAGAATCTCAGCTCCCATTCTTCATTACTTTAGAGCTATTTAAGCTTTTGTCCGGAGGAGAATTAGACAGACAGCGAGGGCATGGGAAGGCTCCAGTCTGACATACAGCAGATGCCAAAAAAGAGACAAGCAGACGGGGAGATTCACATAATCTAAGTCATTATCAGACGTAAATGAACAGAAAGTGCAACCATCTCAAACGAACAAAGTGATTTCACAGATCACTGATGCCCTTTTCTGGAGATGGCAAATGAATGGCTGCACTATATATTTTTTCCTGTGCTGTGCAAGTCCTCCTGAGTGCAATAACATTGAGTGTAAGGGCTTGCCATCAAAGAGGTGAAATCGTTTTCTGGCCTGGACATAGAGCAAAGTGAAAGGGGAGGAATTGATAATGGGATACGCTTAATTGTAAATTAACAGAATCGTGTTAATAGGATTCTGCTAATTTAAGATTTATTTCCTTATTGATTCACTTACTCTTTCTGCAGTGTGTGTAA
Organism: Pseudochaenichthys georgianus; assembly: GCF_902827115.2. Taxonomy (NCBI): domain Eukaryota; kingdom Metazoa; phylum Chordata; class Actinopteri; order Perciformes; family Channichthyidae; genus Pseudochaenichthys; species Pseudochaenichthys georgianus. The sequence goes on from NC_047510.2 coordinate 11,922,209, forward strand.
AATGATGTTAGGGGATAATCACCGGCAACCGTAAATTACTAAGAATTGAATGTATAGCACGCCATTAATCAAGATGACGATCATGAATAAGGATGCAGATTTATTGTATGCCAGCAGCAGTCTGCATAATCGAGTCATTCTAAATTGGTATTGATGCAGTGGTGTACTTGTAATATACCTTGCATTGATGTAATCTATGTTTTGGTATTGTTCATGATATGTGCATTTCAGATACAGTAGTGATATAAATATCTCTGTTAAAAAATGACAAAAGATGTGAAGGAGGCTTTTTAAATAACATCTATTGGGTCAGTTTGTTCACTCAATACAAAACAGTAAATTCTGAAAACACTCCTCCAGGATGTTACTGAACAAGCCATTTGAATCTATAGAAATTCCTGCAGGGAGAATACTTAAGCAATAGCTCACGACAGGCCGTGGTATATGCTCATTATATCACAGCTAAGGGGCGTGGTTCGGCCCGACGCGAAGCGGAGGGTCGACAACCCCCTTAGCTGTGATATAATGAGCATATATCACGGCCTGAAGTGAGCTATTGCTTTTATAAAACGGTTACCAAGTGTGGCAATATGAAAAAAAAATACACACTCTAATTTAAATAGTTTTTATTAGTAAATAATGATGTTCCAAATAAAATAGTCCCTCCGTTGCCTTCTGCGCGAAACATAGTGCGAGGTGGTTGCTATGCAACAACACTAACAGCTAGCGAACATATTAGACAGAGAGCGTTGATTCATTATTTGGCTATTTATTTACATTCATTTGTATGTTGCACCCACTGAAAACCTGTCCAGCATCAGTAGCATGGCTTACGTGGTTACTTGTTGAGGTTGTTCTAGGCTGTTGCTTGGCGTGGTGAGAATATTGCTCCACTTTCTCCGGTCCCCGAGATTTGCTCTGGAGAGAGCTTTCGCACCTGTGGCCACTAACGGTCATACTTTCTCTGCTTTGTTTCAAGACCCGCATCAGAAAGCTTTTGAATGGTGGTACTTTTCCAGTTGGTCTACCTGCTCTTCGCGTAGCTCTGCATGTCGTCGTTAGGTGCTTTTTTTTCTGGAGAGAGGCACTGCTCAATCCACTCCTCCATAGTAAAACCCCCCGGAGGTCGAAGTTAATCTTAAATGTTTCCATTTTATGCTTTGTAAGTTTGTTTCGTAACAGAAGAAATGTAAATATATTTATAAAACTGACAAGTCAAATCAAGCAATCTGATTGGCCGATAGTATTTTTGCTGACCTCTTTGATTACAGATTTGAAAACATCGTTGCTTGCTTTAAAAGTAGCTCAATTCATGATGTCAGACCTTGGAAAGTATCTAGATATCCCTGCCCTTATGCCAAAGGAACTGCACACTGAATATGTTTTGCCGTTTGATGTGTATGTCTGGACCGCTGCGTAAAAAGGAGGGTTTCTGCCACGTTACTTCTCCGCTGCTTTCTTGTTCCAGTCTTTTCAGCCTAACGGTATACTGTTTTTCTCAGACGCGGAGGGATACTGACTTGTTGTGAAAAGTAACTTACAATTCTACCCGTGGTATACGCTCAGTATATCACGGCTAAGAACCAATCAGATTGCTTGATTTGACTTGTCCGTTTTATAACATGTATTATCTTCCGGAAGCGGACTCTGTGTCGATACAGGTAGTGTGTTACAGTACATTGTGTAAAATGTAAATACTGTTTGTCCAAACCCAGCCTCCAGACTATTCAGCGAAGCCAAACAGTGAATCATGTTTTGTTTTTGTTTGTCCGTTCTGGCACAGAATCTGGTGGTGTTAGTGGTGTTGGTGGGGACAACAGGTAACAGAATGAGAGATAATTTGAGAAAATATTTGACCATGGGAAAATACCTGCTTTAGAGCTGGATCTGTGGCCAGTGGGTGCAGACTGTGGCTATGTTGAATGAATAACCTTTAACCATTTGTGTTTATGTTAATGTAGCAAAACAAAATGACATCAGTGCTCACATTTTGCAATTATAGTCGCAATTCCATAATACAATATGTTTAAGTTATTTTTGTAAATATGTATTATTGGCTTTCTACTCAGAGAGGGGACCTATTATGCTTTTTGGGCTTTTCCCTTTCCTGTAGTATGTTATACACAACAGAGCTGGCCAAAAATAAAGACCTTATTGAACATTAAAGGTCCCATGACATGGTCATTTCTACTGATCATAATTCCATTGTTGAGGTCTACTAGAATATATTTACATTGTCCAATGTTCCAAAGTCACATTGATTTCTCATACAGCATCTCTGTATAGTATGTATATTCACTCTCTGTCCTACACACCTTGGAGCTCCTGCCCCCCCCCCCCCTCCCTGTGAGCCCAGTGTGCTCTGATTGGTCAGCTCGCCCACTCTGTTCCGATGAGTCCACCACCGTTACAGCGGAACATCAGTGATTATGTGTTACAATGGCGTTTGTTAGCAACCAGAAAATGACACCAGTAATTACAAACAGATGAGAATGCTGCGTGGGGTCTGGGTGCCGTGTTGGCGGAACGTTGCGGGGCTCACTGCTCCGCCCCTTTGAGGCTAGATGAGCAGACAGTGTGAGCCGTAATACTGGTGTCGTTTCCTGGTTGCTGCGTGGGATCTGCGAGACAGCGAGACATAACGGAACTCAGCCTGAGCACACACATACACTCACAGCCAGGCTGTTCGCCACACACTCACAGCCTGAGAAAAGATGTGTGTGTGTGTGTGTGTGTGTGTGTGTGTGTGTGGGTGTGTGTGTGTGTGTGTGTGTGTGTGTGTGTGTGTGTGTGTGTGTGTGTGTGTGTGTGTGTGTGTGTGTGTGTGTGTGTGTGTGTGTGTGTGTGTGTGTGTGTGTGTGTGTGTGTGTGTGTGTGTGTGTGTGTGTGTGTGTGTGTGTGTGTGTGTGTGTGTGTGTGTGGAGCTCCACGGATTGGTCTATTTGGTCGTCGTTACGTCACCGTGACCAGGAAGAAAAAAATGGAAAAAGAAAAATCTCCAACGAGGCGTTCTGGGGCAGCATAGCATTTCTGTGTTAGAGTTTTACTCGCTAGGGTGTAATTTGAGGGTTTGTGACTTTGCAGACCGTTACATGCATAAAAAGCTACATAACACACAAGGGAACGGGTAATAACCGGAAAAGCATGTCATGGGACCTTTAAAGCATGCAAGCATGTCACAGTAGAGGCACACAATATGAATCTGAAAATGAGCACAATGACCCTGTATTTAAGGTGAGACACTACAGGAGATTAGGGTAAAACATGTAACTTAGAGGCAATATCTTATTAGGACACCATTTTTTGTATTTCAAGTTTTCCGAAATTTTATTTTTGAATTTTGCAAATGAAGGGTTATCTGGTGATACTGATATATTGATACTTTTGACGAATTTAGGAGGGATCTAAAGATGCAAATAGACAAAGTGTAATAAAATAAATGTCTGAATGAGTTTGCTCCCTGTAGCGTCTTGCCTTTAGAGCAGTGTCCATCTACTTCAGTGGATGCAAGCTTCAAATTTACAATAACACAATAACTAGGGAGAGACGACAAAGAAATAAGGCCAAGATACAAATCCTGGCTTTGTTTGGGGCAGTGCTGGTCACTGCTGACACAGATGGACACTTGGATGTGAGGTGGGGGGGGGGCAGTTACATGGAGGAATTCACAGGAAGGAAAACTCATGCAGGATTTAAGGATGTCAGACAGGACTAACTGCTGCTGTTAGTGGAAGCATGAATTATGATATGACTGTTCAGCCTGAGGTCCCATTGTAACAAATGACACTGAGGATTGAGGAACACATATGAAAGTGTCTGATGTCATTATTAAATGAGATGTTTTTCCGTTGTTGTGTTGTCATTGAAACAAACAATAGACACATTTTAAAAAGGCTGTTATGTGACACTACATATCTGTGTGTGTGCTGATGTATGTTGATTACAGACATCATACACTTCTGAAAGGAATTACTGCTGTTGAATCAAACAGTATATTAAAGTGGCCCTATTATTAATTTGTTCCTTTCCTTTAGTGTGTTATATAGGTTTGTGTGCATGTTAATGGTCTGCAAAGGGATTTCTCTCCTACACTCTCACCCCTGCCTGGAACGCCTCCATTTGGATCTTTTGTTACTTCCCTAACATAGTCAATCAATCAATCAATGTTTATTTATATAGCCAAATATCACACATGTTACATTTGTCTCAGTGGTCTTCACAGTGTGTACAGAATATCAGTATGACAATACGACACCCTCTGTCCTTAGACCCTCACATCGTACAAGGAAAAACTTCCGAAGAAAACCCAGTTTAAAGGGATAGTGGAAATTGAACCCCAAATAGTTTCGTTTTAACTTATATACAAGCATAATTACGTACCAAAACAATCACACCTGATTAAAAAAATATAATAATTGCCTTACGCATGTTAGAAGCACTTTATTGCAGCTTCCCCGAACTTTTTTAGAAACGAAATGATCGATTCAGCCAAACCGGAAGTGAGGAAAACTCAGGAAGACGAAACAATAACAAACCATGGCGTCTATGCAGAATGAACGTGGAAGGGCAAATATACCAGACAAAGAAGAAGGATTGTACGAGGTATCCAGTGATGATAGCGAGTCAGAAACATCCTCTCGGCTTTCCTGCGAAAATGTAGTTTTAGGAACTGAATCCGGTTCAGTAAGCGACGATGGTGAGAATATTGAGCCAGACGATGGACCATTACGTCCTTATTTGTTCGAGCCTGAGGTGATGGAGTTAGTTCACGGCATGGGCAATGGCGAGGATGACCAGGACCAGGCGCCAGATGATGCACCCCTACGCACAAATAATCTTGACTGGTAGGTCCCTAAGCATAGCTCACGCTAGGCGCTATATTATATATTATATACAAAAGTTGGCATGCATGCACTGTAGGCCTATGGCTATGCCCGAGGATGACTGCATGTAGGGTACATTTCATAACATACCAGGGTCAGGTTCACATAAATTATCTTGTCACATTTATTATTGTATATGTAACAGCCTTATGGGCATTAATTACATGAATACATTTAAATGAATTGTATACTAGCATGATATACAGCTAGAGCCAATCGGTCTTTTGACGTAGTATGGTCCTAATCCTAGGCTAGCCAGGCTGCCTGTCAAGTGTAGGCTGTACTCACAGTACTGTTAGTCTATCATGTCTATATGATGACTGTAGTGTACACATTCGACACTGTGTACCGGATTATCGGATGACGACGCCTCCGGTCGCCTAATCGACAGGCAATAAATGGTGTTGTACACAGGCTAATGATGCATTAAATCAGCCAGAAAACATAATAAAATACTCGTGCCTCGTCCAATGTTTGTGCCCGTCTTCCTTTGTTTTCGTCATCACCCGAAGATTCCGAAGTATTTCGTTTCGTTGAGAGGGCGTGGTCGGGAGTAGTACAATTGAAAATAAAATGAAACTAGGCGCATGAAATTAAAAAAAATGGTTTATTATGCTTATTTTTAATAAAAATACACAAGTTAAACCCAAAATTCTTTCCCGTTAAAGGGAAAAATGGGAGAAACCTCAGGGAGAGTAACAGAGGAGGGATCCCTCTCCCAGGACGGACAGACGTGCAATAGATGCCGTGTGTAAATTGAAAAGATAATACATTTGCAACATAGGTAGTCCAAATGTTTGGAAATGCATGTGTGTATAATAGGAAGATGAATCCACGAGGATATCCATCCAGGACCGATGATCCAGGACCACAGCCACGACTCGCGATCCAGGGCTCGCGATCCAGGACACAGGACCGCAGGATCATCCATGACTCCGGATCCCAGCGTATATAGACACCAAAAAGAAAGACATGTGGGGAAGCTGGGTTAATCGGAACATGAGAGTACACAGGTATAGACAGAGAGAAGGAAGAAGTAAGATGTCCCCCGACAAACTAAGCCTATATCAGCAAAACTAGGGTCTGAATCTAATCAGCCCTAACTATAAGCTTTATCAAAAAGGAAGGTCTTAAGCGCACTCTTAAAAACGGATAGGGTGTCTGCCGCCCGAACACAAACTGGAAGCTGATTCCACAAATGTGGAGCTTGATAAGAAAAGGCTCTGGCTCCCATTGTACTTTTAGAGACTCTAGGAACAACCAACAACCCTGCATTCTTGGAACGCAATGCCCTAGTAGGACAGTAGGGTATAATGAGTTATTTAAGGTAAGATGGCGCCTGCCCATTAAGGGCTTTGTAGGCGAGAAGAAGAATTTTAAATTCTATCCTGTGTTCGATAGGGAGCCAGTGTAAGGCAGCCAGAACAGGAGTGTGACATCACCCTCGAACTTACAACCGCTAGTGCCCCAACACATTGTACGTGAAAGGCTAAGGGGTTTGACAATCACTTGCCAACTAGGGCTGAACGATTAATCGATTTGAAATGATGCGATTATCAAATCGCAAAGCCTGCGATTTCTTTTTACATTTCTTTTTACTTTTTTTTTTTTCTCTTGTGTGTCAGTCATTCACACCAATCAGAAGTGCTGTAGAGACGGGAGCACGATGATGCGATCTTCCTAGACGGAGATATGGCCGCATTTTACAATAAACTTCTGTTGGGTCGCTTAAAAACAAATATCGCAAATCGAATCGCAATCGCAATATTTGTCAGAGAAATCGCAATTCGATTTTTTTCCCAAAATCGTGCAGCCCTATTGCCAACCCTCCCGATTTTCGCGGGAGACTCCCAATTTCATGGCCCTCTCCCGGTTTCCTCCCGGGTCATATTTCTCCCGCATTTCTCCCGATTTCTGACAAAATCAGATTTACTCAGGACTGTTTCCACTCGGACTTTAATACAGCTACACCATTGTTTGGTTTCCATGGTAGCGCATCTCTTTAGTAGCGCGTGCAACTCAAAGTCTGAGAGGGTGAGGAAGATAGTCACAGAACAAGAATCGACAAATCTACCCTCTGCTCACTCCTTTCCTTACAACTACAATCAGCATGTTAATGTTGATCTAATACAGCTCCGGCGATCCACTAGCCCCCCCCCCCACATCTTTCAGCGGTTGACCAATCACAACAGAGCCGGCCAGCTAACTAATCAGAGTAGACTGGGCTCTACAGACAAAAAAGGGTGGACATGTTGCTGTGTTTTGGAAATGGCACTGCCGGTTGACTCCTCTGATTCCAGTTTATATGCTAAGCTGTGGCTTCTGATAACGGCTAACAAAGGCAAAAATAGGCAATATATATTTTCCTTTGAACATTCAGGACCACATCAAAAGTGTGAGCAATTTCAAAGCACCACCCATATCAAATCAAGTGCAAATAAACAGCCAGCACAGTATAGATTCAGCCCGATAGTCAATGCATGGGTGCAAAACAACACATTTCAAACAGTTTGTCTTGGAGCAACATACGTTTGATCACACCTTAGCTCCAGCAGCTGTCACAACAGTGTGTCAGTGAGAGGAGAGAAAACACTTGCAGCCTATTGTACACATTCAGTCTATTTAAAGGGGAGTTTAACCGGTTAATTGGTATGAATGACAGATCTTGGATTTGTTTGTTTGAATTTGGTTTGTTAGAAACTCGTCAAACAAAAAACGTACCTTCAGGCAAGCATAATGTTTCCTTCTTCTGACAAGCTTTTTGGAGATGCTGATTTCATTTTCCAGCAGGACTTGGCACCTTTCCACACGTCCAAAAGTATCAATACAGGTAGTGTAATGACCATGGAATTACTGTGTTTAATTGGCCAGCAAACTTGCCTGACCTGAAACCCCTAGAGAATCTATGGGTTATTGTCCAGAGGAAGATTAGAGACACGAGTCCCAACAATGCAGACGAACTGAAGGCCGCTATTGAAGCAACGTGGGCTTCCATAACACCTCAGCAGTGCCACAGGCTGATCAAAACTAACTTATTCACTCTAGCTTTCAAACTCTGATCAACAACCCTCCCAACATTTTACTCCGCACTTTTTGTTTTCTTTGTATTGTTTCTGTTCAGATTTTATGTAAAGCGTCTTTGAGAATTAGGAAAAGCGCTATAAATAAATATCCCTATTATTATTATTGATGCAGTAATTCATGCTCAAGGAAACCCAACCAAGTACAGAGTGTATACACATGAACATACTTTTCCGAAGGCCGACATTACTGTATTAAAAATCAGTTTTTTTGTTGGTCTTATGTAATATTCTAATTTTCTGAGACACTGAATTTGGGGTCTTCATTGGATGAAGTCATAATCATCAAGATTAAAAAAAATAAACGCTTGAAATAATTAACTTTGCATGATATGTTAATGTCTTGAGATGCACCTGTATAATGAACTGTTTCTTAACCAGGATATTAGGACCCTTCAGTATAATAACATTTAATACAAAAAAGACACCCTATGGTCTGCTGTGAAACTTTGAGAGAGAAATGACAAAGACAGTTTGACCAGTAGAAATGTTGTGATTGTACTTGCATCAGCTCCATTGGCAGTGAACTCTGACTGACTACTTTAGGCTCAAAAGCTATATTTGGTAGAATATATTTTATATCTGATTACTGTGGCTTGCGTTTGTCAGCACCTCCCTGTCAAACTGGCAGGGTCTTGAGCTTTCAAACAAGCAGTGGTGGAAAGAGGTTCCATTGTAATTCTGCTCATATATTAATGTTAATGACAGAAGGCTGACAGCAGGCTAATTTTCTCATTGTGTGTTAATGAAACACAGCTAAAAGCAGGTGTGTTAAATCTATAAACTCAGCGTCTCTGCCTCTCCTCCCTGTTGGTTAGCTCAGGCAGAAAGGCAAAAATAAACATGTTCTGGATAATATCTGTTTTCGAACAATACCGCCCTTGCTTGGCAAAACAATGATTAATTCTGTGAACCTTGTTTAAGATTTTCCCCCGGGGTTGTAGAAATGACTTTAATCCTCTTCTTTTAGTGTCTTTGAAAGGAAAACAAAGGGAGTGATTTGCAGCCTTTGAGATGCAATCCTCCTAATCAACATATTTCAGTAAATATCCATGCCTTTTTCCTCAGAAGAAGACAATAAAGAACTCCAGTTGTTTGAACACATGCACACCCATAATTATTTCTGCCAAGGTTAACATCATAGTAACAAAAAAAAGATTTCTGTGAGCTGCTTCCCGTAAAATGCACTGAACTCTCTGCACTCTAAAATTGTTTTATAACCATAGTTTCCACACTGTACTGAGAATTATCGGATTAGCAGTAGGCCTACGCATTATTATCTTCACTGCCCGTCAAATGTCAGTATAGTTATTTGCATTGAAGAGACAAACCAGGAAATAAAGTCTTAACACCGCCGTGATTGAAAGTGCCCTTATCACCCCGTTCAAACCAGCAGCAGAACTGGGTCGTCTGCTGAGCGTCGCCCCCGGAATGAAGGAGAAAAGGTCTCATCCGTCCTCACAATTAGACGGAGACACTGAGCCGGGCTTGGCTCTATGGCTTGAAGTTATTAGCTCAGGGTAATTAACTTTGCATTATTCTCCCCCAACATCAAAATGGTTATTTGCGGTTCTCTGTCATTGTCGGCAAGGCGTTCGCTGGTCTGACTCGTGGAGATACCCGAGTGAGCCGACCCGGCGTGAGCATGAAGACGTAGAGCCGGGAGGAGAGGAGGGGGTGACACGGAGACACAGAGAAAGTCCTCAGCAAAGTGAAAACCTTGTCAATGACTTCAAAGCCCTGTCTGAGTCTCTGTAGGATTGTCATTGCAAAGGGCTAGGGATTTGAATGGATGAACCACAGGGAGAGGGGTTGAATAAAAGAAGAATTTTACACATTTTGACTATTTTATGTGAAATCTATATATCCTGTATTAACTAGGTTCATAATGTCTTGTAGGTTATAAAAAAGCTCGGACATGCATGTATTGGCAGTTATTTTGTATACTGGTGAAAACAATTGTTTTGGTGGTGTTATTTCTTTAATGTGATTGTTCTGATATCTGTGTGGGAGTACAGTAAGAATTGGTTGTTATATCACTTAAATTCCCAATATCACACTGGCATTAACTAGATTGTTAGTTCCGTCTGTGATCGGAGCACTTTTTTTCCATAAACAACAATGAAAATCAAATAATTGTATGCACCATTTTCCATACTTAGTAGCTAAGTAAAATGTGTATTTCTTCTACCACCATTTCAATATCCATGACGTGAAATGATGTTGATGCTCGGAGTAAAAACAAACTAAATAAAAATCTATATTTTATCACTGACTCCATTGAAAACATTGCATAATTCATTACTTCACTCTTGCAACTGCAAAACCTTTTTCTGACAGCTACAATGGTTTGAAAACGCATATGTCTCACCAAAACAAACAAGCCCAGTGCAGGAACATATGTAGGCTACTGTAAAATCCACTGGAGTCGCCGTGGGACTGCACAGGCTCTACTTTTTTTGGCTAAGAAGCCAGCTAAAATAAACACAGCTTTTCTTTTCACAACTCTGGTAAAAGCTCATAGCCCTTTATTAATTCAGCGACCTTTACTGCATTTTCGGATGACTCTAGATTCGCTTGTCAGTACAGTACGTCTCAGATAATAAATAAATGAAAGGCATATGCGAGGGGAGCTCTTGACGGTGATGACTGTATTGTAGCCTTAAATTACTTTTTTCCTCTCCTTAACAATGACTTATTAAGCTCCTTTTCCCGCATGAATATATATAATGATAGATATGTTTTAATTAGCAAAATCCTTTGTTCTACCCGCTCTACATCTATATGTCAGTTAAGTTCCTGAACTGTTATTGTCGAAAAACAGCATGCAGGAGGAAAAAAAAGAAAAACAGCACTTTAAAACTAAGTGAGTCCCACATTTCACTTAAGCGTCTAATGCATCCTGATTTACCTCTAATGGATCGGAGTCTGAGTCGGTGTATGAACTGCAGTCATACCTTTCACATTAATGCAAGTGAAACAAAATTAAACTGTCTTCAATATCCATCACTTTGAGCCAATCAACATCCATGCAATCCTTCAACCCACCTGATGCCAGGGTAATTGACACTCTTTGCTTCCTGTTTTGCTAAAAGCTACAGAAGAAACCTTAAATTAAAGACTGCTTTGTGATTTAGAAACAGTCCCCACATCAGAAAGTGAATATACAGGAATTTTGTTTAAATGCATGGAGGTTTACTGTCCTATATTTAGGAGGAGACATGATACATAATATTACAGTGGCCCAAAGGTTAGAGAGGCATGTTTCTGGAGAATTGAAAGAGTACCACTTGCCTCTCACTCATTACCCACTGTTTTATTGAGCACGAAACGTACTTCCGCGTAGTGTCCAAGGCTGAGACTGTGGTTGTACTGGGAAGCTTCCAGGTGTGACCGTTTGATTGAACAGCAGGCAATTTCATGCTAGCAGCGTGGATCTAGAGATTGCAATGTCGGTCTGTCAGTCGGTCCACCGGTTAGGTCCTGACTGCATATTTCAAAACCTATTAAGTAGATTGCCATGAAATCTCCTACAGATATCCATGGAGCGCAGAAAATGTTTCCTAATGATACGGTGATCCGATTACTTTTCCTCCAGCACCACCATGAGGTAACTGCTGAAAATACCATCAGCTTCATCTGTACTTTGTGTTTAGCTCTAACTAGCATATGTTGACATACTTACTTGCTAAGCTTAGTTGATGAACATGCTTGACATGAATTCTGTTCACAATGTCATGGTGAACATGTTAGCATGAAAGCTAATGTGTAGCTTTCATGCTAGCCCCAAGGAGCTGCTAGTGTAGCTGTGCTCTAAGAATATCAGGCTTTTAGCAGGATTGTAAACCAAACACAAAAGGGAGACAGGTATCAAGAACTAGAAGCAATCTTTAAAAAACTAAAGGTGATACCAAAAAACTGGTAAAAAAACGAAAATAGAGGGACCAGGCAATGTAATACAAAACAAGGAAAAGTAGGAAGCAACCTGAGGAATCAGCCAGGGACGCAGACAGACTGGAAACATCAGGTAACAGACAACAAACTGACAGAAAACATGATGGAAGACAGGCACATACTCACATTGATAAGATACAGCTGGAGAGGTAGGCAAAAACACAAGGGCAGCAGGAGATTAGACACAGGTGGATAGGATCAGGGCAGTGCAGACTATCATTAAAAGTTTTCGTTCCAAAGTAAATGTATATAAAAATAAAGTGAAGGAACAGCAAACCGAGCGGTCTACGAAATGAGACGGTCTTCTGGCTTACCCCCTGATCCCACCAGAAGCGTCTGCACTGCGCCGCGCTGCGCCCTCCTCCTGCGTCATAACCCACCAGGCGCGTTTCAAAACGTTGCGGAAGCGGAGCGTCGTGTGTGCAGCCTCGCAGTTGTTGTTGATTTTGGAATATTTCCTGGACATTTGTACTTCTACAAGTAGTAGGCTACGTAGTTAAATGGTTTATGTTTGTGTCTGTTTAAATCGTGTTTATTGTTGTTATTTCCTATTTTGTTGTGTTGTAGACTACAGACACAGTTAATAATAATTGTTATATTCCAGTTATAAACGACATGAATCAAAGATGTGTTGCTGTATTTTAGTGGTAAAAAAATATGCATTCATCATCATAATTATTGTATATATATATGATTTACAGTGCCTGTAAACCAGAGGAGAACGCTGGCATGTATTCTCCTACTTGAAAGACGGTGGTGGGGGGGAGGAGAAGGAGCCGGTTTTGGGTGCACCCGGTGCACCCCCTCAACCAGCAAAGCAGACAACAAGGTGATTTTCATCACTTCCTGCCTGCGCTGCGCCGCGTCAAAAATAGGATTCATCCTATATTTTAGAAATTCCTTGCGGCGAGGAGCTTCTGGGCCGCTTCGAGCCGCGGCGGGTCTGGTGGAATAGCACCCATTGACTAGAGTGGCCGCGATCGCTAAAAACGCAGCGCAGACGCTCCTGGTGGGATTAGGGGGTTAGTTCAGTAAAGTTGGAACGATATAGGGAGATTCGGATTACACGGATCAATAACTCATGAACAAAACGTTATTCAGACACAAATGACGTCTCCTCAAGTACGGTGGTAAGGTTGACAACGAACTGTAGGTTACTTACGTAACCCCAGGCCTCAGAGTAACATGAAGTGAGATGTCTCACTATGGCAGGGATCACCAACTACATTTGTCCATGGGCCGAAATGTAACCAATAGACACTATCGCGGGCCAGCGATTTTTATATAGCCCAGAATTTTATAAATAGTATTCAGATTACTTTTGGAATACTTTCTTTTTCCATAACAGATGGGTATGTTTTGGTGCACAGGAGACACTTATTTTACTGTTTTCATGGCAAGAACTCAAACACAACATCTTGGTGTCATTCTGGACAGCTCTCTCATCTGCACCCCACATAAAAAACATCACCCGGACTGCATTCTTTGTACTGTCTTAAAACCTTTCCTTGGAATATGTTATGAATTGTAAGGTGTCCTTGGGTGCTTTGAAAGGTGCCCCTAAATAGAATGAATTATCATTATTATTTATTATCTGAAACGATGTAATAACTTTTAAAACTTTTTCCAGTCACTTGCCCCATGCATTCAGCAGCAGCAGGCCATTCACTTTGATTTCATCCCGTTATGAAATGTCATCATTTTGACAATAAAGAAATTATACATAAACGTTATCTTGCACATTTTATCCAACCATCTCCGTTTCTAACTTTCAATATATTTTAAAAGAGATCTCTCTCTCATCTGCGTGCGGGGGAGGGGCCTCACAGACACCCTGCATCTCTCTCTCGCTCACAGACAAGCTGCAGCGCTGTGCAGTGTGCACACAGTTCTGCCGGTAATGAATATTACATTTTGTGAGGAAACCTTTCCACCAATAATTCCAATAAGTATTCCAAAATGTATTCACTTCAGGTTTACGAAAGTAACTGTAATCAGATTACTCGTTTTTCAAATGTAACACCAGCTGAATACAGTTAGCCTACTTGATTTTTGTATTCTGATTACGTAACGCTGTTATGTATTCCGTTACAACCCAACCCTGCTTCTAGGCTACTGTCCCGCAGCTCCAGTGTTACGGTGTGTGAAGCAGGTAGGACCCAAATGCAGATTAACGTACAAATAATTCCTTTATTTCAAGGCTATGCTGACAAATACAGAACAGAACACTCACCGAGGACAAGCCAATACACAAGACAACCCGACAAAGAGAGACAGAAAACACACAACCTAAATACACCCAGGACTAATCACATAAACACGAGACAGGTGAGGAGGGAGGAGAAAACACATAGGTACCAGGTGAACACAATTGGGTAATCAGAGAGGGAAACCGACAGAAAGCAAACAGGCAGGAAACACTTTACAAAATAGGAAACCCAAAGATAGAAAAGGACACAAAAAATACTAACACAGACAAATCCTAACATCCAGCCTCTCTGTTGGACTCTGTCGCAGCGGGGCTACTGCTGTGGTGCGGAGTGCATTAACCAGACTCTTCACAACGAAAGATCACTTCTTCTTCAGGGGAGGGAAGGTTTCACAGTACGCAGTCTACTGTCCCGCAGCTGCTGCCTCTCTGTTTAGCCCAGGACACGAAGAGTTGGTCATTAAGACGAAGCTCTTTTGATCTGTCCATATATGTGTGTAAAGCCCGGACTGGACACAACAGATCCTGCTGCTGCTCCCCGGAGGAAACCAGCTGCGGAGGAAATGCCTCAATGTCAATTGGGGTACACCAGGCGTCTCAAACTCAAGGCCCGGGGGCCAAATCCGGCCCGCAACTTTATTTTATGTGGCCCCGCAAGAGCTTGCAAAGAATATAATACGTTCATCGGTTACATGCCACTTTACAGAAGCAGGTTGCCCATAAACTACATGTCCCACAATGCATCTCGTTTTGTGATATGGCACTGAAGAGACTTGCAATGATTTGCCCTGGACTTCTGCTTTCAGACGTAGTTAATTACTAAGTTATTATCCTATCCGATAATAATCCAATTCAGAGGCAATAATGTAATACAATACATTATTTTATACATTATATATTTCTATAGTTACAACCGGCCCTTTGAGTGCAACCTTTATGCGAAAGTGGCCCGCGATGAAATTGAGTTTGACACCCCTGGGGTACACGAACCAACCACCTTTGGTGTAAAGGCAGGGTTGGGTTTCAACAACACTCTCGTTTGCCCTGGGGCGAACTGAGTGCATGAGGGATGTACAGACAGTGCATGGATATCGCTGACCCGCTTGGCGGATGCCAAGGCCAGTAACAGCACTGTCTTGAGTGACAGATGTTTCATGTCAGCTCCTTCCAGGGGTTCAAATGGGGTCATTTTGAGCCCATTTAAAACCACTGCCAGGTCCCATAAGGGCACCAGTGACCTGGAGAAAGGGAGGAGCTTGCGAGTTCCCTTCATAAAACGGCAAACCAAAGGATGTTGGCTAGCCGTCTTACCCTCAAAGCCCACATGGCATGCAGCAATAGCAGCCAGGTACACCTTGGTCGTGGAGAAAGCTCTGTGTTTTTCGATCAAGTCCTGTAGAAATGATAAAATCACCCCGACAGGACATTGAAAAGAGATGTGTCCTTCTTGAAGGCACCACTCCTCAAACACCCTCCACTTACAGTCGTAATTGCGGGCTAGGGCGGAAACATCAGAGTAAGTGTGTGGCGTTGCTCCTTCACTCTGGCCAGAGTTGGGGGTATCAGAGCCAGGGGTGGAAATACGCACAGAGGACCCGGAGGTCGATCGTGTACGAGTGTGTCCCCGCCTAACAGTGCGTTTAAATCGTGCATTAAAGAGAACAGCTGTCATTGAGCATTTTCTCCTTTTGCGAACAGACTTAACGCGGCTCCGCCGTAACACACCCACAGCGGACTCCCGATCCTTGGATGAGGAGTCCAGTCTGCATAGAGTGGTGCACCTCTGGACAGTAATTCTGTCCCGAGGTGCATAACTCCCGGTACCTGTGTCGCTCTCAGAGAGAGGAGACGTCTGCCGCTCCAAGGGATCAGTTTGTGTGCCAGTGTGTGTGACTGGAGACAACGCAACCTCCCCTGGCGGTTCATACACGATATCGTGTTGTCTGTCCTCACGAGGACATGGTGTCCTCTGAGAGAAGGGAGGAAGCGTTTTAGGGTGGGGAACACCGCTAAAAGCTCCGGGTAGTTTACGTGTGCCCGCTGGAGGTCTCTGCTCTAGGGACCTCTCACCGGGCGACCTTCGTAAATACCCTATCAGCCTGTCTGACCTGCGTCCGTGGCGACCACCTTCCGTGAAAGGACAGCACCCGTAGGCACGTCCCACACTAGAAAAGTCGGGTGTAGTGCCACTACGCATTACATAATAACCAAAACTCTCCACACGCCGTGGCCCGCGGGGTTTAGTTTTATTATGAGGCCCATGTTGAGTGGGTGCTTTACGAGGACATTTTCTCCCGTAATCTGACTCTGCTCGGTGGGCATTATAGATAAAACCCTTCTTTCTAGGAGAGAGAGAACCTCTCTCTCCAGAATATGGGTTGACTCTCTCTGGGTTTGTGAAAACAGATAAAGTATAACTGTTTTGAGAAGCCCAGGCAGATGTCGTGAGTATCTCCTGCTGTATGCTCCTTAGAGCCAGCTGAGATGTCACGCTTACGGCTCCGGCCGGCACTGCGCATGCGCGTGACGTGCTTCAGCCCAGCCGGCACTGCGCATGCGTGTGACGGTGGTGCCTTCACAGCTCCAGTCGGCACTGCGCGTGCCGGTGGTGCCCTTACAGCTCTAGCCGGCACTGCGCATGCGCGAGACGGTGGAGCCTTCACGACCCCAGCCGGCACTGCGCATGTGCGTGGCGGTGGTGCCCTTAAAGCCCCAGCCGGCACTGCGCATGCGCGTGGCGGTGGCTTCACGGACCCGTCAATAATCCGTCTCTTGAGAGATGCCGTAGCTGCTCTCAAAAGGGGAAGAATTGGCGGGCTGTCCTTTACAGCTCTAGCCGGTGCCAGTACCAGATGTGTTCGGGGTACCAGATATGTTCGGGTGTATTTCCGTCGCATCCGTCATCCGTCATACACGTCTTCTCACCTCCCTCTGCTCCCAGCGCTCTGCTGCCACACACCGGCCGTCTGCGGAACTGCAGCCGGAGGAACTCGGGACAGCTTGTTATGTGTGTGTACTTGTGCACATAAATAATGTTTCTAATTATTTACAATTAAAAATATATATATTCTGCGTTACTTTAGCCAACACTTTTATAAGGCCACGAGATTAGATAATTACGAAATGTGTAGATAGAATACATATCTTTCAGGTTGTTATTTTGTCATTGTTTAATGTTTTATTTACCTTTTAGTATTTTTATATAGTATCTGAACTTTGGAGAGGAGTTGGGAGACACACGACACATCAAATCACATCTACAGATCAAGACGAAGCGAATGGAAGTACTCCTAGCGTGAACATGTTTGTGAAAACGTGTGCAAAGTCTCAGAAAATCCTAAAAATAAGCTCATATTTGAATTCCCCATAAAAAAACACATCATTCAGTAAAAACAAGGCCCCACTGATCATCTACTCTCTGATCTCTCTGCGAATTGAAAGTACTTATTGCCTGAGATTGCATGCTGTGGTTTTATTACATGTGCCAAGAGCTAGGACTGTCTTATGGAAGAAAGCTTTTAGATGTGCAGCTCCACTAACATGGAACAGTCTGCAAAAAGAATGGAAAATTACCAAGCTAGTACCACTAGATATGTTGTTCTGTTGTTTATGTTTTTATGTCTTCATGTGGAACCTACTGCTGCAGGTCTCCCTTGAAAAAGACATCATTGATATCAATGGGATTTTACCTGGATAAATAAAGGTATTGAATTGAATGTCCAATGAAAACATATCCAAGTGTAACAAACATCCAGTATTAACCTTACTGTTTTTTACTAACAGTAACCAACTAATAATTTTCATAAAGTGCATATTTATTCCAAACTCACAATATATATATATATATATATATATATATATATATATATATATATATATAATATAAAACAATGCACAATGGTACACAGTATCCAAACTCTTTAGGCACTGGTCAGAGACATTCATGTAAAGCAGATACTGAATCCAATACTGGTAAAAACGTTGCAGAGATCAAATGTTTCCTTGTCTGAACGGAGAAACCTAATTTTTAAAACAACATTTTCAGTGTGTGACTTGAAAGATAAGTTCTGATAATAATAAAACCTAGATATGTGTATGTAGTGACCCTTTCAATGTAAATGTCAGTCCCTTGAACAGTACAAATGTTGGGGAGAAAAGAAGTTAACTTTTTGCCATTTGAGAATATCATGAGTTTGGAGTTGTCTGCATTTAATACTAACTTGAGTTGAGATAAATGGGATGGAATAACATCAAAGGCAGACTGGAGGAAATCAAGACTTTGCTCTATAGAAGAGGATGAACAATAAATTACATCATCTGCATAAAAATGGAAAGCAGCATTTGATAAATTATTAGAGATTATTTACATATATGGTGAAATTATTGGTCCTAGTATGGAACCTTGGCGCACACCCTTTCAAATCAAATCAATCAAATCAAGTTTTATTTATATAACACATTTATAAAAGATTTTTGGTCGAGCCAAAGTGCTGTAAAAATAATAAAATAGCCTACAGTAGAGACACTTTACAGCAAATATAACAGCACAGAGTGTTCAGAATATATGAGGAAGCCATCAGGGAAGCAGCATGACGAGACCCAAGGCAGGACTGCAGAGACAGGTTCAGCCACGACCCGAAGTCCACGACGGGCAGCATCCGGGAAACCAAACTTGAAGATAACATATCAAATGATGATCTTCATTAATTGCAGTGACAATTTAGTTATTCTGACATTTGTTTGTGTGAGTTAATCTGTACCTATGATATCTGGTTGCAGAAGGGACTGCAATAGCCTGGATGTTGGTCATCAGAGTAGATGCCCTGCAATTCTCCTCTTTTACCTTTCCCAACATATCCTATGAATAGAAAAAGAAAATATTGTAATTGAATCACACTAGGACCACAACACACTAAATATGTAATGACACATAAACATTATTATCCAGAATAAGAAGTCTACCTGGTTTGCAGTTTTTGTAAGGCTCCAAGCATCCACGGCAGGTGTCAATGGTGTACATGACGTTGAAATCCTGCTTGTATGAAGCAGAGAACCAATCTGTAGATGTGATTTGATGTGTGTGTGTCTCCCAACTCCTCTCCAAAGTTCAGATACTATATAGGTAAACTAAAAGGTAAATAAAACATTAAACAATGACAAAATAACAACCTGAAAGATATGTATTCTATCTACACATTTCGTAATTATCTAATCTAGTGGCCTTATAAAAGTGTTGGCTAAAGTAACGCAGAATATATATATTTTTTAATTGTAAATAATTAGAAACATTATTTATGTGCACAAGTACACACATATAACAAGCTGTACCGAGTTCCTCCGGCTGCAGTTCCGCAGACGGCCGGTGTGTGGCAGCAGAGCGCTGGGAGGTGAGTAGACGGATATGACGGATGACGGGTGCGACGGAAATACACCCGAACATATCTGGTAGCCCGAACACATCTGGTACTGACACCGGCACTGTGCATGCGCGTGACGGTGGAGCCTTTACGACCCCAGCCAGCACTGCGCATGTGCGTGACGGTAGTGCCCTTAAAGCCCCAACCGGCACTAAGCATGCGCGTGGCGGTGGTACCTTCACAGACCCGTTTATTATCTGCCTTTTGAGAGAGGCCGTAGCTGCTCTCAGAAGGGGATTTATAGTTAACGGACTGTTTATTGTTTTTTCTTTTCATTTTTTTGAGCTGCGCCCTTGGCCGAAGCCTGGATGCGTCAGCGGAAAATGGTTTATTTAAACAACAAAGATGTGACATGTGTTTTATGCGGACTTGAGGATGACGTTGAGGCATCTCTCGAGGCAGCGGGGACACGTTTAGAGCCGGGGAAAGAACTTCCAACTCTGTCACAGAGGGGAGAAGGAGGGGCTGTCAGGCCGCTCGCTTCTTCTTCCTCGACTGCTGGCCAACATTCTGGGTTGGCTACGCTTGGGCTGCAGCCGGAACCGGAGATTTTCTAGGCCAACTCGCCCTCGTCTCCTGCCTGGGCTGGGGACTCGGGGTGGGCTGCGACCTCTGCTGTCCTGGTACTTTAAACCTAGCAGGGTTCGGTGCAGCTTGGGCGAAGGGCCGCTGTTGCGAAGGCAGCGGCTGGACCCTTCGAGGGAGATAGAGGTGGAGGGCCTCGTCTTCCTTCTTTTTCGACTCGCACTTCCTCTGCATGGAAGCGAGAGCGGAGCCGAAAATCCCCTCGGGAACGATGGGCATGTCAAGCACATCTTCCTTTTCCCGGTCTGGGAGGTTGGTGAGGTTGAGCCATCTAGCTCTTTCCTGCACCACCATGATCCCCATTACCTTGCCCGTGGCCTGGACGGCGCAGCGTTGGACACGGAGACAAATGTCTGTGACCGCGGCTATCTCGTCCAGAGTGGCCAGTCCAGGATTGCTCGACAGATCCTCACAGAGCTCTGCTTGGTACGCGGTTAGCATCGAGGAAACGTTCAGAGCCCTGGCGGACAATGCTGCGGCTCTGTAGGCCCGTTCAGTCATGGTCGACTGGAATCGGTCCGTTTTTGCTGGCAGCGTGGGGTTCCTGCTTGGTGACGGGCCCATCCTCGGTAGGAGGTGGGCTGCCACCAGCGGTTCCATAGGCGGTATGCGGAGCAGGCCGAGCCTCTCCATACCGTCACAGTCAAGGGAGGAGGCACCCTGGATTGGGGCCTTGTTGCTAAAGGGCCGGTCTCTCCACGAGACCGACACCTCATCTAAGACCGGAAGGAGCTGCCTCTTCGTCCTCGTTGTTTGGGGGAAATGTTTCCCCTCGTAACGGGACCTGGAGGTCTCCTTGGCCATTTCGGGCCACGGGATGTCTAGCCTGGACGCAGTGCGCTGACACACGGCCTGCAGGTCCATGCTTAGACAGGGCGAAGCTGGTGTGCTATCGCCCGGGAGAGCAGCCATCGCTCCCGGCTTTGCAGCCTGAGCCGATGACATGAAGATGTCTTCCTGCTCATCCGAGTCAGACAGGAGGAACTCAGAGGTATCCTCTTCGTCCTCTATGTAGTCTAACTCTAGGACATCTTCCGCTGGTGAAACCATGGTGAGGTCCAGCCGGGAGCCCCAGCTTGGTAAAGCGTGGGGCCCCGTTCCCGCGTCTCTTGCCGCCACCGGGTCTCGGCCTGATATGGCGCGGGATTCCGGTTCTGCGGCTGCCGCTGTCGATGAGCCCCAGACCGACCCAGTGAGGGGCTCCATCTCTGCGGCGGACGCCCCCGTGTCTTGATTGCCAGCCGGCAAACCAGTGGACATGAGGGGGTCCTGTCCCGACAGGCTAGCTTGTTGTGCTAACCTTCGGCGGAGGCTCTTCATGGTGAAGCGGGCACAATGCCCGCACGAGCCGGAGTTGTCAATGGCCTCCTGGGCGTGTTCCAGCCCGAGGCAGGACGAACAGATCTGGTGTGAGTCTGTGCCTGACACTTTCAACCCGCAGCCACAGAGCCGAGCCTCCGAGTTCCTGACTCCTCTGGTGTGAGGGAGAGAGGCGTCCATCTTATACGCTGCGTGGCGTGAAGAGGACCCGCTCGTAACAGGTACGTCGAGAGAAAAAATAGTTCCCAACCTGTCTTTAATCCGTAGAAAAAGGACGGTGTGGGTATTTTTTCTCAAAGAATATTACCTGGTGTGGTAATATCCTTTTAATCCTTTTTCTCCTTCGTGGAAGAAAAAAGTAAAAAATCCGTCCTCGCTACCGTGGTGTCGGCAGTGAGGGAAAAAACAAGCTAGCAGCTGGTGTGTTGCTAGCTTGAACAATCAAAACCTTACCTTAATTCCTGATGAAGAATGGCGAAGTTGATTATAATACTAACTGGTGTGTTAGTACTATACTCTTCTGCGAGGCAGAATAGGGTAGCCGGCTAACGCCCGTCGACCGAAAATTAGCTTTTGGTTCAGTCTGTGGACTGTTAAGGTAGCCCGGCTACCATTAGAGATGTGCTCTGAAGCGAGAAGAGGTGTTTGAATGACGCATGCGTCGTGGCGCAGGCTACTTATAGGGGGTGATTTCCCCTGACGTTGACGCCAAGATCACCAGCCAATCAGGATTGGCGTAATGAGATTGATGCTTCTGTTTGCTCCGCGATGAGGCGCATCCCATAGTGAGACATCGAACGGAGTGTTATGAATGAGAACTACAATCACATTTTGATCAAAAAAAGCCAATACGCGCCGTCCTCCGAGCTGGACACATTGCAGACGGAGAAGAAACGAGTGCTCAGGGACCGTCTGCAAAGTGCAACTCCGAAAAAAGAGAATACAATAATATTCAATCACTATTATACAGCCATACCAAACTCACTACACACATCAATGGTCTCCTGTGTGTCATAACGGGAAAAAGGAGTTTGGAAGAATATGCTTTTGAATAATTTTGGGGAATATTTATAATGTAAAATCTTCAATGGCATCATCTTCAATAACTTTACTATTATACAGTATATTTCTACCAAACTCACTATTTGCATTGTTGTTGTTAGCATCTGGTTAGTTAGCTGCGCTAACGGTTATTAAAAGCTGTTTCTAAAACAAGGAGAGGGAGAGCTCTCTGCTGTCAGACTGAGAGATATCTACAGCTCAATGAGGTAAGGGACTCTGACCCCCTGATCCCACCAGAAGCGTCTGCGCTGCGCTGCGCTGCGCTGCGTCGCGTCATAACCCACCAGGCGCTTTTCAAAACGTTGCGGAAACGGAGCGTCGTGTGTGCAGCCTCGCAGTTGTTGTTGATTTTGGAATATTTCCTGGACATTTGTACTTCTACAAGTAGTAGGCTACGTAGTTAAATGGTTTATGTTTGTGTCTGTTTAAATCGTGTTTATTGTTGTTATTTCCTATTTTGTTGTGTTGTAGACTACAGACACAGTTAATAATAATTGTAATATTCCAGTTATAAACGACATGAATCAAAGATGTGTTGCTGTATTTAGTGGTAAAAAAATATGCATTCATCATCATAATTATTCTATATATATATAATTTACAGTGCCTGTCAACCAGAGGAGAACGCTGGCATGTATTCTCCTACTTGAAAGACGGTGGTGGGGGGGGGAGGAGAAGGAGCCGGTTTTGGGTGCACCCGGTGCATCCCCTCAACCAGCAAAGCAGACAACAAGGTGATTTTCATCACTTCCTGCCTGCGCTGCGCCGCGTCAAAAATAGGATTCATCCTATATTTTAGAAATTCCTTGCGGCGAGGAGCTTCTGGGACGCTTCGAGCCGCGGCGCAGCGGGTCTGGTGGAATAGCACCCATTGACTAGAGTGGCCGCGATCGCTAAAAACGCCGCAGCCGCAGCGCAGCGCAGCGCAGAAGCTCCTAGTGGGATTAGGGGGTGATGGTTTAGATAGTTAACTTTAGTCTAGTTATCTCAGTGGGTCTCAAACGGTTTGGTCACCATTTATGAGAATAAATAAAAAACAGGTATGAAATACTATATGACAGTAAAACAAGAATACAGTTTAAAAGGGGAGTGATTTGTAAAATATCCATAAAGAAAAAGAAAATCTGTTTACAGTTCTGTTTCATATGGGTGTTGAGAGATGCATCCATAGATCTCTTAATGTTGCTCTCAAAATGCACCAGATTGATGCATTTAACTTCAATATTTAAAAAAAGGAGTTTGGAAGAATTTGCTTTTGAATAATTTTGGGGAATATTTATAATGTAAAATCTTCAATGGCATCATTTTCAATAACTTTACTATTATACAGTATATTTCTACCAAACTCACTATTTGCATTGTTGTTGTTAGCATCTGGTTAGTTAGCTGCGCTAACGGTTATTAAAAGCTGTTTCTAAAACAAGGAGAGGGAGAGCTCTCTGCTGTCAGACTGAGAGATATCTACAGCTCAATGAGGTAAGGGACTCTGACCCCCTGATCCCACCAGAAGCGTCTGCGCTGCGCTGCTCAAGGGAGCATGCCCCCGGACCCCCCTAGAGGAGGTGAGGGACCCCCCCCACACTTATAAAATAGCACTTTACCTCTGCTTACACATTATGCCATTTGATATGCTGTGAGCTGATTATCAAGCCTTCATTGTAAGAGTCGCGGGTACACTGTGTATGTGTGTATTCCACTGTAGCGCCCGGTATATTAATGGGAAACCCTAGTTTGTACATGTTCAATACATTTGTAACACTGTACACATGAACGTTTCTTTTTTCGGTTCACCAAAAAAAAAATCTCACTCCAAGCTGAACTCAAATGTTGGCAGCCCTGGTTAACATAAAAGTGAAATGACCTTCAATCTGCAGTAAAGCTCCTGTTGGGCCAGCATGTGCAGATCCATATTCACATTTTCAGTGTTTTAATAATTTTAACCAAAAACCTTTCTTTTGAGAAGTATTTGTTTGATGGCAGCGTGCAACATCTCAAATAAACTATTTAAAGTTTGGTGCTTTGAAAGCCGCTATGTGTAGGGTTTAACAAACTTCTGATGAATGATTTGAAAGGCAAGATGTATTTGAAGAATTTTCAAAATGTTGTTGTTTTCCTTATCTATTCACAGCACTCCTTGTGTGACAAATAGTATCAGTGTGAACATGCATTTCTCCTGTTAACCAAGTCCGAACACTGAGTTAAGAGACTACAATCGTCTTATTTAAGGTTTTGTCAGCAACACACCTGACAGACTTAAGCCAAACGCTAATTATTAGGTGTGGGATAATACCCTGCTTTAGCACAGAGCATGATCACAGATAAAGGTTGTCTTCTTTCCTGTTCTGAAATCCTCTTTGTTATTCACCTCAGCCTCAGTTTCCGCCTCACTCGACCTGCTGTCTCTCTGGCTCAGAGTGACTTGGCTAAATTAGTCAGACAGAGTTGGCATCCCAGACGGATTATTGTGTGGATATTTGTCTGTGGCCCAGAATGTATTTTAAAGCTGAATTGTTATACATTGATGCTCTGAATTCACAATATGAACACTTACTTAACTGTGTTCGACAAACCTCGCCCACAAAAGCATGCTGGAACTCTTCAGCTACTTAATAAACTTGAGTCTAATACTGATCATATCCTGTATCAATGACAGCATGCTGGATTTTCTATACTTTTTTTTTTGTATTGAGGTAATAGGATTTGAATTCATCTGATGTGACTGTGTTGTCATTCTAGCAACTTTCCATTCCTACTTTCCAGCAGTTTGCGACAACGATTGACAAGGCGGTGCCGACAGATAGTGATAACAGGATCCAATCTTAATCTGTTGGAATACTTTTGGCAGAAGCACAAAAGAGTCTGCAGCTCAGTTCATTTTATATGGTTGAAAATCCCCTCCGGCGCTCAAAGCTCACAATGTGAACTCTTAACATCACAGTCATTTCGTTATTTCATAGTCAAAGAACGACGAGAATGAATCTGAAAAAGCTCCTAATGTGCTGAATACTCCGAGCTTTGTGGGTGCCTTTGCAGATGTTTGCCTGAATCCTTACAGTTTTACAGCGATATTCTGACCTTAGTCATTTCAAACAATGGAACCCTGTTTC
Organism: Pseudochaenichthys georgianus; assembly: GCF_902827115.2. NCBI lineage: Eukaryota > Metazoa > Chordata > Actinopteri > Perciformes > Channichthyidae > Pseudochaenichthys > Pseudochaenichthys georgianus. Next base: position 11,947,826 of record NC_047510.2, read on the forward strand.
CATCGGGTACATCTGCCATTGTTCCTTTGAACGCAGCTCCATCATGCTCTCAAGGGCAAAATACAATACTATCATGTATGTATTAGCAGACTTCAATGCACGAGGCATTTCAAAGGACTGTTGTTTTGCTTTAAGCTGCAGGATTGAGAGGATTTGTGTGTCTTTGGAAACACTGTGAAACTCAAGGTGCCAGCTTTGGCATCATGCAGTGTTGGAGCTGAGAAGATGGACTCTCACTGTTTACTGAATGTACAGCCCTGTCCACCGATGCATCATATTAAGGATGGTCGCCAATAAAATAATTATTGGCATGAGATGTATTTTCTGAGGGAAAAATAAATGTACTACTCCAAGATCACAGAGATCCTAGTCTCTTTTTTTGGACATTTCAAGGAGTAACACCACTTACATTTTAACTTGGGGTAAGTCACAATGTAATATAAACAATAGAACTTAATGTAGGAAACTGCCTTCACTACGTTTATACTATATCATATGATTACATTAATAATGCCATAGCATTTTGCTAATATTACTTTTTATGCATACTCTTGGGGGGTATAACTTCAATATATCATATTGTTTTACTCTCTAAGCTATAATTTCATTTATTAAGAAGCACAAATGCCAAATAAAAAATTATAATTAATGATACCTATGTCATTCAAATAAAATTAGATTTTGCAATTAGTAAGCACAGCTGTCAAATACATGTGGTTGACTTAAAATTACAATCATTTAATTTGAAATATAGTAAAGGGGAAATACATGATCTAGTATATTAAGTACAGTTCTTATATCGTTAATATTTATATGAAACATCTTGGGGAGAAAAATGTCTTGTCTGTAATTTAATTAATCAATGTAATCTGCTAATATGATATCAATTGTTTTCTCATTTAGTTTTCAGTGAAAAGAAGATGGTTTGGCCTTGGAACGTGTCCAGACAACATGTATAATCTATGGATGACTCCTCTTAATCACCAAGCATCAGAAGACCCTGCTTACAGCCTGTGCTGCAATATGTGCACATCTGCGATGCCCCAGGAGACTCCACAAATGATCCTGCCCTGTGCACCCACCTCCCTGTCGGTGGTCCGCCTCCCCAGGGAGAGATTTCCTCCATGCCTGTTTGCTGTAAGAACAACTGTGTGACCTTCCTTGATGAGCACATCCTGAGTACATCACTCCTAGCTGTGCCGTCAAGCCCTGTCATCTTCTAATCCTCGGGCTTCCGCTCCCTGGTCACAGTCGGCTCACTTACAGTACCTGTGCTGATATGTCAGACAGCAGGACTTTTGTTTGGACTAAACCTGCTATACTTTGACCTGTCTTAAACTGCTCAGTTGACCTCTCAGCTGTGGCTTACTCCCCCCCACTCTGAAATTGTTGCCGAGCCATGCTTGTTGGAGTATCTCACCTTCAGCTCCTCACTGTCACACCAGTGATGACTATCTCCTCTAAACAGCAAGCATGCCCTAAAGTCTTTCCTTTTAAAGTACAGAGGGTGTTATATTCGCTCAGGAGAAGAAGATCCAGAGGAAGACAATATAAACTGGCTGAATCAGGAAGTGGACACAATGAGGCCTGGCCTATCAGCGATTCCATGGTCCATCGCCTGCTCCTATCCTATAAAGGCGTCTTCTAGCACTTCCTTCTGGATCGGTTGTCAGTGGAACTTCTTCTTTCCTGTCCATTTGAATGGCATTGCATCATACAGATACTGCAGGCTCAGTGTCCAAAATACGATAGCTGCACTGTCAAGTTTCTTTTGGGCTCTGGAGGGCTTCTTTTCCACAAATTACCACAAAATTAACACAAAATGTAACTTTATCTTGTCTTCATGTTCGATCTTCCCCTGACTGCCCTCATTGGACAGAAAGATTCTTGCAGACAAATGCAGGTCTTGAACTCGCCCGGCAGCCTTGATTTCTTCACTGCCACCAAATATGGATCCAACACCAAAACTAATCATCGGGATGGATGCTGCGCCCTTCAGGTTGCAGTCAAAGCATGGATTGGATGATGGATGGAATCAGTGAAAACATTTCCCCTCTTCAACGGCAGAGAGCATGTTTTGCTGAGGCTCATCTCCGCCCAGATGATGTGAATCTTGACGTGCTAGATCACCACTTTTCTGAGGCAACTAACACCTTATAATTACTTTTTCTTGAGGAGGTAACACATTTCCTGAAAACAGTGTCAATTCTAATTTGCTGCAGCAGATTAAAATACGGGATATTTAAACAACCTTTTTGTTATATTTTGAAATAGATTTCTATCTTTAATTTGGCTACATGTTCACCCTTAGCATGTGTGAGGAACACGTGTTAAAAGACATACACTACCCTCATGCTCTTGAACATGAAGGCTTCATTGAAAGACTGGGGGGGGGTAATCACATACACATAAATAATGCATTGTTTTGAGTTGTTAAAAAGCACTCAGCGAGAGAAGAGAAAAGCAAACGCAACATTAGAAAAAATGCACACATCTGCTGCTGCGCGAGTAGGCTTCTGTCAGAGTAATGATACCAAACAAGTTCTAGCAAAACCAGTGCAGTAATAAATGGTGTTCAAATATGCAGCTCAAACAGAGCCTGTTTCTCGCTTCTTGTTCTGAATCAATACACCTCTGGTCAACTAGCATGTGTTTGTGTGTGTGAGAGAAAAAATATGCCATGACTTAGCCTTGAAAGTTTCGACCTTGCTTATTAGCAATCTTTATATGGGGGAATCATAAAAGCAAGGCTCAGAGAAAAACACGGCAGAATTATTTGCGGTCCTATCTTATTTCTTTGTATGTCTTTGTGATCAACCTGTGCACCTTTGTAGTTGTTTTGCGTCATTTTGCATGGTTGTTTGTGTTTTTCTGATGTCGTACTGCTGCACTTTGTTGTTCTTTTAGGCGTCCTTGAGTCTCCTTGTAATTGTTTGGCCTCTCTTTGTGGTGATCCAATCCAATCCACTTTATTTGTATAGCACATAATAAAAACACAGGTTTTACCAAAGTGCTTCACACCAAACATAACATTATAATAAAATATAATATTACAATAATAGATAAAAGGCACACATAAGAAAAGATAAAAGGCACACATAAGAATTAATACACGGTACATAAAGGCTATGGACAGACAATAAAAGCATGACAATCGATAAAACATAGCTCAGACTGACTCGAAAGCGAGGGAAAAGAGGTGGGTCTTTAGGCGGGACATAAAAGTTTGGAGGGTGGGCGACAATTTGACATGGGGGTGCAGGTCGTTCCAGAGCCTGGGGGCTACCGCTGAGAAGGCTCGGTCTCCCCTGGTCTTTTTCTTGGTTTTTGGGACTACCAGCAGCAGCTGATCAGCCGACCTCAAAGCCCTTGAGGGGGTGTACACCTTTAGGAGGTCGGAGATGTACTGAGGGACCAGCCCATTAAGCGACTTAAAATCTTAAAATGAACTCTAAAATGGACAGGAAGCCAGTGGAGGGAAGCCAGAATTGGTGTGATGTGCTCATGCTTGCGTGTTCCTGTAAGCAGCCGAGCCGCAGCGTTTTGTACCAGCTGCAGGCGTGCCCGCGAAGTCTGGTTTAGGCCGGCATAAAGTGCATTACAATAATCTTGACGAGTAGAAACAAAGGCATGAATTACACGCTCAAAGTCTAAAAAGGATAAAACCGGTTTAATTTTGGACAGGAGCCTCAGGTGATAAAAACTGGACTCAACCACAGAGTTTATCTCTTTATCTAATTTAAAAGCACTGTCGATTTTGACGCCCAGATTAGTGACCATGGGTTTTGCATATGGTTGCAGGGAACCCAGGCCAATGGAAGGGACATCACTATTTGCATCTTAATGATTGTTTTGCATTATATTACATCTCTTTGTAGTTGTTTTGTGTCTCTTTGTAGTTTTTGGGATGTAGTTTTGTCTCTTTGTATTCTTTGTTGGTCTATTTGTATTGTATTTGTGTCTCTTTGTTGTTGTCATACACTTTTCCTTGATTGTTTTTCTACATTTCGCCTCTCATTTAGACACTCTGTAGATGCTTTTCTTCTCTGTGGGTCTCTTTGTAGTTGTTCTGTGTGTCTCTCTAGTCCTATTGCATTGTTTTTTTGTTTTTTTGTGTATCTCTTTCTTATTGTTTTCCATATGTTTATGTTCATCATTCCTTTCTTTTTGGTTTTTTTGAGTGACTTTGTGTCTCTTTATAGTTATTCTGTAGCTTGTTTCCCCCCCCTGGCCACCCCTCTCTTAAAGGTCACCTATTATGCTAAATCCACTTTTTCATGTCTTTTGTACATAAATAAGAGATTCGGAAAGATTCAGGAAAAATATTCTCTCTTTTTGTCCTGATCCATTTATATAAAAACCTGTCTGAAAATCAGCTGATCAGATTTTGGCCACTTTGTGATGTCACAATGTTGTATGGGTTGTGCAACCATTAGCTAATAAACAACCAAGATAACACCCGCCCACCTTACCCGAATCTCCTCCTAGAGCACCATGTGTTTTTTTAAACCAATCATCTTGCAGAGGGGCATGGCCAGCAGCAGCTCATTAGTATTTAAAGCTACAGACGCAGAATCAGCACTTTTGAAACAGGGCTGAAACAGAGGGGTTTATGTCGATGCTACAATGCACGATCTGTTTGGTATTTCGAGCCAAACACTTCAGAGACATGTTTTGTATATATCTGAGACCTATAATATATTGTTGAAAAAGAGTGTTATATGGGACCTTTAAATCCTCCAAACACATATCACTTTCTCCTTATCATGAACCATTACCAAAACGAAGAGAACAAAGTATCTACATGCTATGTCAGGTTTTGTTTTGCTCCAGACATAAGTCTTTGCCTTTTGTGCAGAGCTTTTAAACCTTTGTCTTGATTTCTAGTCACAGCAGTTTAGGCTCAGGGCAGGAAGCCACAGTGTTTATAATGGATGTGGTTTCATCCACATGCTACAGTATAAAGCTGATACTCACTCACTGGTTTATTGCAGCATTTTCCGCTTTCTGGAAGGATGCTTCAAATGAAGGAACACTGTGTGAGTTAGATTTGCTCAGTGACCCTCTTTACAACACTAATGTTCATACCGGCTAATGTGAAACTTTGGAGTTCCCCAGATGGTGTGGGTTGTTATTATTCATGCTCAGCGTTCAGGCTTCATGACCTGTAAATAATATTCTAAACGATGTTGTTTGCAAACTGGAACTACAAATAGGATCCTGGCTGTTTTTCAAATTTCCAACCGTCACTTTAAATGCCTGTTTTAAATAAAATTGTGTTCTCAATTTCACAGCTTCATGTTACTATGAGGCTAATGACAACAATGAAATTAGTTGAAGGACTCCATGCTGAAAAGCAGCGGAAATCTGCAGTCAGAAAACTCATAATGAGTATGAATATACAAAAGTGCACCTGCAAGGTTATGGGATTAGTTTTGTTTCATAAAGATAAAGCAACACTTTCTCAGAATCAAGCAAAACTAAGAGTTTAAGAGAAAAAAAACTGAGTCAAGCAAAATCAATTTAATTTAAAAAATAAAACTATAAATTGAAAACAAATAATTTGTGTAATCATGTAAACTATAAGTATTTTTTCTTTGTTTTAACATTTCTTTGTTTGCAGTTCTCTTTGCTTCTTTCTCAATGATCAGACTTTGCTCTCGCTGCCTGCAGCTCTTCTCGTTTACGCTCCCTCATTTTTTGTTTGCGATTCTGACACAAACGTCCCAGGTAGGCGGGACTTTCAGGGGTGCATCCCCATTGGCTAATCAGTTTTTGAGTGACAGCCCTGTCCTCCAGCGATTGTACAGTGCAGGCAGGTGCTGTGCTGTAGCTGAGCGTGGATAGAACACCCGCAGAAGAACCAGCATTTCAATTATTATAATCAGGGCTGCCAACACTCACGCATTGAGCGTGAGAGTCACGCAATTAACCCATATCTCACGCACTCACGCCACACTTGCCTTTCCTCACGCTAAGTTTTCGTCCAAAATAAATGTATATAAATATAAAGATAAAGTGAAGGAACAGCAAACCGAGCGGTGTGTGTCAGAATCGGAGAAAAAAAATTAGGGAGCGCAAACGAGAAGAGCTGATCATTGAGAAAGGAGGAAAGAGAACTGCAAACAGAAAGATATGTTAAATTAAAGAAAAAATACTTATAGTTTACATGATTACACAAATGATTTGTTTGCAATTTATAGTTTTATTTTTAAAATTACATTGATTTTGCTTGACTTATTTTTTTTTCTCTTAAACTCTTAGTTTTGCTTGATTCTGAGAAAGTGTTGCTTTATCTTTATGAAACAAAACTAATCCCATACAAGGTTGCATATTAAGGTAACACATTGCATTTATAATCTAAGCTAGAATAAGCTTGTGATAATATAACTGAAACAATACTTTTTTTAGATGCCAAGAGAGAAATTATAAACATTAGAATGTGGTGTCAGTAAAATGTGTGGTTCCATAATTCATGTTCACACAAATTATAACACTTGCAACCTGCCGAATTACTTGTGTTTAAATATATATATATATATATATATATATATATATTTATTGTTGTGTTGGTGTAGTTTAACCTGCACCAGCTGCACCCAAGAGAGAAGAGAGCATCTTCAGTGTTAGGGACAGTATAAGGTGACTTTCAAATGATTGAATACCCATAATGGCAGCCACTGTAATGTAGCTTCATCATTATTGCATAGTTTTCAGGGTCAATTAAAAATAATTTAGTGATCATCAGACAGAATGTATAGTAACGCTTTACTTACAACAACGGGAAGCACTACATAAAGTAGGATTACAGAAATATAATCAAGCACTCACATTATATATGTATGTGCATGTCAAAATAAGAGTAATTGTACTTAATCCATGAGGGTTATTTACCTTATAATAACATTAATCCTGGTTTGTGCATACCTGATAGAAATGGGTACTGGGTTTTAATGTGAGACTTTCCATTTAAAATGACCACAGAAGTGTGCATATTTGGATTCTTCTGAAGAGGATAAAGGTTGAGAGAGTGAGCACTCATTTCTTATCGGGGCTCGTTGGTCATGCCATCCGCACCTCGGACCTTGTCTGGCCTGTTAAATGGATTACTGATAAATCAGTTGTGTTTTGGTTGGCATATTTAGCTTATCACTCACTGCAGATTTGAACTGTGCGAGTGATATTTTTTGGATTCCTCTGCAGAGTAATTTGGATGAATAAGAGAGTCTCTTTGGTATGCAGGTGTGGTGATGGTGGCTATTAGAGTAGCTTTCCACCCCAGGAATCAGAAAGAGAGCTCCTAAACCTGACTGATTCTGTGCTCAAAGCAGGCCTCTGCCAGCAGCACAATGATTCATCCTTTTATAAGATGTATTCATGTTCAGGATAATATTATGAAGATATCAATCCTATTTTAGTGTACTTAAACCCATAGTATATAGTGCAAGTCAACCTTCTATAAACTTGCTTTAATTAACTATAGTTTTATCTGCCTATTACTGGTTGTGTTAAGCAAATGTTGAGCTTTATAGATATGTTTACAATAGATATATTATAAGTCCCGGGCAGTAAATCAGGTTCTGGTGTAAAGGTGTTAAACTGAACAAACTTTCAGTAAGTGAAGATCCTTAATAAACATGAAGATTAAAAGGGTTGACATTAGGGGACAAATGGGAGGATTTAAATAACTTAAGTGAGCTATATGACATAAGGGCATATATATATATTAAAAAAAAACACAAGATTTTAAATTTTCTTTATAATGCAAACATGGCAAATGAAGCTACAACATTGTTGTCATATTGGATATGTTATCGGAGCCACGGAGCCCGGCCGGGCCCAGCCCGAAAAGGCAACGTGGGCAACACCTCCGCTTCTCCGTCCCGCGGGCCCACCACCTACGGGAAACAACGATGGGGTCGGGTGCGCTGCCAGAAGGGTGGCAGTGAAAGCGGAGGGTCTCGACGGACCAGACCCGGGCGACAGAAGCTGGCTTTGGGGATGTGGAACGTCACCTCTCTAGGGGGGAAGGAGCCGGAGCTTGTGCGGGAGGTGGAGCGGTACCAGTTGGATCTGGTTGGGCTCACCTCTACGCACAGCGTCGGCTCTGGAACCTTACTTCTGGATAGGGGTTGGACTCTATTCTTCTCCGGAGTTGCTCAAGGTGTGAGGCGCCGGGCGGGTGTGGGGATACTCACAAGTCCCCGGTTAGGTGCTTCGTTGTTGGAGTTTACCCCAGTGGACGAGAGGGTTGCCTCCCTACGCCTGCGGGTTATGGGGGGGAAAACTCTGACTGTTGTGTGTGCTTATGCACCCAACAGCAGTTCAGAGTATACGGCCTTCTTGGAGACCCTGGATAGAGTCCTGTATGGGGCTCCTGAAGGGGACTCTTTAATCTTGCTGGGAGACTTCAACGCACATGTGGGCAATGATGGAGACACTTGGAGGGGCGTGATTGGGAGGAACGGCCCCCATGATCTGAACCGGAGTGGTGGTTTGTTACTGGACTTCTGTGCTAGTCATGGATTGGCCATACCAAACACCATGTTCGAACATAAGGATGCTCATAAGTGTACGTGGTACCAGAGCACCCTAGGCAGAAGGTCCATGATCGATTTCGTTATCGTATCACCTGAGGCCGTATGTTTTGGACACTCGGGTAAAGAGAGGGGCGGAGTTGTCAACTGATCACCATCTGGTGGTGAGTTGGGTCGAGTGGCGGGGGAAGCCTCTGGATAGACCTGGTAAGCCCAAACGTGTAGTTCGGGTGAACTGGGAACGTCTGGAGGAGGCCCAAGTTCAGGAGGCCTTCAACTCGCACCTCCGGCGGAGCTTTTCGGGCATTCCTGCGGAGGTTGGGGACATTGAACCAGAGTGGTCGGTGTTCAAAGCCTCTATTGCCGAAGCCGCGGCGGGGAGCCGTGGTCTCAAGGTCCTAGGTGCCTCAAGGGGCGGTAACCCTCGAACCTCCTGGTGGACACCGGTGGTCAGGGAAGCCGTCCGACTGAAGAAGGAGGCCTTCAGGGATTTGTTATCCCGGGGGACTCCCGAGGCAGTTGCAAGGTACCGACAGGCCCGATGGGCAGCAGCCTCATCCGTGGCCGAGGCAAAGCAGCGGGTGTGGGAGAAGTTTGGAGAAGACATGGAGAAGGACTTTCGGGCGGCACCAAAGTTGTTCTGGAAAACTGTCCGACACCTCAGGAGGGGGAAGCAGGGGACCATCCAAGCTGTGTACAGTAAGGATGGGATGTTGTTGACCTCAACTGATGGAGTGTTAGGGCGTTGGAAGGAACACTTTGAGGAACTCCTGAACCCGACAACTCCGCCCTCTATGTTAGAGGCAGAGCTGGAGTATGACGGGGGATCAACACCAATCTCCCGGGGGGAGGTCACTGAGGTCGTCAAACAACTCCACAGTGGCAAAGCCCCGGGGGTGGATGAGATCCGCCCGGAAATGCTGAAGGCTCTGGGTGTTGAGGGACTGTCATGGTTGACACGTCTCATCAACGTTGCGTGGAAGTCGGAAACAGTACCGAAGGAGTGGCAGACCGGGGTGGTGGTTCCCCTTTTTAAAAAGGGGGATCAGAGGGTGTGTGCCAATTACAGAGGCATCACACTACTCAGCCTCCCCGGGAAAGTTTACTCCAAGGTACTCGAAAGGAGGGTCAGGCCGATTGACGAACCTCAGATTGAGGAGGAACAATGCGGATTCCGTCCTGGTCGTGGAACGACGGATCAGCTGTTTACTCTCGCAAGGATCCTGGAGGGGGCCTGGGAGTACGCTTATCCAGTCTACATGTGTTTTGTAGACTTGGAAAAGGCGTATGACCGAGTTCCCAGGGAGTTACTGTGGGAGGTGCTGCGGGAGTATGGGGTGAGGCGGTCTCTACTCAGGGCCATCCAATCTCTGTACTCCCAAAGCGAGAGCTGTGTCCGGGTCCTCGGCAGTAAGTCGGACCCATTTCCGGTGAGGGTTGGCCTCCGCCAGGGCTGCGCTTTGTCACCAATCCTGTTTGTAATATACATGGATCGGATTTCGAGGCGTAGTCGTGGGGGAGGGGGTCTGCAGTTCGGTGGACTAAGGATTGCACCACTGCTTTTTGCAGATGATGTGGTTCTAATGGCTTCATCGGTCTGCGACCTTCAGCACTCACTGGATCGGTTCGCAACCGAGTGTGAAGCGGCTGGGATGAGGATCAGCACCTCCAAATCTGAGGCCATGGTTCTCAGCAGGAAACCGATGGACTGTCCACTCCAAGTAGGGAATGAGTCCTTACCCCAAGTGAAGGAGTTCAAGTATCTCGGGGTCTTGTTCTCGAGTGAGGGAACAATGGAGCGTGAGATGGGCCGGAGAATCGGAGCAGCGGGAGCGGTACTGCAGTCGCTTTACCGCACCGTTGTGACGAAAAGGGAGCTGAGCCAGAAGGCAAAGCTCTCTGTCTACCGGGCCATTTTCGTTCCTACCCTCACCTATGGTCATGAAGGATGGGTCATGACCGAAAGAACGAGATCGCGGATACAAGCGTCCGAGATGGGTTTTCTCCGCCGGGTGGCTGGTGTCTCCCTTAGGGATAAGGTGAGAAGTTCGGTCATCAGGGAGGGACTCGGAGTTGAGCCGCTCCTCCTTCGCGTCGAAAGGAGCCAGTTGAGGTGGTTCGGGCACCTAGTTAGGATGCCACCTGGGCGCCTCCCTAGGGAGGTGTTCCAGGCACGTCCAGCTGGGAAGAGACCAAGGGGTAGACCTAGGACCAGGTGGAGGGATTATATCTCTTCGCTGGCCTGGGAGCGCCTTGGGATCCCCCAGTCAGAGCTGGTTGATGTCGCCAGGGAAAAGAAAGTTTGGGGCTCTCTGCTGGAACTGCTACCCCCGCGACCCGACCACGGATAAGCGGGAGAAGAGATGGATGGATGGATGGATATGTTATTTCAAAATAATATTTTATGCCAAAGTACATTTTACTCAGCATTTCTGCAATTCTCAGATATGTTAATTAACATTATTTTAGTAGAAAACATAAACCAGTAGGCTTTTCATTTAAAGTATGTTTTCTATTGTTAATTAGTTGCATACATAACACCTAGAGAAAATGACCTGATCCTGTAAAAAAGTTCAGGGTTTAAGTTTGACTTGTGTGTCTCAGGCTGCTGGATATAGCTGACGAACATCCTGCATTATTTATTCGTCTCACAAAACACCACTGAGGTGTTTTAGTCAAAATGACACTGTCCGTAGAGACCATGTCTGATGAGCTGAACCAGCGATTTGGTGAGTTGGAGTTGGTCAGTCGTTTCATTGTAAACTAAATGAGTGTTTGCTTTCCAGCTCACAGATTCCTCATTCATTATGCCTGACCATCTGCTACATGAAAAATGGCTGATTCCAACAATGGGAGGACTTTAACGATTAGTCTCATACCCCCCCATCCATCCATCCATCCATTGTCAATACCTGTTTTTATTCAAGCTGAAAAAAGGGGGTTGTACATGTTGTGAGAAAGGCAGGGGCACACCTGGGACAGGTTAACACAGGCTAGCACTTTCACACTAACATCTGCACATGTGGGAAAGTCAGACGCTGCAGTCAGCCTGACCTGTATGTCTTTGGACTGCAGGAGGAAACTGCAGCACCCAGAGGAAAAGCCTTGTGAAGTCAAGTCAAGTTTATATTGTACGGCTCAATATCACATAAAATGTCTCAATGGGCTTTACGGGCTCACAACGGAAACTGTTCACAACCCTGCCCCAGCTCTCTAAAGCACACGAGAAAAACTCAGTAAAAAGATAACCACTGACAACTCAATGAGAGATTCTCCCATTTTGACAATAAAGTTTATATCCGGGAAATGATTGTCCCACTCTTGACCTAACAATCAACATTGGCACCTCTGTTGTTTCCCCGACTCAGACTGCAAGGAATCTGGGTGTGATCCTAGATAACAACCTTCACTGCAAACATAGCTGCTACAACCCGCTGCTGCAGATACACGCTTTACAACATCAGGAGGATACGTCCCCAGCTGACCCAGAAAGCGACGCAGGTTCTGGTCCAGGCTCTCGTCATCTCACGCCTAGACTACTGCAACTCCCTCCTGGCTGGTCTACCTGCATGTGCCATCCGACCTCTGCAGCTCATCCAGAATGCAGCGGCTCGCCTGGTCTTCAACCTTCCTAAATTCTCCCACACCACGCCGCTCCTCTGCTCCCTTCACTGGCTTCCGATAACTGCTAGAATCCACTTCAAGACAATGGTACTTGCGTACCATGCTGCAAATGGATCTGGCCCTTCCTACATCCAGGACATGGTTAAACCGTACACCCCAGCGCGTGCACTCCGCTCTGCATCAACCAAACGGCTCGCTGCACCATCGCTGCGAAGGGGACCCAAGTTCCCATCAGCAAAAACACGTGGGTTTGCTATCCTGGATTCCAAAATGGTGGAATGAGCTCCCCATTGACATCAGGACAGCAGATAGCTTACACACCTTCCGGCGCAGACTGAAAACTGATCTCTTTCGACTCCACTTCGAGAGATAGAACTATTAACAAAGCACTTATATACTAATAAAGGGCTGGCTTATCTAAAGCCAGTTGAGTAGCACTTGAAATGTTTTTGCTCTTTGAAGCCTGATGTACTTATATGATTCTGTTTTCTTCAAGTTTGTATTTTGTTGGTCGAACGCACTTATTGTAAGTCGCTTTGGATAAAAGCGTCAGCTAAATGCAATGTAATGTAATATCATATTATATTATCCTGTAGTAAATGGAAATATACACACACAAATTTAAGCTTCAGTTAGCTTACATTCTGGTTTCCAGATTTTGGTTCTCTTGTTTTAACATAATCTTTACAATTAATTACCACTCATACTACATTCATTTAATGGAAATGGAATGTAATTGTAAAGTTGATTGCCCTGAACTGTGCTGATTAAGAATGCACCTGTTTCATTATGCCCATTTGTAAAGTTGTGTCTTAAAAAATCACTTGATCCAAAACGTGTAATTTCTGGTTGTGTGTTGAAAAAGTAAATTGTTTTAAATCCGCGTGTATATGCACACACTACACTACACTACAGTGTGTGCATATACATATCTCAAGTGTATTCCAAAGACTGAAATAAGACATCCCAGACAGTTTTTGTGCTGCCATGGGATTCAACAAGACATTCAGATGTGGCTCCCTTTCCTATGTCACATGCAGGCTCATTCGAATATACGCCCCTTATTTGAGTATCTGCAACCAAAATGTGAGAACATCCTCAGCTAGTTGCAACATATTTTTCCCGTGAGCCAATGAGAGCAGACTGGGTTTTTTCGGGAGAGGGCCTTTACAGACAGGCCATTAAACGGAGGGTGCATATAGGAAGATTCAGACAGATAGTATGAGAAAATGTGTTTTTTCAACATTAAAGCACGCAGAAAGTGTGTAGAAATCGTAATACAAGAATCAAACTGAAAATTAGCATGTTATGTGCTCTTTAAAATATCCAATCCTTGTGGTATGAGTTTTCAGATATATGGCACCGAACATTCACCATGATTGTCATGATCTCCTAGATATTACGCATTAACTGGCACAGCATGAGACTCAAAAATGATGAATGTCAATGTTCCACTGTGAAATAAATGCTGTTGTCTTACACAGTTGGAGGTAATATATTCAGTAAATGAAAGAAAATGAGAACATATACATGGCAGTTAATTGTATGGAAATGTGTTATTTATTCACTTTTTATGAAGCATCTTCTATGTGAGTGGATAAAAATAGACATGTAATGCTGCCGTAACCTCAAACAAAACATGGTTTAACTTGTGTTCTCTTCAATGACAACAGAGCAAGCAAACAATATCCATCCGGACACAATTATCATTATGAAAATCAGGGCAGAGGAAAACATTATTAAATTACCCTGACATTTATTTTTTTAAATACTTCCAGGAGGCCACTATATGCCTCATTATTTGTATAGTGTTATGTAAGGCACTACAGGCTGTGAGTGTACACAGAAGATATTAACACTTTCTTTGACCTTAACATATGTTAAATGCATGAAACATGGTTTGGTTAATAGAAAATGTATTTGTGTTATTTGTGAAGTTACTGTGCATAAGACTAGGTAGATATAAGGCAGAGCATCAGTGATGTCCTATAGGGCAGGGGTCAGCAACAGGCGGGCCGCGGTCCGGATCCGGAACCCAGACCCAGACCTATACGGACCCGGACCTATAATCAATACATTAATAGGGGATTTCAATTTTGACGGGGCGATTCTATTTTAACCGCCGCCGACAGGGGGCGAAAGAGACGAATGAGCGATACAGGGAGAGAAACACAGAAGAAGAGATGAGAGAGCGGCAGAGAGAAGCGGAGAGGAAAGTGAGTGAAGAGAATAATTAGCGATACAGGGAGAGAAGCGGAGAGGAGAGTGAACAGGCGTGTTAGCGGCAGACAGGACAATAATTACCATGGCGCTCTCCAAGAAGAGGAAGTGGACAGTGAGAACAGCTTTAACCCTGAGTGGACTTCATGTTCATCCTGCCCACTGGGAGCACAGAACCAGTGTGTCTCATTTGTTCAGAGACCGTGGCGCTCATTAAAAGAGACAACACGCCACTATGAGACAAAACACAAAGTGTTTGACCAAACATTCCCTCTAAAGTCAGAACTGAGGTCACAACAAATAAGCAGTCTCAGAGCCCAATATGATCAGTCCACCAGGATCAAAATTAAAACTAAATATCGTTCCAGGGCAGGCTAACCGAGGCTAACCAATGAGCACCTGCGTGTGTATGAGAATGGCCCTGACTCCATTTCAGCCCAGATTTACAAACTCCTGGCAGGACACGCTCAAGCTCAATTCTCGCACTGAATAAAAAAAAAGTGAGTGAGGGACTGCAATATAAGAGGGAAAGAAAGAGAAACTTTAAAAACTGTTCAATTGTTATGATGTGTAAAGACTGATATGGTTCTATAATCGGCTGAAACTGTTAAGTCATGATGTGAAACGGTTAACAAAGAAAAAGGGAAACTCAAGCTGCTGCTACACTTTATTTTATTTATCTAAAATTAAGCACTTAAGCTATTTTATTTATTTTCTCTATTTTATTTTTAAATGCAGCCAGAGAGGAACATTACACATATCCACAGTATTTACTGTATATCTGTATAGTTCAATGTTAATTGACAATACATATTGTTGTTTTTGAATTGTACTTTCTTTTGATTGGCAGTCAGTTGTTGATTACATGCAGACGTTGATAAAGCTACAGGCTACTTCAATATATGTCACACTAATTCATAAAGCAAGTTAGACATTTTGATGTTCCGGACCTTTGCATGGGGAGATTTTCGCTAACTGGACCTCGTTGAATTTTAGTTGAATACCCCTGCTTTAGGGCAACTGTGTATATACCTCAAAGCAGCACTGTGCTAATTACATTTAATTATTCTCATCACATTTATCAGGTTTTATCAGGACCTGCCTGACCCACAGGAGTCCTGCAATTACGCAGGCTGTCAGGGAAAATTCAGGACCCGCAGGAATACATGCACAAAATGATTGAGATGGCCTCACATGGAGCCATATACGGATGTCAACTGCTATGAATGTATTAATGCAAGACGAGGTGGCAGTATTCCTGTACATGAAACAGCCCCACAGCATGACATCTTACCACAAGATGGAGTAAGAAAAGATGTTGATGCAATTAAAAAAATTAATTGATTTGCTCGTATCACTGCGACTGACACGGATAGGACAAACATATCTAGGTTGGATTCGTCTTACTTGTTTATTTGAAGGAGCAAAATGAGGGTCCAGAGCCATTACCTCAAATAGCATTCTCGTATTTTCAAAGAATCCAAACCACTTAAGATAAAGGCAGGTGCATAACAGTGTTAGCAGGATTGTTGAGTCGTCGGCTCTGGAAAAGAACTTCAGCCCTCATCTCTCTTCAGAGGAAGACACTCCTCCAACAAAGCATGTCTAATTTGAAAAAAGAATAAAGTGGGAGGAAAAAGCGATTCCAATGAGCCAAGAAATGTAATGCATCTGGCCCAGCAGCTTTGATCGGAGTCTATCAACTCCAATATTAATGCGGGATTTGAGTGGCCATTCATGTGTTGTGCTCTCGAGCTGAAGGGGAACACAGTTGTTCTATTACGGATGAGCTATTCTTTAGAAATCACCTGCTGGACATTTTCCCTCCACATCCTCTCACGCTTTGCCACCGCTGTGCTAAGGGAAGTGAAAGCAAACAAATGACACTTACAATATGCAGATGAGACGAGCATGAACATTCTTATTTGATTCATTTATGAATGTTGAGAGGAGTGAAATATGTCTTTTTAATTTAAAGTAAATGCAATACAATGTAACAGCAATAAGGTTAATATTGAAAAATAGAAATCTGACTTGAGGCTTCAAAACCGTAGTCTTCAAAACAACGGGTTACATAACGGTGGCTACATCCACTTCTTACATACAACCTTCAAGAAAGCGTCACATCATGTTCAGTGTCAGAAAACAAGAGAACTAAACACACATGGATTCAATCTCTCTAGCATCTACTGTACTTCTTGGAATGATCTTTCTAATTCACAGGCAGAAACAGGAATTGTGATAGACCAAGCATATACACATGACGGCAGAAAACTGGCAATTGCACATGAGCAAATGTCACAGTGCGTTTAGATGCAGTGAGGAGCATGCAGCGGTTGGAGATTCTCAAACAGGCAGCGGCACAGGTCACCAGCGGTGGGAAATGGAGGACATCTTGCCAGGGTTATGACTTCAAACATGTAACAGCCTCAGCAGCTGCAGGCCAAGGGAACAGATTGCTCCAATTACAGCCAGCCTCACACACCACAGTCCCCCTGACACACACAGCGGCCTATTGGAGTGGACTTAGGGTAGTGGTATGCTGTGGAGCACTGGGGGCCCTCACATCCCAGTGCCAATCTGTATTCAGTTTGAACCCGCAGACATCTCCTTTTACCCCTGCTTTCGTTTCAAATTCTGTTCAGACTGCATGTTTTTGGCTGCCAACACAGGTGATTGGCACCTTCAGTCTGAATTTATAACAAAATCAATTCTCTAACAGCATCCCTGAGCACATCAATCTAGGAAAGATGCTTTCTACCCCCTCATTTTCAGCTTCACATACAGACACACACACACACAGTGGTCATGGATGAATCCCTCAGTATACTTACGCGTATGGGCTTTGAGAGCTGTGGCGCAGCTTTAATTGGCAGCGTCAAGTAACGCACAACATGTTAGGAGCCAGCAGCATGGGGAATCACCTTGTTAATTGAGGGCCTCAGTTGAGAGATTCACTAATTGATCAAGGCCTTTACAGAGGTAGGTAATTCATGGCGGCTACACTGCAGGAGGAGGAGCCTTGTCAGAGATGATTCATGTATCTCTTGGAGGAGAGCCGGTCTCCATGGTCTCTTTTGTTTCCGTAGGCCCCGGCGTGAAGGGGATTGTATCATCAGCACCTCCGCTCAACCACTCGCTGCTCCCTCTAAATCAGAATTAAAAAGGTGAGGCTGGTGTTGATAGGCTGCCACAAATGATGCAGTGTATGTATGTCTGCATGCTTCCCCAGATGCTTGATGCACTCCCCGAACACCATCAGGATACAGAGAAGATGTATGGCGCCGCTGTAATGAAAGCATGAAGGGTCCCCGAGTCAGGGAGGAAATGTCTCCATCACACAGGTAGAGAGGTAATCATGCCCTCGTGTACTGTACTCCATGAGAAAAAGAATGAAATGTGTGGCAACTATGCAAAGCTTATGAATGGGAGGAGAGGCGGGGAAATCCTCTGATCACTTCTGTGGAGTTGGTTCACTAGGTTGCGGTGTACATAATATATGAAGTCTGTATATTTATGTTGGATACGAATATTCAAGGTGTGGATGAGGTGAGGAGAGGATGCTGAGTCTGACTTTTGTAGTTTTAAGGCCAACTTTACGGTGGCCAACAGGTGCAAATGCGCTGCAACGGCCAACAACATTTCCGTTAGGAGAAACGCACTGCAGTTTAAAAAACGATGCAAATATTAAAACAAAAATGTGACAAAACACATGTTAATTAAGAAACATCTACACCAACTTGAAAACACATGCTCAGCACTTAGAAAACATTCACAAACTTGATGAGACATGCGCATTTCTTATGGAAATGTTTCGGCCCGTTGTAGCGCGTTAGCACCTGTCTGCCAGCGTACACTTTATTATGCAAAAAGGATACATTGAGGAAAAAAACATGAAATAAGGTATTTTACAGTAAATGTCACACAAAGTATTCAAAAAGGTTAAAAAAATATGGTAGTTGTAAATTTATATTTTTCTTATTTTCAA
Organism: Pseudochaenichthys georgianus; assembly: GCF_902827115.2. Lineage (NCBI taxonomy): Eukaryota > Metazoa > Chordata > Actinopteri > Perciformes > Channichthyidae > Pseudochaenichthys > Pseudochaenichthys georgianus. Next base: position 11,966,195 of record NC_047510.2, read on the forward strand.
CAAATTCCATTAAAAAAGAAAATCCCATAATAATAGTGTTTGGGTAACATTTGAAAACTTAAGTGCGCAGCTGATGAAGGAAATGACTTATTTAATTCCTGAATATGACACAGCAGTGACCATAAAAGTATTTTGTGCAGTACACTTAAAGAAACCGTTGTTTTTGCTCAGCACATTAGGTAAACATCCATTACAATTGTTATACAGTTTGGTATCTGATGATGAGGGCCACATGTAAAAAATCATTGTGAGATATGAACAAAAGTGGGGAAGAGAACTGTTCTGAGATCAGAATGTTGGCATTAATTAGCTTCCATAGTTTGGCATAGATGTTTGAATAATATGTTTTTTTGTTTAAATAGTGATACTGTGTTCGGAAATTTTTATTTTTGGGCCAAATCTCTCTTGTAGGGACTTATTGCAAAACAAATCATGCTTCTGTTTTCTCTGAGGAAGCATGTACTGTTTATTTCCCCCCCAAAATTGAACTCATCACTTCCAGCTGAAATCAAGCTGAGTTGGAGGGTCTCCAAATTAAATTGTAATAAGAGAGTCATAGGGGAATTCTAGAATATATATTATTTTTGCCTGTGCTCATTCATAATAAATTCATGTTTTCTTCTTTTTTGAAAAGGAGTCACAGACCGATCGGAATAAATACATTTCCAAATGTTGACAGAGGCTACAGTCTGCTATTATATAACCAATCACAATATTTCTATGTTTTACTCAGCATAAAGATTAGAGGGCATGTAAGGAGAGAGGCTTAAGTTCATTACACCAGTCACACCAAATAGACTGTAGTCTATCCAAACTCAAACACAACGTTTTGAGGGTTGCCAGATTCGCCTGCAGCATAATCGTACACATCCTACAAGTAAAGGATTCATTTCAGTGTCTTAACAGCAGAAAATATGGCAGCGGGAAATGTTGTCTGTGGCCAAACAGAGAATCAAAGGGTCTTCCCACTCACATTTCAACTCTCTTCGCTGGATTAAGTCCACAAAGTCTGTTATTGATTACTGTAAGGACTGCTGCATCCTCTTCACTTGCTGCTGCAAAAAAAAGAGTGTTGTGAATATCGTTGATAACATTTCATTTTTGGAAAGGAAATTATATCATGAATGTCATACTGAAAAGTTATCAAACCAGTTAAAATGCTGATGAATAAGTTAACTTCTCAAACAGTTTTTTAAATGGTCAATGTCAAAACTCATTAAATTAGTCTGGTTTTTGATTTCAAAGGAAATGAGCGTATGAAGGACATTTCAGCTGAGTATCTAAATTATTATTTTATACATTAATTGATTTCTCTTTTAACTGATTTTTCAGAGAATACATTATTTGCAAGAAGAGTATTACATCTTATCATAAACATTCAATTAAAGGTGTTCAAGGTGTTTCATGGTGTTCCCAGTATTTCATGTCACAGTGTCCTAATCTGCCTCAAGAACACAAGATAATTGATTACATAATACATGAATGGTTTTTTTATTTTAAAGAACCGGAGCTGTAGCCACTTCAAACAAGGCTGCAGTTTCCAAGGTTACCAGTAATACAGCTTTGTTTTTTTTTATCTGGACTTGGGAATAGATCACAATTTGCTTTTGATGAAGGGTAAAAAGGAGAGGAAAATCTGTAATGGGAAATCTGTAAAAGTCGGCTGTGTTAGGATGAAGGGCAAGAAAAGAACAACGTGCCACAATGTGTGTGTCGCTGTTGAAAATAATTCATCTCAACACAAAAACTATGAAAATCCAACGTATTCAAACATATTAAAGGTTTATTCAGAAGGGTCAAAGTGTCAAAATGTGAACACAGAACTTGGATGATGGATCACACCCACCTGACAGCTGGGTGTGATCGGAGCCCTCGGGCATGTTCAGGGATGTGTCTGTGTATCGGAGAGGCATGTGGTAAAATACTGAAATACTTACATTGCTCCCGCCGAGCACTCCAGATGCAAACTGATAATATTGAAAATATAATTTCAGCCTTTCGGTAACAATTGTCTTTTTGAGTGGGATTGGCAAGAATTCAGAATAAAACAGAGAAATACATTCATGTGCATCAGGGGTGTGAAAAAAAAAAAAAGATGGGGAAACATTTATTCAGCAAAGTATAGCAATGTTTTGCGAGACCCTACACAGATATCAATCGTATTATATAAAATATTTATATTGCAGAAATTAGATAAACAATTCCTTTTTTAGTTCCTTAGATGGTGGAGTTTTTTGCTTTTGATGTTGTGGGATCGGCAAGAAGTTGGTACAAATAAAAAGAGAGAAAGAAATCATAAATGTAGTGATATGTTAATATATTAGATAAAAACAGCTGTTAAGACATGGCATTATTTTTAGTAAAAAAAATGATTTGATGGCAATCCCTTTTCTTTTGCTAAGAATGATGGCAATCAAAATATGTCAAAGCAAAAATATATCTAAGGTGACTTAAGTATCATGATTATAATGTATTGTGTGGCCTCCGGTCGATCCTACCCCTGCTTTGAAAACATAATGACTGGTATTACATGTTCCTTAGCATCTCAGTCAAATGTGCCGAGCTGAACAGAGAGCCAATGAAAGCTCATTGCAGAGGACAAAATCATCAATCACCTCCTGAGGTTTCCTAAATCAATACCATGAGATGACAACTTGGCAGAGCCCTGCATACGTCCGCCCAAAGACTGTTGGGTCTGAAATAATAAGACCCTGCCAGGAAGCATCTTCTTCTCTCCCTCCTTATTTACACAGGCAGTTGTTTGTGACAGGAACTGTTGCAGGTCACAGGTGCCACGGAAATTAACCATCTTCTTCCTTTCACTGCAAACAAGTGCGAGCATTTACCCTCCCATACACTGACACACAGCTCTGTGGATGCATTCGCCCGTATAAGATTTCATCTTGCGCACATAGAATAGACTCCTTTTCACAAGTGGAGGTGACTGCAGCTGACCCAGTTTGAAGATGGTAGTGTGTGCCAAGGTCAGACACCCACAGCTTTTATTTCTTCACAAACCGCCAAAAGGCATTTTCCGCTCAGGTGTATTCGCAGTTATGTATGTTTTTGTGCATGTTCTTTTTCAATTCTGGACGTCTTTCCGGTCTTCTTTTCCCTTTGTCAGCCATTACGCAGTGCAACACAATGTTAAAGCATAATTTGTTGTACTTGTAAAAGGTATACAAAAACATAGATTTGACATGCATTTTCTTAAAGAGGCCTTTTTATGCTCATGTTTAGGTTTATATTTGTATTTCGTGCCTCTACTGTGATAGGCTTACATGCTGCATCATCTCTTTTCACCCTCTGTCTGAAACCAGAGCCGAGTCTGCTCTGATTGGTTAGTTGGCAGGCTCTGTTCTGATATATAATGAGATGTCCCGCCCCTTAGCCTTATTTCTGTTTTGCAGCCTCTCTGTAACGTTGTTAAAAGTCATTCATGAACCTGACCTGATGAAAAGCCTTTGGAGTCAAAACACTGTCAACAGAGAAAGCATGATAGACACGACTATCTCCGTGTTCCTCTTTCCATATGTAATTATAAAGCGGTGATAGGGGAGGGCTTTGCTGCCACAATGCTGCTCTCTAATGGTTAATGGACCTCTTATGTGAGACTGACCTCTGAACTGTTAACAACTGGAGGGAACGGCCATTCAGGTTTGTCAAAGGAAAGTGTTTTAAAATATTTAAAAGATCTCTTTTAATTCTACACCTCAAATCCCTGGATGAGTGTACACTGTTATCATTAGTATTAAAAATGCATAATCCTGTACATTTGCATATGTATGAAGAGAGATGTATCATGAAACCAGTGTAATTCATTATTTTCTTTCCTCAGAAGCATGCTGTTTATCGGCAGATTGAGAAATGTTCTGTCATCTCCTTGCGTATGTTTAAGGCACATCTTCTCCACTTTGTGATCTGCAGACCTCCACACGGTGAGGGGGCATGCAGCTTTAGTAATGATTTACAGGATCCCCAGCTCCAGGGGCTTCTCGAACATTTGGAGTAATAACACTTTGTTCAGATCCTGCAGTCGCATTTATGAGCTACACTCTTGTCAGGAGCTTAGAGTCTCCAGCAGAGCCCCTGGAGCTGACCACCCACCTCGTTCTAGCTTGTTAAAGAACCAAAGGGAAATCATATTTCTAGATGGATACCCTCTCTCTTCATCTGCACTATGCTTATTACTGCATCCAAGAAAGATCAAAGTGAGCTAAACTACCCTCAGAGCTCGCAGCCCCCTGAAGATTGCTCACAGTACTAGAATAACGAGGTGAAGGCTGCCTCTACTTTTATCATCACCTTGCTTCGCAAGTGAGTCATTTTTGTCAGAAAAGTCTTGTTTTGTGCCATGCTCTACATGCTCTGAGCGAGACTCGAGGCAAACACATACAATGTCATTATGACATTTTATTTGGGAGAAAACTAATATTCCCCCTCTACCAGGTATTGATTCCTGTATCGGCATTACCCACAACTTGCAGCAATAATCAAATGTGACCAGGATCAAGCGGTGAGAGAGGCAGCAGACTAACCCGGGGACCCTCTCCCTCTCTGTCTATCCTGAAACAGCTGTTTGAGCTCTAATTAAAGGGAAGTAGCAGGTGTCACCTGAGCCCCCACTGCAGGGGCACACCTGGCTGCATTCATTTGATCCAAAGTGGTTTTGACGGACTGCCTGCACTCTGGCGTCCCACATTAAGCCACTGGAACTGAGCACCTGCTTGGAGTGAACAGGCGATAGCGCTCCACTAACACCGCTCTGTGGAGGAACACCACGCTGGCCAGCCCATGTCTCTTCCCAGTGACCCAGGAGACGGCTCTGTCATCCCTGACTCTGACTCACCAGCAACAGGGCCGCCCCTCCCTACAGGCCAATCACGCGAGAGTGAGAGGTGACAAGGGGAGCACGTCTGTAACCCGACACCGTTGCAATGAATCGACATCTGACCAATCACGGCTTTGATACGGCAGGTGAAGAGACGTCGGTGAAAAGACAGTTTCAGTCCGGCGCAAGCAAGAGGGGAAAAAAACAAAACATGAAGAAACTAGAGCATCACTCGAAGGTGGGTTATTGTATGAGTCAAATGTACAACTTGCGAATGTTGTATAAGTCAAATTGCCAATTGCCATATTAAAACATCAGCTGCAATTCACGACATGAAGAAGACAGTCTCTGCATAGCATATAGGCTAATGGAGATGCAGTTATTTCCAGCATTCTTTATTTACCATTCATTCAAGTATTTTATGTCTTTTATCTGCTAATGTACAGGAGGAATAGTGATAAACTGTTTGTCTAGTTGGCTTACATAACAGTTAAAGTTTACAGCTTAAAAAACATGGAGCATTTTTCCCCCTTATATTCATTTTTATGTCAATTTGCACATTTCATGGTGATGCTCAGCCTCTCCCCTTAACTCCTAACAGTCATCATCATGTCAACCACAACAATACTGATAGAAATGTGTGTGTAGTTGTTGATACATTGCTGACAGAGGGAACTAGAATACAGATTTAAGAAATATCAGTTTTTGAGCATGTCATAAGCATGTTTTGTCTTGACTATATTACAACTATATTATATTTATAGTTATAACTATATTATATTATAATATAAATAATATAGTATTTATATCATTGAATTGATTATGATTATTATTATTATTATTATCATTATTAGTAGAAGTAGTTTATTTGCATTAATTATGTTTTAATCTTTTTGAGGCTAGTATTTGGCAGGAAATGCCGACGTATTCACCTGTAAACGCATACTGAACGACATACATGCACATTTACCATTTACCTCACTGTATAAAAAAGTAACTGTGTTGATAATAATAATAAACAGGAATTATATTTGCAAAGTAGCCTACTTTGTTTCCAAAAAAAATGTTTTCACTCCTGTCGGTTGGGGTGGGCCTCATCTCACAATGTCGCTTGGGGCCCCAAGTTGGCCAGGGGCGGCCCTGACCAGCAACATCTGTAAGTGAGCGGCCCCGTGCCTCTGACCTGTAGTCACACTGAGCTGTGCCCCTATGGCTGTGCCCAACATAATTGTCTGTGGAAACCTCCCCGAGGCTGTAAATGCAGCTTGTTACAGATCTCCTGATGATTTCACAGGACATTTAACTTAACACCTCTCATTTGTTACCTCTTCAGGGCATTTCCAATTTCCATTACCAAGTTCCCAAGGTTCCTTAACCTCCACTAGCTTTTAATGCGTGCATAAATTGCCTTGGGGATAACGTGACACTGCATTCGGTAGTGACATGTGTTTGTGTGAAGGCTTAAAGGGACAGGACACCCTGAAACACATGGAGTACTCTTTATAAACCAGTTGGTTTTGGTGCCTTCTGCCCAATGATACGGTACAATAAAATAGTTCCAACATGAAAATGCGCAAAACAAGGTGTGAGAATCAATTGGTCGTCACAATTGATTTATGTAAGAGTAACTGCTGTTTAGTCTTTTTAAGGTATGTTTTTGCTGCTCTGAGCTTCTAAGGGAAAGCCCCATAAGTTTCATAATATTGGAGAAAAGGCATACATATATACGAGCAATATTTCCAACACTGGGCAACTCACAACTAAACAATCCAGACTGATAAATAGTGCTACAGGTAAGACAAACATATGACCTTTAAAACTGAGTAGTGCCAAAACATTGGGAAATTGCATACACAGTGTCTTCTGTCTGACACTTTAATTGCCGAATGAGATTTACATCAGCTAGAAACGAAGCTGCAGAGGTTTGAATGAGCCCTGCTTCAGGTCATGCTACACTCGCTGTTGCAACAGTTTCTTTGTGCCACAACAATACATTAATTTCATGAGTCAACAGGCTACGACTGGCAGTTTGTGTCGAGCTAAACAGTGTTTAATTGGATTCTGATCCATGGCAACACCACTGGAGCCTTGTTTCCATCTTTTATTTCAGCAGCACCTGGAGCATAATGGTGGTGATTACATCCCTCCTGCGGTGTCCCGGTGGTTGAGCCTGCACAGGCCCATGGGAACACGCTGCTAACAGTCACGGTCCGTGCTGCCCTGCTGCCCTGTGCGGCTGCTGGGAGCCTCTGTTACAGCACCGCTGAGACAAGCACAGGTTCAAATGGAATCATGGTAATACAAATCAAACTAATTGTTTACAGCACAGTATTACACAGTGGAGATGCTAATCAACAGATCAAGACAGACTCTTATTTGTACAGGCATAACATTTAAAACTGTTCACTTCAAAGTAAATGTTATGTATGTGTATTAAACTCAATCAATTTGCTTTACATCAAAGACAAACACAAAGTGATAATGGTTGTGGTATTTTTTCAGGAAGAAAAGAGCGTGTCCAATTAGAAATAAACAATAATGCAGATTTTTACAGCGTGGGATGAATGGTGATATTTGACCAGCAGTTGAAGAAGCAATCTTCCCACGTCCATTCAAGCATTTGATCATACAATCCTCCATAGAAAATCAGGCAACTCCAAAGAAAAATGTGTCCTATGAATCAAAGCTCAAGAACATTTCGAGATCATTTTATATAACTGTATTGAATGTCTTTAGAATAGAATTAGATTTGCAAAATAATGTTGTTGAGGATGCATTTTTCATTTAAGGATCAAATTGTAGAGAATTTACTTTCATGTAAAACAAACAATTACATTACATTCATGACTTGACATTTGGTCAAATATGAATACAATACATTTTGTGTGTAATTTGTGGAGCTTAGAATACAAATAGAAAGACATTTTCAAGTTTAAGTTCTATATTTATGCTCAACAAATAACACACAAGCAGGCGCTGGCAATGGAAACCTTACATTTCAGGCTTGTCAAATCATGCACATCCAAATAGAAAACAAGGTTATGCAGGGAGAATACAAAGAAATATAATGCAGAGTGGAGTGAAGGTGTTTGGAACACCCTTTCTCAATTTGTCAAACATCCTTACATTTCCAAAATAATTTAATTGGCAAGAATGCAATCTTTAGAGAATGAAATAGCTGAGAATGGATTCTCATGTAAAATCTGAATTTAAATATATTTTCAAACGAATGGCTCAAATTTAAAATGAAAATCTTTCAGCCTCATCGGAGGGACACCAGATAACGATGCCCTTAGAGGATCCAACAGAGCGACCCCCTCCCCCCTCACATAATCCTGGGAAAAGGTCACTGACCCCTGCCGGTGGAGATTGGGGAGTACGGCCTGAGCATATAGTGAGCCCTGACAGCACGGGGAGGCATAACATCGCTGGGCCTCTGACCTTCAGTGGAGCCCCACACCATCTTATTACACAGAGTCAGACGCATGTGAATAATACATCAGCCTCTGCTGCTGGGACCCACCCCCACCGCTCACACTAGTAAAGCTAAAACACAGGATTCACATCATAGAGTGGGGTTTGTCTTCCACAGCATCTCAAACAATAATGAACACAGATAGTTTGGCATAATGAGGAACAGTCCCTGTCCCTCACAACATGTTTATATGTGGATTTTTGTTGCTGTACTGAATTGGCACACATATTATATTGTCATATATTGGTATTAGATGTTACACAGATTTGTTCATCCTCAGTTCAGTTTCCTGTGCAGGTCACACCTACAGTTTGTCCAAAGCTTAATCCTTTCTTTTATTCTCTAGTATTTAATTTGTGATTCACTTTTTCTATTTTAGTTCCTTTTTTTCCAAGAGCTAGCAAAGGCTTACAAGAGATGGGGAAAAGCAGCAGTTGTGGCCCCTACAGTAATTTCTCACCTCCATGCACGTAAGTGAACAATAGATCGTGCCGCGAGAATTCTGCTGTTTACATAGAGCGAATGAACAGAAATGCATGAAACATTTTTAAATCCCCTGTGATTCCTGGAAAGGCGGGCTGCGTCTCTCTTTACATCTGCTTTACATACAGGAACAGCTCTGAGGTTTGCACTGAGATATTTGAATTGCATAGAGTGTTTGACATTTGATAATAGTGCTGTGTGTTTATAGATTCTAGACTTTCCTGCTGAAGGTTCCCTATCATGTTTGTTCAGGCTTACCCCCTCGGAAAAAAAGCAATTGAATATATAAAAAATTCAAATATCTCTGTGTGACATCAAAAAGACAAACACAATTATTGTTTTAGCTCCGCGTCAGGGGATACATATCAATTTGCCTTGTAGGAATATTTTCATTTACATAAAATATTCGGAGTAACAGATGCAATGAATGAAAACAAATGTTTGTGCAACATTTATTATGAAGGAAGAATTGCTTTATTAATTCCACATTATAACATGAGGTTCTTCACCTGTTGAGACAGATTTCTTTTTTGTGTATATAACTCAGTCTGTCACAGTAAAACTATTGTAATTTAATTGACTTTAGTCTATAGCCTACCCATGATAACAATTCCATTGTATTTGTTATCTCAAAATCACAAGTTATTACGCAATTAGGTGCACATTTGTTTTACTAAGATAACTCAAAATGTTAGAAAAGTGACAAATAAAAAGGTCCATGAATGTGTTTGTCATTATTTCTAAATAGCACGTGTTTTCCTGAGATAACGGGATAAAATGCTTAATGCATGAAAACATTTTTGTTTCTGTGATCTCTTGATAAATATCCCGTTATTTGAGGGAAATAATATAATCTTTTAGAGATAATTACCGAAATGACAAACAAATAACATTAACTTGTTATAACAGGGATAACAGAGGAAATTGAATGACTGCTTTTATAATGTTGACTTAACTATTATAATTTTCAAAATAATTTCATTAACTACTGGAATTCTTGTGAAATAATGGAGTCTACTTGTTGTTGTTGAAAAACAGGGGGAATACAATGTTTAAACCATGGCATGTTAAGGTTTCCATAGCAACACTTGAAAAAAAAAGACAGGTGCTTATGTTCAAGGCTGAGGTTGTGGACAAATGTGACAATGTAGGATAGTGTATGCAACATTATACTTGCAAAATAAATGAGCAGGTAATTATACAGTGTACACAACTCTATGATCCACACGCAGTAGTTTAATCAGTGTCTGTCACTGCCTTTCACAGACGTGTCCTGTGTGCAGGGGTTACTACCCTCTACTGGGGCACAGAGTCAATGCAGAGCAACTATAAAAATACGTTTGAAAAAAATCAATTGCTTCAATTGCAACGAAAGTGAGCTCGAGTATTTGTAACATTTTCAGAAACCTTTTACTCAGTTTTAAGCACTTGAACATAACGCGGAACCAATATTCCCCGCTGTCCGAGTTTCCTTCCGGTGTGTTTTTGTCGTCCCACTCCAGAAGCAGCGTTGAAGCGGACTATTATTTAAAAGATATAATAAATTGGATAAACGCTATAAATGTTGTGAAAACAGGTAAATATACAATTTAAAGTGTTGAATTCGGAAGCACTGTTTAAAATGAATTGAATATAACGTTGGTTTACACGTGTTACTTTATTCAACGTTAACCGACTTAATTTTTAGTGCAGCTTTCTCTTAATGCCATATTCAAATTGATATTAATATGATCTTATACACTAGAGCTTTGGTTGTCATCAACTCCGACTACTTTTGAGCAGGAATCTATTAATATATCGTTACAAAGATTGAAAATCATTGTTTGTTATGCTTACATCTTGTGGATTTAATTGAATGTGTACTGTTTTAGCACTCCAATAACAACTGAGTATATTAAACCACATCCTTGTATGTCCAGCTCTGACATTTAACTTGCATTTGAGGGTTAACTTTAAATATATCTTTAAATTAAAATTGCACTAATGGTGCAGCCTTGCAGCAATAAAGCTGACATCAGGTAGGCCTACTTCATTGGGACTCTTTTTGTTGGGTTACATTTCGGAGTTAACATGAGCATAAAGAGGATACTCGGTTTCTACAAATAACACTAGAGACCAATTTCTGAGGCTTTTTCGATAAAATCATTATCCTCCTCCCACTAGTAATTTGAGGTGCACGTTCAGTGAAGCTTTACTCTGCCCATCCTCCTTAATGACTCCATAATAGCCTAATGTATGACAGTAGAGTAGGGCCGTAATTCCCCCAAACATCGTATCTAAAAAGACTTTATTTCTGCTTGTTTTGTTGTTTTTGCTCAAATGTGTGTAAAGTCAGAGGTTGCATACAAATGTTTCTGAGAAACCAGAATGATATGTGTCCTGGTAGAGGGAACTGCACGGTCAAACCTCTCCTGACACACTTCATGCATGTGGCAAATTACGTTAGTTGTGTTCTGTTCACAAGGGTGCGTTTTTGACTCAAAGGAATCAGGATGCTTCGTACTTTGGCGTCATCTCCAGTTTCAAACGATCATCCAAAACAACAGTTTGAGTCACATGGAGGCAGAGATGGCGGTCACAGATACCATGTGACAGAGGGTCAACACTGACTGTGTGTACACATTGGCTCTGGAGGCCCTCAGCTGTATTTTGTGATTTCCAACTTGAATATAAGGTTTATAGTATACACAAGCAAGTGTCCTGTTTTTGTGTAAACATGGTGGACAGTTTTTAGCTGAGTGTGGACCCATGACATCTTAGCACAGGACATAATTCAAATACAACCTTTGCTTCAGAATTGTTGAATCACCAAACAGTCCACATGTCAATGTATCTGTGCATCATCATTAGGGATTCAGTCTGAACAAGGGCTGTCCTAACTTTCTTTCACTGTCTGTCCCACAGCATGAGTAAAGACGTCTCATTAATGCACACGCTGTGGACAAAGATCTCTGCTGTCCTGCCTAAAGATGAGGAACAGTTTCCACTGCCGTTTGGGGCCATAGTGGAGTCGAGTGTGGTGGAGATGCTGAGAAGGTCCAGGCGGCAGCTGTACAGCGACACCACAAGCGCCAGCCGAATGCTCACTGCCAAGGTCCTTTTGGATTTTTCATGGGAGAAACTCAATACTGGAACATGGCGCCATGTGGACAAAGAATGGAGGCGCGTTTATTCGTACGGCTGCCTCTTCAAAGTGGCCGCTCTGTGCCGCGGAGATCCGTCAGCAGAGGATGTCCTGGAGGCTCTGAGGACTTGTGACATGGGTTTACTCATGGGGGCGGCCATCATGGAGGATGTACTTCAGGTTATTGTGCGGATTCTGCAAGGTGAAGTCAGGAAGTCTACTAAAGGAGAAGATAGTGAACACCCGCAGGTAAAGGTCGGTGATCTTTTGTACCTTTTGATTTTATCATAAGTAATAATTTACCTCATTAGCACCATCAAAAGTGGTACAAAAAGACTTGTTTTTCTTGAACTCTTAAGGCTTTAAGTAATTGCCAAAGCACATTTACTATTAAATGTACAAGAATAAAAGGTAGCAGATCATCAGTCATTATCATAAAATAAGATGTGCACAACTTGTTCTATTTAAGTGACCACTGAGTGTCACCAATTTAGCCACACACTAAAGTAGTGGAAGTGTTTCCTTGTACGATGTGAGGGTCTAAGGACAGAGGGTCTAAGGACAGAGGGTGTCGTATTGTCATACTGATATTCTGTACAAACTGTGAAGTCCACTGAGACAAGTGTACCATTTGTGATATTGGGCTATATAAACAAACTTTGATTGATTGATTGATTCAATGTTTACAACAATTGGTAACTTTGGAGGACATTTCAAAATAAGCTTCTCTAAAGTTTTAGAGAAGTATTTCTTTTCTTTGTCGCCCTTCTTGAGGCACTCTGTCAAATGTCACTGAAGATAAAGTGGAACAAACACTCAAATGTCAGATCCCTTTGTTTAGATTCCTTAAGATTGAGACGGAAAGCTAAGAGTAGGGTTTGGAGGATTTTTCTCAATAACATGTTTGCTTTCTTTAAAAAAAATCCAACTGAAAATTGAACTCAGTTCATGCATTCAAAACTAAACAGTCCATGTCTGGCTGTAGTGGAGCTTAAGGCTGCAAATAACAACTCTTTTTTTAATGTCTTTTGATCTTCAATACCTTTTGATCAATCAATTGATCAACTTAATGCCAGAAAGAAGTAAGAAATTGCAATGACAGTCTCCATAAACCGGTAGAGAGAACTTCATATCGGTTTTTATGCACTACCAACAGTCCACAACCTTTAATATTGCTCATCATCAATCCGGGTTTCGGCTCTAATGGTTCATAAAATGGCTGGAGATTGACTCATCTCTTAATCTTATAATCAATAAAGTTATTTTATAGAGAAATATGTCAACAGAATAGGGCTGCATAATGTGCAAAGACTATATTGATATTTTTTGACAGACATTTTAGATTTAGGATATTTAAATATGGCATAAGAGTATTTAACTTGTACAATAAAGTGATCTATTTGATTCAGAACTGAGTTGTTCTATTAGCTGCCTTTATCTGTTTAGTCATTTGATCCACATTACTGATGATTATAAATCAAAATCTCATGTGTACATTAGTTGTTAAAGCACGATTAGTAAATCCAACAACATCATTGCAATTTCAGAACTCAAAATATGATTATATTTTATTTTCTCCGTCTATCCCAGCCTGTTTACAGACACGTTGTTTTTCTTGTTATTTTCCTCTTACAGCGCTCGTTTTTAGAATCGATTTGAATACTTGACAAACCCCCTTGTTGTGTTGGCGTCATCAACAGAGAATAAAGATGGAGTGCCCGCATGTTCCTGTGATCAGAGAGGAGCTGGCCATTCCCAGGGTGAAGCGTCCTTCACTGGAGAGCTTCAACACAAACTACCTGCTCCCCCTCAAACCGCTCATCTTAGAGGGGACCATCGAGCACTGGCCCGCCCTCAACCAGCACCCCTGGAGGTTTGTTGTTTGTTGTTTTGAATCTGTTGTTCCATTTGTATTAAAACAGGCTATTTCTCTTTGTCCAGATAAAATCACTACATCAGTCGTTTTCCCTGCTATACATTTTTTTTTATCAGTTTTCCCATGTCATGGTCATTTCTACTGATCATAATTCCATTGTTGAGGTCTACTAGAATAGATTTACATTGTTCAATGTTCCAAACTCACATTGGTTTCTCATACAGCATCTCTGTATAGTATGTGTATTCACTCTCTGTCCTAAACGCCTTGTTGGAGCTCCTTCCCCCCCCCCCCCCTTCCTGTGAGCCCACTGTGCTCTGATTGGTCAGCTCGCCCACTCTGTTCTGATGAGTCCACCACCGTTACAGCGGAACATCAGTGTTTATGTGTTACAATAGCAACCAGAAAATGACACCAGTAATGACAAACAGATGAGAATGCTGCGTGGGGTCTGGAGCTGGGTTACTGGTGTCATTTCCTGCTTGCTGCGTGGGCTCTGCGAGACAGCGAGACATCGCGAATGGACGCGGGAAGTGGGGGTGCTGAGGGGCTGCAGCACCCCATCTGCGAGGCTCCACTAGCGGTTGCAGGCGGTGTACATGCATAAAAAGCTACATAACACACAAGGGGACGGGTAACAACCGGAAAAGCATGACATGGGACCTTTAAGTCAAACTCTCTTGAGTCACTCTCTTCTCTAAAACTACGTGCAAATGAAGAAGCATTCATCATCTTGACGAAACAGGCAGCTTAAAGAGCTGCATTAACTGAACATGAAAAATAAAAAAATGCTGCAAGAAGCACAAATAACAACAAAAAAAGGGGACACTGAAAAGTGATGCACACAACTGGAATTGGAGCGCTTGTTGACGTAAAGTTGGCCAACTGTCACTCTCACAGAGTTTGTGTATTTCATAATTGTAAGTGTTCACATTGTTAAAATAATCCAAAATGACCTGAAATGAAAGTATTGGCCTATTTTAACATAGCATTGCATGATTAGTGCATGTGCACGGGTTGGCCACCGTACCCAAAGGCTTTGATAGTCAATTTAAATTTAGAAAACAACACACGGTATTGCTATAAGCATCAGTAGTCCTCCAGCATTGTTAAACTCTACTGCCCTCCTCAGACTGATTTACACTTGTGACGCCAGCTGAGTGCACTCGTGCAGAGGGGAAACCTGCACGACTCACTGAAGCAGCTCTGGCGTGTTACAAGCAAATCACATCAGTGTGTTAGCAGACACTTCGGTTACGTGTTCGTCTTAATTGCCTTAAAATGTGGAAATAACACAAAGTGAATTTATGTTGGTGTAGTTGTCAAAACACCCCCGATTCCTGACTCTAATGTCTGCCACCGGAGGCCGATATAACTGCCTCTGCTTTGAAGATGATCCCTCTCTGTCCTCCCTCTCCCTGCCGCCTCCTGACAGCTGACTGCTCTCGCTGACACCTGACATGCGGCGCCTGACTCTCACTCTGACAGGGGGGGGGGGGGGAGGACATCCTGAAGTGCTCCCACAACATACTTTTGAGCTGTGCTCGAACCCTGAACGACCAGACTTGAGGAATTATGCCATTTTTATTTCAGTAATGTTTGTTTTTCTTCATTCCGCAAAGCATAGAATACCTTAGGTCAGTGGCCGGCTGTCGGACGGTTCCTGTCGAGGTGGGGTCCAGGTACACGGACGAGGGGTGGTCCCAGACTCTGCTCACCGTCAATGAATTTATCGATCGATACATTTTAAATAAAGTAAGTCCATCATTAATTTATGCTGTATTGTTAACACGATCAAAACTCTTTTCTAACTTGTTTTTGATTTGCTGTTGTTCTGAAATGGCCCAGGATGGAGTGAAAGGATCAGGTTATCTCGCTCAACACCAGCTTTTTGATCAGGTATGTTTTCTTTCCTCCTGACTACATGATTATGGAAATAATTATCTATTTATTTTGATTACCTATTGATTATTCAGCTTTTATTTTCTGGCACAATGTACAATTGAATTCTCCTTATTTCTAACGGTCATCCTCAAACCACATTGCTTTAAAGACTATTGACCTTTTAGTCTAAATGGTGTGAATTGACCTTTACAGAGAGGGCATCATGTCAAGTTCATAGCTGTGAATTTGGTGATGTTTCATGATTTATTTTACATGAAATCCCTATTATTAAGTGATAACTTGTTAATCAGCTAATAATGTCTATTATTTGTATCAAGGAACTGACTTAAAATGTTGCATTATAATCGGAAAAGGAGACATTCGATGTTCTCCTTTGGATAATTAACATGAATTAATTAATGATGAATTAAGGATACAGTTGCTCCCATTTCAAATAGAAATGTACGGAAGCATAACAAAATATAAGAAAAGGAAATGATAAATGATATTTAAAAAAAGTACAATATACTACAATATCTCACAATAAGAAATATTATAAATAACATTTTAAATGTGTTAATTTAATTTTAAATAATGTATATAATAAAAATAAATATATATTTAACATAGAATCATTTCTATTATTATGCAATATGTGTGAAATTGTCCTAATTAGTGTGAATTATTTAGTTTTGACGGGTCACAGCGAGCTTGGTCCGACACAATCTAATACGTTTATTCTTGATTTGAAATGTTGACAGTTTGTGACACATTTTGAAGAAATTCCCTCTAGGCGTTTGTGTTTCTGAGACATAAGGTTCACAGGAAGTAGACAGACGAGCCAAACACAAAACGCCTGCGGCCACAGCTGTCGCCAGCAGGGAGGAATAGAAAACTATTTCTGATGAGACACTGGCAAATGTTGTGGTTAAAAACAACATGGTATAATTCTGTCAGTGTGAATTAAAGCCCTCCCTATGTGATTCTGTTTTTTAATGTTGCATTAGATTCCAGAGCTGAAGGCAGACATCCGTCCTCCTGATTACTGCTGCCTTGGTGAAGGAGACGAGGAGGACATCACTGTAAACGCCTGGTTCGGCCCCGGGGGGACCGTGTCCCCTCTGCACCAAGACCCTCAGCAGAACTTCCTGGCTCAGGTGACCAACACACAATGTTTTATACGATGTGATAATTATTCATTTTCAAGTCTGAAATGTTACAGCAGCTCCAAAAGGAGAAATATTAAGACACACGATACAAGGAAAACAACATGTAACATAACATCACGATCACTGAAGAGAAACACGCTCAAGACACTCTATCATACATTTAAACTCGGATTGAATTCCGAATTTGAGGATTGAATGGTGCACAAAGGATTGCTTCAGTCTAACTTTATTAAATCTTGGGACCAGGGTTTTCGTTAGCCGGTAATTACCGGTTCTTAGCTGGTAACATTTATTAAAAACCGGTAAATTCAAAACCTGCCGGTCAAAATGTCTGGTAATAATTAGGGATGCTCCGATCGATCGGCCGCCGGTCATTATCGGCCGATATTCACTCTTAATAGTTTGATCGGTGCTCTCTATAAAGGCCGATCAGGAGAGCTGGATCTGATCGATATGGACATAAACGCGAGTGAAGTGTAACCGGACGAGAGAGAGAGATCAGATCAGCTGCTGAGTCTGACCGAGACACGCAGCTCTGCATAATCACCTGAAGCCCCGCCCTCTGCAGGAGCTGCTTGAGAAACTGACGGGCTGTCAGGAGAGAGAGGGAGAGGGGAAAAGAGAGGATCCGTTTCTCCCGTGTTATTATTCAAATGTAATGTAAACTTTTGAATAATGTATGTATGTATGTATGAATGTAATAATTATGTTGAATTTTTCGATCTGTTACGATTATAAACTGAAGCAATATAAAAATGAGCCCCGTGAACTGAGTTTTAAACTGAAGCATATCTGCTCATAGTCCGGTAATTACCTGCTAACGGAAACTCTGCTACACAACTCTTATTATTATCATTGAAATATGACCGGTAAGTTTCAAATTTGTCCGGTAAAATAAATTCTGCCCGGAAATTTGACCTGCGAGAAAAAATCCTAGCGGAAACCCTGCTTGAGACCCTGTTTCTGTGATTTAATGGTAAAAATGAATATTCGCTGTTCAGGACATGGTTGTGGTCAGAGAGCATGTTGTTGGAAAGCCTCACTATGATGTTATGGTCGGCTGATTCATGAGTTTCTCACAGGGTTGACCTCCAATCTTTGAGCATTTATTCAACTTGTGGAGCTTTTTTGATTTTAAAGCGGTAGACAAACACTTGTAGTATTGCAATACTGTAGAACAGTCAAAACCACAGATGTAAAAAAACAAAGAAGAATTTGTCTACACTCCCCGAAAGGCTTAAGACGGCAGAGAGAATCAATTCTTTGTTTTGTTCTTTTTCAAACATAAAGGGACAAAAACAAAGAATGTATTTTCTCCGCCGCCTTAGGACTTTCAGGGCGAGTATGAATCCAGTTAAAGATGTCACGTGACCGCGCTTTGTTTAAACCACGGGTTTCCCGTGTATCAGGTGGTGGGAAGCAAATACATTCGCCTCTATTCCCCGGAGGACACGGACAAGCTGTACCCTCATCAATCACAGCTCCTCCACAACACCAGTCAGGTGGGATTGACAGTCCATATATAGATAAGAAATACATTTTGGAGCCAGTTAATATATGCAGCATTTCCTCCCATGCAGGTGGATGTGGAGAACCCGGACCCAGAGCGCTTCCCGGAGTTTGCCAAGGCTCCTTATCTGGAATGTGTGTTACAGCCCGGAGACGTGCTGTTCATCCCCGTCCAGCACTGGCACTACGTCCGCTCCTTAGAGCTCAGCTTCTCTGTCAGCTTCTGGTGGTCATGACTGCACGAATCTTTAATAAAAAATATACTTTTTGTACAATTTCAGTTGTTTTCTGTTTCTGTGGAGGCAAACCAATTTGGGAGTTTTTATGCAAGGCTAATTCTGATAAATCTTAGGACCGGCACTGAAACCTTTGATCCACGAACAATAAACACAGACCGCTGAGTGATTAGTTTAATTGTGCTGCTGATGATTGCAAAAACATCCATTGTGTGGAAAGCTGGAAGAAAAAACAAATGAGCATTTCAAACTGTTTGTGCTCATTTCAACCTGCATATAATTACAGAGCAGTGTTAGTCATCTCCTTTGATAGAGTATGTTTCTCTTTTCAAATTGGTATATTTAATTGTGTTCTCAACCTTATTCCTACAACTATTCTCAGATGTATGATTTCCATAATTAATGGGAATGAGGCAAGTCTTCAAATGTACTAACCGAGCGAGCTACAGGTACAAAGATGGTGATAAACATGGCTCTGTGGTTAACTGACAGCCAGAGGCAATTAGGCAGGTCGCAGATTAAATTAATAAATGAAATGAATTAATCCCCTGGGAAAAGACAGGCTTTGAAATGAAAACTGTCTCATTGGTTAAGCAGCCTGACAGTACAACTCCTGTCTCTCAAACGCAACACCTGACTACAAAGACGGCAACACTTCGTTTCACTTTTCAGACCTCTGACAAACCCCAGTCATTATGCCGTCGGTTTGTTTCAATCAAACCCTCTAATTAGAGTCGAGCAGTATGACAGAAGTGACAACATTAAGTAGATCAGCACTGATTTACACATTTGATCTGCCTTTCAACCCAATTCACAGTCTGCACACGGCAGACAAACATCTGAGGAGAAGGTGAAGAGTTTCGTAGGATTTTTCAGCCCAAATAAATAGATTTAAATACAATTCTTTTTTTTCAACGAGTGTGACATTTTGACTTTGAACAAAGTGCAGTCTAAAACGATAATGTGGCTAAATCAAACATGCATAATTTGCTGCAAATGTAAAATAAAATGGGTTTAAATTGTCTCTCTTTGACAAGTGACTGAAATTTGGAATCACTGTTTTCTCGAAGTGCTTGTAAATATGGGCTCATTCATGCATTTAAATTATGAATAGTAACCAGAGGTGGATGAAGTATTTAGACCTTTTACTGAAGGACAATTACTTAAACCAAATTGAATAAATACACATTGAATACAATCCTTAAAGGTCCCATGTCATGCTTTTCCGGTTATTAGCCGTCCCCTTGTGTGTTATGAAGGTTTTTCTGCATGTAAACGGTCTGCAGAGTCACAAACCTTCAAAGTACACCCTGTAGCGAGTAAAACTCTAACACAGAAAATACCTGTCTATGCTGCCCCAGAACGCCTCGTTGGAGATTTCTCTTTTGCTTCCTGGGTACAGTGACGTGCCCATACCCAAATGGACCCATTGGTCCAAATGGATCAATCCGTGGAGCCGTTACGTTACTGTACGTCCGCGGAGCCGTTAGGTTAAGTCCGTGGATTGGTCCAAATTGATCCGCGACTTCCTCACACACACACACTCAATCTTTTCTCAGCTGCAGCTCCGCCAATTTCTCCTCCCCGAGACGGCGGGACGCGGCGAGGATGTGAGTCGGTGTGTGTGTGTGTGTGTGTGTGTGTGTGTGTGTGTGTGTGTGTGTGTGTGTGTGTGTGTGTGTGTGTGTGTGTGTGTGTGTGTGTGTGTGTGTGTGTGTGTGTGTGTGTGTGTGTGTGTGTGTGTGTGTGTGTGTGTTCGGGCTGGGTTTCGCTGTCTCGCAGACGGCCACTGGGGCTCATAGGGAGGGCGGGGCAGGAGCTCCAACAAGCCGTTTAGGACAGAGAGTAAACACACATACTATACAGAGATGCTGTATGAGAAACCAATGTGAGTTTGGAAAATTGCACAATATAAATCTATTTTAATAGACCTCAACAATGGAATTATGATCAGTAGAAATGGCCATGACATGGGACCTTTAAGTAAATGTATGAAAACATTAGCATCAAAATGTACTCAAGTTCCATTTCAGAACAGTATATTTATTTATTTATATTTATGATAATTGTGATTGCACCAATGTGTTCATCACATCAAAGTTTGATTCTGGTAAAGGTGAAGCTTTTTTTTACTATCTATACTGCTGCTGGGGAGCTTGTGAATTTCACCAAAGGATCAATAAAGTTGTATGTTATCGGTCTTAGTTTAATCTAACCTATTAAAAATGATGATACATATTTTGTATTGTAAGTTAAAGTATAATATTTCCCTCTTAAGATGTAGGGGTGTAGAAGTATTAGCAGTCCTGTCAACTCTCAGTGCAAGTACCTCAAAATTGAAAAAAGTAAATGAACTGATAGTCAATCTCTTATCTTGAAAGCTTCCATAGAGCAGCAGATAAAACGTTTTATAAAAATCCGGTGCGTAGCGTTTCCGTAATCCAGCTAACAAACAACGCAACCTGAAAAACCTCCATTGCGAGGGTAATATCTAAGAGCTGGTGCATTAAACATTGCCTGGGTTCAGGTAATAGACTTATCCTAACGTAGTTACTTTCCTTTACGAGGCTAAACCAATAATATGAACCCTGCGGAGTTTAATTCTGTAAGTAAATGCTGTAAACTTCATTTAGCCCATCAGTGCTTTGTTGTCGTCAAGTAGGCTACGTGGCACAATTGAGTTAGAATCACACAAAACAGCTTACTCCCATTAAAATGTGATCAATACTCAATTACCAGTGAAGTAATTTGGGACCTCGGGGTCTTAACCCTTTCGCTTCCACCGACACCCTCTGCCCCCGCTCTTTTGATTAATGGGCTCATGGATTTTCAAATAAATCTGGCAAATCAGGATAAAGAGTGGTAGAAGTATCTTGTTTTGTGGGTGAATGAACTGGATGTACAATGGTTATGTTGTGGTAAGTAAAACATCCCTATAAATGTAGATCTGAAACACAGGCTGATTTATGGGTTATAAACAACGTAATCAATAATTATGAGTGAATATTCCTCTAAAATAATGTGTGTCTATGCATTGAATCGTTTATGTTGTTTTTGGTGGCCTAGACACCTTCTGAGTTATTACAGTTTGTATAAGAAAAATATTACATAACACGGTTGTTCCTTTTCATTTTGGATGAAATCTCCAAAAATGAATGAGGTGTTGCACAAACAATTGCTGGTTGCACTGTCGCGGACATTCATTTCGGAAAATGTTTGTCTTTCTCACATGCCTGCCACGATGGTCCTTCAGAATTGTTTTTTAAACTC
Organism: Pseudochaenichthys georgianus; assembly: GCF_902827115.2. Taxonomy (NCBI): domain Eukaryota; kingdom Metazoa; phylum Chordata; class Actinopteri; order Perciformes; family Channichthyidae; genus Pseudochaenichthys; species Pseudochaenichthys georgianus. The sequence continues at coordinate 11,988,052 of NC_047510.2, forward strand.
TAATCTCACTTTCGCGAAGTTTGCTGGTGACTCTAGATCAGCTGACAATGTATGCGTGTTGATTAAGAGGAAAAGGTGCTTGGTATTTTTATTGTTGTTACTATCAGGAAATGTACAGCCAAATCCAGGTCCACCGAGCAGTATTAGTCAAATAGCTACTCCTGCTGATTTTATATCTAGATCTGGGCTAGGTTTAATTCATTTAAATGTGCGTAGTCTGTTACCTAAATTAGATTTTGTCCGTATTTGGGCGAGTTCGACTGATGCTGATGTCATTGTCTTATCAGAAACGTGGCTAGATAAATCCATTTTGGCCTCTGACATTTACATAAATGGTTACAGTGTATATCGTACTGACCGGCCTAAAAAAGGTGGTGGCGTTGCCATTTATGTGAAAAATAAGTTTTGTGTAACTAATATGGTTTCCAAATCTGTTAGTAAACAGCTAGAATTTTTAGCCGTGAATATTGAGGTAACAAAGGGTCAACAGCTCATGGTGGTGGGCTGCTACAGGGCTCCTTCGGCTGTCAAGGACTCTTTATCGTCTTTGGCAAAACTGTTATCGCAACTTTCCTACAAGGAAATAGTGCTGCTTGGTGATTTTAATTGGGACTGGTTAACTTCTGTGTCAGAGGATTTTAAAAACCTGTGTACCTCTTTGAATTTTACCCAGATTATAGACAGTCCTACTCGCCCAAATATTAAGTCCCCAAATAAATCCTCCTTAATTGATCTAATTTTAACAAATGTTCCACATAAATACTCATCTGTGGGAGTATTTGCTAATGATGTGAGTGACCACTGTGTTGTAGCCACAATTAGGGACACTAAGGTCCAAAAGGTTAAACCTCGTATCATCATCACAAAGAGAGACAAAAAACACTTTGTGGAGTAGGGTTTTGTACATGATCTGTTTGATTTTGATTGGGGTAGAATCAATTTGTGTGCTGATGTAGAAACTGCATGGTCATATTTTTATCTTGGTTTTATGAAAATTATAGATAGACATGCACCTCTGCGTAAATTTAGAGTGAAGGGACGAAACAATCCCTGGTTTTCTGCTGAGCTGTCCAGTCTCCTTCATGAGAGAAACAAGGCCTGGGCAAAGGCTAGGAAATCAGGCTCAGAGGTAGAATGGCTACGTTTTAGGCAGCTAAGAAATAGCTTCACATCTCAAATAAAAAGTGCTAAATCAAAGTACTATTTGTCGGTTACCACAGAAAACCTGAATAATCCTAGGAAATTTTGGAAAGCCATAAAATCGATTTCCACTGGTGATATCCCAAATGAGCTACCTTCGTGCCTCACCACAGCATCTGGCATTATATCAGACAGGGCTACTATGCTAAATTGCTTTAATGAGCATTTTGTGTCTTGTGGCTCTCTGTTTGGCTGTGTGGCTCCTGTGAACGCTCCAATCCTTGACTCTGAACAATGTGGTCTGGAAAACCCTTTCAGTTTTACTCCTTTAACTGTTGGTATTGTTCATGAAGCATTATCCAAGTTAGATCCTAGGAAACCGGCTGGCCCGGACAACGTAGAACCTTTCTTTTTAAAGATAGCTGCAGATGTTATTGCTCCACCTCTTACTTCTCTTTTTAACCTCTCCCTCAGCACGAATACAATTCCAAAAGTATGGAAGTCTGCTTATGTCTTGCCTTTACTGAAAGGAGGGGAGGCAACTATTTTAAATAACTATAGGCCAATCTCTAAATTGTCAGTTCTGGCTAAGGTTCTTGAACGCTTAGTGAGTGAACAAGTAAAGGAGTTTTTATGTATAAATGATATCCTGTCAAAACATCAGTCAGGCTTCAGAAAGAAACACAGCACCATCACTGCGACAATGAAAGTGGTGAATGACATTACTAGTATTTTAGATAATAAGCAGAGTTGTGCAGCTCTGTTTATTGACCTTTCCAAAGCATTTGACACCGTTGATCATCTCATTTTAAAGCAGAGGCTACTCAGTATTGGCATATCCAGCCTTGCAGTGGGGTGGTTTGTGAACTACCTCTCTGAAAGGTCCCAATGTGTTCATTTTGATGGACTGTCTTCTGAGTGGTTAAACATTTCTAATGGTGTACCACAAGGTTCTGTTTTAGGACCACTTTTATTCTCCATATATATTAATAGTGTAGGTGATAATGTGGATGAAGCTACTTTACATTTTTATGCGGATGATACTGTGATGTATTGTGCAGGTCCCTCCATTCAGGAGGCTGGTGTTAAATTACAGGCTGTTTTTAACACTATTCAGACTCAGCTCTCTGAACTAAAGCTTCTTTTAAATGTGGATAAAACCAAGGTAATGCTCTTTTCAAAAGCTAAAAAGACACCAGAGCCTGTTTTAGATATTGTAACTACGCAAGGAACAACACTTGAAGTTGTTGCCTGTTACAAATACCTTGGTATCTGGCTTGATGATTGTCTCTCTTTTAAACTTCATGTCAATAACCTGCTTAAAAAACTGAGGGTTAGGCTAGGGTTCTTTTTCAGAAACAAGTCCTGTTTCTCGCTTGAGGCCAGGAAAAGGCTCTGTGACCTTTTTACCTGTGCTGGACTATGGGGATTTGTTGTATATGAATGCACCTGCCAATTACCTGAGCAAATTGGATGCTGCGTATCACAGTGCTCTGAGATTTGTCACAAATTGTAAAGCACTTACACATCACTGTACACTGTATACCAAGGCAGGTTTACCATCACTCTCTGTACGGAGGCTCAGTCATTGGTACACGTTTATCTATAAAGCTTTGTTGGGTAAACTCCCGTATTATATCTGCTCTCTGATAACACAGAGAGTTGCAAGCAGCTATTGTCTGAGGTCACATGATGTGGTCTTGTTGGATGTGCCAAGAGCAAGGACTGTCTTGGGTAAGACAGCTTTTATGTGCGCAGCTCCACTTGCTTGGAACAATCTTCAGCAAGAATTGAAACTGAGCAATCTCATTCCTCTGCATGTTTTTAAAGCTAGGGTAAATGAAATGCTTGCTGATACTATGGGCACTTGTAAATGTCTATAACTATGTATCCTGTAAATATAATGTATAATGTCCTTTATTGTTTTATGTTTCATGTGGAACCTATATGCTGCAGGTCTCCCTTGAAAAAGAGATCTATGATCTCAATGGGACCAATCTGGATAAATAAAGGTTTGAAATGAAATGAAATGAATACAACTTTATTTATCAAGATAGGGAGAAAACATTGAAAAAATGCAAAATGTACAACACGGATTGTCAGGCATTAGATTAGTTTACATTTCTCTTAAACATGACAGGAACAGTTTTACATGACTTTCTCTCTTCCATTTTCATTGTGACAAACTATGAACAGCTTTTAAAGTAAAAGTCAAATGAAAAAATATTTTTTAACCATATAACACTGACTTGAATTACAAACCTGAGCTGGAAGCAACTCTAACTAAGTACAAAAAAAGGTAAGTGGTTATGTTTGTAATGATACAATAAGATCAACAGTGCAGGAGGAAAATAAGGTAATCATTAACGATGAGATTGTTTAGTGTTGGGATTTATAGAACAGAGAGCAAAGGTCCACGATTCAAATGTTCTAAAGGCAACTCAGTGTCACACGTTGCAACAACTCAAACTACTTTAATGTTATCCCAAGGTTTATGACATATAGTGCATAGTAATAAAAGATTGTCAAATGACTCCTGATGGAATAAAACATGATGGATTGTTCCTCTGATGGCTGTAGTTCTTCCCACTAACACATATTAAAAAATCATTGCTGATGCAGAAATGTCTTCTGTCTAATATTCCGGCAGGTCTACAGACAGGTTCTGCACCCGCTCCACCACGAAGAAGCAGAGAGTCCCGGTGAAGCCCAGGATGACCATCAGCAGGAGCTGCCACTTCAGCAGGATGTACCCGCTGTAGAAGAACGCCACGGCTGCAAAGACAGACTGAGAGAGGATAGAAGATATAGGATGCTTCAGTTCAGCCGACAAAATCCATAGTTCATTGTACCAGTTATATAACTGAACATTCATTGTTAAAGGGGCCCTATTATGCTCATTTCACGTTCACCCTCTGTCTGAAACCAGAGCCCAGTCGGCTCTGATTGGTTAGCTGGCCGGTGCTGTTGTGATTGGTCAACCACTTTGAGATGTCCCTCCCTTTGCATATCATCGCTAGCCAATAGAAGAGCGAGTGTTACGTAGTGATGTCATTATTATTGTTACTGAAGTAAACAAAGGAGTCTAATGAAAGTGTTCAGGCAGGGGAGAAACTCCCTCTGAAGGGAACTATGTGATTTTCGCCTTTGCAGACTATTTACATGCACAAAACCCTACATAACACACTAGAGGAAAGGGAAAACCCCAAAAAGCACAATAGGGCCTCTTTAAATGCAATCAAATTAACTAATAGATAAGATAGACCTTTNTGCCAATGCCATCAGTATTTGTAATTATATCTAATTTCCTGCTGTTTTTATATTTATAAAATATTTAGTGCAAATCACTTTCAAGTCAAAAATAATGTCAATGTGTTGATTTAATGTGTATGTATTAGTTTCTTTTACCAAAGTATTAAAATAAAAACACACTACTTTATTCAAGATCTGATTGACTTTATCAAAACAAGGTATTTTATCAGTAGTCGAATAAATGCAAAACTACGGTGGGCCATCATAAAAGCAAGAAATTACCATTTTAATTCCCCGCCTTTTGGGATCTGTGTTTTTTAGAAAATGGCGGTTTACAGAGCAGATTTGTATGCACTAAGAGTACAAAACTGCATTTTAATTGGAGTTAATTTCACATTCAATTCCTATGGTGTATTTCTTGTTAGAGACCAATTTCGCAGCAAAGACAAAGGGAGGATTAGGAGGTGTGTGAAAGGTCTTGTTCTTTCCCTTTTTTAATGGGACTCCAGGTGAATTCAATTCAAAACCTTTATTATTTATGTGTTTCATACTTAACAAAACAACACTTGGAATCATGGGAATTGGCGACTCGGGATTACCTGGATGAATTTGAAGATGGCAAAAGCAGGCGCGCTCTGCTCAGCATAAACACATCCTAATATGCTGTAGAGCTGCGTGTTGAAACAACTGTCCCCGAGTCCGAGCAGGAAGCTGCACAGCAGGGCGATGGACACGCTGAGAGAGAAATATAGTTCTTATTAAAGATTGCTGAAGAGGATTGTAACTGGCCTTCCTGGCGTTCATTCTTCTTTATTGTTAAAGCGTTAGTTAGGGATTGTTTGAAGAGAGCTTGAAAAGGCTATGTATTCACAGTGAATTAGCTACAATAAATGGTAGCTAATCAAATAAAAGAGCAGCAGCTATGTGACCTTGGTTAGTTCAAATGTAAAAGTTGCATAATAAAACAGAGGAACTGACTTATTGAAGCCTTGCTAGATTCAAGATTCAAGGCTTGTATTGTCATGTGTATATAGCTACAGCGTAGTTATGTCAATGACAATCTTAGATCAGCAACTTCTGTGAATTGTGAGGTCAAATGAATGTTCTTTTCTAAGAGTCTGGTCGTTTTGATAACTGCTTAAGTTTTCTGTCAGAAAGGGCTGCATGACTTTAAGGTAAAGCAGTGAAAATATATTAATACATTAAGTAAACTGAAATGGTTGTCTCTTAGTTGGCTAAAACACATTTTACTTCTTCTCCCCTTCCACAGAAGCACATTGCTTTGCTTCCTTGTTAATACTTGTTTGTGCTTTTTTCCGATGTTCTACTCTAGGTAATACACTGACTATGTACCTCATAAAACCCCACTTCAAACAATCCAAAACTGTTGGGGGAGACACTTACTTTGGAGCTAAATATGGTTTACTTTGAGAGCTGGTATAAAAGACGACAGGGGCGTCATCTGGGATGTTGAGGAAGATTAAATAGAAGGCAACAAAATGGACGAGCATTCCCAGAAACACCACAGAGGTCCGTCTGAAGCGATTGTTCTTACACAACAATCCAAACAAGCCTCCACCTGACAAGAGGGAACACATTAATGAACTCAAGACACTGTGAGTGACTTTTTTTAATCACTGAAAGAGCTGCGGTAATGTTAACTTACCCACAATTTCTCCAATGCCTACCACAATCCCAGAGATTCCAATCAAGCCTTTTGCGGATTCCCCAAATTGTGCAGTCGCTCCGATACACGTCCCATACACCCCGCTGTAGAATGATAGCTCCAGGCCTGCGGAGGAAGACACACACGCTGTAGCCCGAGCCTTCACTGGAGGTTTGATACTTAATGCTAATACTTAGCGCATTTATCATGAAGCTTACCGCTGTATGCCATGCAGGGACTCAGGAGCAGAATAGTTTTAGTCTTCAGAAGTTGCAGCATGGTTCCTGAGCAGGGAGAGACACAATACACTGATTTGAATTGCTAATAACATATGATATACCTTTTTTATGCATGGATTGAGAGGAAACGCAGATGGTAAGGCGCCATTACCCTCTGAGAATGTGCGTTTAACACAGATAAAAGGAAATACTCCGTCTCAATAGGCCAAAAAGCCGCATCTTAATGCAAGTTGAAAAACACCCAAGGGAGAATTTCAACCGGCTGTTAGGTAAATCCCGATTGTTTAAAAGGAAGAAATCCCACTGGGTTTGTTTTTATTTATATACAGGCCCGGATGCCCTCGCTTGACATGAATCAGTGTGCATCTTGGATAAGCCTGATACCTGAGGCAGATGTTCTACATGGTCTATGGACTACACGCACACAAGATACAGGCAGGACAAAGGGCAATCTGATCATCCAAACAACTTGAGGCTGCACTGAAGGCGGGAGCAAGTGCTGCGCAGTTTAAAGTTGACAAACAGAGATAGAATCTGAAACGAGGCAGTTTGTGTGTACGCTCTTGTAATGCTAGAAGATTTTTTATCCTTGACGAAATAAGTTTTCACTTGAAAGGAAAACCAAAGTGCCTGCTAGTTTCAGAACATGAGTGGTGAAGTGTGTAAAGCTAGAGGCTGCCTGCAGTGGGTGAGAGACGGAAAATAACAAGTATTTCTGTTAGCTATTGAGGGCCTTTTTCTGTGAAATGCTGGAATATATGGAATAATTGCAATATCTCTTCCTTTGCATGTTTAGCCATGAAATACTATGTTGAAATACAATATCTCAACAATATTCTGTATGGACATTCAAGGTTCCCAGGTGATGAAGACTTAAAGAGGCCCGATTATGCTTTGTTGGGTTTCCATTTTCCTGTAGTGTGTTCTATAGGTTTGTGTGCATGTAAATGGTCTGCAAAGGCTCAAATCCCAGAGGGACTTTCTCTCCCACATACAGGCAGTATGAGAAATATAAAGCACTTTTTATAAATGAAAGCATGTAAACATTTCATAGTAGAGGCACAAAATACAAATATAAACGTGAACATTTGCATAATGTCCTCAAGTGGAAAAATAAGGTTTACACTACAATTGATCACTAATCCAACACAATACATATGGAATGAGCATTAGGAATATTTGGGACTTTTTACTACATTTAGTTGATTCTGCATCCAAATAAACGCTAGTTTATATAAATAATATAACCTACTGAATTCCAATTTGGCATCCTCCACGGCAGAGTTGGCTCTTTGCTTATACCTAGAAAACAAAAAAAACATTTTAACTTTGACAAAGCTGAATTTAATCCAAAAAGAATCCTAAATTAAAACATTTAATTAAATGAAACACAGTTTAGTTTTTGCATAATGATCTAAAATAATCCTGTAAAGTCCAAATGAGTGCTAAAAGAAATGAGGCACACACTCACACACACACTCACACTCTGCTAATAATCAAATACCTGCATCCAGAAATTATATCTGTAACTGTTTTTGAGCGCAAACTGCTTATAAGGCAGACACAAGCATGCTTATAGGACACGTTTTTTTACAAATAAGCGCAAACTAGATTTCTATCCACTAACCTTGGTGTCAAATTTTGCAAAAGCACATTTTCTAAATTGTCCTACACAAACCCTTGCATTTGGGCTTCTTTTGGCCATTAACTTCCACGTGACTTTAAGTCTCCAGCTACACATTTCACTTATTATTTCATCCCGTATTTTGAGTCGAACCTTCAAGCCATAAATATTTAAATATTCTTGAGGGCTGTGCCTGGAGAATCTGTACTCTCTCAAACAGGAAGTATCCGTCCCTGCTGTCCCACATCTGCCTGATTGCACCCCACTCGTATAAAGTGCAATGATTAGGCTTTGCTCTGTCAAAATTGCAATGATGTGCAGGAAACCGCTCTGCCATTTCTGTGAAGGACAAGGGTGATTTAAAACTCCTGCAGAACTGCATTTGAAAGTCATGAAGAAAACACTTGCAAATTTCAACGCTGGTTATTTAAAAATATCATTTTAAGGTGGTATAATTATAGTTACACATGGACAACTGAACGAAAGGTGAATTCACTTCTTTGTCATTTTTACATGTTGTATAAAACACAGTGGACTATTCTTCATCACTTGAGGTTTGTACCCTTTTGTCCTTTTGCACGAGTGGTACTGACATTTTTATATATTCTGAGTGATTTGGACCAGAGAGAAAAAGGTGTTATCATCTAAAGGATATTCATTTACATAGTGCGAGGTGAGAGCAGCGACTGGCCTTCCTCTTCAGAGAGCAGCTCCTCTGCGTGATGGCTCTTCCTCAGCACCAGGAAGCTGAGTGTGCCGAGCACCGAGGTGACCAGCAGGGACACAAAGATGTTTTTCCTGCTGCTGTCTGGGAGAGGAAGATTAAAACAAAGCGCTTAATTAAAACACACAATATATATTCATATATAATCCTCTTGGTATTTGCTTCCATCACCATGCTAGATATTACTATTATAGTCACAGACAGGACTTACTCAAGTTCTAACCTACCTGATATCTCTGTTTTCCCATTCCAGTCAAAATAAATGTAGAGATTGCCAAACAGCATGCTGTAAATAAGATCAAATATGTACATGAGTAAATAACAGACGTCAAAGAAGTAGCACAAAAAGTTGTAATTCTGCCTTTTGATGCATCTTTGGAGGTTGAGGGACGAAACCCTATTTAATGGTCACACATACAGTACATGCACACAGCACACACAGTGACATTTGACCTCTGCATTTAACCCATCCTAGTACTATGAGCAGAGGGCAGCTATTGCAGCTCCCGGGAGAACATGTCAAACTATTTGGGTAAATCGACAAACAACTCCACCTCAAGGTCAATGTTTAGCTGTTCTGAAGCTTTCAACTGTAATACATGATCATTATCAGCAGACAGAATTTGCTCCGCAACATGGAATTATAGATTTTGATTTTATCTCGAGCTATCTAAAGGGGCCCTATTACGCACATTTTCAGGTTCATATTTGTATTTAGTGCGTCTACTCTGACATGTCTCCATGCTTTGATGTTCAAAAAGCTCTTTATTTTTCACCCTCTGTCTGAAACCAGAGCCCAGTCTGCTCTGATTGGTTAGCTGGCCGGCTCTGTTGTGATTGGTCAACAGCTTAGAGGTGTCCAGCCCCTTCGCCTATCATGTACAATGTGTTAGCCAATAGAAGCGTGAGTGTTACATATGATGTCATTATGTTACGGAGTAAACAAAGGAGTCCAATGGAGGTGTTTCAGGCAGGGGGGGAGAGTGGGAGAGAAACTCCCTCTGGCATGAACTTTCGGATTTCAGCCTTTGCAGACCATTTACATTCACCAAAAGCTATATTACGCACTTCAGAAAAGGGAAACCCCAAAATGCATAACAGGGCCCCTTTAGGGCTGAAGATCATGTGATACGTTGGAAGATCCAGAATTACACAACAAAAAAACATTTGGAAAGTAATGCCCTGTGCAATTTGTTGTGAATCAAACCTTCTAGTGTAAGAGTACGTGTTGACCTTTAATTAAAGTATTTGCATTAAGACAATCAGTTTAATTAAAAGATACACGGGCTTATATCGTATATTCTGAATTGTTATTTGAGAAAGCATGCATGCAGAAAAGCCAACAAGGAGAACTGAAACTCTTTTTCAGTTTCCGTTTTTCTAGTATGCTTCTGCAGTTTGTTTTTTTACAGCATTTTTTAATTACATAACACTTTGACAAAAAATATGGAGATGAGCAATTAGTGTTTCCCAAAGCCTCTGCAAGCTATAGCAGGAGTGTTTCATTATAACATAGCAGTAAGTGCATTCTACAAGCAGTGAGAAAGTGATTCATGAGTTTACTGTGGCAGAGGTCATCACTGCAGAGCCAGATTAGCAGGGCCCTCCTGTGAGCTTTGGAGCAGGTGACAGCCAATGTCATTATTAGACTAATTCAATTTGCATATTTAAACAAATACATGTTAGCTGGTCAAGCCAGTGTACAAGAGCAGTGGGCTGAATACAAGAGATGAACAGGCCAACATGAACCTGCAGAACTCTGTTGAAAGAGCTTTGGGTGTTTTTACATTTTGCAGAAAACAAATGACTCACTGACAGATCAGCCAATTTTTAGCATGATTCTTTTTGTGTATATGTATTTAAAAATTGGGCATACAGTAATAACCTGTCGGGCTACAAAAACAGGCCTGACAGTATTTTGGCTGCTGCAGTGTAACTCTGTCTTTGCTCAAATGGAATAGTTGCATTAAAGAAAAATGGGGGGGAAATCAAGGTGTTATGTAATGATGATGATGATGGAAGAAATAACAATGCTAGCTATTGTATTTGCTACTGTGGGTTGGTTTAGGAAGCAAATAAGCAGGAGGATTTTTAGATTCACAAATACAAAAATGAATATTTATTTCCCAAAAGGATGTGGTCAAATGTTTTTAAGAGATTCACATAGTGTTATCTAAATATTAAAGGGGCTCTATTATCCTTTTGGGGGTTTTCCCTTCACTGTAGTTTGTTGTAGGTTCTAGTGCATGTAAATGGTCTCCAAAGGCTAAAATCCCCAAGTTTCTCTTCGACACACTTCCCCCCTGCCGAAAATGCTTCCATTGTAGTCCTTTGTTTACTTCTTTAACCTAGTGACATCACTATGTAAGAGGTTGAGGAATCACAACAGAGCAGGCCAGCTAACCAATTAACACAAAAGAAAGACCTTTTTGAACATTAAAGCATGAAAACATGTCACAGTAGAGCAGAGGACAATGCTGGTAGATCATAAAAAAAAAATCCAGCTCCATTAAAATAGACAAAACAGGTTTTGATCCCTCCTCCCTTGGTCTCCCTGCCACTTAATTCAGGAGTTTACTTGATTGACAGAAAAAGCGACCTATCGATTTCCAGTCTGTTAACCCAGAATGCAAAGCGATACAAAATCAGTCAAGTGCCGGGAAAACTCAAATTAAGTTAAAGAGAGAAACAAGAGACAAACAACAAAATGAGTGCGGGACCGAGCAAGAAGCTAAAAACATACCACTTCCACCCAGAATGGGAGGAAGAATATTTGTTTGTGATGTCACATTCAAAGGTTATTTGCCTTATTTGTAAAGCAAGCGTCGCTCTGCCAAAGAAAGGTAACGTGGAGAGAGGCATTATCGGAGTGTTCACAAGGCATAGCAGCGACTTCCCTCCGAGTAGCGAGTTTAGAAAGAGAAAGGTCATGCATTATTGCTACAAAAACATTATCTCGCAGTCTTAGTGTCGCCAACTCGTTTCTAACATGCAAAAAGACAAACAAATGCATCTATGGTCGGTGTATTTTCGACCTTTCCAATCCAGACGAGATCTCTCTCTCCCGTCTGTGTGCGAGGGGGCGGGGCAGTTTACACACACGCAGCTGCTACATGCAGCAACACGGAGGAGATGGCGGAGAGAAGCGCTCCAAGGTGTGGTTAAATGTTACCCGTCTTGAAGTGGATAATGCTCCTTGCCAAGAGTGTTTAGCATGTGAGGGCGGTAACACGAGCAATTTGTCTAAACATTTAGAAAAAGTGCTCCACATTCAGACGGAGGAATGCACCGGGTTCCACTGTCTTTCTAGTAGCTCTGTAGCTCCATCCACGAGTAACTTTTCCACGTCAGGTGTTCTGTATGCTAGCAGCAACACACGGAGTTAACTCAATTATACAAACATGGGTTAATGATTAGAGGTAACAGCGTTATTTAGTTTGTTAAGGTTTCAGATATTCTGTTTACAGTTCTGTCATCAGATCATTTAATACGATTTGTTAAAACATTGTTGTTTTTTTTTATGTGAAATATTATTTATTTTATTTAAATAAAAAGCAATGTTAGTTTTGTTCACAATTTGTTAAGTTAATTTAATAATATGTATTTTTGAATCAAGTATTCATCTTTATTGTCTTCATTGTTAGTTTCCACATGCCTAAAACAACCTCAAGCTAAATCTAAAAGTTGATGGCTAAATAAGAGCGTTTGAGAAATTGTGCAAGGCATACAGTAATAGTCCGAATAATAGTCGATTAATCGTTTCATTAATCGATAGATTAATCGATTATCAAATGAGTCGTTTGTTGCAGCCCTATTGTAGTTATCCCATGTATAAATAAAATGTGTTATTCAGCAACCCTTGCAATTTGGGATATTATTTTTGGTTGGTAGACCTCGGTGAGCTGGTCATTTCAAAAGTAGCTCACCAGCCAAAAAAGTGTGGGCACCCCTGCTGTAGAGGCACAACATACACATATGAACATGAAAACGAGCATAACAGGGCCCCTTGAAAACATATCGTGTGTACCAGTGGATAGAGTGAAAGACTGGAGTGTATCTGTGTCAGTCTGCGTACCTGCACTGTAGGAGAGCCCAAAACACTCCTGTGTTCCTGTTGATGGTGGAGGCCTCGGAGTTCTCCACCAGGAAGTGTCCTTGAGCCGTCCACAGCACTTTAGGAAAGAGAGTGAGAGAGGTCATGAGAGGGAAAAATGTAACCAGTCAGTTAATTGCCCACCCGATGTGACAAATGATCTTTCTGTGTTGGTAAGTAATGCCTCACAGTAGCCCTGGGACATGAATCATGATACAAATTCATCGCACTGCAATGATTTGAGGCTGCATTAGAAACAGCCCTGAATCATTTTTCTTCATTTTTCCAGTAAATGCTCAGCAGAGGGCTGCTTTCTCTGCATTTTCATTCATATCTGCGAGCAAGCTCCAAGTGCTGCATAATATTTACAAAAACAGCTCCTAACCCATTTAAGGTTCTAATTTGGGAAAGACTGTTTATGCGCGTCTACCCGTCCCAGGCCTGATAATCCCTGTATGCATGATCAAACACTATTGAAACACAAAAATAAGATTGAATAGGCTGAAAACCAACAGGAACTAAGTTGTACTATTGATGTTTACATATTTTTACTTGGGATCTGATCCTATGTGCCCAGAACAAAAAAATGGTAAACCTGAATTCTTAAAAAATAACTTTCAACGCGATTTCAGCGTTCAAATAACCTGAAAGATAAAGCTAACCCAATTTGACTTATATTTTTCATTTCTTTGTCTTATATGTTTGTCTATGGATTTCACCTCAGCTCTGTGGAGTAGTAATGAAAATGTTTCACTATTTCCTGGCGTTTTATAGACAAAATGATGAATTAAAACAATAATCATCAATGGAATGAATAACTAAAATCCAAAAGACAAACATCCAGGCACACTGGTATATTAGAGTAAAAGAGACAGATATTAACACCCAAATTAATTGATCTTTCTTGACATTATAAGCCAGGTTTCAATTGTGCATTGTAAGTTATGGAATAATTAAAAATAGACAAATCTCTTTGTCTTAACGGAATTTCTATAATTTTCTTTTAACGTTTGCTAATCAGCATTTTAAGTTATAAACTGAATGCTGCTGCAAACATTAAAAAAGTTACAGTCATATGTTCAACATCATTTCCTATCTGGTAGGGGAACTTACTGGCTGCTCCTATGCCGATCAGCACGGAGGTCAGGTAGAAGGACCATGTTGAAGGGATGATGAACACAGCAATGTACCCACTGCACAGAAAGCATGCAGAACAGCAATGAGCAGCATGTTTCAGTATCTTTGCAACATCCTGTATAATTACAATAACAATGTTTACCTGTAAAGTAGGCCACTCAGAAACATAGTACATTTTGGTCCAATTACAGCAACAACTGTTGGTGCAAGTAAATTGGCGAACGAAAAGACTCCATAGATGATTCCAAGACTGCGGGGAGGCAAAGATAGTTATTATTTACAATGTGCTTGTTTATGAAAATGTGTTTATTCCATTTATTTTAATGATGTTTCCATGCTAAATGTACAATACATAAAGACATCTATGTTACACAAGACTTAAAGCAGTGCTTTTCCATGATTTTTTGTGGTGAATCTCAGTTTTACACATCTGTCGTCGTTAATGACACTAATCGATTAGTCGATAAAGAGAATGTGCCTACCTGTGGTACCCACTCCCAGTGAAAGTGTTGTTCTGCAGGCTTTTCACTACAGTTTGCTAAAAAATTAAAATTAAATTAAAACATTAAAATTAAACATTAAAACACAGGGTTAGATTGGGAAAAATAGGTCATGATTGTGTCATTAAGTCACCCATCCGGTTTGATCATTTCACTGACCATTGAAGGAAATTAGAAACACGAGTTGCGCATGACAAACAGCTTTTGCACCGTAATGCGCATTATTAGATTGCCCTTGTAATAAAAAAATGTACCACCAAAAACAAATGCATAAATGTGATGTTTGTATTTTAACTTTGTAAAAAAAAATCCAAACAACAATAGAATAGATTTGTTTCCGTATGCTGCAATACTTTTGTTAAATTAAGTTATCTTCAAGTTTTGTATACTGGAAGGACAGGGTTTGCTGCAGGGTTTTGTGAAAAGTAGATGCAACTTACAATATAAAAAAAGCAGGTGTAGATGTGTAGAAACTCAGTAATAAAGTTTTACTTACTTCAACATTCCCACAGGTGGTGAAGGCTGTAAAAATGAACAGAAATCCCAACCCCAGAATCACAACGTTGAAAGTCCTCCTGTCTGCCATGGTGTTCTCCTACTCCTTTTAATACATGTTCAATTTATTGCCGCGTCCACTGTTATTATAACGTCTCCTCAATTGAACTAGGAAAGACTCCCATATGGATTCTTCAAGGATAAATGCATGGTAACAAAGTCACGACACTAGAGTTGACTTTTCTAACGCTATAGTGAAAGTTTAATGCGCGGAAGGCAGGAAAAAGGGCCGTTTCGCGGGGTGCAGAGGCAGCAACAGAGCAGCACTCTTACAACCACTTCCCTTCTATCATGCTAAGTACGCATGACAACTTGTGACTTTAATTACATGAGATTGTTGACTGTCTTCCTTGTTCCTCTCCAGCTTTCCTCACTCTCTCCTGCTTCCTCTTCTTCTCCTCCTGCTTCGGTTTGTGGTCATTTACACTCATTTAGCTTTGCTGCCTTCCAGAGGAGACCTGGAGGAATAATCTCCCATGGAAAGCAAAATAGTTTAACAATGAAGATATTTTAGCTTTAAGTGTTACTGTCATTAGCAAAAAGCAACTAATCACTTAATAAATATAATTTTGAGGATTTTTTACTTTGTCATTTTGGCGTTTCCTCTCCAGATAAAATATTAGCCTCTCACTAAGCAAAATATAGTTTATAGACTGTGTTCATCAGGCTGATACCTTTGTATATTAAAAAAAAAAAGACCTCAAGGGATCACTGCATATGGCCCCTGTATAATCTTTCATTTACCCCAAATTCAAAAAGTATGAGCTAAAATATTTTTATTGTGAAAAGCATTCTGAAAGTCAATAGAACTTTCATGTAAAATGTGTTTGTTTCATTGTAATTGTTGAAGAACCAACCAACCTTAAAACGTCCAAATAAAGTCCAAGACAAGTCAGAGTCAAGACCGAGTCCAGAGCAAATTGAGACCCTATAGAACAAGCAAGAATGTCTTTCCAGTGCTCATCCTCTGCTCTTCTGCATAACGTGTGCACAGTTTGGACCACAGTTCATTTGTGTTAATTCTAAAAATTAGGATGACATACAAACTAATTTGTGATGAGTCCAAAACTACATAAAAATAGACCCCTCTTGGTTTTTATTTGTATCTAATTGTTAATAATTATTTTAATGTAGCAAGAAGATAAGCGGTCAGGGAGTAAAGCGTAAGGAGTTTTTCCCAAAAGTAAAAGGTTACTGTCATTAAGGGGTTATATGTAATAAGCCCGAGTCAAGGTAGATTTTGTACACACAGTGATCTGGTAGTCTACATCTTTCTCAATTAGATCCATACGGTTTGCAAACTTAATTAATTTATTAAAAACGTAGAGTTGAAAGAAGTCACAAGTTTGTAGGCAGTCGTGTAACAAGTTTAACCCCCAGCTCACGATGTATGATTATTATTCAGGAGACATATCTGTCCATTAGCTATTCATAACAGATTGCTTTAGAAAGGCAATCATTGATTCCTCATGCTTGTTCACAAACTCATCGTAAGAGGCTCTTGAGGGAACATCTTCCACTTCTTTTAAATAATCATCAAAAGCAGCTCTTCAGCTTTTGAAATGTCCATAAAGATAAATGTCTCTGCTCTTGAACATAAACCAAATTGACGATTTGAAATTTGGTGAAGGTTAAAGAAAAACGTAGGATGTATACACACAGATGAGTTTCGGTGACGTCATGAAGCCCTACATATTTGAAGGAGTAAAATAAGTATTTGCAAGCTGCAACATTAAAGGAATGAAATATGAAGGTATTTCTAATTCAATTCTGAAATACATTCTGCATAAAGTCTAATTTTACTTTTGTACTGAGTTTAGTTCACCAAGCAAATTAACTCATTAAAATAGTGTTTCATTTCATTTCAAACCTTTATTTATACAGATAAATCCCATTGAGATCATTGATCTCTTTTCCAAGGGAGACCTGTTCAAGTAGTTCCACATGAAACATAAAAACATAAATAGAACAACAAAAGGACATCATACAGCATCATTTACATAATTATCCACATAAACAGGTACCAATAGCTTCCGATTGACTAGCATCCAACCGAGCTTTAAAAACATTTAGTGGCACCAGATTGTTAAGTTTCCATTTAATTTGCAGACTATTCCAAGAAAGAGGAGCTGCACATCTAAAAGCTGTCTTCCCTAAGACAGTCCTAGCAGTTGGCACATTTAATAAAACCACAGCATTCGATCTCAGGCAGTAGCCACTTACAATTTTCCGTGAGTGTAAATATTATCACATGTCTGCAGTTCCTACATGATGAAGAGAATCTTAAAACAATGGTGAATGCAATGATCATGAAAGAGCAATTATGTAATGCATGAAATGTAAAATGAGTTGCATCAAAAAGAGTTTTAAAAAACGTGTTAGAAGTTGTTTCAAGATATACGGGAGGAGATAAGAAGTTGGATTACTTAATATTTTCAATTGTCACATTTTCTACCACAATTTTCTGATTTTTGCAATGTGAGGTGTTAAGAGTGCATATGTATCTAAATAGGCAAGGAAAAGGGGAACAGTTTCCCAAATAATTGTAATATCATTAGACGGTAGCCCACTATGGAATATGAAACAGAGCAATAAAGTAAGGGATTTATATAATGTCCATTAGCATGGGAGATAAATGGGTTTGTGTCAACGCTACATTTAATTTAGTCCTAGTTGGGATGTTTCATATCATCCAATAGTAGGCGATAATGCATCATTTTACATCCATTGTGAAGAAAGAAGAAAACCTGAACCAATAGCCATTGAGGAAAGTGCCACCTCTCGGTCTGCTCTGACTGCCACAACAACAAAGAGGTTCAGCAGAGCAAGAGGATTACCTGTCATTTACTGCCATGTATGCCAAAAAATCCGTATGCAGCTAAATTACAGAGTTCGCTTTTTCAATTATCATAGTGAAAATCTTTGTGTTGTGCCAGGTTGAATTGATGCTACTATATAACTTGGAGACGTTATTTGATTAATCATAAAAACAACTGCTTCTGTCAAAGATTCACTTTATTTGCAGTTAGTTTCGAGTGCGCATGCGCATCCATTCTGCTCTCCTGTCCACCGGCTAACTGAAACTACATGTTTTAACGTTGTAACGGTGGGTAAAGCTATACTTGCTGTTTCATCTTAAACTATTTGTTGTTTTTCTTCTATTTACAATATTGTCACACGTTAAGGCGAGCTTGAACGCGACTTTGATTGTAGTTTGCTTCCTGAATATCAGAACTCATCCTGCTCTCCGTACTCTCTTTGCCTCAACCTACAACAGATTGTACACAATCATCATGGCGACCCAGGATGGTGGGTATTGAGAAAATGCAGCAGAATTTCCTTCATATCTTTACACTGAGACTGAACAATGTTAATGGAATAGTGCATGTTTGTAAATGACATGTTCATACATAACGTTATTAATGTTGTGTGACGTACATTTACGTATCTTCGTAACGTTTTTCTTGAAATGTTCAGTAGTGTTGTAGCTAGCTAACGTTTACGATCGCTAACAGCAGTCACATTCAGCTTGATTTGTGGAGGTCCAAAGTTAATGTTTGGGGATTTAACCAGTTTAAGGTTTACAGTTGGTTAACTGAACTAAAATAGCTGGTTAAATATGGTTTGTTCATGAATGGTAAGGACGAAGTAAACAACAAACTGTTTGTTACGTTAACATTACGAGTTCTGTAACCGGTAAGGCCAACCGTCAACATCCAGTGTTTTGTTCGATAAAGAATCATGTCAGCTTCCATTCTGCCTTTATTTATCCCCTCACACAACTCTCAAGTAAGAATGGATGACTAGATGGAAAAAATACGCGATGGAAACATCTAGAAAAACTACGAGAGGGGGACAGAATAAGCGAAACTAGACTTGTTTACAGACTTTAAAGTAAAACTATTGACTCATAGTAATACACACTTAGGCTAATTATTGCACAGGAGTATGGGGAAGTTTTTTTTCTTTAAAATAACAAATAATTGTAAACAAACTAATTATATGACCAACTACTACAAGAACCCACTTTAAATTAAACCAAATGCTGTCAGATTAAGAGTCTTGATGGATTTTAAAATGGTACAGACCATTTATAAATTCCCAAATGTACAGACGGGAAATATGATATCATAGTGATGTGATTTGGAAATATAAAAACTAAGCTGGGTTTCCCCCAACATTTCTTTGGTGAGTGAAAGTGAAACCTTTCAGTTAGACTTCATGTAATATATGCTGTTTAAATGTAATTATTGTATTATTATATTGACACATATGAATAATGACTATCTTTGTTTTAAGCAGTAGGACATGCCAGATGTGTTATTCTGATTGTCTTTGAATCGTTGTGGGGTTGTATGCCCTTGAGAATGTAACCGTTACACTGAATGTCCTTTAATGGATCCCAATCGATGTTATCATACTCTTCCAGGAGGTGAAGAAGTCATAATGGAAACTGAGGCGAAGCCAAAAGGAGCCGAAGCCCTCGGAGAGGATGCTGAAAAAGGTGAAACAGAATCTACGTCTCACCCAGTTGCAGGTGACGCCACAACTCAGGACTCTAATATTAGCAATGGGGACGACACAGACGACGAGCGGGAGAAAGTGGACTTGAAGATCATCTGGAACAAGAATAAATATGATCTGAAAATTCCTATTGACAACACAGGAGCCCAACTGAAAGAAAAGATCCACTCACTCACTGGTAAGAACACACAGGAGATCGCCTTCATTTGAATGGCTTTTAATAGTTGTTGTTAGTGTTTAGCAACACCTAGAAAATGCTCTTTGTTGTCTTCCTAGGTCTTCCACCTGCAATGCAGAAAGTGATGTATAAAGGATTGCTTCCAGAGGACAAGACGCTACGTGAAATAAAGGTCACAAATGGTGCAAAGATAATGGTGGTAGGATCTACTATGAATGATGTATTAGCTGTGAATACACCCAAAGAGGTCATCCAGCAGGAGGTGAAAGCCGAAGAAGAAAAGAAAGAGCCTTTATGCAGGCAAAAGGTAAGATGACTGGCATTTCTGCTAAATGAAGTAAAGAGATGTATGGAGTGTTGGGATACTAAACTGGTGATGTTATTGCAGCAACACAGGAAAGTTTTGGACAAAGGTAAACCAGAGGACATAATGCCATCTATTAAAGGAACAAAGGTGAGAGAAGATGAGGGGATGCCTGCTTTTGTTTGCCTTGTATTGACTGCCAAGCTGTTCAAAGCTGCTGTCACAGATCAATGTCGACTAACTGCATTTTCTTCTAACAGGAACGATTACCAACAGTGCCTTTAGCCGGTATGTATAACAAGTCCGGAGGAAAAGTCCGACTCACTTTCAAACTGGAGCAGGATCAGTTGTGGATCGGAACAAAGGGTGAGAGTACAGCCAGCCTCCTTTTTGTTCTAAATTCACCACAACACAAATATCGTGATCATTAAAACTCCTCTATCTTTTTCTGTGTTTATGTCAACAGAGAGAACCGAGAAGGTCCCGATGGGCTCCATTAAACACGTAGTATCTGAACCCATCGAAGGCCATGAGGATTATTACATGATAGTAAGTGTTGTTGCTGCACGCATTACAGAATTATCTGTATCATTAACAGCTGTAATGCCAAATGCTCTTAAAAGTATGCAAGTGTGCCTATTGGCCACTTAACCAAGCAAAAGGAATAAGGTAAAAAGACTCAAAGCTTTATTGTCATATGCACATTAGCTACAGCCTCTCAGCTGGTCTCAGGCTCTTCCGACACTATACTTAAAGAAGCCCTATAATGCTTTTTGGGGGATTCCTTTTCCAGTATTGTGTTATAGGTTTTTAGCAAAGGCTGAAATCCCAAAGTTCATGCCAAAGGGGGGTTTCTTTCCCACACACCCCCCCTGCCTGAAATGCCTCCATTTGAATCCTTTTCCATAACATAGTGACTTCACTATGTAACACAAGTGCAACACATTTGCTCGCGCTACTTTTTTGGCTCAGATTTGCTCAGGGGCGGGTTATTCCTGACACATCTCTAAGCGCTTGACCAATAACAACAGTGCTGCAACCAGCTAACCAATCAGAGCAGACGGGCTCTGGTTTCAGAGAGAGGGTGATAAGAGGCAGTATGAGAACAAAATAAAGACCTTTTTGAACATAGAAGCATGTAAACGTGTCACAGTAGAGGCACAACATATGGACCTGAACATGAGCACAAAAGGGCCCCTTTAAAACAAAGAACAAAAAGCATAAAAGAGGGAATATTACACTACTTCAATTTAACATTACAACTGTTAAATATTAACAGGTTAACAGCCAAAGATCAGATTGTGGTATGATGTGTTTTAGTAGAGGTGGGTAATATATTTATATACTATCAAGATTTAGATTTATTGTATTGTAATATTGCATAGGTTTAGTCTTTTTATTTAAAATGCAGTTTTCTTGCCGTTTTACTCAGATACATTCTGGTGTTCTAATGTTCGTATTGCCCAGCCCTAGTTCAGTTGTGTGAGTCTATGAGCTGTGACGGTGCAGGTGGAGCTGTGGCCTGAAGTCACTGCAGTGAA
The DNA here is from genome assembly GCF_902827115.2 of Pseudochaenichthys georgianus. Lineage (NCBI taxonomy): Eukaryota > Metazoa > Chordata > Actinopteri > Perciformes > Channichthyidae > Pseudochaenichthys > Pseudochaenichthys georgianus. Next base: position 12,009,529 of record NC_047510.2, read on the forward strand.
GACGGGTCATCCTTTGCTGTTTGGGCTCTGCAGTGGAGCGGGAAATGTCAGCGCTTTCTCTCCATTAACCTTTCTGTCTGAAGCCACTCGTGTTCTTCTTTGTCAGTGAATTGGAAGTCCCAGAACAAGTAGAACTTAATTGAATTCAGTCATCTCATGGAGATCAAGATTTATTTTGAAGACAACAAAATAAAGTGGCATTTATCAAATGAATATAAAGTTTGCCAGAGAGAAGTAAAGGTCTTCATTCTCCTTTTGGAAGAATGACAGATGTTATGATTAATGGGAAGTAAATTAGACCAGAAAAGCAATCTGATTCATTTGAAAGTAGGACAAACTGGTGGGAATTTGATGGCGGTTGGCCAAAAGTGCAATAAAGAAAAAGATGCTGATCATGAAGTTCAGCATCTAAGCTGTAAAATAAAAGATAGCTAATTTCCAAATGTCCTAGTTGTTCAGGACTACTACAACCACCTCATTTTGTATGCAAACATGGCTGGTTTTCAGCCTCTTAATGATGGATATACCGTTTTCCCTGATTCATGTCATTTTTAACTGAATGTTTTTGATTTTGTAGACAAAACACAAAATGTGGGATGAATAATGCAAATAATTCTTAGTTATAGCCTTAATGTAGGTCAGAAAAGGTCAGATGTATTGTATGGATGGAAAGAGAGTATAATACACTGCAGTCTTTAAACGTTGATCTATTTATAAACATGCTTATGTTGCCAACTGTAAATCATGTCAGTCCAGCTGACATTATAAATGGTTAATTCTCAATCAACATATTCAAAGTATGTTCATTTGCATTTAAAATGGTTTGTTTGTAGAATATGTGAATTTGTATAATCACTTTGTTCCTCCACTTTGATAGGCTTTTCAGTTGGGTCCAACAGAAGCGTCTCAATACTGGGTCTACTGGGTGCCTGCACAGTTTGTCGATGCAATCAAAGACACAGTCCTTGGAAAATGGCAGTATTTCTAATGTGCCTCTTTTTTTGAACTGGAATTGAGAGGAGGAGCCAATGAAAAGTGAAACTGGAGTCAACAGTGCAACTGAAGGAACTTCTTGGAATACATTTGAAGGAAACGGACGGATGCCTGTGGACTAATATTGTTTTTAGGTTAAAAGTGCACTATGTGGCAGCATAACATTTCTCAGCCCTGTTGATCTTTCAGGGGTTTCAGCAAATCCATGATGAAACAATTGTACAGAAATTGCTAACACTTTTCTTCCGTTATTCTTAAAGAAATAAAACTTATTTAACGAAATGAATGCACCTGGTCATTATTGTTGTCTGTGTTGTATCCGTCCAAACGTCATCCTTTTAAAATGGTAGCTCACTAATGGCAAAATCAAAACATAGGTAACTCTGTTCATATATGTCTTAACACATTGAGTTTGAAAAAAATAAAGACCATACTTATCTTGTAAAATAAAAGCATTACGGTCAAAATCCAAAAGGTAGCCATTGGTTGCAAATCTTATTAATGATTGTGATTCATGACACAAAAACTAAACACTGCACACTTCCACAATCTATGTATATCTCTTAATTATCTTAAAAATATGAATTATTAAAGATTTTTTTATTAATATAAAACACACATTAAGACCTGTGAGTTTAATACATGAATATAACTGAACTGTCAGAAACTGATGTAATGCTTTTAATCTGAAGGACTCCAGACAGGAAATTGTGTTGATTCTTTTTCAAAAACACGCCCACAACTTCCGGCATAACCCCCTTATGGCGGGACGCGGGTAATGCAAATGTTTCCAGGCTTGTACCACCGTTTAACGACAGTAGCAGTCGGTAATGAACAACACGTTGAAAACGACCGTCGATAGGAAACGCCCCCCGCCGGTCAAGGTGCTGTCCGGTCAGCTGAGGACGGCAGTGAGCCGGCCGGCCGACAGCGGGGAGGGTTATGTGATCAGGCCGGGCAGGGGTCGCTCTCTGCAGGTGTCTCTGGTGTGGATGCAGGGGACGGTCCTGGAGGTGCAGCTGGACAGAAACACCCTGCTGTTGATGGATGAGACCGGGACCTTTGCGGTGCAAGGGGTCAACAACATCCCCAAAGGGAAGCCGTGTCTGTCCCAAGGTGATAACATTATTTCTTTAAAAAAAGTGAAACAGAGTCCAGTTGTTGTTTATTAATAAGAACAAAATAGCTGTTCTGCATCCTATACAATGACATTTGTCTGACAACACTATTGATATGACATGACATATATCGTATTATGACATTTGTTTTATGTCGTACAATGACATTTTCTAGGAATGTATTATGTGCCATACTATTATGACACTTTATAGCCTACTATACTTAGGGTTTTGATGTTGTATTATACTATGCATTTTGGCATATGGCATTTTTTTTTTGACACACTGTATTATAGTCTTTTATGACATACCATTTTATGCTTTTAACGTCATCTGTATGTCATACTATAGTATCTCATTGTCTCATTGTACTATGTCATACTTAAAGCGTCTTTGGGTTCAAGAAAAGCGCGATAGAAATAAAATGTATTATTATACTAGGTGTGTGTTATAGCTTGTAGTTAATACAAATATTACTATGTAAATAAACCTTCCATTGAATCAGTAACTCAATTGAATTAATTGTATTGTGCTATTTTCCCTCAATATAGAGTACATGTACATTAAATACATCTATAAGGCTGTACGTTTTTATTAAATAATGAACTCTTAAAATGTATGAACATTCTTTAAAAGTAATTAAATTGCATACACCCCATTGAAACATTACTGTAGGTTGTTACCTTCCACCACTGCTAATTCTGCATGGTTTGTATATGACTATTTACTGTTCATATTAGTCAATTGACCAATCATTCAATCCATTTCATTCCTGGTTAATTAACATGAAAGTCTTCCACAACCTTTTCTGCAATTGCTCACTGGGTGCCTTCAGCTGGAACATTAATTACAGCACATGAACATCCCTCCCTGTATCACCTTCCTCTTTTCCCTTGAATATTTCCCCACTGAACAAAGAACCACCTGCCGCTGTTTTACAGGCAAATATGTCATGGTGATGGGTGTCATCCAAGCCGTCTCCCCGGAGCCAGTCATCCGTGCGGTGAAGATGGCAGACCTCTCTGCGCTCGCCGCGCTCCACAGGCAGATGTGGAAGCTGGAGGTGGAGGATCTGCAGCAGGTGTTGGCCTGAATGCAGAGCTAATGGTGGCAGGAAGCCCTCGTCCTGTCATGGCTGTCCAGATGGGTGTGCAGCATTCAAGTCATTTTTGACAGTTGGAACAAAATACATCATTGGACTAAACAGCAGATTATACTCTGTCAGGCTTCTGATTGAGGTATGATGCCAGAGTGACAAAGACAGGAGCAAACAGACTCCTACTAATGCTTACTGTGGTTATGCTGTGAAGTGGGACCAAAAATGGAGCTTAATGTTTAATCTACCTTTAAAACATTACCCAGATTTGGATGCATCTTGTATTGTTAACTTATTTTAGGATATGTCTTGTAATTTGTTGGTTTATATTTAAAATAGAAAAAATGTTAAATAAAGATGAGTCATATTTCACGAGTACTCTGCCTTGTTTTCTCTACTAGAATCTGGATGCATTAGGATTATCTAATGACGAACTTATAATAGTTCTAATGCATTAATGTTATCCAAGTTATTTTATGCCTGTAGAAAAGTACATTCACTCGGGTAAAATTGTAGGTACTGAATTTGATTATATTTACATGTAATAGTGCTGTATGATTACACTTTAGAGGGAAATTTAGTTTTTACTTCACTAATATTTGAAAGCGCTAGTTACATTACCAAGATGAGCTTATAAAATATGAACTCTTAAAACAGCTTGAAAATAAAAACCTGCTTATAAGTTATTGTATCAATAAGAAAAGGACACCGTCGTAGAATACCACTCACTGTGAACACACACACACACACACACACACACACACACACACACACACACACACACACACACACACACACACACACACACACACACACACACACACACACACACACACACACACACACACACACACACACACACACACACACACACACACACACACACACACACACACAATTAAACCGGGTTAAAAAAAGCTTTATTTGGTGTGGTTCCCAATACACTGGTAACACTATGGGTAAAGTGAAAATGACCTATGCTGACAGATTCAAATAGGAGAATGTCATCCGTACTCTCAATTTAAGTATAACATACTTAAAACATATCGAAGGTTAAAGGTCATGAACATATACAAACTGCTTATGAAAAGAAATTACTGTAAGGTCAGCCGCATCTGAACAGATTTAAGGTTTACGCGTGCCATCTTCCGCACTGCTTTTAGATATTCTACTGAATGAGTAGAATATAGCTCTCCCACTCAGTTGTTGCTGTTAATGATAACACTCGTGTAGTTCAGATCAGAGAAAACCAGCCACCAATCAGAGGGTCGGCCCTGAACGCCACCCCCCCTTAAAAATCATGCTGCCATCAGGCTGCTTCCTGTGCGCCTCAGAGGCCCTGTAGGATCACCTGACTCAGGCTGTTTGAATACTGCATTAACTGCAACGTAGCTCGGATATTGTCATCCCACCATTAAATAATATCTTTAAGGAGAAAACTGTATTTTCCAAAGTCATTGTCATTAGGTGCTATAAGATGGTCTTTTCTGGCTTTGGCAAGTTTCATCAAAAGGAATTCTCGGCGCTCCATCCATTCTTTTAGTTCCTGCTCCCCGTGCGCCAGCTTACACAGCTCGTCCTCTGTGCACGTGTCTTTGAGGAACCTGTCGGGACACAAGGTCAAAAGGTCAGCTATCAATCCACGGGACTCAGCGACATACACAGTGCTTAGAGAGGAGGAATAATCACGTTAGTAAACAACATTGATGATTGGTAGATGATTTGCTCTAATGCACTACTTTGGCAGGAAGTGAACATTGCATCGATAAATTGCAGCATCCATACCCCCCCCCCCCCCCCCGACTCATCTAGAAGATCTAAGGCTGAGAAAACCCTTACATTTTCAATATCAAATTGTACCTTACGATAATTTAAAGTTATTTTGTGTTTCCTCATTCTGAAACTGTACACTGGTAATTGTATCCAAGCCATAAAGAATATCCTTTTCAACACTTGTTCCTTTACGACAGCTTCACTAAATGAGTCCAAAAGATTGTGACGATGAGTTTGTGGGAGAACTACAGGAAAGGGAAAACCCCAAAACATAATAGGGCCCCTTTTATAAAGTAGGTATTCTTTATTTATACAAAAGGTACCTACGGCTGTGTATGTATGTATACAGATCATCTTTCTGTAAACATAATCATCTATTTTTGTATCTAAGACAGCCCCATGCCCGATCACAGAGTTGTGTTTCTTACCTCTCACAAACTTTGAAAGTGCCGGTGGGGAAGCGATACTGCCAGCAGTTCTGATCATCCTCAGAGTTGAAAACCCGGTCTTTGTGTTTTTCTGAAGTGATGTGCTGCTGCCACTGCTTCTCACTGTTGCAGTTCTTACCACACAGCCAGCAGTGATTGCCAGCCTGCCAACACACACGGAGAAATCACATTTACACAAATAACTAATTACCGTCTGTTTGCTAATCAAAGCTTGTCAAAGTTATTGCCGTTTAGTTTTTAATCACTTGGCAAATAACTACAGTGAAACAAGATTCTATCAAAAATGTTGACACAGTTTAAACATTAAGGCAGTAATGCATTTGACTGAAGCCGCAGATTCTGACAACTGATGGAACATCTGCCAAAAGAAAGGAGCACAACACGGCAGCTGTGGGTCTGTGTTTGCACAACAGGACCATGTCAACGCTTGAGATTCCACGATGAATGAATACTCGAAAAACAGAAAGGTCTTGATGAATTGAAGTTAATGAAGATGGCCGCTTACCAAAAGGAAAGCTGTATCAAAGCTGTGTACAAACCCTGACAACTACACTCACCGACTTCTCGAAATCTATGTACAACACGATGGAACGGTTTTGACTCGCACAATAATACACCAGCCGTCTTGTGAGCAGACTCGTTAAAGTATTAATTCATGGGATCAGTGTGCAGTTATTCCAGCATCCTTTTCAAACGTGTTTTACAATAAAAATCAAGGTAAAATGTGTTCATTTTATTGTAGTTGGAATCTAACTTAGTATTTACATGGAGATAAGCCCCGCCTCCTCGCCAGCACGTCCTGTTTGAATGACGCGAGTAAACAGAGCTGACAGCTGCATAACTGTTTCGAATGGACAACATTGGATGAATGATACTCAATTATACAAGTTCTGAAGAGTTTGTAAATGGATGTTTTGATATAGTTTGGTAAACATGGCTATTTAATTTAACATCTACTTACATTTATCAAGACTTTTCAGCTTTTTTTTGTTCTTCTCTTTCACCATGAAGGCATGGGAGAAGAACATTTTGCTCAATCATTTATGGTGGCTGGGGTGAGTGATTGATGGTCATTTTTTGGGGGATGAAGTATTCCTCTCTGAAACCTGACCAGTTTGTCACAATGCAGAAGAAGTGTGTGATCCATGCTGGGTTTTTAAACTCACCACTTCCTCAGCGTAGTCTGTTGGCATGTGGATCTGTTTGCCGTTCTCCCTCACAGAGTTACTGGAGGTATCGTCCCCCCAGCCGGGCTTCTGAGACTGCAGCCACTGCTCATAAAGCTGATCCATATCTGGAACTAAATGAGGGGGCGAAATAAATGATTACTTTGCTGGAAATAACATTCTACTAATTAAAAGAATCCAACAAAAAGTAAGAGAGCGCGGCTCCTTGACTTTACTCACTGTTGTTTTCCTTCATGTAGGTCCAAAGGTCTCTCTCTTCTAGACTGTGAGCAAACGTGCAATTCCCGATGTACTGACACTTCTTGCCGGCTGTCACATGCATGCAAATCTAAGAAAGTTAAAAAAAGTAACATTCGGTGACCATGGCAGGAGATTTTAATCAGAAACAAAGAACAAGCGACCGTGGAGTCGCAGAATGTCTGGCGCGTACCTCAAATTGAGATGGGATGGGTTTTTTGGTTGGAAGTGGTCTAACTGTTGTCCACTTTTTCCTTTCATTTGAACTTACAAGCACCACCCGCCTGTCTTTCGCCCACCTGAGACAGAAAGACAGAATGAGTTTGTGGATTGTACATTTTCACCTATCAATTACCTCCTGTCCACCCTCGATGCACTCCAAGACGTTGTGCTACTTACGTGTGTCTGGCTTTGGCTGAGCAATACTTCTTGTTTTTGTCGGCTTCGCTTAGCTGGCCGTTTCTCCAACACTGGCCACAAACAAACATCATCTTCAGGTTGGGAGGCCCGAATCTCCTCTGTGGGAGGCAGAGCTGTTGATGGAATGTGAAGGACTGGTTAATATCTTTGTGAAGTGATATAATACAAGTATTTAGGCACAACATAAATGAACAGTGAATTACAGAGGCAAGTCAAACCTAAGGATAGGACTTAACTTAAAATGTTTATATTTGAGCAAACATTTGACTAATGTTTAATGAACTCTACTTTTTAGAATTGATTTAAATAAGTTATTAGTGGAAACATTTATTTGTTGAAGTCAAAGCCAAGAGGGTCTCCTCAAGTCTACTCAAACTCTCCCAACGCGGAACCCATCCAGGGTCAGAGCCACTGTTATATGGTCAAACTAGCTCATGGCGAGCACAGTCCAACATATGTTTGCTGGATGCAGCACAACACTTATTGATTTAAAACTGAACTTTGAATAAACTTGTAAAGCAGTGTACAAAAAAAAAGGCATGGAATAGAATATCTGTTTGAGGAAATGAATACTTCCACATTGACAAAACCATGATGCTGTTGTTTCATAGTGCTTTTATTCTATCCTTTTTAGTGGTATGGTTTGACCAGGGAACTTTGAAGAGCAGAAACCCCCACAGTCAGACAAGTGGTCAAGCAGAGTGATTGGTGAGACCCTGTACATCAGACAGCAACAGCCGTTATCTAGGAACTAGCTCTCACCTGATTGTTGATGTTTGTTTTAGTGGTTTATAAATATAATGGAGCATGAAGAACCGTCTCAAAGAATGTTCCAGTTGCAGTGTTTCCCACAGAATTTGATTCTATGTGTGGGGGCACCGCACCCCCCCCCCCTCCATGCGAGTTCATGGCTACTGTAGACAACGTTCATGTTGCTCTGTGTTGCGTTGTTAATGAGTGAAACACACCGGAGTTGAGGATCTGTGGGCTTTATTCTCCTAAAAATATAATTTACAATTCAGGCATTTAGCAGACGCCATATTCCAAAGCGATTTACAATGACCAATTAAAGGGACATTCTCCCTGGAGTAACTGAGGGCTAAGTGCCTTACTCAAGGGCACACTAGTAGTGGTGTTCCAGGCGGGATTTGAACTCGCAACCTTCAGATCATCAGCCCACCTCAATATCCATTTGACCACCAAAATAATTGAAATAATATATATATATATATTTTTTTTTTTTTATGAGATCCATTTGTGGCGGACGATATTTAATTGTGGCGGATAATAAATCAATGAATGGGAACCACTGAGTTGTAAGTGTTGTCACACATGGATCACAATGGATCCAATGTCTTAACTGCAAATCGAATCTAAATAAAAAAAAAACCTGAAACTGCAAAGCTGATCCTCGACGACCCGTGTACTTCCACAGAGACATCGAGTGGATTAAACAATAGGGTCCTGTTCCTACATTACCGGGTTTTTTGGGTTCGTGGGCACATGTTCAGACCTGTGAAGACCTTTACCCTCAATCTAATGGCGCTTTTCCACTGCAGCACGGTTTAAGCAGGCTGGGTTTGGCCAGCTTTTTTTTGCTTTTCCACTAGGGGTAGTTCCGGCTCAGGGCTACCTGGCCCTCCAAAATCGAGGTTCTTACCGGGCCAACAACCGGGCTGAATATGCTAAACTAGTGACGTAAACACTACTGCTGAATGGTCAGAGAGAATCGCTGGCAAGGGGGCTACAACTACAACAAAATGAACATATTTTACCGTCATTTAATTGTAATACACGTTTCATAATGATGGCGAAGTAACAACATACTGATACCGGTCTACAGACAAGACGGCAGGCGAAAAACCTTTTAAAATGCTTGACTTCTGAATGGCGATCGGATCGATCAGGCTAAGCTAACGTTGTATATGCTCCGTCCACACTCACAACAACGGCCTACAGACATAAATAAACCAGCGACTTTATTCGCCACGACACAGGCAGTCTGTGGTTTGTACTTCTTTAACTTTTGTCTAGTTTCTGAACAGATATGAGGAGCTGTGAGCTCTGAGTGCTAACAGCTAACGGTGGATGTTTTGGTTTTGTGGTTCGCATTGAAGATGACGTCACGGCAGTTTTACGCAGCGTCGCTCCGCCCGCCGAACAGCCGATCACCCCGCCTACACTGCGTTACTATAGTAACTACCCCAGTTACTAAACTGTAATGGAAACGCAGCTTAAAGTGAGCCTGGCCTACCAAGGCAGTGGAAAAGCGCCATAAGAAGAAACTGTAGATATGCTGAGACAAACATTGGTTTCCAGAGTGCTTCTGCTGCGCTTACCTGGGCTCCCTGCAACGAAGTCGTGGCATTCCAAAACTTCTTCGCTTCTTGGACAATACTTTCATGAGGGATACCTATGTGATGAAAAATAAAAAAGGTAAATAAATGACATTTAGAGAAACTGTGTTCCAGGCCGTGGAGACGTATTTAATGAAGCATCCTTACCGAGCTCGTGCTGCATCATCCAGACCTTGAGCTCGATGAGGCTGTGGGCGTAGAAGCACTCGTCCTCCCTCACGCAGCCGTAGCGGACTTCATGACGACAGAGATCCAGCTGGCACTGAGAACTCAGCGGTCTGATCTTTGAATAACGAACTGTGTTCTCCTTCAAAATGTGGACCAGGCACCTAAGAGATAAACATGGGTACAATGTCAACAGGCCTATCCCTCATATATCTGCACATAGTCTTGTGCGTTTTGGTAGAATCTTTTTTATTAAATCCTCTTAAATTATTTAAAGAGTGAAGTGACTTACTTGTGATCTTCAAAGATGTGCTTCGTCACTGGATGAGAGCAAAGCGATGAGTCATCTTTGTTGGTTTTGCTGATTATTCTGGGTTTGTGGTCAAAGCAAACCTGCAAATTAAGATTCACGTTTAGGACATTTTAAAAGTTTATAAAAACAGCAGATTGTAACTGGGGTTCCCATCAGACCAATAGCATCACCCCCTTGTCTGTCCTATCTAATAACAGGCAAAAAAGTCAAGAAAAAATAATTTACGAAAACATTGACAAATATAATCTCCTCACACTGGTACGATACACAAGTATGCCAATGGGCGCCATTGAAAATAGCAGCACTGAGGAGTTAGTGTAAATTAGATCACTCTGAGGTCATACTCATTTTTTAATTAAAAATAAATGACTACTTACTCCACAGAGAAACATGAATATCCCATGATGCTCCTGTAAGATCTTGGGGACAGTCAGTCGGACGTTAGAGTTTGGCCCGTAGGGGTCGAAGAGGAGCTCTCTGGAGATAAACCCTTTCCGCTCCAGAGTCCAAACATCAATCTCTTCCTGGCAGTATGCAAATGTGCAGTGGCCAGGGTACAGGCACTCCTTTCCAACCGCCACCTCTGAAACAACACAGGGACATTGTCATGTTTTCTGTCGTCGCACACACAAGTGATGTCTGGATGACAGCCAAGTGTCAAAAGTGCCAGAAACAAGTGGAGAAACTGCTCAAAGGCACAAATCCTTAAATAATGTGAATATCCATGTGCAATTAATTAGGGAAGGTAGGGAACACATGCCCAGTATAGTAGGAAATGTAACCGTGCAAAGGGGATCTACTCATTACCACAAATCTGTATAACAAATAAGCTTTTCCTGGGAATATCAATGGAACTTGCAGCAACAAAAAAAAAAATATATATATATATATATTTTTATATATAGAGGCAAATGCAGAAATTTCAAAGCAAAGAGACAAACAAATACATGTTTATAAAGGTTACCTTTGCAAATGTAATAGGGCCCTACATATTGTGTTTTTGTGGGTCTGGGCCGAATTAGCTTCCACGTTTGGTCAGCTGTATGTTTGAGTCTGCCGAGTAAAGCGTCCTTTTTGCATTTATGCTCTTCTGTGTGTAGCGAGTAATCCAATACACCAGGACCTGTGGGAATAAATAAAGAAACATATGTGACTTAATAGTACATTACGCACCTCGAAGACACAAACCGCACACAACTGGATAAAGAACTCCTCACCAGTTTTGACGTAGCAGATGGAGCACGCTTGTTTGAATTCATGTGTGTCAGCCAAAGGGTTCTTTGTTAAATCCACAGCAACAGGAAGACCCTTCACTTCAGGCATACCGACCGCCATTCCCATCGGGGCATCAATATTGTTCATCTGTTGGGAAAAAAAAAGGGGGGGAAATTGATCAAATATAAGCCTAGAGCAAGTCTTAGAATGACAAAGGCTGATGATTGATAGACAATAATTACCTGTTGAGTGAATGGACTCTGAGCATAATCTGACATATCTAAAGGAGGAAGAAAAAGATTAAATGAACAGGTTATACTCCGTGCTAATGGTGAAAAACCTAATTCAAGCACTTTCAAAAGAGTATTATTGAGCCTTTCAAGCACCTTACAGTCGTCGGAAATTGTTCTTTATCATATAAAGCAAATTTAAAAAGCACTTTTCAGTCGGATAGTTTTTTATAAAAAAGAAATGCAAATACAAATTTCTAGCAGTGTTAAAGCACTTATCAAGCACTTTTCAAACCTTAAAAAACGATATATTAATATTAAGATATAAGTGTTTTTAAGGATTTCTAGCAGCTGTTCAGAACCTGCATATTGATTGGCTACAATATCTTTATTTGAACAAATATGGACCAAAGTCAGAAAGTAGTATACCTGTTTTATAGTCCGTTATGTTGAGACTATCCAGGGAGTCGAGCGGTGGGGGGAGGGCGTCAAAAGTGTCCATCCCAAAATACGTACTTGACCCCGACTTGTGATAGAGGGGGGGCAGCGTGACGGTGCAATGCTGCACGCTGCTGTGGAGGTACGGGTTGATGTGAGAGGGCATCAGGAATGGACTGGACATGGAGCTGCCCGAGGCGATACTGGTTGGCAGAGGAAGAGGCCCCTTCATGGTGGGGATAATCTGAGGGAGGGGACACACAGGAGTCACACTTCTGCTCAGACATCAACACACTGTCACATTTCATTCATCACGCCACTTTACCATGGCTGATTCGGGGCCAGCTTGGTCCAGTAGATCATCTAGGTCGTCCCCGATGATGTCTGCGTCGAAATCATTACTCGAGTCGAGCATCGTGCAAGGTTTACTCGCACGGCAGCCGTTAACGTACGTGGCAAGAGGGACTGACGATGGGACAGACACAGGAAGGGACACGGACACAGGAAGGGAGTTGGACTCGAAGCCCGGCGGCTCAGACAGGGTAACGGATGAGATACTGGTGATGGGAGAAAGATCATCCATTGCGGATTCATTTAGAGTTTGGTGCATTTCCACTGGAGCTTGGATTGGAGCTGGGAGCGGAGCCAGAAGACTGCTGTCCTGCGCGAGCTGAGGCACTTCTGAAACACAACGGGGAAAACAGGATGAGCGGCTTTCTCTCTTTCCACTTTCAAAAACGATAAATATGAACTGTGTTTAATTAAACTTACCAATTTCAATATCTTCAACTGAAGACGAGTCATAGGAAAACTAAAGAAATGCAGAAGAGATTCATTTAAGAATGGATTTCTTAGAGGAGTATAGAAATATATGTTTTAGACTGTTACGTCTCTTACCTTGTCACATGATGCATCTTGATAATTTGTTCCTCGCATAACATTCAAGGCAGGCTGTAAACATTGAACAAGAGAAAATGTTGGACTTTCGGTTCATTTTTAAGAAGAACAACCCTAAATGTCGACATTTTATTTTGAGGGCCATATATCCGAGTCAGATTTTAATACATTTAACTAGCATGTAGAAAATGAAGCGGTATCACTTCCAATTCACTTTTTAATCACGGTAATTCATTAAAAAAGCTTCATGGCAGTTTGAAATAGTCCCTGGGGCACGTACCTTACTCCTTACATAAGCTTTACGGATTTTCAATCCCAAAATGTTGGCAAGGTCCTGAGTCAGGTTTGTGACACTGGCGTCCTGGGAAATAAGGAGAGTTGACAGTGTTTACTCAAAACACACTTTAGATAATCACTGCCTTTGATCTTCACTTATTATTTTCCGTTGAATGAAAAATATAGGTGGCAACTTTAATAGAAATAAATGTTGTCATATAAGCTGAAATGGTCACTATATCCTGACTAGGGGTGCAAAGATACTCCGAAGATGCTCCAGCTTTAAGATGATGTATTAAAAGTAGTTTGCCATATGAAAAGGGTTATATTTAGCACATTTGTATTTTTATAAAACCTGCTTCTATGAATCAAGTGACACATTGTGTATGATGTAGCACACCCCTGAAGTGCTGTTGTTGATTCCCTTTAAAACGTCAGTATTTGTAACCTTCTGGAGATCTGCTGGCTGGCTCCTAATGTGTGTTTCAGGTGATCCAAGTCATCAGCCTGAAGAGCTTGGATAAAAAGCCCAATACCTCTGTTTTTGGACACAGCCACTGTTGTGTTTGCTGCATATTTTCACACACCAATACATTACTGATTTAGTCATTTGTTAAGTTTTGTTACATTTTAAATAAATGTGTATTTTGGTTACAGGTAAACTTGTCTTGTCTACCATCTTGTCTAACATTTCCAAACTGATACGTTCCATATACTATACAACTCTCTTGGACTGTGGTGCAGTGTGACAAAGAGAGTACATTTTGAAGCAAAACAATGTATAAAAATGTAACAAATTAGGATTGCCCAACAAAACTAAAGCCTCTTAAACTTGAAATGTAATGTGGTTGCTATTTACACTGAAGTTTGGCCTACATCAGTTTTACCTGAAATGTCTTAACTGAAAGTAAAGAAGCCTCAATGCAGGGCAGCACGCCACAAACATCCTGACTCTGCTGGGAGTGAGGGTCCTGCAGGGGGTCTGAAAAGCTGCTACATTTGCCTGACTTTTGTAAAAAATTGCTGAGACAAGAAAATAAGGAAGATTTCTTTCACGTTTTGATAAATCAACATTTACCAGATGATGCGACGCCTTTACCTGAGGCACTGTGAGAGAACATTTGGCAACAGCCTCATAGGCCTCTTGATGTCTCCCGATCTCTTTCAGGGATTTAGCTTTTCTGTACAGCGCTCTGTAGTTCCCCTCGTTCAACTGGAGAGCCTTTTCACAGTCTTCTAACGCTTGGTCATACAGTCCCTATGGGGGGGGGGGGGGGGGGGAAATGTATACTTAAACATTGTGAACAAAGAAAGCACTGTTTGATCATAAATTGCCATCACGTGTTCAGTGGGTTGATGTAGGAGAGTGGTTTCCCTGAAGACAGTAAAGTGTTTTACACTGCCGGGACAGTGCAAAGAGACACCGACAGGAAAGAGGAAGTGAATGTTGCTCTGAAAGCATCAATAATTCTCAAATGGACCAAGTCTTAGAGGATCCCGAGTCTCAAGGGATTTTAAGATTCTTTATGTAGGTGGTTGTATGACACCAACAATTCTTTTAAATAAAACAGGTCTTCACCGCCTTTAAATCTATGATTTACCGCATTTTAACATGGCACAATTTGTAACATGTCACTGAAAATAACATTATATTGATTTTTATTATACTACAATTATTGGAGCCATTAATAGCATTTGATTTATGATCAATTTTATTTTGGGATACAGTATGGATTATGAAATCAATTTTTATAACTTAAACTATTTATGTTATCTAGTATTTATATAATTATGTTTTGATAATAGGCCTTTTTTGTGAATGAGTGATGTCAAAAATGTGTGGAAGGCCTAATCACATTATTGGCACATGTTTTATGCATTTTTGGGGCATTATTCTTGACACCATTCCTTTGGACAATTGAATGATCAGAATAGTGATATTTGGATTTTGGATTTATTTGTTTTCTGGAAAATCTACCAGAGTGAATAGTTTAATAAATCATTACTTTTCAAGTGGAACTAAACAGCATCTGTGTGTGTGCGCTTTCTGTCACCCAACCCCATGTGACTTCACTAATATTGGTGAATCTCGTATATGGTATAATTCACTTCATTGTTCATGTAGCTTTTCACATTGATTATTGTTTGATGTATGCATAAAAAAAAAAAGCAATCAATTCATGATCTTCCTACCGTATTAATGCATGTATTTATTGATCCAGTTTGACATGACAATCAAATGATTGTACACCTCATTGAACCTCAAAGCAACGCATAACTGGTTCCTGATAACATGACTTAAGACAGTATATAACAAGCTGGTTGATACAAGCATCAGTTAAGCACAACCACATGTTTTGCCTTTAAAAAAGGGATAGTTCACCATTTGTGGAATGATGTATAGCAGGGGTCACCAACCTTTTTTAGGGTGAGGGCTACTTTCAAAAAATAAAACAAGTTGGGGGGACCTTTACTCCTCCTTTTTTTCTTTTTTGCAGTGTATGCATTTAGCACATTTTAACATTATTATATACCTTTAACCTTTGTGTGCTGTTTGGGTCTGTGGGACCCGTTTTCAGTGTTTACTAAAAGAACATGTATGCAATTTAATTATTTTAACCTGCTTTATTTGGGGGTGGATGGGCATCACCTCCTCTATGGGGGTCCGGGGGCATGCTCCCCCGGGAAGATGTTTTTTAAAATGTTGAAGTTAAAAGCATCAATCTGGTGCACTTTGAGCACAACATGAATTTATGGATACAGCTCTCAACACTCAGATGAAAGGGAGCTGTATACTTTTCAATAATCCAAACATCTTTAGAATATGATCACAACCAATAACAAATCATTTAAACTTGTGTATTCTTATCTTGTGTTACCTAGTTAGCATTCTTTCTTTATGCATATTTTACTAACCACTCCCCTTTTAAACTGTTATTTTTTTACTGTACTATAGTACACATTGGAATGATTTCTTACTTTATCTATATTAAATAGATAAAGGTTTTTTTTTTCACACACACACACACACACACACACACACACACACACACACACACACACACACACACACACACACACACACACACACACACCCACCCACACACACACACACACACACACACACACACACACACACACACACACACACACACACACACACACACACACACACACACACACACACACACACACACACACACACACACACACACACACACACACACAGTAAAACTCTGCCCCTCATGTGTTGTATAGGCTGCACGACTAGGCTGTTCAATGGGGCTGATGTGTTGTGTAGATTCTGCCAGAAGGAAAATCAGCAGGGAGGTGCCACATTGCTTTTCTTCCCGACTGCAAATCAAGCAAGAAGGTGATTGGTCGATATTCATTGTGGGGGTGGGGGGAGGAGGGGTGTTAGATAGATAGAGTTGTAGTAAGTAGATAGAGTTCGCTATGATTTAGGTTTCCTTTATGCATAGGGTAGATTCTTTTAATTACATTTCCTTTTTTGTTTTGTGTATTTTATACATGTTGGATTTGCTTGGCGAGCTATTTTTAGAACATTCCCCGCGGGCGACTAAGTGCCCGCGGGCACCGTGTTGGCTACCCCTGATGTATAGCATGTCTAGTCATTTTAAATTACCCAGCACTCTAATTGTGTCTGAAAAAGATGCGACGCCTCAAGCACACCCTTCACAAAATGACACCCTAAGATGAATGTAAGGTGGATTCAAAGTTAAAGAATCTCTCTAGCCCCACCCAACTAAATCAAATGTAGCCGTGTGTCCTCAGGTTAACTATCACTGTTTAATCAGAGGTGCAGTGTCAATGGGGGGAGTTTGAAAATCAAACAGGCTCCATGCGCTCTTGCCTCTACAAACTTTATAGTATTGTTCTTTCCTCTCAAGGAATACATTGAACACTGAAAGTAACGCTGATATAAAGATCTTATTTTTAGTCTTATGTTGATGCTAAATGCTTAAAATTGAAGTGAAACAAATTATGCATGTGGAACTTGATAAATGCTGCAATAGTGATTTTAGCATTTATATATTAAAGGTGGGGTAGGTAATTCCCGTCAGAAACACTTTTTGTTATATTCCATGGAATGCTCTTAACATCCCAATAGCAATGAATACATTAAATGCTTAATATGTCATCTGTGGAAGCCGTGGCGCTGTAAAAAGCAAGTCCAATGATCTGCCTCGGCCCACGGCATGGGATGGCCTACCTGCCTGTCAGCCTTCCATCTCGTGCACAAACTTATCTCGTGCCCTCATTGGTCATGTGTGCGTTTGTGTGTGTTGGAGGAGGGGCTCTGTAAGGAAGTCTGAAGGAAGGGGCAGATTTTTTTCGGTTGTGTACTTTCAAATTCTAGCTCACTCGAGCTGGTTTCTCCATTCTTACCTACCCTACCTTAAAGACGGTCACACCTGAGTTTGACAGGTCGACATTTTCGCCTTGGGGAAAAAAGTGTATGATTATCTTTGATGACATAATGAAAGCGACCCTTGAAGGGAAGCCAACAAAAAAAACATTTTATACACACGCTACATGTTAAATTAGGTCACTTGTCAAACTGAACTGAGTATTTACACAATGTACACGACCAGCAAAACATAGAGAGGACATGTCCCAACAAATCAGTTAATGGTTAACATTTCCCTATGCACCATGAGCAGTGGAATTTAGAATGTAGTATATAGTCTTAGAATCTGAGGACGATAAAGTGCAAAACAAGAGCTCATATTTTGAAAAGGTAGTGACATTTAAGGACATACTTCCATCTGGAAACTGGCATTTTGAGGTTTGCAGATATATCTGTATGAAGCAAATAATCAATCTGCAGGGGCTTCATGCGCAGAGAGACCACAACAAGACATAAGTTGCTTGTTGTATTTACTCAGATGTTAACTGTTTGGTAGCGTCAAAAGGATTGGCTTTTTTAAGTGATTTGGGCTGAATTGAAACAGGAATCAAATGTGGTCGACTTACCGGAACAATGTTGAGGTACGCGGCAGCTCGATTTGCATACAGCTTTTCCAGTAAACTCGCTGGAACACAGATATCTTCCGAGTCCGCATACTCTGCTATACTCAAGGCTTCGGTGAACATCTCAATGGATTTTGTCCAATCCCCTTCTCTAAACACGTCGTTTCCTTCACCAAAAAGATTCCAAACGAGATCCTTTATGAACAACTGAAATAATAGAGAATCAAATCAGTACAAGTTAAACATAGTGCTGCTGGATTGACTTTCATTCATGCATTTTTACTCACACAAAAAGCCATTTGTGTGACACACTTGGTCAGTGTAACTTGAAACAAGACGGAAGCTGGAAAAACCCTGAATAAAATGTGCATAGCTTACCTCATACAGGTCTTGACTTCCAGGAAATGGAAGGGTTGACCTAAAATAAAAAGAAAGTTTTTTTTAGTCATATATAAGAAAATCACGCAAATTAATATAAGGGAATATTCAAATCATCTGCATGCTGGCACAGAACCAACTGGCAAGACTTTTTATCAGCAACAGATATTAATCATTGTGGGAATTGCGTAATTGGGCAGACGATTTGTTTAACTATAAACGGGCGATATTATTGAAAGTGTGTGTTCATAATAATGTCATGACAGACCTCAGTAATCCCTGTGAAGGCGTTTTGTCATGCAGGTTTCTTGTTCTGCTCTTGTCTGGCATTTAAAGTTTTCTTTACTCTTTTGTGTACTGAACAATTCAAGGCTTCACATATTCACACCAGTGAAGTTTCAGTAGGAACAGTGATGACGTGCAGTGAAGTATTTTAAGTATCACATTTGTTTCACAAAGAAAGGCCCTGCCAGATTAATCACTGCGCTCCCTGTCATGAATCTAAAAAGAAATATGTTGTGGATATACTGAGAGTGTACATTATGCATGAATAAAAAGCTCTGATCAGGGGAAACTCCCACATTATAAAATAAACTAAAGGACAGTAATCAGCTGTCTCGCTGAACAACAATGCATGACACAGAGCTGACCAATCATTATTGCATCATGCAGTGTGTAGGGGTAGCCCGGATTATTGCAAAAATAACTTGCAGACACAAAACTAGAATGAGTTTCTATCTAGTTATCGCCTAAAATGTTTCCAAGGAAGAAGGACAAGAGGACAAGTGGGCATGGTAACATTAGGAGGTGTCAAACACAGGATCACAACAGTCATTACTCTCTTCATATGTATGTTATTTATCAGGGTTTGAAGTACAATTCAGATGCACCCCCAAATTTAACAACCACAGATCCTAATGCTGACACTTACTGGATGAACTGCAGGCCTTTCTGAATCTCCTGCCAGCGAGTCCTTCTGTCCTGACACGCTCCGGACATGTTTGACTTAATATCCACTCCTCTATCGGCACCTGAAATGACAACACATATGATTCATAACATAGTATATTAACTGGTAAAAGACATGGGCATAGACCAGCTTCAATGACAACTAAAACACTCCCTACTTTCATAAATCAATCAGGGTTCTCAGGAACTATATTAAAGTAATTCTTATCGCTTTCAATGTTTATAGCTTCCGCATTTAGTAATGACGACACATATCGTTCCGGAAACTGAGGAGAGACATATATTTTAGCTTTTGTAAGCTGATACCGTCAACACTTTATATCTGAAGTTGTGGACGAAAAAGTTAGTACTTATACCAAGGGGAAACTGTTTAACACAGCAACAGTAAGCAACTGACTGGTATGTCAGATTTTTACGTATACTCTTTTTAATGAATGAAAATGTTTTATAACATAAGAATAATAACATATACCTTATGTGTCCAATATATGTTGTGACGTATAACGCTATTGTCAATAGATTCGTCGTGGTATTACCATATTTGGGCCAGTCAAACTGTCACCCTGTCCCGTCATAGCTAATGTTTGACATAAATGGTTGTTTTCTTAGTTGCCATTTCTTTAAAACTAGTTTATAATCAAATGAGGATGAGTGTAACAGGAAGAGGCAGAAATATGGTGTCAGAATTAGATTTAAAAGGGTGCGCCTGTCCTGTTTTTGTCAGCAAAGCTAAAACAAACTGTACCTTGGGAACATTTTTGTTTTAATAAGAGCATTCAACGCTTAACTGTTGCGTCTGTTTCAAAACGAGTTGGTGACTAGAGAGAGACTTTTTAAAGTTGCGTTTTCTGAGAAACTGGGAGGCGTCCGATAATGGGCGCATGTGCATTTAGCGCACGTGTGTTACCCGCGGCCGGGAACCCGCCGAGAGTAGACTTCCAGTTAGCAATCATCATCAGCTAGCATTAGCCTCACATAGTTTAACTACTGCCTACACACAACTACCTCCACTGAGAGAAAACACAACAGGGTCTTCCGGTGCTGGAAACACATCGGCCTCACTAGCTACGTGTCGATACCCGACTAAGTTTCTAGGAAGTAGACTGCACCTAACAAAGCATAACGCAGGCATGCCCAAGTTAAACTAGTTCCCCAAACAATAGCGAGCAATACATGTTAGCTCCCGCCTGAGTCGTGGTAAATATCACTTTAATGATCTAACAATGTCTGCTGTACATACTTACATGAGTGGTTCTTAATTCCAAACAACCCTTACGTCGGTTATCCAAAAGGAGGGAAAGGGATTTCTTGTTTTAGCTAAAATAACTTGGCTAGATGTGCTGTATCGCTGAAGGCCGCCCTTTGCTTCTTCTTCTGCTTTGATTAGATGCAGCGTCAACACAGACTCAGAGCAGTGCTGCCACCTAGAGACAGCGGAGGGACACAGTGACAATCTGTACCTCTCTTGAGTCTAATAATAACAGCAAAGATTATATTTAAAACACAATGATAAAATATAATTTTTGACTTTAAAAAATGTTTCTTTATTCTGTTGTGCATTTGAATTGTTAACAGCTGATTTGCTTTGTCAGGGAAAAAAAAAAAACTGTTCTGCAAACAAACAAACAAACAAACAAACAAACAAACAAACATAACAGCCTATGATAACAGCCTTAAAAGTCACGGAAACAATTAAATGAACGCATCTTATCACATTTTTAACATAAAAAAAGTTAACTACATGAGTACATTGGTTTAAAACATGTCTGTCTTTACATTTTTACATCACTTTTACTGTTATTTTTTTTCCATTGAATGCACTTTCAACAACCTGCCAAATCAATGTAGGGTGCAATGGCAGTGGTTTGAGCCAAAGTTAAGTGTTTGTGAAACATTGAAGTTGTTGTTCATTTGTTATATTGCTTTATTTTTAGTTGAATGTGCCTTCTAACTGTGATCTAATGGGTGATTTACAAGTGTTTGGATGAGTGGATCAAATGTCTATGCACATAATGAGGCTGTTTGACACTCAGGGTGTGCATGACTGTTTGGTTATCTGCATACCAAAATTAGTTAGGCGTTTTCTAAGGCAATTGAATGGGAACTGACACATCACTGAACTGGAACTGACTCATTAACTTACTGAATATGAATTTGTTTGCCCATGTAAGTGATTTTCTATTTATTTTTCTATTTATGGAGTAACCTTGAGAACTAAAAAAAGACTTAATGTGAAGTCTAACTTTCACAATGCTCTTTGCCCATTGCTTATGCATTGCTGAGATTGCTGTTTCCATTTCTATTATGAAATCTACAAAGCACATTAGAGTTCAGACTATTAAACCTAGAAGTATGAAAACTCCTCTCACCCTCTAACTCTTCTTCCTACAAACCTTCCTCTGGCAGTGATATTTCTAATCATTTCCTTTTTGAAATAATCAAAACATGAAGCCTCTTAGATCCTGTAAATGTGGAACTGTGTATCATAAAGAGGCCAAGGACAACACAAGGAGTGATGAAATGACTTAGCTTCACTTCCAGCATACAGTACATTTACAATATATGATTGGGTTACTAGCTGCTCTGTTAGATTTCAGCTTATCCAGTGATGGATGAATTGTTTTTCACACACTTACATTGTACCTCACCAAGCCTGCCTTAACCTGCCACCAGGCCCTGGGGCTGATCGTTTTTGTAGGCCCCCTATTTAAACAACAAATCAAAGTCATTTATAGCCTCGGCAGGCTCTGTGATCGCAGTTCTCCAATCTGCTCTACGCGCGCCTGGTCCTCTCCTCCAGATGAGTGGCGTATCGGGCCTCCCTCATGTATCTGTCCGGTTGCCGTTGGCTCCCCTCCACGTAGCAAGTCCTCGTCGTCCTCTCATCTCCTCCAACGGATAATGTCCTTCCTGTCTGTTTTTCCTCTCCCGCTACTCCATCGCTATCAGAACCAGACGGCCTACTTGGCTCTGAGGCCCCGCGGATGGCACCGCTGCTGCTCGGTACAGAACTCATCTGTCCTTCCTCCTCATCCTGGCCTACAGGTTTAAAATAACCTGTAAGCTTCGGCATTTTTGTAATAGCTGCTTGTCTCGAAACTCCTTTTCCCTCAACAATTTCCTTTTCTGAGCGCCACTCTCAAACTTTTTCTTCTCCGACATTTTCTCCTAAACAACCTTCATCTGTCACTCAATTACTCGCAATTTTAATAAGTCACATGTGAAACATATTCTCATTCTGATGAGTATTGTGTTTGTTTCCCGGGGAAAACACTCACGAGAAACACCGGCTGTTGTTATGCCTGCTGTGACGTCAAGTTACTCCGTTCTCCGCTTGTAATTATGCCGTTACAAGCTTCAAAGTTGTATTTATAATCTGAATTTGCCGAAACAAGTTTAATATTCTGAAAGCCAAGACTTTGTTTAATTGAAATCAGATGAAAACAAACTGTAACGGACCCTGCCGTGTTATCTATGATTACTATACGCCTTACATTCATAATTTCAGCGGAGGGAGGGGGGCGTCGCTGAGGAACAGCAGAGTGGCGAGTGAGAGCTGTCTTCTTCCCTTTACAAGATTCAAAAATGTATTTGTCGTGTGATATTGGAAATAAAAGTTTCATATTCTGAAAGCCAAGACTTTGTTTATTTAAAATTATAAAAAAAACATCCGAAATAAAAAAAAAAATATTGTGAATTTTTTTTATTGGCTCATGATAGGCCCCCGATCTCCGTAGGCCCCTGGGCTGCAGCCCAGGTTAGCCCGTGCATTAAGGCGGCCCAACCTCACAAATGTATTTATTTATAAAAAAAACATACCACACACAAATTAAATCTGCTCCTCAACACACATTGTATCGTGGTTGATTACATTATTTTGTTAGGGAAGTGGACATGACAATGTATCGGCTAAACAAGGATTATTTTGCTCAGGAAGAAAATGCATTACTTTTAGAACATTTTGTACCTTCAAATATTAATTTAATTAGCAGATTCAACTGTACAATTATATTGGAAATAAGAACCCTTTATTCTAATAATATTACATGAATATTATTATTGTTATGAGGAATGTAATAAATGATGACTTCTCTTTTAATATAATATTTATTCCAAATGTAATTATAATAACAGGCTGAAACTCCTTTTGAATCTGATTATTATTATTCTTTTTGATCATTTGGTAATGTGCATCTATCTCCTTTCTCCTTTCACAAACAGGAGTATTTCACCAAAGGCCATTGGGGATGCTAATGAAGAGAAACCAAATATTAAACACCATCAATTGTCAGCATCTTTCTTTGTGTTTACTGCACATTTGAGGCTTTTGCAAGCTTTTCATTCCGATGTATTCATCTTGATGTGATCTAAACATTCAGTGGATGTTTTGAGGCGATGGATGGAGCTGAAAATATTCAGATTCACGGGTATCGAGGGATGTGTCTGCTCTCATGAAGTGCATATCATAACTGCCAGGAGGAGGCGCTTATCTCACATTGTGCAGGAGCCTGACTGAGGAGCTAAATCACTAAACACTGTGAATATGTCCCCTGTTATCCTGCTACTCTTATGATTTAGATGCCCTGACATTACCAAATTATGAATGACAATGGAGCCCAGCACAACAGAGCTGGAAATACACTCTTAGAAAACATAATAAAAAGATGAAACCCAAAGATATGACACTATTCATGCCATTTTCAGATCAGCAATTTGTCAAATAAACAATCTCAGCGGTGGAACTCAGACACTTGGAGTGCTGCTCTGTAAATCATACTCACAATAATGATAGTGGCACTTTGTTTTATATGGAGAGAAGATCTGTTCCCCACACTGACATGTTTATTTACAAGGGAGATGGAGGCAGTCTTTATGATTACAAAGGGAAAGCTATTTTATTAGAGTATGATTACCATAATCTGTAAATCTAGAGGCATTTGTTTGGAGGAAGTGGAGTCATATAATGTGTTGCTTAAAAAGGAAAAGCAACAATTAGACCTTCAGATAATTAAAATCTGTCCCTCAATTCATAGTCAAGGTACTAATACTTGTTTTGTATTTGTTTAATTCATTTACCACATATATTGTAAGTAAATGTAGGCTACTTCGGCTAGTTCATTTTGTGCTACTTTGTGCTTCTACTCAAATACATCTCAAAGACAAATATTGTAGTTTTTACTGACAGCTTTAAGTTAATTTTAAGAATACATGTTTGCATTCTCTCTGTTTCAAGTGAATACCACACATCTCCAGATTTGGTGATCTCTAATTTGAATCTTTCTCAGCCCAAGGATCACATGTTTTAAAAAAATGTTCTAAGCAGTAATACTTCACATTGGCATAACCCTAAAAACCCAACTGCAAAATGACAAGAACATAAAAGTAAGAAGAACTCAGATCTTAAGTAAAAGTAATAATACTGCGGTGCAGAAATATTAACATTCTGCTTTCAAAATGTTACTTGAGCACAAAATTATTAGCAGCAAAAAATATTTAAGAACCTCATCTAGAAACAGACCGTGACAGACACCTGAAGCTCAGAATGACTTGAGCGTTATGTGTTAACTTGATTTGAACCACAATCACAGCAATGTTCAAGTGGCAGGGGAGATGCAGCACACAGGTTAACAAGTCAAAACAGGCTGGCAGGTATCTGTGGAGAAATGAAAAGACATCTCTTTAATCACACTAACACTGTTTGCCATAGATGTGATGAGAGGCAGGCTGTGTCCAGCAGGAGGCGTACCGTTAGACTAACACTGGATTAGCCTCCGGCCAATGGTGATGCTCAGGAGATTATTGAAGCAGTTTCTAAAAAAAACACTCCACTCAGTCAATGCTCCACTTTCGTCAGTGAACAGCTTTTGGTGTGGAGTTCAGCCTGATGCATGCCATGACTGCTTTCTGCCGGATACTGCTCCTGTTATCTGGTAAGGAGAGTTTTAACTTTGTGGATGAACTCAAACTACTGAGGAACTGCTTGATAAGTTATTTTCATGGCACAGTGAGCTGCAGGTTAAAGCCTCAAGGAGGACGAAGTGTTATTCTAAGGGAGCAAGTCCAAACAAATTCAATCTATTTTCCTCTACAACATTTAATACTTTCCCACCATTTCAAATCTGAGCCTGGTTCAGGTGTTCAGGCAGAGCAGAGGTGGGAAATGTACTCAGATCTTGTACTTAAGTGAAAGTAGAAGTACAGTACCAGAGTGTAGGAATACTCTGTTACAAGCAAAGGTGCTGCATTTAAAATGTTACTCAAGTAAAAGAACAAAAGTATTAGCATTACAAATATACTTAAAGTACAAAATGTAAAAGTACTCACGATGCATTTTGGTCCATTTCAGATTATTATATATGATGTGTTTTGATTTTAAAGACGAACACGTAAGTTATAAATCCCCAACAGGTTACTTTATTGATTATTGATGCATTAAAGTGTTTATCAAAGCTGGTAAAGGCCAGTTACTTTGTATACTGCAGGGTATCTTGTGAATTTACTCCATACTAAAGTATGATTTAAGAGTTGATTATATTTCACATTATTATATCAAATCTGCTATAGTAACGAAAGGTATTAAAAATAAATGCAGTAGAGTAAAAGTACAATATTTACCTCTGAATTGTAGTGGAGTAGAAGTACTAAGTAGCATAAAATGAAGTCTCTCAAAATTGTACTTGAGTACTTGAGTACATTTACTTAGTTAGTTCCCACCTCTGAGGCAGAGTAAAGCTTTCTGGTGTGAGATGTGAGTCAGTGTAAAGTTAAGTCTTTTTTTACTACTTTACTGTAACTCCGGGGTTTTCAGAGGGACTCTAGAAACACATGCATGTGAAAAACAAATGAATACCTTTCAAGACAGCGGTTGCCACTAAGTTGGCTATTTAGGAACTGTTTTTTTCACAAAATAAAATGTGATAGTGACATATGATACAGAGATTGAATGATATGTGCATATACGAATATCAGCACATCATACACATTGTAGCAGAGTCATGCAGCCTTAAAAAAATAAAGAAGAGCCATTTACTGTAGAAGTTGGAAAAATAACAGAAACACCTCTACAAAGCATACAATGTAACAGCACATCATCATAAGTTATCATAATGGCAAAAACTAAGATGGTGCCGCAGATGGCCGCTTCGGTGTTTTTGTGCGCTTTGTTGTTCTTAATATAGTTCGCTATCTGTGTACTTTTAAAAATATTGTTTTAAATGTTTTATGTATGCACCATGACATCAAGTCAAATTCCTTGTACGTGTGAACCTACCTGGCATTAAATCAGTTTCTGATTCTGATTCTGATAAAGTTGTTTAACTCCTCTCTTGAAACTGTTCCAACAACAACAACAACAGAGTATTATAATCTTCATGAAGGTAGGATTTACTGCTGGACTAGTACTCATTTAGTCTACTGTAGGTGTACCTAATAACATGGTGTACAAAAATATAACACCAATTTCAGTTTTTCACTACAGAATTGTCAAGGCCAAACAAACTTAAAGGTCCCCTATTATACTGTTTTTCATCAATGTGATGGAAACTTCTGAAGCAATGGAGACGAGAATCAAAGAGACACGAGGAGAGCAGGAACTTTGATGGCAAACACTGGCGGTTTATTTGGAGCTTCGGCCGGAGAATTCACAAGACATATCGTGTGCCACGACACAGCGGATGCCAAACCAATTCTGAAGATCTCTACCCCTAGACCCATGTATTTAGCTGGTTCTGAGAGAATCGTCAACATGCTGCATAACAAGATAAAACAGGCAAAGCACTATAACACCACATATCAGCTGACGCCATCAGGCAGGAACAGGGAGACAAAGCACTGAGAGCACAGCAGCCAAGGCTGCAGGTGCCTGAGCTCAGTGAGGTCAGTACGAACTGATAAACTGGGTCAAAGTTATGGGCCTTGGAAAAATATTTCCCCAACAATCAATATATTATAGGTCTCAGATATATACAAAAGATGTCTCTGAAGTGTTTGGCTCCAAATACCAAACAGATCATTGGAGCATCCTATAAACCCCTCTGTTTCAGCCCTGTTTCAGAAGTGCTGATTCTGGGTCTGTTACTTTAGATGAAAATAAAGAGCCACTCCCAACGATAGAACTAGGGCTGTCAGTCGATTAAAATATTTAATCGCGATTAATCGCATGATGGCCATAGTTAATTGCGATTAATGGCAAATTAATCACACATTTTTAATCTGTTCTAAATGTACCTTAGAGGGATATTTTTCAAGTTTTTAATACTCTTATCAACATATGAGTGGACAAATATGCTTTATGCAAATGTTTGTTTATTATCATTGGAACAATGACTAATATTCTCCTGAATATTCTCAACACAACAACCTGGAATCTCTCTCTCTCTCTCTCTCTCTCTCTCTCTCTCTCTCTCTCTCTCTCTCTCTCTCTCTCTCTCTCTCTCTCTCTCTCTCTCTCTCTCCTCTCTCTCTCTCTCTCTCTCTCTCTCTCTCTCTCTCTCTCTCTCTCTCTCTCTCTCTCTCTCCCCTGTGTACTTCTTTGCACTGAGCCAGTTGCTCAAACAGACAAGCCTATTTAAAGTTGTTGGCCCTAAAAAGAACACAATGGTGCACTAGGAGGAGATTCAGGTGATTAGGTTAGATTGGTTAGTTATTGGCTAATGGTTACACAAGCCAAAACATCTTTATGACATCATAAAGTGTCCAAAATCTGATCAGACAGGTTTTTAATATAAATGGATCAGGACAAAAAGTGAGTGAATCTTTTTTCCAGAAACTTTCAGAATCTCTTAACACAGAGGGGACACATGCTGATGCATAAAAGACATAAAAAAGTGGATTTTGCATAATAGGTCCCCTTTAAAATACAAGTGGAAAGCTGGAGAGTGTACACAAAGTGATATGATTGATGACTTGAGACGCCTTTCGTTATATTTAATTATGTATTTTTATTGCTAACACAATTTCAAAATACCGTTTTTTTTCAAAACTGGTATTTTGTGACACCCCTAAATACTACAAAGAAGTCTTGATTATGGTAATTGTGTTGGAGAGATGGCAATTTCTAGTATTATGTCTACCCATGAATATAACACCATATTTTTAAAACCTTACCATAAAAACACATCCAGAGAATATGGTATGTTAGTGTTGTTTACGAGACGAGAGTTTGTTCCTCCTCTTTCTTCACTCTGCAGTGGCTGTGGCCCCTGCGGTGACGCGCAGCTCCCAGCGGACGAAGAGAGGCTTACTGGAGCTGGCGGGAACCATCAAATGCAGCACGGGGAGATCTGCTCTGGCTTACATGATGTATGGATGCTACTGTGGGCTGGGGGGGCAAGGCTGGCCCAGAGACAAGGCGGACTGGTGAGGCCTCGGCTTGAATTTCATTTTTAATCACACTCTTTTAAAAAACACTGTCTGTCAAGTCTGTGTTTTTATTTCCAAGGATATCTGGACACATGATGATAGCGTGTAGCAGGCTGTAAACATCCAGCTGTCCCTATAAATGGACTAACTATACATTATGTGATGCAAAGGATGTAATTCAGCCCTTCCACAGATCATGCCTGCACATTATTTCCTCCTCTCAGTCCCCCTCCATCCTGCTCCTGCACACACAGTTTCCATTTCCCTGTGTCTGAACCACAGATGCTTGCCGATGGGTTAAAAGGAAGGAGTGATGTTTAAATTGAGTAGACTCACATACTCCAATGGGTACTTCGAAATAAGCCCAAGAATTCCACACCCAAATCCTAATCGTCTCCTTTTTTCCGTCTTCGCCGCAAGCCACCGAAACCCCCTCAAACCAGGGAACTGCTAACTATCTGTTGTGAAAACTCATGTGGTGATCCTGTCCTGCCTTTTAAAATAGCCATGGTGTGTTTGAAACCACAGTGCTGTGACTACCCACCTACTGCTTTTTGACATTGCCTAGTCTGGAGTTCAGCCTTCAAAATAAAACTCATATCATGTTGTCTATCACAGGTGTTGCCACAGACATGATTGCTGTTATGGAGATGCAGAGCTTCTTGGGTGCCAAACCAAAACAGACCAGTATCAGTGGAAGTGTGAGGACAAGGAAGCGGAGTGTGGTATTGATTTTCTTTTGTGCTTATGCATGCTTAATATGTTGTGTTTGTAGAAGTAAGACAGCTGCTGTACACATAATGTTCTGTGCTTGGGTAAATCTGAATGTGAGACACAGATCAGGCTCTGTTTGATGTACGGAAAAATCTATGAAAAACATTCAGCTGATTGGAGGGTAAAGACAGGATGTTTGTAACATATATTTAAGCCCCCATAAACCATGGTGATGCCTCTATATAAATAGAAGCAGACTTAATAAGGTGTACACACTCAAGTACCAAAAATAGAGGCCTGTTGACATTCTTCAAATAACTCAATGTAGAGGAAATTATTATATCCACAATTTCTGTTCAGTAGTCACATTTACTCAAATTCTCAGATTAGAAAATGATCCGTTAAAGGGTCCCTATTATACTCTTTAGGGATTTCCCTTTCCTGTTGTGTGTTATATAGGTTTCTGTGCATGTAAATGGTCTGCAAAGGCTATAATTCCCTTTCCCACACACTTCCCCCCCCCTGCCTGTGGAGTCATGTGTTTACTTCCTACAACATAACAACATCATTATGTTAAACTTGCGCTTCTATTGGCTAGTGCTCCAACACATTTGACGTGATATGCTAGGGGGGGGGGGGGGCTGCAAGAACCTGAACATTAGCATATAGGGTATATTTAACAAAAAATAATAATAATAAACTGTATTTGTATAGCACATGTCATGCACAAAGCAGCCCAAAGTGCTTTACAGAACAAGAAGAAAACATAACAACAATATTAAAATAAATACAGAACAAGATAGAACATCAGCAGTGATCCGAGTGATCCTAATGATATTCCCTTGAAGTAAAGCTGAAAATAAATGTTAAATAGGTTAAAATAAAAATGTAAATAAAAGCAAAACAGACTAAATACAGTAAAACATGGACAACTAGAAAATGCATTTCCTGCTGAAAATACGTGCGAATGCTGTAAGCTGCGTATATTTGTTGCTGAATATAGCTGAAAAGCTGAATATGTTATTAGTATGTTATTTAGTCTCTGGAGCTGCTTTTAGCTAAGTACGTGTGTTGCTGAACTTAGCGGAGAAATGCAGAAAAGTTAAATTATCTGAATCAAGATTGTTACAGCTCAAATACATTGCACTGACTTTGTTGAAAACCCGAAAGTGAAATGTTAAACTGGAAGAGTTGGAAAAATAGTGATGAAGCTTAATATTTCAAAAAAAAGTTTAAAAAAACAACAAACTGTAGCCTCAATGTACTGAAATAGCTGAATCATTTAATAGTTGAATGGTTTCTGGAGCTGAAAGTAGGCTGAAGGAGTTAGATATGTGGTGTGTTCAACAGCATTCCACTAGTGTGAATGCTGTTCAACAGCTGTGGAAGGAGTGTCATTTTGCACACGGTGTAGGTAAAAGAGGATTTTAAGTGTTGTTCCATAGACACCCATTATAAAATCTAAAACGGCCTGAAAATGTACCAAAACTTAAATGTTGATAATTCAAAACTGTAAAATATATCAAAAATCTGTATACATCTTTAATAGCTGATGATTGTGATCATTTCACACACACAAGGGAACAAAGTTGGAATGAATTATCAAGCCGAAAGTATGTGGAAGGAGTAGCATTTTGCACAAGGTGTAGCTAAAAGACGATTTGAAGGTTCCTCCCATTGAGTTACATGTTAAAAAAAGAGTTTAAAAAGCTGAATATTTTGAAAAAGTCGAAAAAGTTTAATTTTTTTTTTTAAAGTTTCTCATCATGTGCTGAGGAGGCTGAATATTTTTGATATTTGAATGGCTTCTGTAGCTGAAAATAGGCTGAAGTTGTTCGACGGCAAAGCATGCGGAAGAGGAAGAAGAACATTAAAGAAACAGAAAAACATTAGTGGAGTGCTGTGCTGAAAGTAGGCTGAAGGAGTTAGATATGTGGTGTGTTCAACAGCATTCCACTAGTGTGAATGCTGTTCAACAGCTGTGGAAGGAGTGTCATTTTGCACACGGTGTAGGTAAAAGAGGATTTGAAGGTTCCTCCCATTGAGTTACATGTTAAAAAAAAGAGTTTAAAAAGCTGAATATTTTGAAAAAGTCGAAAAAGTTTAAAAAAAATGTAAAGTTTCTCATCATGTGCTGAGGAGGCTGAATATTTTTGATATTTGAATGGCTTCTATAGCTGAAAGTAGGCTGAAGTTGTTCGACGGCAAAACATGGGGAAGAGGAAGAAGAACATTAAAGAAACAAAAAAACAGTTGCACAGCACTCCACTAATGATACCAGTGGGAATTGAAAGTTAACCCAAATAAAAACCACATTAAAAAGATAGGTTTTTAATTGACTTTTAAAGATTTCAACAGAGTTTGCTGTTCTAAGATCCACACGGAGGCTCTTCCATAGTTTAGGGCCGTGAAAACAGAACGCAGCCTCCCCAGGTCTCTTGTGTGATACCCTTGGGATTTCTAATAGCAGGGCAGTGGAGGATCTAATGGTTCTTGTTGGAACATAAAAAGAAAGGCAATCGCTGAGATAAGGTGCTAGGTGATGTAAGGCTTTGTAAGTTAATAAAAGGACTTTAAACTCGATACTAAAGGAAACAGATAACCAGTGGAGTGATGCCAGCACAGGGGAATTGTGATCTCTTTTTGTGGTGGTTTTGAATAAGGCTAGACTTGTTTGTGAAACGAACAGCTAGGGAGAATGCATAAACATTAACACAATGTTGTTGAGAAAACTTTAAACACTTAAGGAAGACATGTGTGTTCTTTATTGCAGATGATCTGGAGGACAAATGTGAAAAGATGCTGTGCAAGTGTGACAGAAACGCTGCCAAATGTTTGAGAAAAGCACCCTTCGACCGAAAATATGCCCTATGGCCAGATTTTCTCTGTGGCCACGACCATCCAATGTGTAGTATTTACTGACACAATATTATTTTTTAAAATATTTTTTATTTATTTTTTCACAATGAGTTACATTATAGGATATTCTTCCCTCCCCCCTCCCGGTCCTACATAGTAAAGTAGATAAATAAATAAATAAATACATATATAGGTAAAAATAAAGTAATGTAAAAAAAAGAAAAATACACACATACATACACATTTACATGACATACATACATACACATTTACATACATACACATTTACATACATACATACATATACACACACACATGTATAATACAATAATAAAATACATGCATAGTCACCCCTTCCTTCTTAACTTAGTGTCTTTAGTTCAGCTATGGGCTATCGCAGAGCCCTAGACCGATTCAAATATTTCTGATGAGCCCCTCAGGTTATATTTAATCTTCTCCAAGTTCAGATACAACATAAGATCTAAAGAGATGCTTTAGGTGCTAACGAGGATTTTCATTCTAGTAGTATTCTTCTACGTGCTAATAGAGATGCAAAGGCTATACTGCCCTTAGTTTTCCTCCTCATCATTCGGTGGCCAGGTAGTACTCCAAAAATGGCAGTTTCTGCACATGGTGTCAATACCACGCGCAAGGCCTCAGCAAGGTGTTTGAAAATGCTTGTCCAGTATCAGTTTACTGACACAATACAAGTGCCTTTTGTAAATAAAGCATTTAACATTAATCATGCTAATGGCATAAATATCTGACTTGTATTGTTTTTCTTTACTGTTATCAGACTCTTGAATTAAAGTTGAAACCGATAAGGAAGTGTGTATGGGGTGATATAGAGTTGTTGCAGACACCCTATCTTGACTCCAAGCTGCAGTAGAATCACACAATGAAAAGGCAACTTGAGCGTTCCTCTGCCGAAACTCAGACAAAACCCAACCCGGATGTCAGATGTTTATCCGGAAGGGAACGATCAGATAGCTGCTGCTCACAACAACAGAACTTTTATTTGTTGAATTACTGTGCAGGGCATTGCTCGAATTGAAGCTCTGACGTTGACTCAGCTTTTTTATGGCTAATGTTGATTCAGTGGGGGTTTAAAAATAGGGTTCTTGGACATTTGGAAAGCCAATGTGCAAACTGAGGTTTTCCTACTTTGCTATTTTTAAAATCTGCTGTGACACTTTCTTTCCTTTTTTACCACCAAAACCCATGTATGAAATATTGTCGCTGCAGGTCTTAGTTCACTTCCTTTAAAGGCATTAGAGTTCCACTACACTCTTACAGATTGTAATACTTAAAATAACTTTTCACCACGGTCAATAAATAGCTATTAAGTGATCTCATGTGATGTCATTGGCTGTTCATCATCACTTGGTTATTATATGATGTCTATAAACATTGGCCTGCAGATGGTGCCATATTCACAAATAGTACACTTGAAGCCCACTGACACAACAGGAAATATGCATTTATGGAAACATCCTTGCACAATAAGAGTCTTAATATGACTAACGTTAATACAAAATATATTATTTAAATATATAAAAAAAAGTGATTATGCATTGAATTTCCTTGTGGCCTGTTGTTGACTGAGTGTTTGAATGTTTACATGCACTAAATTAGATTTATTTTTGGTCCAGTTGGTTTTGGATTTGGCTTGGGAACCTCCCCAGTGAAAGTCCCACTCTCAAGTCCAAACCCCATTCCCCCCCACACCCAGTAAACATGACCACCCGGCTGTAATCAGAGTAAACACAGCCCTCCCAGATGTGACTGCTCAAGTGAGTTTTTACGCTGCGAAGCTCCGTCCGTGAGTTCACACGGGAAACTCAGTTTCTTTGTCGAGTGTGGACTGAAATGGGAGATGATGCCGTGGTGCAGTGTCCAAAGCCCGGGACTGGAAATAAGTATCTGGGTCTTGACCCACAAATACTTGCCCGATTGTGTCCAACTTTCAGCGGGCATGAGCTGTGAAGTTATGGAAGTCATACGCCTCAATCAGAGTCCCACTGTCCTGTTAAAGTGTGTTGTTCTACTTCTGTTCAAACAAAAAGAAAAAGGTATGGAAATGCAATTAATACAACCACTGTGTAGTTAAAGTAATAATTAGGAAGCCATCAACTGCCATGTTTTTCCCCCTCCCTTTTTCCAATGATATAAGTTCGCATTTATTATTTTTCTCGAGATCACAAGTTATTTATGTGATTATCTCCAAATAAAAATGGTCTTTCCCTCTCATTAAAAGGTAATGACAATCATTCAAGTAGCCTACTTTATTTCCTCATCCATAATTTTTGTTTTCAAGAAGAAAGGTTATTTATGTCATTATCTGGAAATACCAAATGTTGTTTTACCGAGATGAAGAGATAGGTCCTATCATGTTTAGTTAATGAACTGTTTTCTTGGGATCTCAACAAACAAAATTAATGTTCTAACCATTGCCTTTCGGGGCTTCCGTAACATGTAAACATCTTGTGTTGTATAAAAATAAACATTAACTAACCTGTTTTTTATGGAAGCCATCAATGGCCATGACATTTTATTTTTCAGTTTTTTTCCTTTTTCAACAACTAACTTGTATTTGTGTCCTCGAGAATACAAGCCATTGGTGTCATTATCTTGGAATAACAATGTTGTTTCCCCTGGATAATGGGATGATTTTCTTTGGAAATGTACATAATTCATTTGAAATCAGAAAAATAAAATGAACTTTTTAATCTGGAATACAGATCGTTTTTTGATGATGACATAAAAACACATGTGATCTCGAAAGTAAAAGGAAAATAAAATGATTGAACCATGGCCAAAATGAAATGTGCTCTTTTTCTTAGCTGCAGTGCATTATGAGTCCGTACTGCAGCCGTTTGAATTCATGAGATCTGAAACTGATATGAAACATCACAATTGCAGTACCCTCATCTATTTAGCCTTACTTATGGATTAACACAGGCTTTCTCAAGCAAGTTACAGGTTTAGGATAAAGATTACCAACATTGTTTTGTCAGATGTATCTGATTAAATTGTCCGAAAGAAGCTGTCTCATGAGGACTGTGGCCTTTCCAGTTTTTCAGCTCTCGACTTTTTGATGATCTCTCTCTTGTCCTGTGTTCTGTCGCCAAGTGTCGACATCACACCGTCTGTTTGTGCTTCATACGCATCCTATCCACACCTTCATGGGAATGTATCTTCTGTCTTTTATGGATCATTGCATTACATTAAGCA
The DNA here is from genome assembly GCF_902827115.2 of Pseudochaenichthys georgianus. Taxonomy (NCBI): domain Eukaryota; kingdom Metazoa; phylum Chordata; class Actinopteri; order Perciformes; family Channichthyidae; genus Pseudochaenichthys; species Pseudochaenichthys georgianus. The sequence continues at coordinate 12,045,202 of NC_047510.2, forward strand.
GTTGTCTTTTTTTTCAAAAATAATATCATTACTTTCATGATACACTATTGTATACATTGTGATACACGTATTTTTTTGGTATAATGTATGAGTATAATGTGCACACTTTTACTTGTCTATGTTACTATACATATTTTATTTCATTCCAAAATAGAGCAACTGTAACGAAATGTAATTTACCGCAGGGATAACATTCATCTGTATTCTATTTATGCTGCCTGGTAAGTTGTAGAGCTGGCATACAAACCCTGGTTCCAAACTGACCTCATATGAAGATTTCTGAAGTGGTGTGGCCCCCCTGAGGAAATCCTGTGATTGTGGAAACGCCCATCCACACATGTGCATGACAGCGTGGTGGTCACAGTGATTGAGAGCATCTCTCTCCCGGGCGAGCTGACTGAGCCTGTTCCACGCTAATGTCGTTCTTTAATCCACTGTTTGGCTCCCCAGCCGAGAGCCAGATGGAACACAATGAAGTCCTGGCTTACACAGCTCAAAACATAAACAATAACAACCATGTGCAGAAAAAAGTATGACTTCCTACCAGCAGAAGATTTGGACTGCTAGTATAACATGGTGTGTGGTTTCCAAGTTTATATCACATTGATTGTGATAATTTACCACAGATGAACTAACTGTATTTTTCAATTATTTAAAATTAATGAATAACAACTGGGGGGTATACTACGAAGCAGGATTTTCGCTTAGCCGGCTAAATTCAGGGAAAACTCCGGCTTTCCGGTCCTACGAAGCTGGTTCTCTTTTTAGCAGGCTAGATCTCCATGCTAACTTATGCTTAGCGGCTAACCTGGTCGGGACCAGGTCAGGTTGCAGGCTAAGAGCTCAACTCAGTGAAAGCACCGCCTGCTGACCAATCAGAGCTCAGTGTGCGGAGTTTAAAGCGATCAAGTCATATTACAGGGGAAAGGAAATACAGAAAAACGGCCATTGCAGGAAAGACGCCTCCCATCTTCAGAGCAATCTGACTATTATAACATTAGCGTTAAGAAAGCTTACTTAAATATCTGCCACAACATAAGTAACCGGATCAGAGTAACATTAAGTGCAGTCCGCGGCATATCACTTCATAATGTATCATATATCTCCTTATCTGAGTCAGCTGAGCCGTATCTGGCCGTGCAACACTCACAGTGTCACAGACTGTATGCAGAAGTATTATTTTAAGCAACACATTAAGTTGACAAAACACTCGAGACAAATGTAATTAAAGTCAGATCGTGTTCTAGACGGGGCAGTGATATCATAAACCTGTAATGTACGCATTCAAACACTTTTTCTTTTGCCAGCTGTATTCACCTTGCAGGTGCAGCTATGTGGCTTTTATCCTGGATAAAGTGTTTAAGTCATGGATGTTTAAAGTTTAACTTATTCATTATGTCTAATATTATGGACTATGGACTATTATATCTATGGACGAATTCTATAGACATTTTCTGTAGAATACTACAGGAACTATAGAAATTGCCTACGTGTTTTACTATAGATTCTATAGAATACTATAGTACTATAGAAAATTAGGGCTGTCAAACGATTAACATTTTTAATCAGATTAATCACAGCTTAAAAATTAATTAATCATGATTAATCACCATTCGAACTATGTCCAAAATATGCCATTTATTTATGTATATTGTTGGGAATGGAAAGATAAATGAAAGAAGGCGGATATATCCATTTAACATACAGTATCACTATCTATGTTTATTATAACATTTTTCTGCGTGTCAAAATGAAAGACAACCCACACACCTATCAATCATCAAACCGTGGGGTCTTAATTCATTACGTGTTGATTTCTATCAGGGGGGGGGGGGGGGGGGCGGCGGCGGCTAGTGGAGTACTTCGTGACCACAGAGAGTGAACGTTGTGATCAGCTGTTTTAGCGCAGTTCTCCAGAGAGGGGGGGAGTCTCCCTCCGCAGCCGGTTGGCGTAGTTTTGGCACAAGTCCGTTGTACAGACCGACGTTAACAGCAGCCCTGTCTGTGCACACGGAGACCGACTCTGTCGTCCGGTGATCGAACCGCCTTCTGGAAAAGCTTCACAAGTACGTCGGTACGCAAATGCGCTTTGTGACACAAGTGACGGTACGCATTTCAGATTAAGCACATAACCTGCGTACCAGTTAGTTATGTGTTACCTGAACTACAGCAAAAGTATTCTCCGTCGGGACTTCCTGCAACAACACCACGCCGTTATCAAAGATGTTCTATTGAGAAGACGATCACTACGTGACAAAAGTTTTCAAAACCGTGGCTACTGAAATCAATATTACTAACTGCTGTCTGTGCAATTTACTCCGTGAGAGTTGGCAGAATTTATTTTGCTTACTTTAATATCATTTTTCATGGTGGGGCTAAGCCATTTCTTGGTATGGGTGTAGCCTACCCCAGCCATACCCTGGCGCTGCCGCTGGTGGCAGGTATGGGGCGGGCCATTCTGCACATGCGTTAAATGCGTTAAATATTTTAACGCAATTAATTAAAAAAATTAATTACCGCCGTTAACGCGATAATTTTGACAGCACTATAGAAAATATATACTGTGTAGATGGTTTTTTTGTAGAAAATAATCTAGAATCCTATAGAAAACCCCATGGATGCTTTCTATAGAACTGTTCAGTAGAATACCATTCTGTAGAATACTATAGAATGTTTGCAGATATTCTATAGAATGTACCTATGGATTTTACTATAGATTCTGCAAAATAATCTATAGAAAATTCTATTGATGTTTCTATAGAATTTCTGTAGAATATACTGCAAGATAGTGGCAAATATTCTATAGAATTCACCTATGAATTTTACTATAGATTCCACCAAATAATTTATAGAATCCTATCGAACTTATAACATTAATCTACGGGAATTGTCCTTAAAGATTTTACAGGAAAACACTGTAATTTTACAGATTTATCTGCTCTTTTTACAGTCAATAACCTTTAACAAAAGTACAGCACTAAAACTTCTACGGGCAAAAAACCCGTAAAAAAACGGTCAAATGACTGGCAGCAGTGGCTGCCAAACAAAAACCATAAAATGAAAGTAAACATACTTTAACTGAAATAAAGTGCAAAAGCAATTACAGGGTTCCCACGCTTGCCTTGCAATTTTTTTCCATGCTACCTCCTGATTTTCCAGGTACCATATTAAGTGATGATCTATAGGCCCCTGAAGCTTGTGAAGTGTGACCTGACCATCTTCATGACCCAGCGAATCTCTGCTTCAAATACAGCTTGGCTTGAAAAAAATGTTTTCCCCTGAGCTCCAGAGCCTTTTTCCGTAGGCTGTTCACTGCTGGTACTGGGCACCTGACTGTCACTTTCGATATCCTGGCTTGTTGGGCCGCTTCTTCCCTCTCCTGTTTTTGTAGTCAAGAAATCTGTCATTCTTCTTTCATTATTTAGCTGTCCAGCTAACTTGGTGTGGGTTTGTCCTTTTGAATGGCTCTTGAGGGAAGCGACCCCCATATTGCTGATGTCAAATGACTTGCGGCAAACTTGCAATAAGCCTTGTGGACATCTCCTCCTGGTACCTCTCCAATCCAGTCCTTGTATTGAGAGTCATCTTTCCAATGTGACTTGAATCTGCCGCGTGTCATTGTCACTCACTCCCGTAATGCATCACACATTTGAGATTATGAGTCTTACTAATGAACCTACAAGGGGAAACATAAGGCTGGTTCCCCTGTGGTTCCTCAGTGCAGCAACCCCACTAGTAAGCTTAGCTTAACAGTATAGATGTATAGAATCAGTCTTGGCATGATCAATGATTTTTCAAAAATGTCTCACCCCAAATGTTCCTATTTCTAGTATCATTTTTTTAAGAAAAAAACGAAAAATCACAAAATAGCTAAAAGTAGATATAAGAATGAATGTTACAAAATGTATTAAGACTAGACTATTTATGTCAACTAGTATAGAAGTAATGTCACAGCCTAATGTGAAAATGTATTGGTAGTTAGCTAGCAATGCAAGCTAGCCAACACTAGCTAATTAGTTAGCAAACTGAATGTTGGCTAGCAAGATTGCACTCCATGTGCTTGCTTACCATCATTAACAAATCCAAATTCAAAACAAACTCAAACTCAAGTTGCTAGCTAGTTAGCAAGATTGCACTGCTTACTAACTAACGTTGATAAACCCAAGTTTACCACAGTTAAACACAGCTACTTACATTTGAGGATAAACTTGCATAAGAAGTTTCACTGTAGATGTCAAGGCTCCCGTGTTGGCTGGGAAATGCATGTATTTGACCCTTCTATTGAGATCGCGAGTAACGTTATTATTCCTGAAGTCCACCAATCCGAAACTATACTTTTAAAGTCCATATCACCAAGTTGCCTGCATCAAATTCCAACATCCAATATACCATATAGGATGCCAAGAGCATGCTCTACAACATGGGATCATCCATTTCTATCTACAGTAAAAGCTGTTCACATGTAAAGTGTTTTTATAAACTCATCTTAATTCTGTGCTCAATAGTTTCATTTTATTACTATTTTACACCTCATCCAATAACAATTTCCAGGACAACTGTTTCTATTTCCATGTAAGTGTTCACTTTTGCTCAGTTTCCATGACTTCTCCATACCTGGAAAATGAAAAAATTAATTCCATGTTTTCCATGTTTTCCAGGTACCGTGGGAACCCTGAATTAGTATACAGAAATTGTCCTTAAAGATTTTAGAGGAAACTTTCCTCTCTTTTCAAAATCCATTGTCTTAAAATGTTACATTAAAATACCGTAAATAAAGTTCTGATGAGAAAAAGTCTTTTACATTTTTTTTTTTTAGATTTGTATGATCAAACTCTAAAATAAATACAGAACCTAAAGTTCTACAGGGAGAATACTGTTATTTTACAGCTTTCTAACATTTTCCAATCAAACGGGTTCCACAAAATGACCTTTAGGAAACAATTACAACTAATGAATGCAGCATTTCATATTTAAACATCATACTTGTAAACAGTAGAAACAAAAAGTAAGTTGAATTTTTTAAGATTACTTTGAAACATTCTCAACTGAAAATAACAGAAATTACAAAATGGCGACATATGTTCACATTGTCAATTTGAAGGAGCAGTGTGCAGGATTTAGTACGTCTAACAATGGTAAATTCCAACCAATGGATAACTTGTTCACTCACCCTCCTATCCCAAGTTGTAGGAGAATGAATATTGGCTGCAAAAAACTTGAGGCCCAATCATGTTTCCTCTGTCCATTCTGTGCTACTGTAGACGTGGCAGTGCAACCTAGAGGACAAAAAGATCAGAATTAGAAATGGGTTTATTGCCAGGTAGGTTCACACGTATGAGTACATACAAATACAACATTTTAAAAAGTACACAGATAGCGAACTATATTAAGAAATAGAATGCAATAAATTATAGAATATAAAATATGTGCAGTAAGCAATATTTAAACATTGCATTATTTACCATCCTGTGATCTCCATGGAGAGTCTGCGTTGTGGCTGAGGTAAAGTGTCAGTGGGGGGGGCGGGCCTTGTTGAGGTGGCGAGAGGTTCTGGTCCTGATGGAGAGAGGTTCTGGTCCTGATAGAGAGAGGTTTTGGTCCTGATGGAGAGAGGTTCTGGTCCTGATGGAAAGAGGTTCTGGTACTGATGGAGAGAGGTTCTGGTCCTGATGGAGAGAGGTTCTGGTCCTGATGGAGAGAGGTTTTGGTCCTGATGGAGAGAGGTTCTGGTCCTGACGGAGAGAGGTTCTGGTCCTGATGGATTGTGTTGAAGGCAGAGCTGAAGTCCACAAAGAGGATCCTGGCGTAGGTTCCTGCTGTGTCCAGGTGCTGGAGGAGGAAGTGAAGTGATAACTATTAGTAAACCATTAGGGATGCACGATAATTATCGGTCCGATATTAGGAATTATGACGTCATCCCGATAAACCCGATAAACCCGATAACAGTATTAATAGCCCCGATAATATAAAATATATTTTTTGGGTAAGAAAAAGGAAAAAATACTGCGGTGTGGGTGGATTGGGATGAGGGGCGCTTGTTTTTCACTCGGCTCCTCCCGTTTTGACAGTACTGTGGTATTAGTGGTTTAGGAAGAGGGGAGTGACCTGATCAGTCACCTGAAACATCGCCACCTGAAACATCGCCATCGCTACGATGGTGTGTTAAAAGCGTAAGAAGACAATAATACAATACAAAGTGTGTGTGTGTGTGTGTGTGTGTGTGTGTGTGTGTGTGTGTGTGTGTGTGTGTGTGCGTGCGTGCGTGCGTGTGTGTGTGTGTGCGCACGTTGGAGCTATGTGCAACTCAAGGCATATGCTCGAATCCGGAGCTGACTGGCAGCTGCAATCATGTTCATGTATCCGTGCTGAGTGTGCTGACTTTTCGTACAATGTCCCACTGTCTGGCTTCCTGCATAAAGTCAAGTGCTCGGCGAAATGTCGCTCCTCTGTTTCCATTTAACCCTTGTGCCCTCCTCGGGCATTTTTGTACATTTTTTCTGACTTTTTTTTTTGATTTGGTAATCATTTCAGCTGTGTTACAGCTTTTGGCATGGAATTCTGTAAGAAGTCTTCTTTTGAGTCAAATTTTTTGAAATCCATTGTCGTTTGCTCTTACGTGTTTTGTACTCGTGATGCATTTTTGTACCCTCTGGACACCTTCGTGGCAAAAATGTACACGCCCATAATAACTGCTATTAAATCATCATACATGAATCTTTTTTCTACTTTTTTTTTTTCATGAATCACTTAAACAGCTTATAACGTACTCAAAACTACCAAACATTCAATAATATTCTGGATTTTAACCCTTTAAATGCCTGTTTAATTATTTGCATTATTTATTATTTATTACTAAAAAAAACACAAAACCTTACATTTTTTCAATATAATAATTAGTAGAGGGATGGGGCTTTGGTGATTATTACAGTCTTGGATGTGTAAAAGATTGACAATAAAATTGATTTCACTGCATTATTATTTTTTACGTAGTGTCAGATACTACCTCTGGACCCCTTCGTGGCAAAAATGTACACGCCCATAATAACTGCTATTAAATCATCATACATCAACATTTCTTTCTACTTTGTTTTACAGAAATCACTTAAACAACTTATAACGTACTCAAATCTACCAAATATTCGATATTTTTCAGGATGTTAACCCATTAAATGCCTGTTTCATTATCTGAATTATCTCATTATTTATTAAAAAGAACACAAAAAATGAAAAATGTTCGATATAATAATTAGTAGAGGGATGGAACTTTGGTGGTTATTAGAGTCTTGGTTGAGTCAAAGATTAGCAACAAAAAGCGTATGAAGACAATAATACAATACAAAGTGTGTGTGTGTGTGTGTGTGTGTGTGTGTGTGTGTGTGTGTGTGTGTGTGTGTGTGTGTGTGTGTGTGTGTGTGTGTGTGTGTGTGTGTGTGTGTGTGTGTGTGTGTGTCTGTAAACATGCACTGATCATTTCAGGGTAAAGAAAAGGGCATCTTTTGATCTTTTCAAAGATGCATTTCATGTCTTTGAAGAGTTGCTCAAGTAATTAAAAAACAAAAAACAACTGTTAGTTTGTTTACGCACCTGGCTGCTTTCACAGCCAAATGTTAACATGCAGTTTGGCTGAGGGGTTATTTCATGAGTGAGCAGAGAAGGAGAAAGTCCTGGAGCCAAGAGTAGGAGCTAAAATGAAGAGTCATTTCACTGCAGAAGAGGCCGTATAAATGGTCATGCAGCCTTCATCTGCAAGCGATGACTCTTCTTCTGAAAAAACAAGCTCCGAGTCTGACATTGAATTATCTCTGGAATCCTCCACAACTGAGAGTGCTTCTGAATGTTGGTCTGAAAGTGGGAAGGACACTGAGGATCCGGCCCATCCTAGCAGTGAGTGGACAGGGAAAAATGGGCAAGTCTGGTCTCCATCTCATGCCGAGACGCTGCGCTACATTCAGGCACCCACCGGCATGATTCCAGGGCCCACAAGATATGCCATATCAAGAATTTATGATGTGGCATCCTCTTTTGACCTTTTCTTCACTCCCGACATGATTCAGCTAATTTTACAGATGACAAATCTCTATGGGAGGCGTTCAGTGTCAGGATGGAACGATGTGGATGCTGAAGAGATTCGGGCTTACATGGGACTTCTCATCCTGGCGGGTGTGTACCGGTCCAAAGGGCAATCTACCCGCAGCCTGTGGGTTGACCAGAGTGGGAGACCAATCTTCAGGGCCACCCTGTCCCACAAACGCTTTGAAATGATAAGCGCCAGCCTCCGATTCGATGACCGACTCACCCGTCCTGGTCGATACAAGAAGGACAAGCTTACAGCTTTCCGAAATATGTGGGACAAGTGGACAGAGCGCCTCCCACTCTTGTTCAATCCAGGGGAAGACATCTGTGTCGATGAGCAGCTCGTAGCCTTCAGAGGCCGCTGCAAATTCCGGCAGTACATCCCCAGCAAGCCAGCGAAGTACGGGCCGAAAATCTGGATCACCGCAGATGTCGCCACATCATATGCCTGGAGGTGCCAGGTGTATACTGGAAAAGCCGCTGGTGAATCTCCGGAGAAGGGCCAGGGAAAGCGAGTCATCCTGGACATGACTGAGGAGCTCAAGGGTGTCACACTTACATGTGACCATTTTTTCACTTCCTACTCACTTGCCCAGGAGCTTCTCAAGAAGAAAGTGGCCCTGGTAGGGACCATCAGGGCAAACAAGCCTGAGCTTCCCCCCAAACTGAAGCAGACTAAGCAGAGAGCTCCAGGTCCCATGCTGCAGGACTTGCTGGTCTGCTACTGGAAATGAGCTGAGCTAAACTGAACACACACACACACACACACACACACACACACACACACACACACACACACACACACACACACACACACACACACACACACACACACACACACACACACACACACACACACACACACACACACACACACACACACGCACACACACATTTTGCTCAAACACACACACACATACATCACATAATCAAAGCCTGGATATTTCTGTTTCAAATGTGTTACTATTTCATATGTTCTGTTGTGTTCTCTTTTGTTGTTGCAGTTTGCCCAATAAATGTTCACATCGATGACTCAGACATTGATTTGAAAATTATTTCACATGCACAAATCACTGTTGGCCCCCCTGGTACTAGTCACACGGCTCGATATTATAAACATAATTTCACGGATCGGCCTACAGTGGGAAAATGGTTGAATCTTGTGGAATACAGTAAAAATGTCAAATATAACAACTTTTCTTCTAGATGAAATGCTGACATTACAAAATGCATGGTTTATACTGCAATGGCAGTGAGATCAAAAAAGGTGGTTTGAATGGCAGTCAATGAGGCATTTTTTGCCACGAAGGTGTCCAGAGGTAGTATCTAATACTACGTAAAAAATAATAATGCAGTCGAATCAATTTTGTTGCTAATCTTTGACTCAACCAAGACTAACAACCACCAAAGTTCCATCCCTCTACTAATAATTTTCATTTGTTGTGTTTTTTCTAGGGCTGTCAAACGATTAACATTTTTAATCAGATTAATCACAGCTTAAAAATTAATTAATCATGATTAATCACCATTCGAACTATGTCCAAAATATGCCATTTATTTATGTATATTGTTGTGGGAATGGAAAGATAAATGAAAGAAGGCGGATATATCCATTTAACATACAGTATCTATGTTTATTATAACATTTTTCTGCGTGTCAAAATGAAAGACATCCCACACACCTATCAATCATCAAACCGTGGGGTCTTAATTCATCACGTGTTGATTTCTATCAACGGGGGATTACTTCAGGAAAGTCGACAGAGGGGGGGGGGGGGGCTAGTGGAGTACTTCGTGACCACAGAGTGTGAACGTTGTGATCAGCTGTTTTAGCGCAGTTTTCCAGTGAAGGGGGGGAGTCTCCCTCCACAGCCGGTTGGCGTAGTTTTGGCACAATTCCGTTGTACAGACCGACGTTAACAGCAGCCCTGTCTGTGCACACGGAGACCGACTCTGTCGTCCGGTGATCTAACCGCCTTCTGGAAAAGCTTCACAAGTACGTGACGTCGGTACGCAAATGCGCTTTGTGACACAAGTGACGGTACGCATTTCAGATTACGCACATAACCTGCGTACCAGTTATGTGCACCCCTGTACCAGAGCCATATTATTACTATTATATGGCTCTGCCCTGTACTACAGCAAAAGTATTCTCCGTCGGGACTTCCTGCAACAACACCACGCCGTTATCAAAGATGTTCTATTGAGAAGACGATCACTACGTGACAAAAGTTTTCAAAACCGTGGCTACTGAAATCAATCTTACTAACTGCTGTCTGTGCAATTTACTCCGCGCGAGTTGGCAGACTTTATTTTGCTTACTTTAACATCATTTTTCATGGTGGGGCTAAGCCATTTCTTGGTATGGGTGTAGCCTACCCCAGCCATACCCTGGCGCTGCCACTGGTGGCACGTATGGGGCGGGCCATTCTGCAGATGCGTTAAATGCGTTAAATATTTTTAACGCAATTAATTCAAAAATTAATTACCGCCGTTAACGCGATAATTTTGACAGCACTAGTTTTTTCGTAAGACACAATGAAATAATTCAAATAATTAAACAGGCATTGAATGGGTTAAAATCCTGAATATTATTGAATGTTTGGTAGTTTTGAGTACGTTATAAGTTGTTTAAATGAATCATGAAAAAAAAGTAGAAAAATATATTGATGTATGATGATTTAATAGCAGTTATTATGGGTGTGTACATTTTTGCCACGAAGGTGTCCAGAGGTTGTATCTGACATTACGTCAAAAATAACAATGCAGTCAAATCAATTTTGTTGCTAATCTTTGACTCATCCAAGACTCTATTAACCACCAAAGTTCCATCCGCCTACTAATTATTATATTGAACATTTTTAATTTTTTGTGTTTTTTTGTAATGAATAATGAAATAATTCAAATAATTAAACAGGCATTTAAAGGGTTAAAATCCTGAAAATGATTGAATGTTTGGTAGTTTTGAGTAGTTAGAAGTTGTTTATGTGATTCATGAAAAAAAAAAAAAGTAGAAAAATATATTGATGTATGATGATTTAATAGCAGTTGTTTGGGGCGTGTACATTTTTGCCACGAAGGTGTCCAGAGGTAGTATCTGACACTACAACAAAAATAATAATGCAGTGAAATCAATTTTATTGTCAATCTTTTACACATCCAAGACTGTAATAATCACCAAAGCCCCATCCCTCTACTAATTATTATATTGAAAAAATGTAAGGTTTTGTGTTTTTTTGTCATAAATAATGAGATAATTCAAATAATGAAACAGGCATTTAAAGGGTTAAAATCCAGAACATTATTGAATGTTTGGTAGTTTTGAGTACGAAATAAGCTGTTTAAGTGATTCATGAAAAAAAAAGTAGAAAAAAATATTCATGTATGATGATTTAAAAGCAGTTATTATGGGCGTGTACATTTTTGCCACGAAGGGGTCGAAAGGTTGACAATTCGAGGAGGGCACAAGGGTTAAACAGCTCCTTATATCCGTTAGCGCAGCTAGCTAGCACCAGATGCTAACAACAACAATGCACGTAAGGTCTCTCTCGCTCGCTCGGGCCACACATACACACACACCCTCCCAGTCCTCCAGATGGCCAGTCGGTGCCTGCCGGTGAGCGTGGAAGTGTGGTCTGCCACAAGCGGGCGGCAGGAGCGGGGCTGTCAGAATCAGCTTGTAGATGGTATTTTAAACTCGATGCGCTCTTAAACTACGGGGCGGCCAAGAAAAAAAAATACACATGCGTTAAAATAATTAGTGGCGTAATTTTTTTTTTATTATCGGTATCGGTCTTGAGAAGCAGGAAGTTATCGGTATTGATTTCAAAAAACCAATATCGTGCATCCCTATAAACCATAATGATGGATGTTATTATCAACAGCTGCCAATAGATCCCCTAAATCTTGTATGATGGACCTTTGAAGCACACACACACACACACACACACGTTATTGAGAGCATCCAGGGCTCGACATTATAAATGGCCCGCTGACCCGGAAGCACTATTTAGACACCCCGGGCCAGCATAACGTATTTTCCACTTGCCCGCTCCGGCCACTAAAAATATTGCATTAAAAAAAAAATTGGCCTGTGATATTGGTATTTTGACTAGCAATTTTGTTGAATTATTTTGTTTATTAACGCTACAACATAGCGTTTCATGAGTCGGTTGTCGTTGTTGGGTGAAAAGCAAACGGCTGTTTGCGGCAGAGCGCAGCGCGAGCAGGCTCCCGTGAGCGGCAGCGCGCTCCTTCACTAGAGTATCGCGCCACCTAACCATTCGCCAAAAATGTTTTTAATACCAGCGGTAACCGGCCAAGCGCCGGGCAAAAAACAATCTTCAAATAAAAGAAAGTCACCGGAGGAGTTAAAGGAGAGTGACAGGGAGCATGAGAAGAAGAGGGAGAGAAAGTTTCAGCCAGCTTGATCGATGGAGTTGGCTTCTAGTGGTGCAGTGACGCGTCCTAAAACCCTTTTATAATCTATCGATTAGATTTAAGATTCGAAAATTATAAAAGTAGGGTAGACATGTGGATATTATCCAGCTGAACAAAACGTGCATCAAACAGGTTTGGTTTCCAGACCTTATTTCCAGGTATTTTCCAAAACCCTGTAGAAAAATCCCATTGCTTTTTTGTCGAGGGAACCAGCAGCTTACTTCCTGGTTTTAGGACGCGTCACTGGCTGCACCTCTCAATATGATGCCAATATAAACAAGGTCTTTAGTCGGCTCTGTACATCAATGCCGACCATGCTGACAAGTAAGTGAAGAGTAGACAATATAAAAAGGTATTGGCTTTAGGGAAATGTCCCAGCAGTTTAGGATAATGAAGGTTCTAATCTAATCCATTACATAGCCATTACATTTCTAACTCCTAATGACAGGAAGGCAGAAAGTGCATTATACAAATAATAATACTCATAATAATAGCAGAATTTTTTTTAGCAATGACTACAATATCATTATTTTTAATAAACCAAATATGAACAATTGAGGAAAATGAGGAAGAACTGATTGTTCAAATGTTGTAGTACAAGTTGTAATGTAGTTAGTGCATACATTACTATTGCAACAAATGTGTTAATTTTCTTCATTATTAGTAGGGTTGGGTATCGTTTGAATTTCCACGATTCCGATATGGCTCTGGTTCGTGTGTGTTGGAGGAGGCGGGCTCTATAAGGAAGTAGCAGCCTCTAGCATATTATCTCCGGTTGTGTATTTTCAAATTCTAGCGATCTCGAGCCGGTTTCTCTCAAATGTACCTACCCCACCTTTAATACGCCAAAAATAGAAAACACAATGATTGTTCACGAGTCCCAACACACGAGTCCAAGTCGAGTCTGAAGTCTTTTGGTCACGAGTCCAAGTCAAGTCTGAAGTCTCTGTGTGTGCGACTTAAGTGCGACTCGAGTCCGAGTCGCAGACTCGAGTCCCCATCTCTGCTTCCTCCACATCATTGTAGAAACATCTTCTTCTTCCGTTAGAGCAGCTAGCACCAGATGCTAATAACAACAGGGCCCTCCCTTTCTCCCTCGCTCACTCGCACGTTGGCTGTGAGCTGTGGGTGCCAGATAAGCCAACATCCCCCATTTTCATCACTTACAGCACCCATCGTACAGGGGAAATTAAACGTGTAACCGGGATGAAAAGGGTGTTACATTTACTTAATTATGAATGTTGTTACATCAAGGCCGAAAATTAGGATGAGTACCAACGGTCAAAACATTTTTTTTTTCTCCCAGAGCTGCCAGCGCAGCGCCTCCACAGATCTGGCGCCCTAGGCGAACATCTATAACGCCAGTGCGATGGGCCGGCCCTGGTCTCAGTTTACGCTGTAGGAAGTGTAGGTACAACGCTACATTTCCCGCCCCGCTGCAGTCATGCAGTAGGCTACGGAGAGCGGCGAGAAACATTTCCTCAGGCATCGAAAAGCGGAACCGAAATTCACATTTCTAAATGATGCCGTTGGAATCGATATGTTGGAACCGGTTCCGAACCGGAACCGGTTCTCGGTACCCAACCCTAATTATTAGTCGATTTTTTTTTTGGACGAATGCTCCGGGCCAGTGGTTACAATGGTGGGGCCAGTGGAATTGACATTTTACCCTTAATGTCTACCCCTGGCATCCCAAGGGCATTGATTATTTCATAAGTTTAGAAGGGGAGAACATAGTCTAACAACAGTTAGCTTTTGTTAATTTTACCTCGAGCCAAACTTGTGAGACTTGTTTCTGAAATCCCTTTCTCTTAAAGTGAATAAATAAAAAATAAAACAATGGAGGTTACCCTAAAACTAACCACTGGATTGCTTGTCTAACATGACCTAGTCCAGGGGTCTGCAACCTTTTTGACCAAAAGAGCCATTTTGCTCCTTTTTCCAAAACATTTTTTTGTCTGGAGCCGCAAAACATATTTCATAGTTTTTTATTGTTATATCAGACAAAAACTACAGTTTTTTTGCATTTATTACATGATATAAAACTGTTAACCTCTAATAAGAAACAAAGAACTCTTAAGGAGAATTAAAAATAATACACAGGCCTACTTTAAAATAAATTAAACACAGCACTTGGGGAGTCCTCTGCACATTTGAAGGGAAAAAAAATATTATTAAAATGGGCACACTTTGAAATAAATAAAACATATAGCTGCACCCTAAAAATAGTTAAAGGTAGGGTAGGTAAGAATGGAGAAACCAGCTCGAGTGCTCTAGAATTTGAAAATACACAACCGGAAAATATGCCTCTTCCTTCAGACTTTCTTACAGAGTCCCTCCTCCAACACACACAAACGCGCACATGACCAATGAGGGCACGAGATAAGTTTGTGCACAGATGGAAGGCTGACAGGCAGGTAGGCCATCCAGTTATTTTAGCTGGGCCGAGGCAGATGATTGGTCGTGCTTTTTACAGCGCTACGGCTTCCACAGATTAATTTTTGTATGTATTTATTGTCAAAGCATTTAATATATTCATTGCTATCGGGACGTTAAGAGCATTCCATGGAATATAACAAAAAGTGTTTTCTGAAATAAATTACATACCCCATTGAATTATGACTAAAGATCGTCAGCTGGCTTCCTCTCCCTTGTTGTTCCTCGATACGCAAAGGCTGCACCACCGTTGACAACTTCTCTCTACATATCAAACATACCGGTAAACCAGCATCGTTTGCTGTGAAAGCAGATAACTCTGTCCACGCAGAATTAAATCCTGTGTTCCTCCGGTACTTTTCTTTGATTTATCCATCGAGCCGGGGGTTATTCGCCTCCAAGAAAAGGCGCTCGCGCGGGACCGTAGCAGGATGTGACGCATATTTTAGTTGACCTAATTAAAACCGTTTTGTTTTTTATTTATGTGTCACAGTATCACCTCAAAATACGAAACATTTTCAACCATGCAACAAAATATAAATAGTTCTACAAATACTTTTATTTTATTTCCTTCTTATTTTTGTCTAAACTTAAGGGAGCCAGAGCAGAGGGCTTAAAGGGCCGCATGCGGCCCGCGGGTTGCCGACCCCTGACCTAGTCCATAAGTGAGGTAAGGGTGGGAACAATCAAACGCACCCACCCAGGGCCAGGCACTGCGTTTTAGCGAAGTACAACTGGGATTTCGAAGAGGAAGATATGCGTGGTCAATTCTTAATAAAAAAGAAAAACCAACAAATTGAGCCCTTGAGTTTTCATTAGCAGCGCTTAGCTACAGCGGCGGAGCTTCGGTCAATACCACTAACAGTCTATTTCCTTAAAATGGTACATATCGATGAATCTATATTTTCATCTTCAGGTGATTGAATCTGCATAATGTCCCTGTACAATAAGATTCGAGCATTTTGTAATCCAGTCAGGAAATTCAAGACCAGTAAATATTGATTGATTAAACAACACTAAATGAGAATGTTGACTCTCTGCTGCGGCTGTACCTCAAAGACAAAACAATTGTCTGATGATCTTTGTTGAACAAGGTCTGATTGTCCTGTACTTGTACAATGTGGGGTATTTTTTAAATACTTTACTAAAACACATTGAATATTATGTTAGACACAAGTTACAGTGTGAGAAAAAGTTTTTAGAGAGTACTTGTCCATGGACAAGTGAGTTTGGCAATTTACTTGTCCGAATACATTTTTCACTTGTCCAGAATGGACACAAATTGGGGCCACTGGAATCTTCTTCTTCGTCATCGTATTTTACATTTTCCCACGGTTTTTATGACACCGCTAACGTAAGTGAGCGGTAAGATTTCCCTGCATCACACAAAGGGTTGGGTATCGTTTGGATTTTAACGATTCCGGTTCTGCTTTTCGATTCCGGTTATTTTTGGTTCTCGATTCCGGTTATTTTTGGTTCTCGATTCCGGTTCTTTGAGAGGGTAAAAATAAGTCCCATGACAAACTGGGAGAAAAATATATTTATGAAAACATTAAGTCAAATCTGTATACCTATTTACAAATCACTTCATACCGTTTAATTTCTTACGGTTATTGAATAAAATTATATAAAAATAATCTCTGCATTGTTTAGTTAGTTCTAAGTGGTGCCGTTTGAGAATGTACAATTGACCCAGTGTCCTCTGATGTTACACTGCAACCTGCCTGTGAGACAGAGTCCAACCACACATGTCCAACACATAGGCCTAATAATAATAATAATGACACATTAGATGTATAGCCTATAGGCCTAGCGCTTTTCTACAACTCAAAGACGCTTGCACGCTTACACATGTCCTGCAATACACATGCTGCAGCTGCCTTGCTGCTCACTGTTTGTAAAAGTAAATAAATAGTATTTTCATTTCAATAATGTCCTTTCTATACCCTGCTTCATAAACAATACTGACATCCCTGTGCTCCTCCGAGTCTGGGGGTCCGGGGATGTGAGGACAGCGCGAGGACAGACAGGGAGGCTGCTTCACTTCATAAAGGAAATGGCGGTCAATATTAACAACACAGGAGCTAAAACGCTTAATAACCTTCATTACGTGTTAGAGAAAGAACATAAGAAAGTTTGACAAAGATGAGGCTGTTAAACGGGCAGCGGATCCGCTGTGTGTAGAAAGAGAGAGAGACGCTGAGCTGCACCGTGCAGCGATCAGCTGATACGGAGCATAGAGAGAGCTGCAGTCCGCGGGGCTCGGCCTCGCCTCCTGTCCTCACAACTCTTATTAATCCCGGTACCGGACAATTGTTAATTGTTCATACTCGGAACCGAGTTTTGCTTCCCAACACTGCCACTGTGCTACACTTCCCACCCCGCTCCGCCCCGCCCCCGTCTAACTATACAGAAAGCGGCGAGATGCATTTCCTTAGGAATCGACAAGCAGAACCGAGAACCAGCAGAACCAGAAACTAACAGAACCAGAAACTAACACTTCTAAACGAACAATGGCGGACACGTACAATTTGCGAATGAGTTCTGCCTTTTGTAAACTGAATGTATCAATAATTTGCCGAAAAACGTCACTTGTCTGCCGGACAAGTCAATTGAAAGATCTACTTGTCCGATATTGTAAATAACACGTCCCGGACGGTGGGACGTGTACTTTTTCGCACACTGAGTTAGTTATTACTCACATATCAAAGTCTTTTCATCTGCAAGATGGAAGAATAGCTGGGTGCTGCCTGGAGAGACTGATGAGAGGGACACAGGCTGGCTTCAGCAGCTTTCCACACAAAGCCATCACATCTTCTCTTCCATAGTCCTCACCATCCACTGGTGCTCTGTCAAAAGAGTGAACATCACAGCTGTCATGTTAACCCTTTGTTACACAACATACAACCAACATGTGTCAAAAGTGACCCGAATTAGTTTAATTGTAAATGTCTTTGCAATAAATTACTTTAACCATTCAGGATTCCAGGTATTCCTCAATTAACCTGTTTTGGATCAACACCAATTCTAATTTTTCCTGTTCTTACTTTTTGAATAAAAATCATGTCTGTATCACTGCACTTCTAATGCACAACATGGGTCAAACATTACCTGTATTCTTTTGCCATGTTATTTCATGCATGGCAGAGTGTTTCTTTACTATACATTTTCAAAAATAATAAATTTTAGCAGTGATTTGGACCAAGCATGTATGATGTAGTAATACAACAAGTATTTTGGTTCACACAGTGTGACATTTGCTAGTCATGTTAGCTTGTAATATATAGAGCAGAGCTAACTAGCAAGTTAGCCGAACGTTAGCAGTTAGCTATTTATGCTATGCTAGCTGTTGGCTACTGAACATTAACCAACTAGATTCCGCTGTAAGAAAGCTGTGAAACTTTACATTAAACTTGGCGACAACACTGTGACACCCCGCTATGTGTAATTCTCCCGTGTTGGAGACGAGAGGGTGGGGGGCAGCACTGCAATAAACTGTAAGCTAGTAACGTTAGCAGCCACATGTTAAGCCAAGTTTCCCGGGCGCAAGAAACAGCATCTCAGGGCTTCTTAACATTTAACAACCTATTAATGATGCATACCAACTTAACGGGAAGAAACTCAGCTAACTAGAAGAAGAAACGTAACCTTAAATAAAAAATAAAACATTCACAAACTAATGATTATCTAAATACATATGTAACTCCATTACAGTTGCAGTACTCACCATATTTCAAGTCTTCTGTTCTTTGTTGACGTCCCGATGCTCATATTTAACGTGTAGATGTAAAACGATCCCGATATTAATCCATAAACTCCTGCAGCAGACACACAGACAACTGTAACTCGCAGGAGGAGACCCGCTCAAACTGACGTGATGTTTCAAATGTGAACGACAGGCACGGACAGTTCTCATTGGCAGGTTTCTTCGATTACGTTTATATTAAGCAATCAGGAGTGTTGTGGACTCATTCCAAACATACCTGACTTGTCTGCCGTGTTTTGGCGGAATTCTATTTCAAGTGCCGTAGCTCTGGCTGCCGGCCAGAATCCGAAAACCATACATTATATTGTAAGAGTCGAATAAGGCTTATTACTGTATATTGACCAATGAAAAAAATAAACAGCAACAGAACACATAAATAAAACAAGGATAACTGTGACTTATTGTTGAGTAAATAACAGTGTGTGTTTTAAACCTGGGTCCTCCCTGCAGAGATTTCTCCACTTTCTATGATTTTTTTTTTTAATGATATTGTCAACTGTTTACAATATAGTAAGTTAGGAATTTAATGAGAAAATATTTATTTGCTTTTGTTTCAACATTGGATATTTTGTGTTTCTGGTGGATTCAATCGAATATTGAGAAAATCGTTTATGTAAAAATGTTTTACTTACATTTTACGTTTTTTTATTTTACGCTTTTTTTGACAGTTTTATGTTTACCTTAAAATTACAAAGAAATATCTTAAAGTCTTATAATAGTAATACACTTTTATATTACGAGTTACATATTTAATTACTGATAATACTTTTTATTTTACGTACATCTGCATGTATTTTCTGAAAAATTCTTAAAATAATGTTTTGGGTTGTTAATTTATAGTTAATATCTGTCATTTTACAGGATTTTGCAAGTTATTTAAAAAAACATGATAATTACTATAAACATTTACAGTTATTTCCTGTAAAATTACGATCTTTATTTACAATGTAATATACTGCAAAACAGAGTAGAGTACTGCAGACTCCAATGAGTTGTTTGTAACAGAATCACACTAATAATATATATTGTTATATGTCACTTAGCTTTGATCTCCAGTTGTAACAGATAATTAGTTACATAACAAAAGTGATCAACGTATACATACAGATGCAGTCACAGAAATGTTGGAGCATTTACATCAGAATACAAGGACAGTGACATTCATTCAGTTTAGAGTTCCATTCTAATATGTTGTATGGTTGTATATGGTTATGTATAGGTTACATAATTTAATTGGGCACATAATCCAGTATACAGTTGTAAAGATTTCAAAGGGATCTACCCGTACAGCTTTTGCAAAGCAGCTCAGTTCCACAAAATGATGTAGATTACTACATCATTACATTTTACAGATATGTCATGAGTCGGTTCTGTCCTATAGAATTCTTTAGATTGTTATAGTTTTAATTATAGAAATTTATAGAAAAGTACAAATGTATAGTATTCTACAGAATGATCTAGAGATTTCTATAGTATTCTATAGTATTCTTTAGCATGGCTTACAAATACGACTATGTTCTATAACATGCTATAGATTTCTACAAGATTCTATAGGATTTTATAGATTTTTTTGGTAAGGGTGACGCTGCGCTGTCAGTGCGCTTCTCCATGTTTGTGATTGGTCGAATGCTCCAGATACCACCCCTTTCATGTGAATGCGCACCTAACTAGATAGGAAACGGCTGGCTTGAGCGATCCACTTGATAACCCGCGTCGTAGTACCGTTTAGCGAGAGCGCGTATGTTTTGGATTAGGCCAACCGGCTAACTCAAACATATCTAGGTTAGGTTGAACCAGCTTCGTAGTATAGGCCCCTGGAGTGCTGTTGAGTACACAGTTTCAAAAGAATACAATACCGAAATGTATCGTATAAAAATCCATATTTAGTTCAGAATACTACTGCCCACACAAACAAGGAAATCAATGTTCCAACAGCAGACCTGCTGCCAAGTTAATAGGCATGCTTGTTGCAGTCTTTTGTTCTCCTCCTCATATTTTCGTCTCTGTTGTGTGATTTTTTTCAAATAATTTGTTTTGATTTGCAAGTGACATGAGGCATTAGAAAAGAAAACAACACATCCACTTATTATAGAAGAAGACCTGCAACCTAATAGAAGCTTAATTACTTATATGGTGAGAGGTCTTTATTTTAATGTTGGTCAAAAATGCTTAAACACACACTAGACATTAGTTCAGCAGTAGTTTAGTTTATTGCTTATGCCTTCAGCAATTAGATTAAACAATACATTATTTCAAAATGAAAACTAAATATAAACCATAACAGCTTTGCTGCGTTAAGAATGTCATAAAACGTAATATCATAGCAATAAACTAATACTTTAGCAGTAAAAAAAGTGTTTTTTAATTTAATTTTTCTATGTTTACTTTTTGAAAGTATAGATGTGTTTTTTTTGTGTCAAAATTATCGCGTTAACGGCGGTAATTAATTTTTTGAATTAATTGCGTTAAAATATTTAACGCATGTGCAGAATGGCCCGCCCAACCTGATCTCACCAGAATGCGTGACTCCACCACGACTCCTTAACACCACAATGCGTGGTGGAGTCACGAACTTTGTTACATTTGCGTGTCGGCACCACGCAAACAACCCCAATGTAAAGTGAATGAGGCTCCTTTGTCGTGGTGCACACACGCATTTCTACAACGGCCCGCAGTGAGCTTTTATTCTATACAACGTTTTTAAAATCTACTATAAGCTTGTAGTAACTCACGGGAGGCTTCTTTTATTTTATTTGTATTCATAATAATTTTTATTTTTCGTCAGAATGTAAAAATTACATTAGTTACGAATTTGTGTTCTCAAAAAACAGTGCATTGTGTGTAATGCAACTGTGATTTTTATTAAATTAGTTAGTTTTTAACCTGGCCATGATGTATAATAAGTTAGCTAACTAGCCAACTGTATATCTTAAATATAAACATTAAATATTTTTGCTTTGATATCTTCTATTTTAATCTGCACATTGTTGCATACATTTTGAGACATTTTATTTTATTAGTATTTTAATTTATGTAACCAATATTCTGAAAATTCTAAGAAAGACAGAGACTTGTACATTTTTGACTGTCTGCTGAATTTAGTTATACATTTGTATTCTAATGTATAACAGTTGAGGCCCAGGGGAGGAATAGGAGACTCAGCGAGAAGAAGTGGCAGCAGGTCCCTCAGAAGCCACCACAGGTGATGCTAGCCCTACTGCATACCCTTCTATATGGAAAGAAGAACAATATGAACAGTTCAAACAGAAAAATGAATGGATGTATGCTCACAATGGAAGGCTAGGCTGTACCCCATGCCATGATGTGAAGGATCTAGGTGTCATGGCATCCCGTGGTGTTAATATTGCTATTCAGTGGGCTGATGGAAAGATAATCCCAGCTGGTCAATCAAGGGATGTCCAGCTTTCATCACTGCGCAAAAAATCCGTGAGCACAAGAACTCTGCAGCACATAATGAAGCAGTCAAGATTCTTCAGACAGCAAAGAAAGATATTCTTCTGAACATGAACGTGAGTAGTCAGGAGTCTTTGTTTGAGTCTACTGCCAGAGGTATTCATGACAGCCTATTATGTGGCCAAGAACAACAAGCCTTTCACAGACTTTGAGAGTCTGATTGACCTGCAGCATGCACATTCTGCTGATTTAGGGCGTGTTTTGCATAGCAAAACTGTCTGTGTTGACATAATTGAGCATGTGTCATCACAGATGAAAAAGGAACTTCTAAAAAACATAATAGAGACCAAGAGCAAAATCACAGTATTGGCTGATGAGTCAACCAGTGTTGGACACAAATCAACACTAATTGTGTTCCTGAAGGCTAGTGTTGATGGAGACATGGAGCCCATTGCCTTTCCATTGGACCTGGTTGAGCTGGATAGTATGTCTGCTGCTCATATCAAGGAACAGATTATGGGTTGCTTGCTTAAAAATGGCTTCACTGTTGAGTTGCTGAGAGAAATCCTCATTGGATTTTGCAGTGATGGGGCCAGTGTCATGCTGGGAGTGAAGTCAGGTGTTGGGAAGTTGCTCCAGGATGACTTGCAGGCATCATACTATGGCACTGCCTTAATCACAGACTGGAGCTTGCTGTTGACCAGGCACTGGATGTGACAGGGGGAACAAAGGACTTCCAGGCATTCATGGACAGCCTATATTCATTATATAGCCAGTTTGTGTTCAGGGATTCATGAAGCTGGGGGCGGGAGGAGAACAATATGAACCAATGAAGGTCGGGGTAGCATTATAGTACCTGCAAGAAATTCAAACCACTTTCACCCCTGCGAAGACACTACACTACTCAGAATCCTCAGCTATCGTTTGGGACTACACCATGTGCTTAGCTTGACAAACCCCGTGATCAGTCCTCAACCTCTGTGATTGGATGCGCGACGTTTACACAGAGCGTCCAAAAGGACTTTGAAATGGAATGAAACCCATCGACGGCACACTATTCAAAACAGGAATCGAACGTGTCCTACCCCCCCCCCCCTTAGGTCACAGGCTCCTCCAACAGTGCTACGCAATAAAACAGATACACAGAAAAAATAGTGAAATAGTGCAATAAGAGTCTATATACAAGTGATTGGAATATGATATATTAGATAAATAATTTCTAAGTAGCAGCCAGATGAATGTTATTTCTAAGTTCAGGTGTTTAATAGTCTTCTGGCCTGTGGGATGAAGCTGTCTCTGTGTCTGGTGGTTTTAGTCCGAATGCTGTGGTACCGCCTGCCAGACTGCAGCAGACAGAACCATTTGTGGCTGGGGTGATGGTGGTCTTTTATAATCCTGAGGGCTTTCTTTAAGGTTAACCTGGTATTTTTACTCCACTACATTTATTTTAGTTACTTTACAGATTTGGATTAATGATGTGAAATATAAACAACCCTTAAATCAGACTTTAGTTACACCTGAATGAAATTCAGTGAAGGTGATTGTCAAGTGCCAACAATCAGGCGAGATATTTGATAGTTGGTGCTTGAGAAGACTAAATATTTATCTGCAGATCCGTTTAAAGCATAGTCATTACTCGTTATTCTCTATTAGTTCATTAAAGACTGTATATAATTGCTATTTTGCACATCCCTTTCAAGATTTTCTAAGGTTTATTGACATATCATATACACAATAGCGTAGTTATGCAATGAATGACAAACTTGGGTCACAGGTTCATCAACAGTGCATTACAAGACATCTATCAATGTGTGTATACTTCCACCATTACACTGTCGTATTCTGCACATTTCTTTAAATAAAGCCTTATTAGTTAGCACATCCTCCTATCAGGCACTAAACTGTTTTACTCTAGATATCATTTGAGTATCTTCTTGATATGTTCTATTCTATATTTATATAATTGACGTTCTACTTTCCCACTATTTTGTATGTACTCTTAATATTTGAATGTTTTCATAAAATATAACACATTCAAAAGTGCGTAACAAAAATGAAAGACATTAAGAAAAAGGCATTTTAAACAGTCATTAAAAAGCAACACAATCTTCCTGCATTGCAATTACTCTAAACGTGTAATAACGTGCTTTAACCAGTAGGTGGTTTGGGTTAAAAGCATAGGTTAAAAGGCTGTCAAGTTTACAGTGTTAACAAAATAAAATATACTGCTGTTTCCGGTTTAGTTTACGACGAATATTATTTTGTTATTGTTTTGATATTTGTAACAAAAGCGATGGAAAAAACCCATAGCAACCAAAAAAAGATGGTCTTAACATGACCCAGTCATCTAGTAGTTAATAAAAAACAATAATATCAAAACTAATTATTACTACTAACTTTATTGTGAAATTAAAACAGAACGGTAAAAGAATAGTTTCCGGTCTATGCTGATGCCCGATCTCTGTAGATAAATAAAGAACTAAGACAGATGTGTAATATTTAATGCAGCCAAACCATTTATTACAATGCATTCATGTGATGACTATCAAAGAGTAAAGCAAGCACTGCTGAATAAAGTATGATTTTCTCTTTTACGAAACGTTTTTTTTCATATGGAATGCAGTTGGAGGTCAACCAATCAAAGAGCTTGAGGGCTGATCACGGGGTTCATGGTGTAGTCCCAAACGATAGCTGAGGATTCTGGGTAGTGTAGTGTCTTCTGCCGTCCAAAAACTCCGAAAAATATTTGTTTCTCCGAATCGAAGGGGAAAATACAAAAGCATTGCACACAATTCAAACCAATCAATGTTGTGTAATTAACAAGGACAATTTGGTGTTTTTTAGTCGATGAGTAGTGCAGATATCACTGTAAAATCAATCGACAGTAAGGAGAATAGGCTACTTACTTCCGGGTGTAAAATTCTCCGTTATCCAATGGGAATGGACGCTCGTAATACAAGACATGATCATTATCTTTTAAATAACGTTAACTAAAGGGAACAATCTATTTGACACAGCTGAAGCTCTGGCCTTCCTTAAAAACAAACTAATTTAATCAAATTAACAGTTGCATTACACACAATGCACTGTTTTTTGAGAACACAAATTCGTAACTAATGTAATTTTTACATTCTGACGAAAAATAATTATGAATACAAATAAAATAAAAGAAGCATCCCGTGAGTTACTACACGCTATAAAGTAGATTTAAAAAACGTTGTATAGAATAAAAGCTCACTGCGGGCCGTTGTAGAAATGCGTGTGTGCACCACGACAAAGGAGCCTCATTCACTTTACATTGGGGTTGTTTGCGTGGTGCCGACACGCAAATGTAACAAAGTTCGTGACTCCACCACGCATTGTGGTGTTAAGGAGTCGTGGTGGAGTCACGCATTCTGGTGAGATCAGGTTGTTTTTGTCACTCCCTCTGTAAAGAGTGTTTCTTTGTTTTTGATCCATTAAAGTTTATTTTTCTTCAAACCTTTTCATCTCCGGGTTGTGCAATTGAGTCCTCATATCAGTGAGTCACAGTTCCTAACATAAATAAACATATAATAAAAAAATGTATATTCTATCAAGATGTCATTGGGGGGAAATATGACACATAAGAGTGTTGTTTACAAGTGTACTAACATTTGAATAGTGACACAGCACAAAACTCACCCAATAACATGACAGAATAAGAATAGGCATGTACTTTGTTGCAATAAATGCAGAATTATGTGTGCACCATCTGGCATAACCTTAAGCTTCCACCAGGGGAAGCAATTTACAGAATTACATGAGTTGATCAAAAAAGGAAGCTGACAAAAGAAAAAAAAAATTGTCAAACGGTTCCAAATAATTATGTTGCCATTTAAACAAGTTTTAACTTTGCTTGGTGTGACCCATATGGCCAATTAGTTCCAACTTTGGAGGTATTTGTTGTTTAGCTGATGACAGCACATTTCCTGCATTGTGTTGTTTCCTAATTGGAAGTGCAGGCATTATTCCATACAATGCCACAACAGGCAGTACAAGTGTATATCGTTAAAACGAAATGAATGCAGATACGTATTGTGTTGCTATATCTGTTAAAATAGCAGGTGTGAAAAGGCAAACATATTTTGAAGGGTCCTGATAATTGCTTTTCTAATGTTGTAGATGAAATCTTATGAGACACACTCATTTCCACCAGTGGGATATGCATATACATACATATTTATGGTAAACATTCTTTTGAGATGACATTCTTCTCTTATTTGACCAACTATACTTTTACTAGATAATGTTGATTCAGTTTAAATTATTTTTCTTTCACTATCTGTCAATCCATCCGTGAAAAGTTCAGCAGCAGGAGGGGATAAAAATGAATGAAAGTGCTTTGATTTTTTCATGTTTTTAAAATGGATTAGGGGACCATGAGTCATGAGTTTTATTACAGTATTGTTGAATCTATTCACAAGACACTATAGAGGTTACCATGGAAATGAGCTGCTGGCACTGCAGCATAACATATAATCATACGGCCTTGACTTAATCATGAATATGAATCTATTTTATTGCTGACGTGAAAAAAATCTGAGCACCCACACTGCATAAACAACACCACTCCACCATGATATGAAATTACAATCAAAGGATAAGCTAAAGGGATAAAACATTGTTGTTTACATGGTTAGAGCTTCTCATTGTCATTGAGAAAAAAAAAGTTGCCATCTGGATTTTATTAATGTATTGATTAGTTAAATGCAGCATTTCTCCTCCCACTGATGGTAGATGAGAATTGGGTTGTTGTAATGCTTTCGATTTGCTGACTGTTTTTTTATTTTTAAACACGGCAGCAGGTTCCAGGAGTGTCATTCCGATCACCATGTGTCAGTTAACAATGAGTCACTTTAACAGAAGGAATATAATGTTACACTGCAGTGTGAACCAGATATGAGTCATTGATGCTGCTACAACAAGCGTTGCCGCGGAAACTGTCTGCCTTGTGTCTTCTGAGTATGCATGACTATAGTGAAATTATGACAATATGAGGGAAAACAGGAAATTGTTAGGGCTAATGGAACAAACATAATTAAATAATATTTGATTACATCAAGAAAAAGCACAAACATACTAGTGAGTACAGTAAAAATGAAAGCAGATGGGATTATTGGCAATCAACTGTTCTTGGTTTATAACATAATCCTTGTTTTGAGATATAAATCTATGTCTCAAAACAATCGTCAATTGGTCGTCAGATGGTCAATTTAGAAGATCTCTGCCATTTATACCCAATTTGTCAGTAGCACAGAAACACGTTTATTGGCTTCAAATACAGTACTGTTTCAACATAGCTGCATTTTGCCTTACTACACTTTACATTACGTTAATATAGATATGTTGTTTGATAACAGACCCCAGACAAGTGAGTAAAAATGCATGTATATCAGATATTACACCAATTAAAATACTCTGATATATACTGTATTACAAACAAACACAACATTTCCATACATATTATTTCCAGTATCATATTTGTGTCGTACTGCAAATTGACGACATTGTACTATTAGCAGATCTTTTTTTAATAACCACAGATCAGTAGAGTATGTACATGCGTTCATATTGTTACAATGAATTACGAAAGTATCATAGAGTGCCAACAGACATGTTGTTCAAAAGGCACGGACGGGGTTCGAACCCGCGATCTTCGGTTTACGAGACCGACGCCTTACCACTTGGCCACCGCGCCTGCGCTGAAGCCAGGTCCTCTATGTAATAAGTATAACAACTATCTGTGTCGCCGCTGTTTACCTATAAAGGTGTGGTTCTAACTAAAAACTATTGTCCTCTGCATAGCAGTGAGGCTCGCCGTCCTTACTCGGAAAATACAGAGGAAATGAGCAGATGAGGTAGGTTTACAGAATAAATGTATTGCTGTCATCCGGCCACAAGGGGAGGCTGTTATCTTTAATGTGTGAACAACATGTGTCTTGCTTATATATTTCAGAAAGCAGATGCCTGTGCTCCAGTACCTCGTGTGTTCACAAAAGAAGCACTGTCACTTCCATGAAGGTGAGAACTCGCTCTTTACAGGCTTTGTTTTGATAAACATGACTTGAGAGAAGTGCATTTACTTAATTAAAAAACAAACCAGTGCAGCTAATGCTACTTTCAGGCCGTAATACAAATGGACACCCTCCAAAAACGTGTAGGATGGAATACCACAGAATAATATGCTATTCTTGAAATCTTGATGTTGTGTCGTGAACTGGAAAGTTGATAGTTTGGTCAAGACTTCATTATCCTGGGATCTTGAAATCACGACAATCTACCCATTGCATTACAACATGCATTGTCCACATTGCTTAATAAGTGAAAGAAAACGTCAGGATTTGGCCACTTGAGTAATATGACCATCACTTTTTGAGAGACCTCATAAACATATACAAACACACTCAAAACAATAAATACTATGCCACCAGATATTCTACCAGACTGAGATACGTTTGCATTGCTAATTACTATGAGAACCAGTAGGCTGCTATTATTTTTTTCTCAGCAATACAATATGCATGAAGCACACAGACTGCAGCATTTCACTGTCTTTCTTTCCAAAACATCAAAGATGAATGCTCGCCTGAGGGGCTTCTTTCTCTCTTTTTTGGATCAGATATCCTAGGGGCTGTGTGAAAAATGAATAAGACTCATTTCCATTGGGAGTGAGTTAGCAGTGAAAATCACAGATGTGGAGTTCACCTTGACCTGCTTATAGCAAGGCGTTAGCACACAGACCAAAAGAGGGGTCTGACTTGAATAAACCACTGTTGTTGATTTAATTCAGAACACCTTGAAATGGGACAGTTTCTCTGAAAATCCAGCCATTCTTAATTTTTCCATCTGTTCGAAACTTTTGCCTAAAATAATAATTTAGACAGCAGTTATACCTGTTATGCAGAAATTGTTTTCAGATATGTGCTTACAAGTCCAAAGGGAAAGTGTGAATGTTGACTGTAGAGCTGTAACCCTACTAAATATTTATGTTTTTATTTAGGATTGATGTTTTTTGTGGCATTAATATGAAAATGTATCCGTCATAAAGCAAGCTACAGAACCACTGATGATAAAGGGGGATAATCATCCTTAAATTAGCTTTTTTTAAATAGCTTGAGGTGCTTATAGATTATTTTATAATGTCACATGAAATTGTGTATTTAACCAGCTCTTCTTAATTATCATAAACCCCAACATCACAACCTGAGAGATACAATGTGTTCCAGTCAGAGATCACATGGATCTCTGGGGCATTTTTTTGTTCATGTGGAGAACAGTCAGCAGCACACTCCCTGAGAGAATAAGAAGTATTACTGTAGCAATCTATTTAATTATTTATCAGGCGATTGCTTTGAAAAATCATCATATTTTTGCTGTGCTTCTGCAGGATACACCCCTGAGCCCTGAATATGTGGGAATATTAATATTTATTTTATTCACTAAACCCTTTTATTTTTTATTATTAAGCTGTTTTCTCATAAGACCAAGAGTGAGACGAAGGAAGACGTTCTTGTCTGAATTCTGGTAACTGACCAGCAAAATGGTATGCTCCACTAATATAGCAAGCTTCATTCTTTTTATAAGCATGTTAGCATTGTCACCTTAGACTTAGAGCAAAAATACAAAAAACTGTATACATGAATACAATTGAAAGGCAGCTAATGAGGAAATGACCACAACTGTGTGTGTGTTTTAGAAATCATAACACCATTAGCCACATCTGAGCTAGCCCTCCTGACCAGCTCTGTACCTCAGGTGTTCTCCAATTGAAGTCGCTTTAAAAAAACAAGATATTGTAAATTAGTTGGCTATGGAGGTGTAACTTTGCTTACCTTTGGAACGCAGCCAGGCTAACTGATATCTACTGTTTTTAGTCAATTGTACTTCTCAATCAAACGATTATCTAGAAAATGTCAATCAGTGTTACTCAAAACCCAAGATGATGTCCTCCAAGTCCAGAGATATTCAGTTTACTAACTGACATCAATTTCACTGAATCATTTTCTTGGACAATGAACATAGTTTAGTTGTGTGGAAGCTTGTGTTACCATGCAACACGGCTTTTAGCAATTTAATCTAATTTCCTTACATTACATATACATTGTATAATATAACTAAACTGAGCTTAACTATTATTAAAGATGTATGAGTTAAAATGGAAAAAACTTGGTTAAAGCAATGTTGTGCCAGGAAACACATTAACTATTTGTTTTAGTTGTGATATTCAACCAAATGCATGTTTGTGTGTATATATATATATATATATATATATATATATAGCACTGACAAATTAAAATCTTGAAGTAATATGTGTTTTTATGTATCACAATCCAGAGAAATGCAAGTGGTAGCCAACAGCGTGGGTCTTTGCTGGTGCTGTGTGAGAAGAAAATGGCTCATTGTGAGAAGGGTATGCTGATGTGACCCCGGCTACAGCCAGACATGCAAGTGTGAAATCCAGTTGAAAGGTAAGCAGCTGATAAAGCTATACAACAAAGGTGACATTATCTCTCCCCCTCTGTCCAAAACATCTTGTCATCCATCTCTCTTCTCCATACGTTTGCATTCACGTCCTCTTTCTCAACTTCTGCAGATAGATTTAATAAAATGTAACTTTGTCATGCAGTTCATTGAAAAGCCTTCAGGGCTGAAACGTGTTATGTCTAAGAAACACATTTTGATTTGACACTACTTACCTTATGCTTTTCTTTTATTCCGTTTTTAATGTGTCTACTGAGCAATTAGGTGCACATCACTAATCCCTGTTGGGTATGTTACCATAGCAACGATCCGATTGTGCAGACAATCATCTGGTCCTTGTTTCCTCCAATAGGGTCGCACGGCTGAATCTGCAATATAAAGTAAAGATGCTCATCTTTCAGCAACAGACTAGTAAGAATCAGAAACAGGTTCATGAGTATGAGAAAGTGTTGCAGAGTGGCAGGCAGGGGACTGCGCCCCGTCATGGCGGACCACAGAAACAAGATCCGACGAGCCACACAGCAGGAGAGGAAGGTGAGAGCATCTACCATTTTGAAATTAAACTCCTCTTATTGTTCAGTGAAAGAGTTTGGCGGAACAAGACAGTGACATTAAACAAGCAACGCCTTTGCATTCAGGCTTTGAACGCAAAAAGAGACCAAGTGTAACAAAAGGGAAGTGTCACTTTAAATGAAATGCACGGTTGCATGAATGCTAACAGACAGACAGACTGCTTATAAAGATATAAATGTAGTCTGAACCTTCTCAGGTTCAAATTTAGTTTCACTTGGTGGGATAAAAGAAATCCAGTTGATCTTTGCTTGGAAATAATGTCATTATTACGTTTCACAACACATAATCTATTGTTAATGAAAAAACACATTTTAAAGTAGTTGGATACAGTTGTGGCCTCATCAAAGAGACCTCCAAATCTCATCAATCAGAACATCTGAGGAAAGGATGCGTTCAGGGACAATCATGGGGAGCTTTGAGACCAGGCTTGTTGAAATCAAAGGCCTGAGAGCTGAGATATTTTTTTTTACAGGCTATCTGTATCCTTCAGAGAAAAAATAAATGTGGTCAGTTAATTCGCGGCTTGGAAAAGGACAACAGCCAATGCAGCATGTTCAAGCTGCCCCCCTACTGGGCGGCCCATGAGCCTGTCGATGTGGTGGTTTGATGTTGGATGGAAAATAAGAACCCCCCACAACAAACAGAGAGGGCTGGAACAGAGAAAGAGAGGGTAGAAAGGGAAGAACCATCGACAGATGGACTCTGTTGTGATTAAAGATGGCGGCAGCCTTTACTGCAGACTACGAAGGACTATACTCGATCCATAAAAAAGCGGTGGGAGTTGTCTGCGATTCAACACAACAGAACCAAGAACCTCACAGTAAGGTAAACCAGCAGGTATGATGTCTGCTTTTGAATCTCTGAGGATGAAAACTATGGTTACCAGCAACTTTCCATTGTGTTGTGTATCGCTCTATTATGTCTGTTATCGTTGCTCCTCTCAGTGCCATACTGGTTTTGTTGTGTCCTCCCTTTCATCAAAACCGAAGCAAATCATTTGATTTGACCAGTGAATGTGCATCCCATGACCAGAGTCCCGAAGAGCCCGATAGACTAAAGGCTTAAATTAATTTTCATTTTTTCCAAGCCTGACAGTGCACTTTCACCATTTGGTACATGGTTACGGATGTATGTCTTTGTCATTATATCACCATAGGAAATATGTTCCTTCTTTAATATGATTGTTTTCTTCTTGTGGGAATATGGTGGTTTGTGAGCTTTAATATCCATCAAAATAAACTCAAGTCTGAAAATTGCTCAATCGTCTGTGCCTAATCCACTCCAAGGCTTGTTAGTCATGATATATTCAGCCAGGACAAAGGACATCAGCAGGACTCCAGAATACATTTTCTGATGGTCTTTTGAAATGACGCTTTTAGTTCAGAACTTAACACAGACATTGAATAAATGTAATATGATATTTTTTTTGTATTAACACCCTGTCTTCAATAATAACTCAGTCTATCACATTAACGGTTTTGAGTGTCTGAATAACTAAAAGCCCTGTGTATGTTAACCATTTTTAATTTAGAGCGTTTTTTTTAACATGTCTTGTCTTGTTGTTACGTTTGTTCTTCTCAACTTTTATTTATATTTTTTTAATATAGCCAGTTTTATAAAGTAAACATCTCTATTGTTTGCACTTCATTTATACGTCTTAATGGGCTTTTGTTCATCAGAGAGTCCTCAACAGAGAGAGATAAGCCTTTCAGCCAAGGCCTCTACTAGGGAGTGTAAATCCACACTGACAGGTGGAACAAAAGAATGAAAGGACTGAGTGGGAAACATTAAGTTGTTCTCTAGTAACACTTAACTGCAGAAGGATGTATGACAATTCAACAAATATTTGAAAACTTGAAAATAACCCCTAATAAGAAACTGAGATCTTTCACACCTTGCTTTAAAACTATTATATTAATAACCTTTTTGCAAAGGTACACCATTTGCTTTTTTCTTCAATTCAAATAAATGTCACTGATCAGTCAACACAAAAAATAATGAGTCTCTTATTCAAGGCCTTCAAGAACTAGATGTATTTATCTATTCTGACACAAAATACTTATTTTACATAAGCCTAGCTGATTTCATAAATAACCAGATCTGGAGCGGAGAATCGCCTTCTATTACATTACATTGCATTTAGCTGACACTTTTATCCAAAGCGACTTACAATAAGTACATTCGACCAGGAAGACACAACCTTGAAGAAAACAGAATCATATAAGTACATCAGGTTTCATAGAGCCAACACATTTCAAGTGCTAGCACATTTCTATTGTTCCTCTGTCTGCGGAGCAGCTCCACAGGGCCAGTTGCTTCAGGGCTTCGTGTTTGTAGTTGCTGAGAAAGGGAAGAGCATTTTTCTTTCCAGACATTTCTAGTTGTTCGAGGGATTCACTTTACTAACCTTCTGGTCACACGACTTACTGGAATCTGTGGTGCAGTTTTCTGTAAAACATGTTTGTGAAGTAGGTTGCCAGTATAAGTCAAAATGCCCTGTAATATTGTATGGGGATAGCAGGGGTTAAAAGTCTTAGTGGTGCAAATACAGCTTACCGGATGGATTAATGCACTGTGAATACATGAATTGTTGATAATAACAATTGTAATATAAGGCTGAATGCTCAAAGCTGTCTGTAATGAAATTATGATTTTATGATAATCCTGTTAGGTTAGTGATGATGAATGTATGCAGCGTTTGAAAGGTTAATTTTTAAGAGTTGAGGGTTTCATTTTTTACTATTGATCCTATTTTGAAATAGTGGTTTGAGTTGACTCGATTCCAAATGAAATGACTTGAGTCTACATCTCTGCTACATACTTCCAAACAGGGAATATAGCAGCTCCACAATATCATTAGTTTGAATCCACTTGTGACCTGTAGCATACCTTTGTTCATCCTTCAAATAAATCAAAAGTTATTATATGTTTTCTATGGTCCAGTTTTAAAACAAACTGGGTGATGCTATGAGTTGAAGGTCAGAGTCCATCAGAGTTCAGTAGATACTCAGAAGTCCACAGGGGAAGACAATAATACAAAACCAACATCATTTCATGATAACCCATATTTCTTCACTTTACTTATTTCCATCACTAAATATTTAACCTTGAGCGTTTGAGTGTGAGAAGTCTCATTTCAGAAACTGCTTTTGATTAGGTTTGACTGATGGGTAGAGATAACAAGTAGGAACTGATCAGAAAACCCACATTAGCTGTCTGCAGCCTAAGATGGACTAAAGTGTTACTTTTCCTTGATTATCTTCACATACAGCCCTCCCTCTGATGATGCAAGGCTCTTACCCCTGTTGCTGACGTTTGAAAAAGCCCTGTATCATGTAATTTTGCTCTGAGGATATTTGATGGGTTCTGATGCCTGAAGTAATGGGGTATCTCAAAGCTCTAAACTGTGACAAGTGGGACTATATGTGTTATGTCTTACCAGATGTTATGTCTACAGCAACAGTGTCACATGCTCTTGGATATGATGAAAAAGGATACAGCGTAATCAAAACGTTTTTACAAGTACATCATTATGTTCAACAAGCCCCTCTTGAGAGTTAGCAGTGGAAAGTGTTAGCATCAAAATAATTATAAAGAACTAAAAGTAAAGGTTCTTTTCACAATATTTTTGTATTACATTTATTTGTACATCACTTTCATGTTTCAGTAAAATAGGAACTTGTTTTTCCTAATATTCTTTTTAATTTTTTCTACTATTTCAACAATTAGACATGTTATACATCCGCAAAACAAACACAATTAGTAGAAGCGGGATTATTCTCTCTTGTAGCTTGTGGATTTACCCCAACAAGTCAATTAATAAAGTAATATAAATAAAGTTTTATTTTAAGTAAATCTGTCATAAGTGGTATTGCCTCTATGTAATAGAATGATAAAGTAGAAGCCAAATTGTAGTGCTTTTTTAATGGTAACTATCCCCCACTGGAGCTTGCCTTATCTTACTGGCATCATGAGAGAACGATGAATTAACATGGAAGCATATATCGAAGTATATATCTGTACATGTCTTACCCATTGTAATAATCATACATTAGTTCCTTCTGCTGTGTATGAAGCAGGCCTAACACATATCTCTTCCTCTCTTCAGGAACAAATGGATGGTAAAGATAAACTGTCATGGCGACGTTCTGCTTTGGCCAGGCCTTCTTCTGTCAAGGTGATGAGAGGGAAGCTGCCATTACTGCAGCCCTGTGTGTTAAAACATAATGCTATGGAATCCTCAGTAAATGGATGTACTGCTGGAGGATGTCTGAGGAAGACAATCAAACTCAAGGTAAAACGTGTTTTATCTGTAAATTAACATTTGCATGGGATATATTTAAGATGGCCATCATGTCTTCTTTGAAAAGACTGGAAAGCTTTTTTAAGGCAGAAGCAGTCTAGGTTCTTTGTGAGAACCTTGAAATGCTTGAAAACAATAATAGTAGATTGTCAGAGAAAATAATCGATACTATGAAAGTAGAATGGAGTGTTTGAGTATCAGGATGCTTAAATTGTTGCTGCCCAAAATCAATTTTGCCTGGAGGAATCTGAAGTGTGTTGGCTCTTTTTCATGTTTTTTTCATGGCATAAATATTGTACGCACTGTGTACGCTGCACACTTTTCCTTTCTGTTTGAGCAGGCATTTCAGGTGATAAGATGAGACAGGGTGTGAAATATATATATGCCTGCTGCATGGTTTGATGTAATTACATCATCAAATGCGTTTATGTTTTTATGGTTTCCCATCAGCCTTTCATCTTAGACTCAGTAAAACAGTGTGGCTGCTGAAAGATTTCCTGGAATGAAAGCCTTTATTGCTGCGTTTGGTCTATCATGTAGTCTTTGCACTGTAAAGTCACACGGTAATGACAGGATTAAGCGTGTCAAACAGTGCTGTAATATGTGGTAAATGTTCTGTTAAGGAGCATTGCATGTCTTTTTCAAAGTATTAGCAGTAGTTGTTACAATGTACATATAAAGGCACAATATTTAAGTCGTTTTGTGTGCCTGCGTTGTTGTTGTAATACCACGGTGTTAAACGGAAGACACATGTAACTGCTTGATTTGGTTTTCAGTCATTGGCGTATTGGATTTGTAATATTTAGTTTCTTTAGTTTAGTTATTTAGTAATTAACATAAACAAACCAACAACATCCTCACATATTATTTGCAAAGCTTTTGGTAATATTGAACTGGGATACATATGATTCAAATAGAGGGAAATTATTGTTACATTGCGTGCATCATAACTGTTTAAAGGTCATGCAAGGTCACTGCAATGTGTCTACATTGTAAACCTGACATGAAATCCACTGATTGCATATTGTTGAAGAAGAATTGTTACTATGCCTGTGTTCAGTTTGTGGTAGTTAGATTAGGTAGTTGAACATTTTCCTTTAGGTGTTAAAGTAAAAATAATGTCCCTATGTTTACCGCTGTCAGCTGTACTAGTAAAACTTCTAGGCGTAAAATGTAACGACAAAGTCCACCTGAATACACCACCAAGCAGTAAAGTTATATCATGACATTGATTTAACTGAACAACAAATCTGACCCAGTGAAGTCACCTGGTGCAGGTTTCATTAAAACCTGCAAACAAACACGTTCTACTTTTAAAACTGTAATGCAACACTCAGATGTGTAATGGGCAAATAAAGGACCTTTTTTAAAGAGGCACTTGACTGATTTGATAAATTAGGCTCAGTTTACCTGTCAAAGTGCCTGTTAATACTTCCCCATTGTTTTATCTTAAGGAGAACAAATAACTGATCCTATCATGTTTTCAGTTTTAACCACACTAGGGATTTAAAATCAAGAAAAGGCACTCTCCAGCAATTTAGTTTTTTCATTCCATAAACTTTGTACACCTGCAGGACAACATATATGCAGCCGATGCAGAGTTGTCTTGCAGGTGCACCAGAATGAAAAACAAAATTGCTGTGCCCTTTTTAATGTGGGTGCATTTTTATTTATAACGTACAAACAAAACAGGCTCTAAAAACACTTCCGTATTGAATTCTTACAATGGTAATATAATTCATATATTCAATGTATGGATTTTCCTCCTACCCCAATAGAGGTTTGAATAAAAAACATAGTTACTGTAGGATAACTAATTTTATGAATTGTAGCCACATTTCAGTAAGCCAAAGAGATAGAAAGGGAATTCTATAAGCTCATTTTCAAGATATTCATTGTAATTCTTATGAGACAGAAAAAAAAGCAGTGTAGCACATGTAGCAAACTAAACAGTGGTAATGTGTGTAGTGAACGGGCGAGGCGCTGTGCATCATCTGCGGTGAGCCTCCGCTCCGCACAGACACTGAGAGACAGTCATGGAGAGGCGGACAGCGGACTGTTTTCTTTGTTATTTTTAAAGTCTTGCGACTCTCGACCATGTCACTGTTGGCGGGGACGTGTGCCGGTCCAAATGTCCGATGCACCCGAAAGCAGCAAGAAGATTTTCACCGGTGAAGTATATGTCACTTTTTTCCTCCCGAGCTCAGAGATTGGGATTGCGGTGTAGTCGGGAGATATGTGCAATCGCTTTGCTGCTTGTAAATCTGTTCGGGGATCGGTGTGGGGTTCCCTCTGTCCTCTGACGTTACGGGAAATGTTTGCGGTCGCCCTGTTGTTCGTTTAGTTTAGCGACTGTTAGCGGACACAGTACAGATATTAATAGGTGAATAGTGTGACAAAGTTGTGCACTTGTCAGTCGGCTGCTGAAAGGCCTGGCACTGTGTATGTATGTATGTGTGTGTGTGTGTGTGTGTGTACGGAGTTTGTTTCTGGCTCCCCTCCCCCACTCGCCGCTGCTGTTCTGCTCATTCTGGAAAGGCCAAGACATGAATGTGATGAGAGGCTCACTTCAAAAAAGGAACAAACGGATACAGTTGCAGAAAAAAGGGACATGTATTAGACTCTGCTGATATCACGCAGACATTGTCCTGTGAGGCCACACACACGTCACACCTGTGACCGCAGAACCGTTCATTTCAATATCAATGCGCTAACCGAACATAACTGGCGCGGATGTATCATTACACACAGGTAGCGAGATGACTGCTAGGTTAACCGGCATATTATTAGCATTCATAAACCATGCATCCTTATTTTCAAACAGCCCGTGTTTTTCTGTGGTTATCATTTATTAGTGCAGAACACCTGGCCTTAAACACAGTGCACGTGCTGCCCACACTTCAGGATTGTGCAGAGAAAAGGCACTGTTGGCCAGTGTTGTCTTTACTGTCTTTGTTTAATCAGGAAAATGATTTGTAGCTGTATTGGAAAAGACAAGAGAGTGGGTGTGCCCTAAAGGGTACGTGAAGGCAACCATTAAAACAATATTTATTTTTGAAATCCCAGCTAGTGTAAACCCAGCTGTCAGCATTCTTTTTTTAATACTGAGATGCTAAATCTTATTTTTTCACAATTTTCTTTTTAATCCCAAAACCCATTACAGCAAGTGCACAGAGCTATACATAGGATTTGAGCCATTGCTGGACACCATGATTTTGTCCTGCTCTCAGCTTTCAATAAATATTGGCTTCTGCGCAAATGTGTGAATTTAAACAGCTAGAGAACATTGGCTCTTTTTTCCCCCCTACATTGTGGCTACACTGGGGAATTGGCACTTAAAATGGTTTCTGACACTGTATATGGGTAGATTAATGATGAGCTGAATGTACAGTGTTTAGAGGTGGAGATATACACATGACTATGCGTTGCTTAGCAAGAGATATACACACAACTATTCGTTGCTTAGCAAGAAAGCTCAGGGAAAACACATGAGGACAATGACATGTCCTTGAAGGAGACATTCAACCCTTAAAATCTTAAGCTATTTTGCAGAGGGCCCAGGCAGGGGAATGAAGAGAGAATACGATACAAGGATCAATAAAGTATAATTTGCAGCACTGCTCATATCAGCTAATAGAAGAGAGACTTCTTCATTATTGAGTTCATACTGTAAATCTCAGAGGAAGTAACTGCAGTAGCTATGTAAAGTAATGCTATGCTTGTGCATATACATCAGAGGATATTACTGCACACTACCACTACACCATATTCACACTGCTGCCGAGTAGATTTGCTGCCTCCAGGGCCAGGCGGCACTGAAGCCACGACTCTGGGCTTGGATTACCACAACACTCCCACATAACTCAGAATGTGACTCAGTGCGGCACAATTATAGACCATCAAACCACTTTCTAGACTATCAAACCACAGTATAAACCAAATGATTGTAAGCTTTCAATGTCTGCTTAAGCTTGCAGATGTTATGCAGAATTTGCTGATACAGATTGAGTGCAGGAAAAGTTTTTTCTTTGTATTTTTGTGCTGAAATGTGTTTTTGTGACGGTTGTTCTATTGTATTGATTACCTTATCAAATGTTGGTTCACTGTATTCCTTAGATGTGACTTGCTCTATCGAAATCAGATTGACGCGAAAACACATTTTGAGTTTTATACACTGTTGGAAAGAGGAGATTCCTAGCTTTCTAATGATATCAGGATTGTTTTTTATACTCCAAATATTAAGCAAAATATGTCACATTATTGGAGTGTAAACAGCTGATATTATAAGCATACTGTGCATAATGCATAGCAATACAAGGTAAACCAGTTCATAATCTTTGTACTGCATTAGTGGTTTGCATTAGATTGTCTCACATTTACAAATCTGCAGGAAGTGCATTCATTTTAATGGTCAGCTGCAAACTGAGTTTATCATGAAAATCTGATAAAAATGCGAACCATGCAATATTCACTTAGAGGTACTAATCCTCTTTAAACCAGGCGTATGGCGAATATGGGACATGTAGATTGACCTTTTGTTACCTTATCAATTTATACTGAAGAGAGTGCTTTATCATTAATCTGAGAACGAGTTTTAAAATATCTTCTTGTAGTACCATTCTGTGAAGGCTAGCACTACTCTACCTTTAAGTGATGTGCTGAAGCTGTGTCTCATTATTTATTTCCCCCCTTGCAGGAGTTTCTTTGCAGTGGAATAAGTAGAGGTCTGGATCGAATCGTTGTGCAGTGTGGGCTCTACGGGGACGTGGTTTATGGATGCTGGGACTATGAGCATAAGCGACAACAGGAACTACTTAGCAGACCTGGGAGGCAGCTTCACTGAGGATGCTCCTAGACCTCCAGTTCCAGGGGAAGAAGGTGAGCTGGTGTGCAGTGATGGGCGCCAGTACAGCAACTTCGGGTTCTCCTCCAAGAACGAGAGCCTCAAATGTGAGTCGTCTGTGGCTACACCCAGGCGCCCCGACTTGGACCTTGGTTATGAGCCGGAGGGAAGTGCCTCCCCTACTCCGCCTTACTTAAAGTGGGCCGAATCTCTGCACTCCCTCCTGGATGACCAAGATGGCATCCACCTGTTCAGGACGTTCCTCAAGCAGGAGGAGTGTGCAGACGTGTTGGACTTCTGGTTTGCATGCAGTGGCTTCCGCAAACTCGAAGCCAATGAGGGTAACGAGGAAAAGAAAGTCAAGTTGGCAAAAGCCATCTATAAGAAATACATCCTGGACAACAATGGGATTGTTTCCCGACAGATTAAACCGGCCACCAAGTCCTTCATCAAAGACTGCGTCATGAAACTTCACGTTGACCCTGCAATGTTCGACCAGGCTCAGACTGAGATACAGACTATGATGGAGGACAACACATATCCCTTGTTTCTGAAGTCTGACATATATTTGGAAAATACGCGGACAGGTGGAGAGAGCCCTA
This sequence comes from Pseudochaenichthys georgianus, assembly GCF_902827115.2. NCBI lineage: Eukaryota > Metazoa > Chordata > Actinopteri > Perciformes > Channichthyidae > Pseudochaenichthys > Pseudochaenichthys georgianus. The sequence goes on from NC_047510.2 coordinate 12,086,154, forward strand.
AGCTGTTCAGCGATCACAGCTCTCTTTCTGGGAACGGAAAGGGATTGTCGGGTTATTTACCGACTTTAAACGAAGACGAGGAGTGGAGATGTGACCAGGAGCCAGAGGAGCAGCCCGAGTGTGACCTCACACCGAGCAACCGGCTTACCCAGAAGCTGCTGATGGAGACAGTCCCGCAGCGTGTTGCCAACAGCAGCAGATTCCAGGACAGTCACGAGTACAGGTAAATCCTCCCAGCTATCTAAAAAAGAAACTTCACCTCTAACTGCAAAGCTTTACTCTCTGCAAACTGCTGAATTAGAAATAAACCTGAAACCCCACAGTACCATGAACGCCGCTTGAAGTCTGAGATGAAAACAGTGTGAGTGTAGCACCAGAGACAGCTCAGATGAGAGGAAGAAGGTGCATTCGGAGGAAATGTCAGAGGCGGTGGAAGTTAACTTGTTGTTCGAAGTTTGAAGTAGTGTTCTTGGTTTTTCTTGTGCAGGTACTGGGGGATTCGTGTTTTCCCATCGGACAGGGTTGTGTAGGAAAAAGAGTTCAGAATCTCCTATGTTTAAAGAAGAGCCTTCCGAAAGCACTTACCCTGAAAACTGATTTGTTTCTCTTTTAATAACTTAAGTATTATGTTTCACTATTTAATATATAGAGGTCTTAAACTTGTTTTCTAATGCCATAGCCATTCATATTGATTTGGTAGCTATTATAATATAGTATTAACTCGGATGACAATCTTGTTAAACAAATAAAAAAAGGAAGACATTGCAACAGGGACTGCTGTAGTTAAATAGTTAAATATTGGATACACCCTATTTCTGACAATATACATTTACATGACTATGAACATTTGCTTCATATTGAATTACTTTAAAATCAATGTGCTCCTTAAAGGTGGAAATGTGTTATATTTCATACACTATCAGAATCAATATATACAAAAGTAATGTTTTTTTCTCCAAATCGAGTTAAAGCCCTCAACTTAACTCAACCTACCAATACCAGCAGATGGTCTAGAAACTTGGATTGCAAGTGACTTTGTGTGCTTCAGTGCAATGTGTTATGTCCGTATGTGTATAACAGCGGGATTGAAATAATGTTCTCTCTGATTTAAAATGCTTCTCACTCTCTCAACGTGAGAGGTCAAAGTCGATTCTCCCAGATGTCACAACCTTGGCTATGCAGTATCTGCTAATGGTCGGTCGATTCTGAGAAACGCTTATTCGGTTTCAAGCATTTAGACACACGTGGACAGAGTTAAAGAGGGCTGTACTAGGATTACAGTCATTGATCAATTGTTTTAAATGCGGCAGTATGAATGCAGAGGTTACAGCTGTTAACAGAATGACCGCCTGCTATTCAGTTAGATTTTTCTCTCGATGACCGACTTTTCTGCCTTTTTGCGTTCATTTGTGATTCTTGCAGATCCAGTTAGTCATTTGTTTAACCTAATGCTGGTGCTTTGCATAATTACAACATTACATGTTACTTGTTAGACGCTTTTATCCAAAGTGGCTTACATACTCAAGAGCAATTTGGGGTGAAGTGTCTTGCCCAGCGACACAACGACATGCTGACTGCAGTGGGGTTTGAACCTGTGCTCCCCTGATCCCAACACCAAGGCTCTATCCAATGCGCCACACGCCTCCCCATAATGTTGCACTTTTGCTGACTGTTGCATCATAATGGATTATTTATAGTTGTTATATATATATATATATATATATATAATTGTAATTGTTGGCATGAATATACCCTTATTTCAACTTAAGTTACACCTTGCACATACACCAGTTATGACCATTTCTACTATTGCATGGGACAGTTAAGAACAAAAAAATGCTTTATGTAATGTAAATGTTTAACGTTTGAAGCCTTATCACAGCAGACCATTAGCATTTCACAGCAGGAAATTCACAGGTGTATACATTTAAAGATGGTAAAAATACCTTTAGCTGCTTCAGTTTTAGAGTACTGAAGGATGACTCACAGCCATATAGTTATGACACTTGAATATTTAACTTGGTCATCATTATTGTTATCAGTCATCCACTGATTTGACTACTAACACTAATCTCACATGGACACTCTGGTCCAGTTAAAGGTTTGTTAAAATAACTTGACTTCTCCTTCAACCATGTTAACTCAAATGAAATATGTGAAACTATGTGCAAATCTTTTGACAACAGCCTTGCAGGAAAGCAGACGGCCAACCGAAATCCCCCCAAAGGAATTAATCAGGTGTTGTGACCCCCCCAAAACCGCACGTCTAATGACAGCCCATCTGGCAGAAATCTGGCCCAATTCTAAAATTAGTTTGGGCGACCAATTCGTGTCTAAAACCGGTCTTAATCCGTACTGTTTCTTCCGGGCTTAATTCACAGCAGCCGGTAGAATGACACAGATTGACCCTAAACGTCTCTGACTAATCTGAATGCTTGTTGTGATCCTCCCATATAAGAACATTTCATCATGTTAAACAAATGAGTGGCTAAGCATTAGCTACAAACATGTGCAAATGAAAGTGGAACAACCAAGGATCTTAATGAAAACACAAGTATCTGCTTGCTACTACAATTGTGCTAATATCCCAGCTGATTAAAGCTTAAAGCTTATTGTGTGACAAGGTTACATCTTCAACTGAGGATTAAGGCCAATTGCAATTAAAAAAACAAAACATCAAAACAACATGTTGCAAACTAAACTCAAAAGGGGGATTTAAGATCCTTATATGTGTTCTGCTATAGTATAGTTTACAATAATGTTGTCCCTCAAATTGAAAATATTCCCTTATTTGACCTCTACTCCTGCAGCACCAGTGTTATGAGGACAGGAATTCAGATCAGCTGACAGAAATACAATACCTTCCAGATAAGACACTTCAGTGTGACTGAAACACTGAACACAATGCATACAAAACAAATCTGACCAGTTAAATCTGAACTGAAATCAGTCCTGCCGTTATCTTAGAAGCTGTGGAATTCTGCTTTCTTTTCGTGATGCTCTTCACTTTTGGCATGCTGCTTCCTTGGCTTATATCTGCACAACGCAAGAAGAACCAACTGCTTGTTTGCGTTTGATTTTTTTTCTTTCTTTGAAAACATAACCAAAGGCCATTTTCGCTTGAGATCACTGTTTGCTTGAAATGTCCTCCAAAATATAAGAGAAAGCTACAGTTTTAATTAGAGCGTAACCCACAGTTATTGTGTGTATTTTCACATCATTATTTCAGCTATCAAACATTTGGCTGGAATTACAGAAAGGCACACTTCATTTTTTTAAAAGCCTTTCAGCAGTTTTTCTTTTTGAAGCTACATTTTCCATCAGTTGTGTCTGATCTCTTCTGAGACGGGCAAAACAAAAGACATTAAATAGTCTTTCAGATCAGCTTTTAGAATTCAAACGAGAGAGAGAGAGAGAGATACATTCATTGATGTTTGGGGAGGTTTTTGAAATCTGTACAGCTCCGTTTTTTTCTCGTTCCAAGTCATTTGTAAACTTCAAAAGCAATAATTCATCCAGTTTGTCATTTAATGAAAGTTGTTGCTTCCTTATTAAATAATCTTTTGAGGGTCCTAACAATCTGCACGCCTGCCTGATAGAACAATATGGATGACCACTTATGGTACTGGTCCTTTAGCAATAATAATACATAATACATTTTCTTTTGTATGACATTTATTTGCCCTTTAGGCACATTGTTTATTTGATTTCAATGAGAAGCAGGCTCTGCGGAGAGAGACGGAAAGGAATGGCATGTGGAAGTTTTCATTACACATAGAGGGCAACTGAGGACACTGCTGCCATTGTCTTTAAAAAATGCATATATAAAAACAAGTTTAACAAAACACAGCTACCTTGTCTTTAGATTAAATTCTCTTTATGCAAGTTAATACATACAAATATGTCAAGGCTCTTGTTAGGATGGAAAACTAGGTATTTTAATTTTTTCTTATATTGCTATTTCATTATTTTTTTTAATGGAATTAATACAAATATAAAACTACTTAATTGTTTTTAATGACCTAGCACCAGTACATGCTCTACTAACTTGGCTAACAGCGGACCGCTTTATTGTATTTAATGTCTCCTCTTAGGATATTATGCAGCAATAAGGATTAATAAACAACACAATCATTTTAGAACAAACATCCAGCACTGAACCATTTTTCAAGGGACTGTCCTGTGATTTTATATGATGACGGAAACTGTGCTCCACTGTTTTCATTTATTTGTTATGCAAACTAAATCTTCCCCAGATGGAAAGGACAACTGTGAGCGGTGTTGCAGCTTCAGATCAATTCTGCTCAATAAATCATCTCATCTGTCTTTCATCAGATGACAGATTGGATTAGTTTGCTTCTCTCCCTTGTCAGTTCCTTTCATTCCTCCTCATCAGAAACGTTTCCACATACAATCACAACTTAAAACTCATTTTCTGTAGAGTGCACTTTTTATTTGTCCCGGCTCTTTACCAACCTGGCTCTGTAATTATTCGCTGTTGCTGAACGCGGATGCTAATGAAAATCAGTCGGTCACAAAGGTTTCATTTTGAACTCTGGGAGCTGCTGCATTCCAAACAGGGAGAAAAGCTTCAGGGAATTCCAATTTGAATAAAAAGAGATAATGTCTAACATCTTTAATTCATGTGTACAACGCCCTGCTAGAAATGTGTTCAGCAAAGTCAATGAGTGAGAAGTGAGAAGGTTGACAAATGAAGCTTGAATGCTATATCTATAGTAGACGCTCTTCAAGGTTGTGCATCCAAATAAGACTCGCAGTCATACACCAGCGTTCAATACTCTATATTGTATGGAATTTGGTGTACTCACAGAGGCCGTGGAAATAATATGAAATGAGTTGTTGGCTAGCAAACAACCGGTAGACCTATACCGTTCTTTCTCTGGCTGTAGGTTTTTTACAGAATACATTTTGAAAAGCACAGATGTTACTAATAACAGTAATGACGGCTCGCCTCCATTGAGTGAGAGTTACAGTGAGCCAGCATACTCAATAGCAGGACTCTGTAATCATAGCAGCTAAATGGAATTCAGCCGTCATTAATTTCATTATTTACACCGGTGCTTTTTCATACTGTGACAAGTCAGAATGTCGTCCATAAATAAGGCCTGTTATGCCAGAAGCAATAACAAAAGAGAGAGGAGGAGCAGGAAGTGGCCGAATCTGAAAGGCTGACTAATTGCAGGCAATGAGGAATAAGAAGCTGAGCAATGAGGTTATGTTAAATGGTTAGCTGGTGTTGCTAATAACAACGATACGAGTCTCGTGTTGATATTTGTTGATAATATATATGTTGTTTTGAGGTCTAAAATGTTAATGCCATTACAAAATTGAGATTTTAATTGTTTAAAAAGTTTCACATCACAAGCAATAATCTTTTAATAGTGACATCACTATGTAACACTCGCGTTCCTATTGGCTAATGCTCCCACCAGTGTTTCCGCCAGGGGCGGGGCGTCTTGCCGTCATTTGACGCCCTTATTCACCTCGGAACGCCCTGTTCGGAACTGTTTTTTCTTTTCAGCCCCCGTTTTGTTCACACCGCCCAGAGCCCGACTGGTGCTGCCGCTGCTGCGTCATGATGTCACCGTTTACGTCGCTGATTTTCGCCCCAACTGCATTACGGCGCTCACCACCACAACAACAACAACAACAACGGGGGACTGTGTCGGGTCAATGATCGTGTTGCTTTTAAACATACGAAGCCAGATTAAATTAAATAACGACTTCTCCAACCTTATACTTTTCTCCAGAGTGCCGTGGTTCATTGTTTATTAATGTGTTTCAGCGGAGTTTACCGACCGCTGCAGTGCTGGCTGCTCTTCCACAGGAGTTTATTCTCCCGTTAGCTCCGGGTTAGCTCACACGGCAGCGGCCGCTGTAAAGTATTCACTGTCTGACTGTCACACAAGCAGCTGATACATATCCCCAGTTCCCCTTAAGTGAATGTGTTTCAGTATGAATTGACGCTGTTTGGCGTCACAACGCTGTTATTAAAGTTTCTCTGGTATAAAATGGTTGATGTTAGCATAGCAACCAAAGCTAAACTGACTACCTTGACTACTTGTTGTTGCTATCCTATTGTGGCATAAGCCGTTTTCTACTGGCACATTTTACCGGCGTATTTTTCATTATGATTCTACTTGTGATAGTCGGACATTACAACCTGTGCAGCCCATGTATTGATTCCATCCGATAGCTGCTATAATACAAAACGTCTACCTGCTCTCCACAATGATCAATAACGGCGAACGGATGGTCAAAGTAAGGTACAAATAAACAGAATCACACGAAGCCTGGTTAGTGTTGCCTGACTTTATAAAGTGTGTTATTTTTGTATAAGTGTGTGGTTGCGTTCTAGTCACTTTGCTCAGCACTACAGCTTGTTACAACTTTTATTTGCCGTAATCCCCTTTAACTGTTAGCTCAGGTTAATCTCGCCCCCCTCCGACGTAAGTGTGACGTATGCGGTTCTTGCTTCTAGACCGACAATATTTTGGTACTTGAAACGAACCGGATTCCGGAGCTTAGAGGCGGCTCCGCTGCGGTGTGAACAGGAAAAAGCGGTGCTTTTCAGACTCTAGCTCCGAACCGTCCCTGGAACCGCGTTGGTGTGAAAGCCCCATATGTGGTTGACCAATCACAACAGAGCTGGCCAGCTTACCAATCAGTGCAGACTGGGCTCTGGTTTCAGACAGAGGGTGAACAAAGGTGCTGCAGCACAGGCAGTATGAGAAAGAAATACTGATAAAATACCTTTTTGAACATTAAAGCATATAAACATGTCACAGTAGAGGCACACAATACAAATATCAACCTAAAATTGAGAACAATAGGGCCCCTTTAAAAAAGCAATACCCTATGTTCTTAATTTAGACTTTATGAAATTATGATCCATCTCTACTTTTGTCTCAGCATTTCCTGTATTTTCTTTTTTGTCTAGGCCTGCACCATTTCGTGAGCCTGTCAACCCGTACTATGTGAACACTGGTTATGCCATGGCTCCTGCCACCAGCGCCATCGACAGCGAGCAGCAGAGTATGTCCAGCGACGCAGACACTACTTCCCTCACCGACAGCAGTCTGTACGTATTTTCTCATGTCACACACACATTGCATGCTTACAGTGGTTAAATGCTACGAATAGCTGCATTACTGGCTGTAGTACGAGTTGTATTACCAAAAATAATATTATACTGAGTTTTCCCAGTTGTTATTAAAAAAGAAGACGTGTTATAAGTTAGCATTTCTCAAAGACAGAAATAAGGGTGTAGTCTTTCTGCATTTTTTTAAACTGTGCTAACCTTAATGATTGAAGCAGCTACGTATGCCCCATCTGCTCGTTATCTGAACCAGTAGAAGCTTAGAATCAATCATTAATGCTAAAGAGCAAACCTTAAAACGGACTCCTAGCTGATGTAAAATCATTCATGTGTACAGAAATGAAACTACTAACCTACTGACCTCTTTTGCAAATAAAAGACACAAACCAGTTTTAAATGTTTCTTAAAAAAACAACTTCTTTAAAGTCATAGTCTTTAAATTGTGTCCTTTTCCAGCACCCAATGTTTTGTACCATATGGGATCCTTTCTAGCAGGACAACTTGTATTTCAGTTGAGCGTGCAGACCAGGCATGTGCTGCAGTAAGAAGATTTTAGAAATCATATTTTCTAGGTTCAGAGATGGCACGAGGGGATTATGAGAAACTTCAAAGCTTGCACAACTGGACAAAAATTGTGTTTGAAGCTAAATGGATTAGGCAGTTATCAGCTAATTGGTCCAGAGCTTCCAGCACAGTGTAGTGTGAAACCCAGCATGACCAAACCCCACATGGACTTACAGCCTGATGGAAGTGTTAACATGTCACTGTAATCAGCCGGACCACTTGTGGTGCACAATACGCCTGTGAGAAAGCCCGTCCCGCTGCGCTGATTATCAAGAATTACAAGGTGTTTTAGTAGGGTAAAAAAATGCAGAATAAAAAAGCCTTCAACTTCAAAGCTGCCTGTGTTGTTTATTCATGAGGATGTTTTATGAAAATGTCTTTGTTGTTAATTCCAGAGATGGGGTTCCACCCTACAGATACCGCAAACAGCATCGCCGGGAGATGCACGAAAGCGCCAAAGCAAATGGGCGAGTGCCACTACCTCATATCCCAGTGAGTTATTCATGGCTTCTCTCACTTTCTGCCTCTACACCTCTCTTATTTTTCTCGCCTGCACCATCGGAGACGTGCATATTTGAGCTGTGCAGTGTCACAGGGCGTGTGATGGAGTGTAAGAATAGCTGATGGTGAAAGAGAAAGCTGTCTAAATGTAGCTTGATGCTCTCCTAAGCTGTGAGTGCTGAAGCCTAGCAGACATGAATCCTCCCCTGTGACAGCCTGATGCCTCCCTCTGCAGCTTACCCTGTCTCTTGGTAGGAAAACCCTGGCCCTAATTAGGCCTTGGAGTAAAGAGTCAAATTAAAAACTCCACACGTAGCGTCCTATTAGGATGCATGAATTGACTGTGTAGTAGAGCACAAATCCCCAAAGCATAACTCGCACGTTTCCCTGCCCCAACAAATTAATCATGACATCCCTTCATCAGCAATAAGAGAAATGACAGGGCTTGTAGGTATCTTTTTAAATGTCACTGCAAGCCTTTTCTTTGTTTAAACTGGCTCCAAACTAGGAGCTTTGCATTTTTATGACTGCAGTGCAAATACTCACGTTATTAGCTAGGAAACAAATGTCCCTCATCCCTTCATTAAGGAGAGATTAGTGTCATTTAAACTGAAACTTGCTATTCTTCCTAGTTTATTTTCCTATGTTAGAATATTAAATAAAACAATTTTTTTTTAGTGCCGACTATGAAATCTTTTTGCCATGCTCAATGAATGTATATTATGTTCTTTACGCTTGCAAGGTGATTTCTCTATTGATGGGAAGTGAAGCTTCAACCTCTATTTCAGACACACCGAGGCATCGATCAATTTGTTCAGCATACATTCTCCGTAATGTTGAAAAACTCCCAAAACAATCACTATGACAAAATGGTTGTGGGTTCATTGAAGTTGTTGTAAATGTAGCATTTATTTTCCACATTAATATGTATTGAGTATTGCTGCATTTTGATTGTTTTTACAAAATATTGGAAACAGAAAACAAAACAAGGAAGGAAAAACCACATGTCTGTCTTTAAGGGCGGTTCGTATAACGGCCCCTACACACGGCGGCGTGCGCTGACTCAACGCTTCTGTCCATTCACTTTGAATGGGGTGAGGTCACATTTCGCCGAACTGCATTGTGGGAGCAAAGCGTAGCTTCTCTCGCGGTGCTCGCTGCAAAAGTAGAGCAATGTTCTACTTTTGACGCTTCGACTGAGGCGTCAGCCAATCAAATCCCGCTTATGCAAATCTGACAGTAGAAGCGCTAGCCAATCAAACCGCGTGTATGCTGGGAGAGCCATACCGCAGTTCATTTCCTCATATGCCAAAAAATGGAGGAGAAAATAATCGTAGCGGTAGGGAATCACCCGGTGCTTGATCAGTCCCTCTTCACCTACCAGGATACAAACCGGAGGAGCCAGGCATGGGGGGAGGTGGCAGAGACAGTGGGTGAAACTGGTAGGTTTTCGCCTGTTTGGGGAGTTTATATCCAGTGTACTTCGTTTGAATGGACAGCTAGCAGGCATAGACAGTATTTAGCCTGCATGGAATGTTGCGTAAAATAGCACCATAGACATTAATGTCATAAATGTTCATCATATAAAGTGTGACATGTAAAACCTTTTATGCAATTGACAGGAGAGATTCATGTGATTGGTTGTTGCTCTCGTAAACTACCCAAGCTCAAGACACACCCACTGCCAAGCAGCAACGCACGCCGCCGTGTGTAGGGGCCGTAAGGGTGTATACACATACAGCATTTTGAAATGTATGTATGGGTTAATCCATATGCATTTTCGATAAAAAGATCATCTATTTTATTCCATTCATTAACAAAATCATAAAGGTAAAAATGTGCCATAGTGTTTATCTCTAACCATGCATTCTGATATCTATTTCATGTTATAGCCTTTTTAATAATACATTATCTAAGCGTAATATCTATGATTATCAGACACATCATTATTTATAATCAAGGTACATAATGTTGCATCCCTTATTCCAAAATACTTTAAATTTTGACTTTCCTAAAATGAGTGTAATTTATGACGTGTGCCCCTTCTGATCTTAACACTCGACACTGTTTACTTAAATGTTTCAACTCTTTCATCTGAGTTGAGTAAAGGGTCAGGGATGGGAAAAGCCCAGATGGTGTTGACAGAAATGCAGCAGTGACAGAGGAGAGTGCTTTTACAGTTTGACCTTTTTTTTTTCCCCCAGCGCACTAACCGGATTCCAAAGGATATCCACGTGGAGCCGGAAAGGTTTGCTGCAGAGCTGATCAGCAGGCTGGAGGGCGTCCTGAGGGAGAGAGAGGCTCAGGAGAAGCTGGAGGAGCGGCTGAAGAGAGTACGACTGGTATGTTCACTTCATGTTATATACTGTTTAAAGCACACGCAGAACCATTGTTATATTACTTTGGTTTAACAAGAGTTATGAGAGCCCTGTGTGTACCTAAATTACCTCTAAAATAATACAACTGAGGCAGTGCAGGAAGAAAAAGGAACACGTGTTTGATCTGACCTTGAATCACCTTCAGGTCGAATGGGGCCATGTTGGCTACTGATGACAACTAATAATATTGTTGGCCAGATTAAAATGAAAAGTCGGGTTCCCTTACCCAACTATTTCTTATTGGATTTATCAGATGATCATTTTCTAGATTTGATGTTAATAGAATGGACAAAACTAGTGCGGGGAATCTCTATTCTTCAGAATCAGGTTTTATGCCAGGTATGTTTACACATACAAGAAATGTGCTTAGTTGTGTCTGTCCAATACACAAGTGACCTGCTCTATCATTTTCTGTCACATCGACCCTGAAACACATTCTGAGTTTGATGCACTGTTGGAAAGATGAGATTCTTAGCTTTCTAATGATATCATTATTGTTTTTGTCCTCCAAATATTAAGCAAAATACGTCGCTTTACATAATGAATGTCACCGAACCATGATTTTGAGAAAAAGGCCTTCAAAGTTTATTCGGTATTTATTCAAATGAACCATAAAGCTGTTTGCACAAAAACAAACACACCACACACACACACACACACACACACACACACACACACACACACACACACACACACACACACACACACACACACACACACACACACACACACACACACACACACACACACACACACACACACACACACACACACACACACACACACACACACACACTATACTGTTCTCTCTATGTCACTTTCATACATCAATACATGGAACAAGGGCACTCGCATACACATGCACGCCGTACCAACGTGCACGCTCATCAATTTAACATGTATTTTGGTCATGTTTGAGCACATGCTTATGCGCACACATCTATTCCCATGTACATGGCCATGTGCACACCCAGACCCGTACTCGAGTGCACGCCCGTACTCACGTGCATGCCCGTACTCACGTGCACACTCGTACTCACGTGCACACCCATACCCACGTGCACACTCATCGATATACAATTTTTATCGAAAACAGAGTTGGAATAAATAAATACTTGAATGAACTGATTGCATGTTAACCTATAACAACATTAGAATAATTTGGCACAAAAGTTAATTTAGAGAAAGAAGCTGCATGTGAACAACAAGCAACAGAACAGATAAATATACTACACAATATAAAAATAGCAAACAAGCAACAGAGTAGCTAACAGTACTTAAAACCAATTTGAAATATATATTTACAGTATTTACAGAAGAATGACATGTGATGTATTATGCACTCTCACTCATTAAGGACGAGGTGTTAAGGGTTTGGGGCAGGTGATGTCTTTGGTTTCCTCAGTACAGAACTCTCTGATCTTCTCAAAAAGATACCACTGCCGTTTTTCATCAAGCCCAGGGGGGTCAGTTCAGTGGGACGTGCCTCCTGGTCAGTAAAGCACCCTGTTCGTAGCAGCATGAAGGACTCTTCTTCTTTACCCTCAAACTCCTTGGCGTAGACCACTCCAGGCTCGGCACTGGTGAAGCGTAGGTGATGGTACCTCTTGATACCTGGAAGCGGTCTGAAGCTGGGGGAAAGGACGTTGTGCCAGTCGTCTGTTTTGACGAAGGTCTCCCCTGACTCATTGCCAACCAGCTGGGGGATGTTGACTCCAGTGACGGTACTGGAAAAACAGCCTGGCTGATGTCCTTCAGGCAGGACACTGGTGTGCGGCGGAACGGCTGCTTAAACAGGCCAAAGCACCAGTCAGGTGTGGCCAGCAATAAGAAAGTTGAGGGAGATATCTTCATGGAGTCCCACCATGCACCGCCAAGCAAGGTACCAGAGGAGGTATCTGTTTTTGTTCTGACCGGAGCAGTTGTCACAGTGCAGGTGAACATTTTTCTCCCCAAGCCCATACTGGGAGAAGAAGTGGTGGAGGTAGGCAATGACAGCATTGGAACCCTTGCTGCTGCAATGAGCCTCATCTATGAGGTAGTTTACCTGCTGAGGAACACCTTCACAGCAGACACCAAACAGTCCACACTTCCTGGGAACCATAAAGTAAATGGGCCCGGGCTGGAGAGGGTCACTGGGGTAGTGGACCTGTAACACCAGACCAACAGATGAATTAACTAATGAGTGATCTATACTCTAATTCTAAAAATGTGTGAATATACATATCGATACATTCCAAACATTCTGGATTATCACCGCATTCATCACATGCATACACCTCACCTGCTGTGCATAGTCAAAGCTGTAGTGGATGGTGATGTCTCTGCTACAGGGTTGGTTGGGTCCTAATTTGACACCCAGCTCTCTAGCTGTTTCTTTGCAGCTGGCGACCATCTCCTGGTAAGCCTGACGCTCCACCCCCACGGTGCGGAGGTGTTCTTCCTGCTTCCTGAGCTTCGCTGACTTGACACAGTCGGGAAGGTTGGAGCTGCGGTAGATGGCAATGTTGTTTTTCTGACAGAACCAACATAGGTCTGTCATCGGCCTCCCAATAATGACACTGGGAGTCAGCTGCTTCCACAGCTTCCTAAATGTGCTGTTGCCAGCAGCACGGTGACCTGGAAAGGTGATTAAAGACAAAGATAGCATTGTTAGATTACTCATCATTAGTTTTCCATTGAGGCTTCCACGTGTAAAAAAACAAGATTAAGATATGAGAAAATACCCACCCTTCTCCTGCATCTGGACCTTGTATTTCCGCCACACAGAGGACTTGGTCTCAGTTGTTGGTAGAACACTGATGTCCGTCCTCTTAAACCCTGGAATCCGTCCAGGAAGTGGCATGGCAAAGACATCTGCGAAGTTGGTAATGAACTGTACAATTCGCTGGATGTCTTCAAAGGACAACACCCTTTTGGTCACCACGTCTCATCCTTGGGGCCAAGCCATGGGGCCAAGCCATGTTCCTTGTAGAACTTGATGATGCCCGTCAGCTTGTCTTGAGAAATTCTGGAATGGTTTAAAACATCAGTCTTTGATTGTTTTGTATGGCTTTCTTTAATAATTCCTTACATTTATTATAGCGCTTTTCCAGATGCTCAAAGCGCTTTACAAATACACATTACACATATCATATGGTCACCACTGTGGACAATACCCACAGGAGCAAGTTCAGGTGAAGTGTCTTGCCCAAGGACACAACGGCTTTACAGACGCAGTAGCGGCGGGTTTCACCCCTTGATCTGATCATTGCACAGCGCACTGCGCCACACCGTCCATCTGACGCAGTGGCGGCAGGAGCGGGTTTCGTACTGGAGTTCCCCAGCACCCCCCTTGTTCTGATGATCAGATGCACAGACCACTGCGCCACACGTCCCATTTAATGTATTCATTGCAGTATATACATTGTACTGTATATGTATATATATATGTACATTGTACTGTACATGTATATATATATGTATTTATTTATTTATTACTATTGCTGTAAATTCTGCTTCTATTCAGTTATTGTCAAACTCAGTTCAACTCATGCATGGCTTATTACCACTTCATTTGAAAATAGTAACACTACCAAAACTGAAGTAGCCTTTTCAAAATGAAACTCACCCATGTAGAAACTTGAAAGTCTCCCGGCAGATTTTGTGCCCATCTAAGAAATAGGACGTTCTCTGCTGTTTCCGCTCCTTTTGGTGTCCTCTCTGTTTTCTGCACAAGCGGTCTCCTTGGAGAGATTTATGTTGGAGCTTATCTTTCCAAGTAGCATCATATAACATTGCATAATGTGTTGTGTCAATCACTCATCACACACAACTTAAATCTTTAACGTGTAACAGAACACACAGGCCCACGCCACACACATTGCCTATAGTATTATGTTAAACACACTCCCATACACACATATTCTATCTATTGGGTAATAATAAGTACAGGCTAGTCTGGCAGATAGCCCAAAAAAATATGTCTCCCCATGTGGATAAAATGTAGGGTTGAAACATTTATGAAAATGTTCACCACAATTATGTTTCAATGAGTATTAGCCAACTTTAAGTTGTAGGTGGTTATGTGAGCATTATTTTAATTTGTTATGTTTCTAACACTAACTCATACTCACACACACATCGTTACCACAGGTTTTGATCTCTCTCTCTCTCTCTCTCACTCTCACTCAAAGGTATTTAAATAATATAACGTTACTTACCATTAGTCATTTCATTAATTTGGTCTCGTCTCTTGACCATCTCCTCAGGGGTGTAACGGGTGTAACCGGGAACTCCATCGTTAAATGTACAGCTACACCTGTAGTCACGGGCCCTCTCAATCTCTTGAGCGCTGTTCTCGCTCACATAATGCCGTACGGACTGAAGTGTCTCAGCCACCGGGTCGTTCAGCAGTGGTCGCTCCTCGGTGGTGTCCTCATCCTCTTCAGCATCCGTGGTCTGAGGGCTGCAGTCAGTGTCAGGGCTGTCTGACTCTGAATCGGAGCCGGATAACGGGGCAACTTCAACCGGTGCCGTCAAAAAGTAATCGGTGATCAGCGGAACCCATTGCTCATCAGAGGCTGTCCCTCTCACAATGTTGGAGTTCAACAGTCTTGCGATTTGCTCTTCTCTGGAATCCATCGATCTGATTAGCGGCTAATAAATTGTCAAAGTATGGAGGAAAAATATTTTCGTTTTACTGGGGGAAGGTCGCGAGGAATGATGTTGGTTTATATAGTGTGTGTGTGTGTTTGTTTGTTTTTGCGTTTGTGTGTATTGTGTTTGAAGACACTCACGAGAAACATCGGCTATTGTTATGCCAGCTGTGACGTTACGTTACTCCGTTCTCCGCTTGTAATTATGCCGTTACAAGCTTCAAAGCTGTATTTATCATCTGAATTTGGCGAAACAAGTTTAATATTCTGAAAGCCAAGACTTCGTTTATTTGAAATCAGATGAAAACAAACTGTCACGGACCCTGCCGTGTTATCTATGATTACGATATGCTTTTCATTCATAATGTCAGCCGGAGGGAGGGGGAGCAGCGCTGCGGAAGAGCAGCGTGAGAGCTGTCATCTTCCCTTTACAAGCTTCAAACATGTATTTATCGTGTGATTTTGGAAATAAAAGTTTAAGATTCTGAAAGCCAAGACTTTGTTTATTTGAAATCAAACAAAACACCAAAACCCCGAAAAACTAGTTTTTTACACAAATCCACGTTTATTTTTAAATGAGCCGTTGCGACTTCCGACTGATTTCGATAGAGCGGGTCACAGACAACTGCAGTATTCTTATCTGGTATACAGCCAACAGTACAAGAAATTGTATAACAAAAAAAGCCTTTGCCTTTTTCTTCATGGGGTCTTTTAAAGGCCCGGACACACCAAGCCGATTTTGGCCATCGATGGGCGTCAGGCCGACAATGAGCGTTGACACGCCCTACTCAGATTGGTGTGTCCCGCACCGTCGTGTCTTTTCAGCCGTGCCGACACCTTTTCGGCCGAAAACCAAAGGCTGTCGGCAAAATAAATCACTCTTATTGGCTGTTCAGCTAGCGAATCAGTGCATGAGAAGCGAAACGGAAGTGAGGGACCCAAACAAACTATTAAGAAGGCAAATCTGAGATTTCATTTAACTCCACTGAAAATAGAACACACACGCTATTTGTTGTTTGTTCTTTTTCTCTCGGTTATCACACAGTCTGTCTTCCGGTTGTTGCCTCTTTTGAATGACGAATACACACTACCGCCGCCTGCTGGTAAGGAGAGTTATTGCCACTCACGCATGCACAGCTCGTACGTGCTTCTTGGCCGTCGGCTGAAGTCTTTGCGGTATGTTCCAGTGCGACACATGGCCAAAACGCAGAGACGCGAGGCGACGCAACAGTCGGGGTCCGTCTGTGTCAGTTATTTGGTGTCAGCTTGGTGTGTCCGGGGCTGAATGGCCATATTTGCGTTCATTTAGGGTTTTTTATTTATGTGTGGGAGAGAAACTCCCTCTGGAGGGAACTTTATGATTTTAGCCTTTGTAGACCATTTACATGCAAAATAAACGATATAACCCACTGCAGGAAAGAGAAAACCCCCAAAAGAAAAATAGGCTCACTTTTATTTTCAATCAACTCATCAGTCAATTGTGCAATACACTTGGCTCCAGATGAGTTTGTATTGTTTTGGCAATGTTTTATATTGAGCATTGAAACAAATCCTGCTCTAGTTTTGTGTTCTCACATTCTAGGTCTGAGCTGGGTTTGAGGATCACATGTTTAATCCTCATTCCACAAATGTTGATATGAAAGGACCTTTTTTCACTTTCATACCTTTTTGATTCACTTTAATAAAAGAACAAATGATGACTAATAATATGGTATTAAAAAGCAGACTATTAGTATCAGTAATTTGCAAGAGAACCATCAAAGCTCTTTTCTGAGCCAGAAAGCAAGTTGGGCTTAAAGTTTCCAGTAACAAAGGAGACTTAAATCCGTCCATCCTTAATGAAATTAATGAGGCCAGCCTTTTGAATGTGGAACAAAAACACATTATGAATCACTTGGAGATTTCCGTCCTTGGCCTGTCAGCGATCTGGCTTAGCGATGAATCAGACGGAGCACCTGCACACTCGGCCGTTTGTAAGCCTGGAACAGCGTGCCGCCTGTTTGATGTCACTTGAACGGGGATGAAATGGTTTCTGCAACCACAAACAAAACCTCCCTCAGTACACGAACCCAAATACTTAGTCTCAAGGCGGACAGTTGGCCCTGGAAAGGAGAGAAGCAGCCATCACACAGCTCGAGACTTGCTTTATTAAACCTGGAGGCAAGCATGAAATAACTGCCTTCATCAAGAGATGCTCAAGTGAGCTTCTAGAAAAGGACATTTGAGCTTAGCTTTATATCCATAATATCGGAGGTAATAAAATGTATATCATTAAAAAGCATAAAGGACTCCTGGTTTTAAAAGAAATCATTATATTGCTGTGAGGAAAAGATCCACATGATTTCATCGAGTCTCATCTTCTTGCTTTTTTCTCCCTCTGTTAAAGAATATGTCTTTAAACACGGAAATTAGTTAGCATTTGACCACTTCCTGTTCCCTCGTCTCAAAGTCTACTGTTTTTTGAACGTGTCTTTGGTTAGAAGCCTGACTAACTTATCACAAATACTGCTAATAATGCAAATATTGCTCTGCTTATTGTCATTGTTTTTGACGATGCACCGTGTGGCCCCAGCTATACACAGGGAAAGTAAAGTAAACATGCTAATAGACTCATGTGAGAAGGATGGTGATTGTTTGCCTGACTTGGATATGTATTTACTGTACCAACAAACATCCCCTTCCACCACCTAAGCTCATTTGTAAATGTCCAATTCCTGTTGTTTACCAAGGACTTTCATTTTCAAATAGAAAGAGGCAGCAGCTTGAAAAGTATGCTCAAATGAAGATGTCTTGATTTTATGAATGACTTCCAGTGGGCTCCCCCATACAGATCTCGTGGTATACTGTAGAGACACAGCACTTATGGAAAACAGGCCAAGCAATTTCAGCTGCATAGAGAATATGTAACAGTATTGCTGAATTTAGGAAACAAGTGGGTATAGGGAAGTTACGATTAGTTAGAAAGCCTTTTCTGTTCTCTTTGATACAGTTACTGCAAGTGGATGGTGAGCTCAAGGCAAAAGCAAACTCAGTTGGTTTTTTGCCAATTTGCTGATTTTGTTATTTATTCTGTGTGTTCTATTTGTTTGTTTAAAAGGAAAGACAATTATAAAACGATAAAACAAACTGTGTAGCTCCAGTAAGAACATATTGGGTTTAGGATTTTTTCCAACTTAATCTTTATTGTAAATAGAAATGGTTGAAGTCATTATTTGTGTATTAAGTTACCAGGAACAGTGCACATTAATGAACATATCAGTTTCTGAATCAATCAATGTACCAGAACTAGCTAATGAGCTCATTTCCATCTTTAGCCCATGGGCAGGTTTTTACAAGTGAATTGCCTGATGTTTTCAATACAATGTTATAGCGAGCACTGCAGTACAACACGGTATGATTTGAAACAATACAGTACTATAACATTCACATAAGTGAAGCTGAAATAAACATACGTTCAAACAATGAGAGTATGTAACCGCAGTGTCAGATATGAGGTAATTCAGTCCTTAAAATCCAGTTTTAGATGACTGCATTCCTTTTTATCCACTGTTGTGTTTCCTCCATCGCTGCATATCTTCCATTCCCTGTAGTGACTGCCAATATGAAAGCTACAGTTTAGCCTGCAGCGATAGGCAGATCCTGTCAGAATGGGATCAGTCACTGAAGCTGTACCGGTTGCACTTGGCTTACATGAAACAACACAAATGTGCTGCATACAGGCAGAGACCCTGCCATCTGACTGATACTGGGGTAATTCTTAGTTTGTCTCCAAACCTCTGCAGTGAGAAGGAGAAGACACATGTTAGCTTAATCTGCCATCTACAGGCGGAAATAAGTACAGCACCCTGAGAGAAAAATCTTCCTTTGTGTCAAATGTGTTTGAAAATAAGCTGTTAACAGGATGAAATGCACATAGATATATTTTCTATGTCTTAGTTGTATCATCACATGCTTCAAATATTAATAATGGATCTTTAAAACCTGGAATTTATTTAGTTTTTCAGTGTTTTTTTATCTAAATAATAATAATAATAATAATAATAATAATAATAAACTTTATTTGTATAGTACCAAAGCAGCTCAAAGTGCTTTACAGAACAAGAAAACAAATAAAACATGACAACAATATTAAAATAAATACAAGACAAGATAAAACATATAATAGGTTAAAATAAAACAATTAAAAAAAATCAAAATAAAACCAAACAGAAAAAACACAATAAAGCATGGACTATGATACCAATTGAAATGTAACCCAAATTAAAAGCCATATGAATGTTTTGTTTTTTGTTCTAAAGGAAGAGGAAGGAGATGAAGTCTTGTCCACAGCTGCAGCGTCATCCAGTCACAGGTTTCCCCCTGGTGCTTATCCGCAGAACTACAACTCACGCTATGCCGACAACACCTACAGTGGTCTTATTCTGAGAGACGCTCACGAGGAGAACCCCGAGAGCATCCTGGACGACCACGTGCAGCGGGTCATGAAGACCCCCGGCTGCCAGTCCCCCGGCACAGGACGCCACTCTCCCAAGTCACGCTCGCCGGACGGTGTCCCAGGGGGAAAAGGGGCGGGACTTGGAGTGGCGCAGGGGAAACATCCGTCCAGGCACGGCGCCAAGGGAGACCACCTGTACCACCACAAACACATGCACCACATGCACCACGCTGCCGTCGGGAAGCCCAGGGAGCAGGTGGAGGCTGAGGCGGCCATGCGCGTCCACGGCAACCTCCCCTGGGGCACAGAGACGGGGCATTATGGGTCCAAGTCTCGCAGCTACGCAGACGGCATGGGATCCAACCCCGTGGATCACACAGGGTATAGGTAAGAAATACTTTCCTCTTTTTTGGTAATGCTCCCAAATTGCCTTTTTTTCACTGACAAGTTGTTTATTTTTCAGTAGCAAAGGTGGCCCACAGTGTAAAAGGGCGTTGAAGAAGGGTGACGAAGTGCGGCCTTATGACGGGCCAGCGCCTCCAGAGGAGATGGAGAAAAACCAGAAGATCCTCTTGTGGCTGATGGAAGGACAGAAGGAAATGGTTCAACATAAGAGGAGCCCATACGGGTCAGTGAGGACACTTAACATAGTGCCACCTCCTTTTTGTGCTCATTTTTCATATTTGTATTTTGTGCCATGTTTCCAGTCTTTAATGTTCAAAAGGCTCTTTATTCTTCTCAACACCTCTTTTCACCCTCTGTCTGAAACCAGAGCCCAGTGAGTCTGCTCTGATTGGTTAGTTGGCCGGATCTGTTTTGATTGGTCAACCGCTTAGAGATTTCCCGCCCCTTAGCCTATTTCGTACAGGGTTGAAGTGCTAGCCAATCAAGTGTAATGTACTGATGTCACTATGTTACAGAAGTAAACAAAGGAGTCCAATGGAGGGGGGTGAGTGTTTGGGAGAGAAACTCCCTCTGAAGGGAACTTTGGGATTTCAGCCATTGCAGACCAAGCACAAAACCCTATATAACACACTACAGGAAAGGGATAACCCCAAAAAAGCGTAATAGGGCCCCTTTAAGAGTTGTTCGCAGAAGAGATGCAACCACTGCAGTGTCCTTGGCCGATTTGGGTTAGGATTAGACTGATATCTCTAGGCTTTTGATTATTCAAGGAGTCATATCTTTACATTTCAGGAGTACCACTGGGTCCAAGAGGACGTCAGGCCATGAGGCCCAGCAGCGGAACAATGTGCAGCCGTCCCACCCTTTCATCCAGGACCCCACCATGCCCCCAAACCCCGCTCCCAGCCCCCTCATCCAGCTGGAGGAGGTGTGCAGGCGGCTTGAGGAAGAGAAGATTCAGTCAGGAACCGTCCAACCCAAGCAAAGGTAAGTGGTACATGTCCCGTTATTACTGTCCACTTTTTCAACAGAGGAAGGGGGATGTCTCTATCCTTCTTTTCTTTTATCCAAATGAAAGTTACCCTCTCTAGCCTTTATGCTCTTGAGACCGGTCTGTGTCTAACTCCTGGTTGTTTGGTCCCCAGGTATGTGATGGAGGTGATCCAGAGGGGCCGCACCGCCGCCAGGCCGGCTCTGTTCCCCCCGCTCAGCGTGGTGCCCGCCGTCTCTGACAGCGAGCTCTCCCAGCCAGAGTACGTCCTTTTCCCACAATCCCCCACCCCCTCATGGGTCATCACCTGCCGTTCCCATCGAACGTGTGCTTTTGTAGAGCTACAAAAAGAGATGTTTAGAAATCAGCTACCTAATCCTCAGTGTGCTGTCATGTGATGTCATCATGTTGTGTCCCACACTCTAGCCTTGAGTCGGTTGTTTTGTTCGTTGATTTACAGAGGTTGAAATCCATCTATTAGCATCTGTAAGGAAATGTTTTTTTCAGTGTCCTTTAGAGAAACTGAATTATTCCTCCGCTCGGTCTTTAATGTCTCGGATCACACTTGATGGTAGAAAACTCAGATCCCATGCTGCTCATTTCCCATAAGCACCAGAGAGAGGATCAGAGAGGAGGTCGAACAGATGTTGGTGTTCTTCCAGAGGCAGGAGTATCGGGGCGAGAGTCTGCTCTTTCTGTTTGATGTATTACTGGCCGCTCTGTGGGTGCTTAACACGTGGAGGGAAGCAGGGACACTGAGAGGCAGATGAAGGCAGATGATGATGCACCGGGGTTCAGAGCAGCGAGGGATAATGGACAGGAACAGAATTGTATTGTTTCCCTCAGAATGGATTATTGGAGGACATTTGCTGAAGTAGAAAGCTACAGGATGTTAGTCCACATTGTTTTTCTCCTCACTCAATACGTGGATATTTGCAAAAAGACACACACTTATAATATAAGGACATAACAATAATAACATGGCACATATTCCAAATTAAAACAGAGAACAAGAAATTAAATTCTTCTTGTCAAACCTTTTTCAATCATGCAGCATAAAAACATGATATAACAGTCCAAGGAACACAAGGGGATAAGCAATACAATACATGTCTTTTATTTGTATTGAAGTATTGCTTTGATACTGTAGTTTATTTGTTATCAATAGCTACTTTGAGCTAGTGTCAGGAAGTGAAACGGGTCCTTCTTCCCTCTTTCTTATATGTTTGATATTGTTCTGAAAGCATCACTTTCATACGCCTGGAGTTTCGCGAAAAAAGAGAGAAGCTTGGTTGTTATAACAACTGATCATATAACTATTAATGTCCCTGCAATGTTCGCTCCATCCCAGGGACACAAACAGGCTGTTATGTGGTTGTTCGAGTTTGTACAAAAGATATCGGGCAAAAACATCTGAGCTCATGAAGGATGAGATTATTGTTGTTGTGCGGCATGGCACCCACTCAGGAAGCCATGCAGACCAGAGGACACGCATCACTCCACTGCCGTCTGCCCGTCTGTGCTCGAGACACCTATTGATGGCACACTTTATTGTGAACACTTTTCATCCGATTGCTTTTCTCACAAATGTGAAATGTTTTCTTTTCTTTTCTGCCTCCACTTTGATGGCACACTTTATTGTGAACACTTTTCATCCGATTGCTTTTCTCACAAATGTGAAATGTTTTCTTTTCTTTTCTGCCTCCACTTTGCTGACGTGTCCTTTTCACCTGAACATCCTGTTGTTTCAGTGATTGTTTGCTTCTTGTTTAACTTATCATTTCTGTTTTCTGCCACTATAAGCTGTCCTCACAGCCCTCAGTGTTGTTTCCCTCCAAACTGATTATTGGAGGACATTTGCTGAAGCAGAAAGCTACAGGATGTTAGCCCACATTGTTTCTCTCCTCACTCACTAACTGGAATTGCACGTATTGATTAGAAAGTTTGATCTTTAAAGAAGCAGCTTTTGGAATCACCACAGACTTTTTAAGTTAGGTACTCATATCAGAAAGGGAAGAACTAACTAAAGTGATTGTCAGGAAATGATCATGACTCAACACAATTTGCTAGGGTCCTTTTTATATTTCAAAAATAATTGTTCTCCATTCATTTGAAGTGTGGACTTAAATAATAGGATTGTTTCTAAATATGCTCCTGTTTTTGTCCATGTGCAGACACAAAGCCACTAAGAAGCATCCCTGTGAGAACACGACTGTGGCGTATTACTTCTGTGAGGAGCTGATACCCTACAGGACGTCTGTCAAAGGGAGGGTGGTCACACTGGGCCAGTTCAAAGAACTGCTGACGAAGAAAGGAAACTACAGGTGAGATGTCCTCACTGCTGTTGATACCTGTGGACTTAGCTTGAGACATTAAACACACATGTTTAGGAAGTAAGATTTCATTAAAATGACATAACATACATATAACACGACTTGCTTTGAGACACCAATAGTTCTTAAATCAGTCTTAGAGCTACAGTTATATAAGCGATGTATGGGAAAGAATATTAATTCTAACAACATCAAAATGATTTATATAAAAGTGTCAGCGAGCCTGTTGCTGACACTGTTGTCAGGTTTGGCCGGAGAGGTCCGCCCGCCAGTGGCAACAACAGCAGAAGCTCCGTTAAGGACTCTTAATGTGTGTGGGGAAACAAGCAGCGAGGAAACACACACACACACACACGGTGCATTTGAGTTAATTCATTTGATCCTTCTTATCTGAATACATCAACCCAATAAATACTGCACAGAAAACAGAAACATTGATACACCAAAGGACCTCCGCACATTGCGCCCCTCACACGTGGTTAGTAGCAGTCACAGCCGATAACCTGGAGGACTTTGTTCCCCGTCTTCTTTCAGGTATTATTTCAAGAAGGTGAGCGACGAGTTTGACTGTGGGGTGGTGTTTGAAGAGGTACGTGAAGATGACGCCATCTTGCCCATCTTTGAGGAGAAGATCATCGGGAAAGTGGAAAAAATCGATTGACGTTCACGTTGAAGAGGAAGGATGAGGAACAGTTGGAGGGTGAAGAGGAAGTGTTTTGGGATTGAAGGAGCATGAGAAGAAAGTGACGCAGGAAGTGGATGCAGAGTTGGAGAGCGGTGCGGTGTTGAGGCTCGGGGCGCACCACTGCAGTGACGTTGGACTAGAAGAAGAAAAAAGACCTCATTCACTTCGTCGGAGTGTAATGTAGCATTGTAAAGTTTACTAGATGAAGAAGAACAAAAGTGCTACTAAAGCAACATATTTTTGATATGACGTATCAGAGGTTGCCCTTTCTAAAGTAACCACACTTGTCATTTTTATATGTATTGGTACCAGATGTGTACAGTTTGTGTTAAAAGATAACAACATTTTATATCTATTTAAGTATTTAAAATGCTCATTTTCAATCCTATTGAAGCAGGAGTGTGGCCCCTGTTGAAGACGATCAAATCCTTTTTGGGATGACTTTTTGTTTGTTTTATTCATGTTGTGCGTTTAATACTTCACTTTAATAATACTTGTTTTCATTCAATCTGCACTTTCATTGTATTGTACACCACTGAATATGTCTCAAGGTAGGTTGCACCGTGAATTTCTAAAGCACCTACATGTGGCCAGACAAATGGAAACCCCTGGAGAGTGCACTGCAATCCAGCCCTGGGTCCTAAAATAGTACTTTAACAAGATTCATGTAAGTCATGGC
Source organism: Pseudochaenichthys georgianus (assembly GCF_902827115.2). Classification (NCBI taxonomy): domain Eukaryota; kingdom Metazoa; phylum Chordata; class Actinopteri; order Perciformes; family Channichthyidae; genus Pseudochaenichthys; species Pseudochaenichthys georgianus. The sequence goes on from NC_047510.2 coordinate 12,110,882, forward strand.
ACTGCAGGAGAGCATGTATGGTCACTTTTAAAGCTGTGAGTAGTGTTTTTATCCGTGACACCACCACAGAGTTGTAATTTATTGTTTTATTGGCTTGCATAACCGCATTCTGCCCAGGTTGTTTGCATTCTGCTGGTTCCTTGTTGTATGCTCCATATAGGATTGTAGACATTAGCTATGTTTATGTACACTGTTGTTTACCCCAACTAAATTGAAGTTGTACGAGAATTGCCTAACAAATTAACACGGCAATGCAATAATACTGTGGGGAAAGTAGGTGAATATCTATGCAGGTTAGGTCCCCTGATCCAAAACAACACTGGCCCTTTACTTTAATAATTTTAAAAATATTAAAAACAAGTTGAGGCTACACATTAAGACATTTAGGTTTTTAGAAGCCTCTTTTCCCAATTTTAAATGTGTTTTGATTATACTCTGTTCATTAATCAGGCTGAATTTCAATTGGGTTGAGACCATCTTTTCTAAAGTTTCTAAAATTCTAATTGAAGATTGTGAATAAGAAATACTACCTTTTTTATGAATTAAAATGAATAGTAAGTGCCAATGAATATTTGGAAGTCAATTTGCTAGTTGCCTTTAAATTATTTCCAGTTAAACATTGAATTTTCTAAAGAACTCACCTCAGCTTTGGAGGTCGGTGTGTGTTCATGAAAGGGAAGCGTTCCAATCCACACAGGTCCCGCCTCCTTGAACATGTCCAACAGGTCATATCACAGCGTTTGAATGAGAGGCCAGTGAATGTCATCAGAATACTATCAAACCTAGATCTAGTTGTCACATAAAGGCATATTTAACTATACTATAAGTGCTACCTTTTTACAGTAGGTGTATAGGAGTGCAATAGACACTGAAATGTTGCGTTTATTGAGTTTACATCAAGTATTTATTAGTTGTATCTCCATGTGTGTGTTTATTTATGAGATCCCAGAGTCTAACCCTCTTTTAATCACTGCTTTGTGTATGTATCAGTTCAGAAGGGGCTGATCTCTCATCTGTAGCCTTCTCTAGCTAACCGCGGCTATCGTGTGCCTAGCAGTAATGAATTGTTTAGTGCAAATGATCTACTGTTGATAGATCAGGTTACACCAAAGAGAAAAAAGTAGATGGTAGTTACCATAGGCACGCTCTTGAATTCTCACATTGATAGTACCCCTTCATTTTGTGGCGGCACTTAGTTATGTTTTATTTAAGCGTTTGCATGAAGATTGAGAATGTTTTTTTTTAATGAACAGGGTGTGCATTTCCTGATGCTACTTGTTACAAGGGACAAATCATAATCATTGCTGAAAAATGTCTCAGCATAATATATATTTCCTGTCCTTGCTATTTGGCATCATAAATGAAACGTTTGCACTGGAATAGCAACTGAAATTGAACAAAAAATCAATTTGGAAAGCAGCATGACATTTAGTTTCAAGGTCTCCGTGGATTTCGTCATTTTGCTGTAATGAAAGCCTTTAACTACAGGTGTGTGTGTGTGTGTGTGTGTGTGTGTGTGTGTGTGTGTGTGTGTGTGTGTGTGTGTGTGTGTGTGTGTGTGTGTGTGTGTGTGTGTGTGTGTGTGTGTGTGTGTGTGTGTGTGTGTGTGTGTGTGTGTGTGTGTGTGTGTGTGTGTGTGTGTGTGTGTGTGTGTGTGTTGCCTCTTTTTTTTTTATAGATTCTTTACTTAAATCAGTTTAATATATACTGTGTTGTTAAATGATCCACTATTGAGTACATAATCAAATGTAATACTATAAGTATTATCTTGATTTTTTTTTTTTTAAATATAACATCTGTGAAGTTTCTTACTGTGAAAGCCCCAAAAGTTATTATTTAAAATCAATTAAATGTATATAATAAACGTCAGAGTGCCTTTGCTACTATGCTAATGACATCTGCTGTGACTTTCACACATGTGGGGGCATAAATACCGGGATTTATTTGTATTTCTTGTTTAATGTTTGTCACATTTCCATCTGTAAATATGTACAACTTTGTCATCAGCCAGAAGCCCACTCACTCCCCTGGACCTGTTTCTGTTCATAGCATGGTTACCGTTTAAAGGTACCCGGACAATAAATACATGCAATAAACCAGAGCCTGACTTCTGAGTGTGATTGACCCAATCCTGCATCGTCATTGGTCAGAAGATAACTTGCATTGTTATTTAATAGAATGTATTTTTTTAACTCTTAGATGCATAAGTGGGTCTTTTTTGACCCTGTCAGGTGGTATTCTTGAAGTACTTTTGTAATTACATTTTTTTTTATTCCTCAAAAAACATATTTTGGATATCATGCCATTCTAATTTTAAATTTACATTTTAAGAAATTGTAGTTTTTGTATTACTACCCCAAGCTTCCATAAGTGGGTCAAAAATTACCCGCATGCATTTTCTATGGGATCCTATGGGAAAACGTTTTATTTCAAAATGTAAAAAAAATTCTAAAATTAAATATAAAATACGTCTAGTGTGAACCAAAATATAATACTAAATATTATACATGTGATTTTTCTTAACCAAAATGGCATAAACACTTCTAATACGGGTCCTTTTTGACCCGCTTATGGAAGAGTGTAGGGTCCAGTCACTCGTGCATCTCAGGGTAAAATCATCATTTAGCATACGATCACAGAATGCTACATAGAGAGCATCTGTTTTTAAAGCACAAGTGCAGTGCTACATCACAGACTGAAGATGGCGCTCTTAGTTTATTGGTAATATTTCATCATCTGTGTTCATCTCAGAGGTTCTACCCTGAAAACATACATCAAATATTAAACAGAATGAATAATGGATCAACGTTTATTCTAAATTTAAAAAATGAACTGAATAGCTTTTCCTACGTTTTTAAATGAATTGATTCATTGTGAAACCCTGAATGAGCAGCAACATATTCACACTCAAAACACTGCTGTCTCTGTTTGTTCGCACTATTTGTTTATATATTGGATAAATAGCCATAATCACATTTTTGCTGCCCATCAGATATTCTGCCGCTTTTACCTGACCTGCTAATCCACACTCATTTTAGGGAAATGTTCAATTCACAGGGTTTTATTGCAAATAAAGTTGATGCTATTATGTTGATTGTGCTTCTTCATATTCATGCCAGTGAAGCAATCAACACACTCATAATGGAGTAATGATTTATTTACTGGTTCAGATTAAAGTTGATGGATTATTGCACCCTGTTATGTTTTCTGAGCTAAATCAAAACTTTAGTGCATGCATGATAAGTACATTTTTAGTCAAATAGAGCCAATCATATCATAAGTTATAATATCGATCTACCAATATAGAATTCCCAAGGAGCAGGAAGTGTGGGAGGCAACAATAAAATACTCCCGGGGGACAGAAAGGAATCTCGAACAAAGAGTGGGTGTCCATGAAAGAGAGAGAAATGCACAGAAAAACAATGATTGCCATAACCTATATAGAAATATGAGAATAATGATATGTAATTATAGTAGCAGTTGGCGTGAAGAAAAATAACTTTGATTGCGAAGGTAGAACCATGCATTTATTGAACACGAATGCATATAGACTTGAGCGGATTGGGAGACTGTGTGAGTCTCCTACTATGAGAAAAACACGCAGACTTGGTTGTTTAAACTCTTTCTGTTTTGTGCTTTGTTGTAGTTATGCATCTCTCTTTGTGGTTGTTAAATGTTTCTCTGTGGCCATTTTGTCTTTTTATTGGGTCTCTTTGTTGTCATTGTTACAAGGGATGTAATGTTACACCAGGGCTGGTCCAATGCAAGCCTGAGCCCAAAGCCTTATCATATGGTAAAGTCTGAAGCTTCTCTTGAATGTCGAGAGGGAGAGGAGACTGATAGCTGAAGGCTCTAGCTTCTACTTTACTTTTGGAGGAACCCTAAGTAACCCTGGATTCAATAAAAGCAGTGCTCTTTTGGGTTAATGAGCCCTTTAAGATAAGATCCATGCTTATTGTTTTGTAGGCGAGGAGGAGGTTTTTTAATTCTGTTTTGGATCTTAAAGGGAGCCAGTGCAGAGAAGGCGTACCATCTTACATTTTCCCCAACAGCATGATACGACTGCACTGCAGGGGGTTGCCACAGTAACACTGTGTGGCTGCATCTACCTGCTGTTCCTTATCATTACTTTTGATGAAATCACCTGAGCCACATGCTGAGCAACCTGTAGACACAATTGTCTTCACTTCCCTCTTCCTGAGTCATAAGCACATGAGTTTATGACCTTTATCTACTGAGGACACATTTAGGATCTAAAGAGTCTGCATCTTTTGTCTACAATGGATAGTTTCATGGAATATGCTCTAACAAACACAAGGCTGATCAAGTGACCTTTAGATGTAAGCCTTTTTCCGTAAGGTCCAGAGGTGTAAAGTAATTAACTACATTTACTCAAGAACTGTACTTAAGTACAATCTGAGATACTTGTACTTTGCTTGAGTATTTCCATGTTATGCTACTTTGTACTTCTATTCCACTACAATTCAGAGGTAAATCTTGTACTTTTACTCCACTACATTATGGAGTACCTTTAGTTACTTTACAGATGTGGATTAATTATGTGAAATATAATCAACACTTAAATTAAATAGACTTAGACTTTAGTTACAGCTGGAGTAAATTCAAGTCATTAAAACTAGCTGCACCTTTACCAGCTTTGATAACACTTTAATGCATCAATGGTTACAATCAAAATATATAATACAGTATGGTGTTCTGAGATGGACCGATCTGCATAATGAGTATTTTACTTTTGGTACTTTACGTATATTTTGATGCCAATACTTTTGTACTTTTACTGAAGTAACATTTTGAATGCAGGACTTTTACTTTTAACAGAGTATTCCTACACTCGGGTACTTCTACTTTACTCGAGTAGAAGATCGGAGTACTTCTACAACCTCTGGTAAGGTCAGGTCAGTTTTCTCAATGAATTACATTCTTTTTAAAAGTAGCTTGTTTTTCATGATATATTTGATTTTCCTATTTGTGACTTTACATGAGAGATCAAAGATGACTTTTTGGTTTAGAGTCTATTTCACAAATTGCCCTGTGTAATGTACAGCATCAACATTTCATAACTTGACCTACTATTGAAATCAGAATCGAAAAACGAATTGTAATAGCCAGTGTAAACAAATAAGAACAGGTATTTCTAATTAAGAAACATTTCCATGTTGAAAAACCTAATCAAATCCAAAAATGTTGACCAGGGTCACATGGTGATAAAACAATTTTTCAAACAAATGTTGGTGCCACTCACAATTGTTGAACCTTGGTTTTGAACCATCAATGAAGTGTTTTCTTACTATATTGATTCAGATATGCATAGAGTTTGTGATCTGAAACAGTTCTGACTATCACATTTACAGTTTAGAAAGATTGTGTTAAAGAAAAAATGAGCCAATACAGCAACTGAGGAATACTGAAGGGGCTGACAATATGTCATTATTTACACAGTACACTGCACTAAATGTTAAGAGGAAATCAACATGCAATGGCCCATATACACATAATTATGATCATAGTAATCTTGTATAGCTCACCATCATCAAACTGCAAAGTCATGTGCAAGGAAAAAAACTGATCGTTTAAATATTGAAGTAATATTGATTTTCTTCTGAGTGTGAACTAATGAAATGTGTGTTGAGGCATCAAAATGTCAGGTATTGATCTCACTGAGCACGCAAAAGTACTTTATGTAAGCTACTTTACTCTCATGGTCAAATATTGCATGACTAACAAAGTCTAGAAGCCAGATAGAGGGAGAACATCTGCAACATGCTTTGTTCATGATTCAAAACATGGTTATTGTGTCAGTAAATTGGCAACTGCCAGCAAAATGAAAAGATGTTTTGTCATCGGGTGGTGAGTCATACTTGTCAAAATGGCTTGATTTTCTTTCACCATGAATGACAACATTGTAAATGTGTTTAAACAGAAATATTTGCTTTTGCTGCTGCCTCCTACTCTACAGAATTGTCTGTTATGTCTAGCTGAATGCTATTGAGTTCTTATTGATTTTTATTCCAACAGTAGGCCTAGTACTGGTTTTGCTTAAAAACTGTGAGATAATGTATTACACAGTGTGTTGCGTTACACGTTCTGTGACAGCAATCTCACTTTTTTTGCATTTAAAGTCATGAACATTAAAAGAAAATGCTACAAAATGATATCCATGCCAAAAAAAACACACATTTGTGGGCCATGTAAGAACTCACTGCACACACCAAAGTGGTCCTTGAAGAGAACATAATTGTACATTTCCGACTCTGATGTTATTGGTCAACCTATTAGAGATGCCCAGCCCCTTAGCCTATCACGTACAATATGTTGAAGCGCTAGCTAATAGAAGCGCAAGTGTTACATAGTGATGTCACTATGTTACGGGGAGTAAACAAAGGAGTGACATTAAGGCTTTTCAGGCAGGGGGTGTGTGGGAGAGAATTTGGGGATTTTAGCCTATGCAGACCATTTACATGCACACAAACCTATATAACACACTGCATTTTTACATTCATGTTTTGGATATACTTGCTAAGCTTAGCAGAGATGTGTTTCGTTTTTACACAGAGAAACTTAGAGAACATCTAAGCGCTAAATGTCAACTGCACTGGTGACTCATGTCCTAAAAAAAAATAACTTCTATCTGCAGCAGGGATGGCAAACATACGGCCCGCGGGCCGGATCCGGCCCGGGAGGCATTCCAGCTTGGCCCACGGAGCTGAAGGACTTTTCTAAGTAGGCAATAGCCGCGTTCACACTGCGGTACTTTTCCCACAAAGGTTCATGCGAACTTAGTTCATGCGAACTCTTTAGTTCGCATGAACTAAGTACAGATCGCGTTCACACCAGAAAAAGTCCCTGGGGGTGGATTAGGCAAATGAAGCCGCTGACGTCACTTCTTCTTCTTCTGCTTTGGGTTTACTGGCAGGCCGCAAATCACTTCACGGCGTATACTGCCGCCCAAAGTCCCCGGCCGGAAGTCCCCGGAGTTGGGGACTGGCTTCAATAGAAGCTGCTGGGAGTCCCAGCAGCTTCTACTGAAGCCTTCCGAGTAAATCGCCAGAACGCCGACACCTCCTCATCTCCACCGCTCCCATGTTTTATTTTGTGTTGCCATAAGTTAGTCTCTCTGCGTTTCTGCGCTGGGCTAATGCTAATGCTAATAATGCTAATGCGAGGATAATAAAATGGCGGCTTCACAAAACTTTTTGGGAGTTTTACGGGGCGTGGTTTGCAATTCGCCCAGCCAATCAGGAATATAGCTCTTTTCTCAAAAAAGAGCCGCTCGAAAGTTCCTGCTCTCTAGCAGGGACTTTCGAGGGGGTAAAAAGGTTCGCATTAACTACTTTTAGTACCGGCTCTTTTTGGTGTGAACGCGATCATGAACTAAGTTCGCATGAACCTTTGTGGGAAAAGTACCGCAGTGTGAACGCGGCTGAGAGGAGGAAAAAAAAACTGCTATTTTGAATCCTTCCACTAGTGGGCGCACTACCGCACCGGTACCAATGAGAGCACAGCCAGACTGTAAAACAAGTGACGAGTAAGAGTAGTGATTGCAGTTAATAACCTCTGACACTCTCATCCCCAAATGTCTGTCAAAAAAGAGAAAAGTGGACACGGAGTGCCGAGTTTTCCAAGAAAAATGGACCGCATCCTATTTTTTTACAGAGGTAAATGGAAAACCTGTATGCTTGGTGTGTTCGCAGCAAGCGCCGAGATATAAGTGACGCAGCCGTGAAAGCCAGCTATCTCATTGCTAACGAAATAGCATCAGCCTCAAAGCCATACTCTGAGGGTGAGTTTGTGATAACATGCATGCTGAAGGCTGCAGAAATCGTGTGTCCTGAGAAGCGACAGGCTTTTGCCAACATTAGTCTAACGAGGAATACAGTGAAGGATAGGATTGCCGATCTTTCAGCAGATTTGGATAGCCAGAAAAAAACAAAAGTCAAGTCATTCGTAGCATTTTCAGTTGCAATCGATGAGAGCACTGACATTACAGATGTTGCTCAACTGGCCATATTCATTCGTGGTGTTGATGAGACTTTGACGGTCACCGAAGAGTTCCTTGAGTTGGTTCCTATGACAGACACCACTAAAGCGGATGACATTTTTAGCGCTCTCGTTGAAGCACTGGACAGGGTCGGAGTGGACTGGACCCGTGCTGTCAGTCTGGCTACAGACGGCGCACCATCAATGATCGGGAAAAAAGCAGGTGTTGCCACGAAATTCAGGGAGAAAGTACAAGCAGCAAATGGAGGAGATCATTTTTGGACATTCCACTGTATTTTGCACCAGGAGGAATTGTGTTGCAAATCGTTAAAAATGGATCACGTCATGAAAGTGGTTGTCCAAACTGTTAATTTCATCCGAGCCAGAGGGCTGAATCACCGTCAGTTCGACAGCCTCCTCAGTGATAAAGACATCACCTGTAGCCTACCATATCACACTGAAGTAAGGTGGTTGAGCCGAGGTGCCGTGCTGAAGCATTTTTCTGATCTACGCCAGGAAATTGGACAGTTCATGGAGAAAAAGGGTAAGCCAGTGCATGCATTAAAAAACCCAGAATGGCTGCAGGACCTTGCATTTATGGTGGATATTTCAGAGCACTTGAATAATCTGAACATAACGATGCAAGGTCGCAAAAAAGTTGTCACAGAATATTATGACAGCATACGCGCATTTAAGTTGAAGCTGGCTTTGTGGGAGACACAGCTGTCAAGTGGTGACCCTGCTCATTTCCCTCATCTAAGAAATGTGCATATGACCGGAGTTACTGCTGACATGAGTCGGTACAAAGACAAAATTACGGAATTGCTGCGGGAGTTTGAGCGGCGGTTTCAGGTCTTTGGTGAGCTTGAGACAGAGTTTGCAGTTTTTCGCTCGCCATTTGCAGTTAAGGCTGCGGATCTGCCCGTCGACATACAACTTGAGATAATCGACTTACAATGTGATCAGGATTTAAAGGACAAATTTGCCTCATCGGACTTGGGCACATTTTTCGGTATCTTTTGCCAGGATACCCCAAATTGACAGCCCTGGCAGCAAAAGTTTTGAGCATGTTTGGGACCACCTACCTTTGTGAACAGGTTTTCTCTGTAATGAACATTACTAAAACAAAGCTGCGCTCAAGACTCACACACAAGTGCCTGAATGAAATAATTAAATTGGCTGCTAGTCAGGATTTTAAGCCTGATATTGATGCCCTTGTGAGGGCTAAAAGATGTCAAGTTTCAGGAGCAAATTAATCAGTGACGTGAAAATAAGAACCTACTGAAATATTTGAACATGTTATATTATTCTGTCATAGAACATTGTGTATTATAATGTCAATCAGCAGCTGCATTAGGCAAACAATAGTTTGATTTGATGTGACACTGTGGCTGCACTGCCCCAACTTCTTTTTAAAATATAGAAATGTTATATCTTCAAGGCAAGGGAGGTAACTCAAACTCCTCACTTAATAGCTCCCACGTTTTTATTTGTATTTTGTGGTGAGTCAGTTCAGGTGGAAACTGTGATCTGTTGTAAAGAACATGTGTGTAGCACTTGAAATTGCACTTGTTTGTCTTAATAAATGTCAGTTTGTTCATAACGTTTTGCGTCTCATTACATGTGGACATTTTCACATGTACTTGTAGCCTACTTATTTGCACTTAAACAGAAATATTGTCGTTATGTAGGGCCTGTGGCCCCTTAACTGAAATGAGTTTGCCCCCCTTGATCTACAGCTTCAATTGCACCTTCAGCCGTCCTGAGGGGGCAGAGATTGCTTCCTTTAAGGTAATGCACTTGTGAGCTTCCGTTATTACCTTTCCCTCTTCTGTAGGATCACTCTCATTCATCACATCATTACCACTATATTTACAGACACACATGTCACATTGTGTAAAACAAATTGAACGAAAAATAGGAATCTCATTTCCTCTAGGTGCTTAATTGCAAAAGCTGAGGACAGATTGTTTGTATTATTCTTTGCTATCATACTAGATGATTGTTGCAGCTTTGTTTTAACAGCAATTAAATGGATTCTGTCAAAGTCTTCATTTCCATCCATCAACGCTAACCCAACAGGCCTATTCTCCGAGCGACAATACATAACGCATTTACATTGACAAAGAGGACGCCCACTCTGACCTCCCCTTCAGTCATCTGAAAACATGTTTCCGTGAAAGCTTCGTCTCCCCGGCAGCAGTGCATCTAACTTCTCTGATAATGGAGAAGTTGTTAGTCATTGCATCCTTTATGTCCTCTGTGTCTGACCCAAATAACGCTGAAGGGTCCATGAGATACAGAATAATTTTCTTAAGATCACTAAGCATCTTCTATTAAATATAAATCCTGAATCAACCGTCACAAAGATCAGGCAAGGATTAGCTCAGTTGTTTCATGATTATGAGAAAAATAACCTGAACATACGAATGGATATATTGTCTTTTATTTCACAAGCAGCAGTTTTATATTTTCTTTTCTTGTCGTTGTCTTTTCTTGCTAGTTGTAACTCACTTACTGTCGCTGAGATTTGTATGCAAGATGGTTACTCACCAAAACCTTGACGTCTTGCATCAGCCAAAGTAATTTAAATGTATGGATTTAGCTTTTTCCACACCTGGCATCACAAAGTACGTCACAGTAAAAGACAAAAAAGGCAAACATATAGAAATATGAAATATATAAATATTCATTCATTCCAAGAAAAAGGACAAAAAAATAAAATAGATAAATAAAAAACGAAATAATGACATATGAAAGCTTTCGCGCAAGTTCAATAAAGAAGACCTAACATGAGTCACTTACACGTCACTCTATTGCTTCCTTCCCCCCTCATTAAATACGAGGGCGTCACCCCTCAGCAGCCAATTGCTGCACAGGCTAAATTCCATAAATATCTGTTCTTCCTCTGTCAGTTGTCATTTCAGGTGACTACACGCCGTGGTAGTAGGCTACTACAATACTCCTCCTCATGAGAAAAACCGTAAGAAACAATTAGCTCAAGATGTCCAATTCGGAACACGAACCTTCTCTGGAAGTCTCCGATCCCGGTTCGGCTCCCCACAGCGGCTTACCAACAGAGGCAGACTTCCTCATCGCCCGGCTCCTGCAGCAGGGCATTCCCACAGCCCCAGGGGCGTCGCCTGGACCTGGAAACATTCGGGGCTTAGCCCACAGTGGCGGCGCTACAGTCAAATGTTCTACTGCAAGACTCCCCACACGCACATACACAATTGCGCCATCTGGTGTCACAAACGTGTGCCTGCATTAGCTTTGTTACGGCAATGGATTGTGGGAGATTCTCAAAGCACGTGAGGATCTCTTGAAGGTAAGGTGCCTGTATTATCTCGGTGGACAAAATGTATGTTTTTATTTTATAAGGACAATAACGTACTGTTGTGTTTGTTTAGTTTAATGTTAATTGTTTAATGCTCACAGTCACAGCAACATGTTTTTTGTGTGATTGGCTATTTGTTTTATATGATTTATCAACGTGATCATCAATAGCTAATCTAGCACCAGAACCCAGCCCACGTGTCCTTTTATGCTGTCCATTGAAATGCAGGTATGTGAGTTTTGTACACCAGTTTATTTATGTGTAATGTTTCACATTGCTCCACATGATGCCTCGACTACAAAGATGATGTTTCTACGCTTCTTCCTCTGCGTCACAGTTTTGGGAATATCAAGATCATTGCACAGGGCCTTGGTCTTGTCATAGACCTCATGTGCTTTCTCGTTACTTTGGTAACTTTTCAGTGTGTTCTCAACTGCTGTTTTGTAATCTACTGCCTGCACCAAGTCAATTGTTAATTTCTGCATGTATTTGTGGAGCCCTGAGTGTAGAGAGCAGAGTCTGGAGCCCTGAGTGTAGAGAGCAGAGTCTGGAGCCCTGAGTGTAGAGAGCAGAGTCTGGAGCCCTGAGTGTAGAGAGCAGAGTCTGGAGCCCTGAGTGTAGAGAGCAGAGTCTGGAACATGACAGCATGTAGATGGTACTGCATGTTCAAAGCTTGCTTTCCAGTCCCTTTGCTAGAGGGGCTGAAAGGCTCCCTAAAGTCTTGATCAAAGCAGGGAGGTCTTTGACATGCCCAGCGAACAAGTTGTTTGTCCCCTACCTCTAGCTGTTTCTGAAATGTTTGCAATCTCTGATGGTGGACAAGAGATGTGGAGAAGAAAGAGTAGAGACACTCCAGGAGATCAACGCAGGTATGTGAGTTTTGTACACCAGTTTGTATAAGTTTAATGTTTCACATTGCTTGTGAAAAATATACTACCACTATACGATCACTGATGTTTTGTTGTTGACTGGACACTTATTTTGTAAAAGAGATAGCATGAGAGGATCTCTTAAGCAATGCAGCTCACGTGTCCTTTTTATATGCTGTCCATTGAAATGCAGGAAAGTAATCACCAGCTCTGAGTGATCTGTTGCCGAGGGGACACTACACCGGAGTTACATAAGCAGAGATAAAGTGCTATTTTGGGGGGAACTCACCTCCTCTGGGGTCCCCCAGGAAGATTTTTTTTAAATGTTGAAGTTAAAAGCATCAATCTTGTGCACTTTGAGAGCAACATCAAGAGATATGGATACATCTCTCAACACCCATATGTCAAAAAGAAATCAAAGAATCAGAAACAGGTTTATTATTTAAAAACACTTCATTTTCCAATTAAATCATAAACGATGTCAAATTATTAGAAGTTGTTAGTAATCAGATTAAACAGAAAAAAGGGATGGAAGGAGGAAATAATAATCCCTCATCTCTTGCTGTTTGCGGTTGAAATGATCTCTTTTGCTGGCCAAACATGCTGGATGGAAAGCAGTGATGTCTCACTTGCCTTGGCCCTGTATCTGCAGTCCCTAAATCAGTCATGTTACCCATTGACTCTTGTCTGTTCTGGTGTTCCTGTTCATTGTTGTCTCCATTGTCGTTCTTGTCTGTTGTATCTCCTTCTTGTGTGTCCCTTTCTCCTGTTCTCCTTTCTTCATCCTCTACTCTGTTTGGCTCATCTGTGATGACTGTAGGTAAACACAAACAAGTATGTAAGCCAATCAGTTTCCAGCTCTGTCAAATAAATGAATTTCAAGATACACACTTGTCTTCATTAAAATGAGTGTCACCACACTGTCACAAAATGTAATACTAACCAATTGATAATAGTTAAATTGACATTGGAAACCTCTTGTAGATATCACTGTTAGAGTAGGTATCTGCCAATAGGACAGAATCATTCCTATACAAATGCAGTTTGAGTAATTCACTTAATATATTCACTTAAAACTTTAATATAGTCATTTTCACTTAATACTCTAATATAGTCATCTTTCTGCATTCAACACTAAGGAAAGCTGTACAATTTGACATGATAATGAGGAAAAAAGGCCTCCGACAATGCAGATCATTTTTTGATCATATCAATTTTAAGATGGGGGTCAAGGCTTAATATTTGGGAGCATAGCGTCCCTTGCCCCTTTCAGGAGCCCCACTGGATTAGCTTTGATCTGAAATATTTGTATAACAAGCTTGTTAGCTGGCTGTCCATCTCATAATGTTCACATAGAAACTAGCTGTCAATAGGAAATATCAATCAGAAGAATTATATTTTCATGCAAAATCTGTCACAAAAAGAGGTTGCACATTTAAATGCAGGTGTTGTTATGGCAACGTCAGTGGCCAGACAGCCACATTTACTGCTGCAAATACGTTCAAACATGCTGTCGACACGTAAAGCAGTGGCAACTATGCCACCATTTCAGCTGACTTTTTCTCAGAAATACCGTCACATAACATCCATATATTTCAGTGCTAGGTTGATGCTTAGCTAAGCTAACTATGAAACACTTTAACTGGCAGGACTCAGGATCAACTACTACTGTAAGGTAGCTTCTAGCTTCATGTCGAACACAGACAGTAAGTCAACATTTCCCAGAGAGCTTTCTTTGAAATCACCAAGTAACGCTAAAAAACACAACATTTAGATTGTATGACAAAGTGTTTATTTAATATATCTGGCTAGCTATAGCTACTTGCTAATGGGTTAGCTTACCCGCGCGATTCAAAGTAACGTCAACGTAGCTATGATTTATGCTTTGCTTACATGTTGACATAACTTGTAAGTTTACTGATAGGTACATACCTTGTTCACCTGGCTCAGGTGGTGGCTCTGGGGTTGTTGTGTGAGCCACCACTTGAGAATTGCCGTCTTTTTTATTAAAGAAATGTCTAATGTCCATCTTCAGAATCTCCGCGTCCGGGGCTGACAGTTTACAGTTTAAACATTGTCACAGAGGAGAGGTACGTACCTGTCAGCCAATAAAACACGTTTATTTCCATGCAACTCTCTGATTGGTCTGATGGCGTCGTCTTGCCTCTGTGTTGCATTCACTGAACATGGGAAATTACAATTCTGCCGTCCGGATGCCTACCCCAGGCGACGCCCCTGCCCAGGCCTCACTCTCTTTCAACTCCGAGAGCTCTCGGACCAGGTCTCCAGCGTAGCTCCCCAGTCCGGGGCACTGGCAGCAGCTCCAGTCAGCTCCCCAGAGAGCAGGGCGAGGACGCGGCCGCAGCCGCGGAGGTAAAAAAGGGCAGGAAGTCGAGCCCTCCAGGATCCCGTCCACCTCCAAAATCCACCCCTTCCCAGGCTCGCCAGTCCAGGAGTGTCACTAACACACCCCTTATGGAGAGTAGCGTGGCCGGCTCCCTGCAATCCCTGGCTAGCTCCATGATAGCTATCAATGCTCGCCTCCAGGCCCTGGAAGACTCCGTCACAGGAGCTTCAACTTCCGTTGCACTCAGGTACTAGTGTTAACGAAAATGGTTGCACTCTCCCTTACACAGGGTTGGGTTGTAACGGAATACATGTAACGGCGTTACGTAATCAGAATACAAAAAAAAATCAAGTATATTCAGGTGGCGTTACACTTGAAAAGCGAGTAATCTGAGTACAGTTACTTTCGTAAACCTGAAGTGAATACTTATTGGAATTATTGGTGGAAAAGTTTCCTCACAAAATGTAATATTCATTACGGCAGAACTGTGTGCACACTGCACAGCGCTGCAGCGTGTCTGTGAGCGAGAGATGCAGCGTGTCTGTGAGGCCCCGCTCCCGCACGCAGATGAGAGAGAGAGTTCTCTTTCAAAATATATTGAAAGGTAGAAACGGAGATGGTTAGATAAAACGTGGAAGATAACGTTTATGTAGCATTTATTTATTGTCGAATGATGACATTTATAACGGGATAAAATCAAACTGAACGGACTGCTGCTGCTGAATGCATAGGGCAAGTGACAGGGGAAAAGTTTTAAAAGTTATTACATCGTTTCAGATAATAAATAATGATAATTCATTCTATTTAGGGGCGCCTTTCAAAGCACCCAAGGACACCTTACAATGCATAACATATTCCAAGGAAAGGTTTTAAGACAGTACAAAGATGCAGTCTGGGTGAGTTTTTATGTGTGGTGCAGATGACTAAGATGTTGTGTTCGTGCTCTTGATAAGCCATTAAAACAGTAAAATACGTGTCTCCCGTTCACCAAAACATACCCATCTGTTATGGAAAAGAAAGTATTCCAAAGAAGAAAAAAAAGAAGAAAGAAGAGGAAGGAAAAAAAAAGAGAAGAAAAGGAAGTAATCTGCCACGGTACCGGCAGGGACTGTTAGCTTCCGATGCGCAGAAGAAAAATCTGGCCCACCCTATATTTTTACAGGCCCACCCTAAAGTACATTTCTGCCTAAGCTACTGGTCCGCACAGCAGCGTGCGTTGACGTTGGCGGTCGGCGTGTCTGAAGCTTGGGGATTTTTTTTTGCGACCAACAACCAATCACATGAATCTCTTGCCCCCGACATACAAAGCAATAGCAATGTTAAAACGAAGTAAACTGGAAAAAAATCCCCAACAGGCGAAAACCTACCAGTTTCACCCACTGTCTCTGCCACCTCCCTCCATGCCTCGCTCCTCTGGTTTGTATCCCGGTAGATGAACAGAGACTGATCATTCAGCACCGGGTGATTCACTACCGCTATAATGAATTTTCCCTCCATTTTTGGAATATGAGGAAATGACCTGCGTAGTCTCTCCCAGAATACACGCGGTTTGACTGGCTAGTGCTTGTACTGGCAGATTTGCATAAACGGGATTTCATTGGCTGACGCTTCTGCCGAGGCGCCAAAAGTTGAACATTGCTCAACTTTTGAAGCGAGCAACGCCAGCAACACTCCACATCGCTTCCCAAAATACAGTTCTGCTAAAAGTGACGTCACCCCATTCAAAGTGAATGGGCAGAAGCGTTGGAAGCTTTAACGCACGCCACCGTGTGGACGGGCCGTCACAGTAGCTCTGCGCCAGAAACCTTGTGGAGAAAAAAAAACAAAAACATTTTTGGAATATCACCCCTCCACTCCTATTAACATTCCTCAGCTAGCAGCTGTGCTATCTGCTCACCCAGATTCCGTGTTTGTTGACTATCTCCTGTCAGGGCTCTCCCAAGGCTTGAGGGTAGGGGTCCTCCCATCTCCCACAGTGACTTTCGTAGCAAGAAACTTACAGTCAGCCACTAAAGAACCCAACATAGTTTCCCAAGTCATCGACAAAGAACTTCTCAAAGGATATATACTCGGCCCTTTTAGCTCCTCCCCCTTCTCAGTGTTCCGTTCAAATCCCATCGGAATAGCCACACGTAAATAAAAGTCTGATTTTCGATCTGTCCGCTCCCCGCTCCGGCCCATTCTGCAGCGTCAATAGCATCATCCCTCCAGATCAGTTCTCCCTTCACCATGCCTCAGTGGATAATGCAATAAAGATGATCAAGTTCACAGGGCACGGAGCTCGGCTCTCCAAAGCGGACATTACCGATGCCTTCAAAATCATCCCCATTCGCCTGACCTCCGGGTGCAGAAGCAGCCCCTGCATCTTCAATTCCTTCTCGGAAGCGCTCTGCTGGATCCTGCTGAACATCGTCAGAATCCCCTCCGTCCTTCACCTACCGGAGGACTTCCTCCCCATAGACCCGCCACAGGACAGCTCAGGGATCTCACTGGCCAAGCGTAAACACTGCTTCAGGAGTTAGGTGTCCCTCTCTCCAAAGAGAAAACGTTAGGTCCCGACACACGCTTAGAGTTCTTAGGCATCATCCTCGACTCCATAGACATGAAGGCGTCTCTCCCCTCCGACAAATTGCAGCGCATCCGGGACATCACCAAGTCATACTGCGAGCAACAAGTTATCACAAAACAACAGTTGCTCTCCCTTCTCGGACACCTCAACTTCGCCATGCACGTCATCCCCCAGGGGCGCTCGTTCATCTCCCGCCTCCTGGACGCAGCATCAGCGGTCGACAACCTCCATGACTGCGTTTTCTTAGACGAAGGCTGCCGCTCAGACCTACGTTTCTGGTCCCTCTTGCTCGCCCACTGGAACGGAGTTACTTTCTTTTACGATAACCTCGTGCTTCGATCCTCTGACTCAATGAGGTTCTTCACGGATGCCGCCCCATCCGTGGGTTTTGGGGGTTTCTTCCAGAGAGAGTGGTTCGCAGGGTCATGGGCCCCCGTCAATTTCTACCTCAAGCAAGATCTCATTAAATCCGGCCTATCACCTATATCATACCCGGGACATTCCTTCAGGATAGGTGCAGCCACCTCTGCTGCTAATCAAGGTCTCTCTACCTCATCCCTACAACAACTAGGACGGTGGTCCTCCTCCGCCTTCACAACCTACATTCACCCGGACATCAGCGCCGTACTGGCTTCCCAAAGATCTCTCAGACCCTAACTATGGTATCTATGCATATAACTGGTGGTGGTTCATAACACGTCTACACTAGTGTTAATTTCGTTGACTAAAACTATGACGAAATATGTTCGTCAACGACCTTTTTTTCCATGACGAAAACGAGACGATGACGAGACGGCACCGACGGCAGTAAACAATAACTGTAACAAAATCATCATGCAATATCGTTGACGAAAAGTGACGAGACGAAAATGTAGTTTACTAAATAAAAACTATGACAAAATCTCTCTTTACTTTCGTTGACGAAAAATGAGGAGACGAAATATTATCAAAGATAACGTTAAATCTCTGATAGTCAGTTTTTTTCCCAGCAGTTCCATTTCCGGTGCTGCGGCAGAGCAGCAGCTGTTTCTGTGCTGCGCGCGGCAGTACATTTGAATTACACCGGGCAGCGGCACAATATGAACTGTCAGGAAGACTCGGGTCTAACTCATGGTCTAACTAACCTTATTTAACAGAAAATAAAATGGCAACATCAGGGCTTAGGAGCAGTGGTCGCGTTAACCGAATACCCCCCGTCAGCGCGAGTGAGTGATACATTGTGCACTCGACGGGTAATAATGGATTATGACGGAAATGTTACAATCCTGTCCGTCAAAATGACTGACAACGAAAAAGTCTAAAGCCACCACTGCTTGGCAGAAAGAAACTATGTCATATTTGGGCCCATTTTCGCTACAATGAGGCGGAGAAAAAAAGCGAATGCATTGTTTTATCAGAAGGGAAGCAATGTGGCCATAACACAGCTGGTAAAAACACCACAAACCTGACAAGATACTCTCTGCAAAGCTGCATTCTTAATCATTCAACCTGTGTTTTTCATCAAATAAGGACAAGATAATCTTATTTATATACTAAAATGACAAATTATTGGTTTTGGCTAGACTAGTTTGACTGAAATGTTCTATATAATCTGATGACTAAAAAAGACTCAACAGTTTTCATTGACAAAAAGTAGACTAAAATGCTTAGACTTTTAGTCGACTAAATCTTGACTAAAATGTTTACTGTTTTAGTCGACTAAAATAAGACTAAAATGCTCAGACTTTTATTCGACTAAATCTTGACTAAAATGTTTACTGTTTTAGTCGACTAAAATAAGACTAAAATGCTCAGACTTTTAGTCGACTAAAACTTGACTAAATAAAAACAGGATGAAGGTGACTAAATATGACTAAAACTAAAAAGGAAATTTAACACAGGACTAAAACTAAATAAAAAAATAGCTGACGAAATTAACACTAGTCTACACGTATACATGTCTCATTATGGTATCGGATTTCAAACTGCATTCCTGGCCTAGTCCGTGGGCCCCCGCCCACAGGGAACAATGTCTCGTCTCACGTTGCATCTACATATAATGGGCTGCATTCTCCTGCACGCAGGTATCTAAATCCCAGGCCCTCGCTCAAATGTGTTCGTGTAAAATGTATACCCTGCGACGTCAGGTGTGGACTGGGGGTCCTCGTAGACTTCGGTCTCGTGGCTTCGGGCCACCGTACACTTCGGTATCGTGGACGTTGGACCACCGTACACTTCGGTGTCAGTTACAAAACAAGATCCCTGCTCCGGCAGGACGTTCGACCTTCGGGCGGCGTAGTCAAGCCCTGCTAGCCAGGCAGGCGACCCTCAGGTCGTTTTCAGATAAGACCGGCACTGATTTCGGCAGTCAGAGTCTCAGCATGACCCGTAAGCTCCGGCAGTGATTCCGGCCCACTGCCGCATACATATGTTAATCTATTATATCACCACAGTCACCCCACAAGGTAGGAAACTCAGTTCATCTCAGTATTTCATACTTCACTAGTTTTGGGGATTTCATCGGAGCGGTGCTTTCCCTCCTGAATGATTATCCTGCAAACCGGGGCCTAATCGCCAAACACCATTCCATTATCCTTTTTGTATTATCATGGCAATCATTTCATTCATATGACGTGTAAACAATAAATATGTATTCCTTACATCACGTCTCTCCAGTTTGAAATGAAAGCTTTAGCGCAAGTTCAATAAGGAAGACCTAACATGAGTCACTTACACGTCACTCTATTGCTCCCTTCCCCCTCATTAAATACGAGGGCGTCACCCCTCAGCAGCCAATTGCTGCACAGGCTAAATTCCTTAAATACCTGCTCTTCCTCCCTGTCAGTTGTCATTTCAGGTGACTACACGCAACCCGCCTCCACCCCTCTCGCCTCCCGTCTCCTCCAGGACAAAGCTAAACTTCCTTCTTCAGACCGGTCCCACCTACTTATCACCACTACCACCACCATCAATCAATCAATCAATCAATCAATCAATCAATCATCAATCAATCAATCAATATTCATATAGCCCAATATCACAAATGTTACATTTGTCTCAGTGGTCTTCACAGTGTGTACAGAATATCAGTATGACAATACGACACCCTCTGTCCTTAGACCCTCACATCGTACAAGGAAAAACTTCCGAAGAAAACCCAGTTTAAAGGGAAAAATGGGAGAAACCTCAGGGAGAGCAACAGAGGAGGGATCCCTCTCACAGGACGGACAGACATGCAATAGATGCCGTGTGTAAATTGAAAAGATAATACATTTGCTACATAGGTAGTCCAAATGTTTGGAAATGCATGTGTGTATAATACATGCATTATACACCACCAGTGTCTAGACCCCGGGGATTTCATCAGATCGGTTCTTCCCCTCCTGAATGATTTTCCTGCAAACCGGGGCCTAATCGACAAACACCATTCCATTCTCCTTTTGTATTATCATTTCATTCATATGACGTGTAAACAATAAATATGTATTCCTTACATCACGTCTCTCCGGTTTGAACTATAATAAGTAAAACATATTCAAAACAAGTCAAAGAGGAAGAGCCTGAGTTGCTTTCAGAGGTGATTATAATGTACAATGGATTAGAGAGATCTTAAACACAAGTAGAGACACTTTCAAAGTTTAGGACTTCAGAGAAACTACATTTTTCTTTCGTGATAGCTTTCGGCTACAGTTTTTAATAAAAAGTGATAATTCTCCTATCACTGTTCGCAATTCTCAAATCCTTAGCAAATGTTCTTATAATAGTATATACAGTTATTGTTACAATGTTTGGGTACAAATATCTTCAAATTAAGAAGTGATGCATCCAGTTAAAGCCTTCAAGCACGAAGCAAAATAAACACGAGGTCATGCCCTTTCAGGTGACATGAAGTTAAAACCCAAGCGCTTTGACCACCAGGAAAACTCTACATAAATCCATGTATTATTACATCCCTGGTGCTGCCTGTAATTCTCCTTCGATACATCTTTGTGACAATTGAATGATGATGTTGAATGATTGCTCCAAATGTGTGCAATTATATATATATATCAGAAATATGTGTAAGCAACTGAAAAACACTGTAGTTTATGAGGAGCGTTTTCATTGATTGGTCTGTGCTGAGCTGATTGCCCTCGCTCTCCGCTCCAACATCTCTGAACTTTTACACAATCATTTTGTTCCGTAGCCAATTGCACCGTAATTTACTTGAAATGTGTTTATGTTGTCTTTCATTGTAGAACAGGGCGCAATTAGTAAGATCCCAAGCCCATGAAATGGCTAATGGCTGCTATAGATAGATTTTAGAGACTTATACAACCCATTTTTTTAAACTCATAAGGAGTGTTTTCATTGATTGGTCTGTGCTGTGCATGCTGAGACGATTTCCCTCCCTCTTTGCTCAACCAGCTTTCAGCTTTTACATAATAATTTAGTTCTAGCCAATAGCACCGTCATTTACTTGAAATGTGTTAATGTTGTCTTTCGTTGTAGAAAAGGGCGGAATTATCAAGATCCCAAGCCCATTACATGTCACTTGTTAGACGCTTTTATCCAAAGCGGCTTACATACTCAATACTGTGGGCAATCTCCACAGGCGCAATTCGGGGTGAAGTGTCTTGCCAAGGGACACAACGACATGCTAACTGCAGTGGGGTTTGAACCTGTGACCCCCTGCCCACACGCCAAATTCGGAAATGGTAAATTATGGCTGAATATATTTTAGAGGCAGGAACCACACATTTCTAACCCCTGCCGCCCACTTGCCCCCTCCGCTGCTGTGCAGATCAGGATTAAACACTTGGTTTGCAGAGGAGACCAGAGGCATTGAAAGATGCACTCGACACTCCAGACTCCACAGTAGACACGTGTGACAATGTGTGAGAGGAATTACAACACGCTTTCAGAAAAATCATTTTATTCACATACTGATGAATAACACATGCTACTGGTGCAGCTTCTTATCTCTCATGGATTGCTGCAGTGTCTCTCTGCACTGAAAACACTGAAACATTGACTTAAATGTAACATGTCAGCAAACTTCACATCGCTGTAGTCCTAAGCAATAATATTAAGTTTAAATGAAAAGTATTAGGTTCAACTTAATATTATTGCTTTCAACTAACCTATTACAGTTATGTGAAATGAAAGTCAACGTTTCAGTTTTTTCACTTGTAAAACTGACCAAAAAGAGGTCATCCAGCACATGTCTGCATTGTGTATAACCGTATTGTTATTGTGTAACCCTATCCTAAGGGAGTGCATGTACGTAGACACGTTGTGCCTCTCCACCTCTGTTCCTTACCTCTTACTTGCTACCTCTTTCCCTCACCCTATCCTAAGGGAGTGCATGTACGTAGACACGTTGTGCCTCTCCACCTCTGTTCCTTACCTCTTACTTGCTACCTCTTTCCCTCACCCTATCCTAAGGGAGTGCATGTACGTAGACACGTTAGTTTAGCTGCTATAGGCTTAGACTGTCGGGGGACACCTTACTTCTTCCTTCTGTCTGTCTGTACCTGTGTACTCTCATGTTCCGAATAACCCAGCTTCCCCCAAATTTCTTTTTGGTGTCCATCTACGCCGGGATCCTGAGTCGTGGCTGATCCTGTTGCGGTGGTCGTGTGTCCTGGATCCTCTTTCCTGAGTTCTGGATTTGAATCCTGGACTTCGAGTCGTGGCTGAACCTATCACTGTGGTCCTGCCTGACTCTCATCATACTACTTCCCTGATGGATCCCACAAGATTGTTGACATCGTCATGGATTCATCTTCTTATTACAGACACATGCATTTCCTAACATTCGGTCTATATGCTGTAAAATGCATTATCTCTTCGATTTACACACGGCATCTATTGCACGTCTGTCCGTCCTGGGAGAGGGATCCCTCCTCTGTTGCTCTCCCTGAGGTTTCTCCCATTTTTCCCTTTAAAACTGTGGGGTTTCTCTGGAAGTTTTTCCTTGTACGATGTGAGGGTCTAAGGTCAGAGGGTGTCGTATTGTCATACTGATATTTTGTACAAACTGTGAACATTTGTGATGTTGGGCTATATAAATAAACATTTATTGATTGATTGTGCAATATTTTATACATTATCACAGGTTGTGGACCATGTTCCTCTTTTGTTGGCCCTGCAGTGACAACAGAAAGTATAGACGTTTGAAAATGCTTATATAGGGCTAATTTAGTGTGCTTCTCTGACACGCTTAGTTTATTCATTAGTGCCTTCCTTTATATGCTGCTCTCACCTCTCTCTGCTCTCGGGGGATTTGTGCTCTGCCCAGCTTTTATAATCAATCCAGCAGCAAACAGCGGCTAAAAGTATATATAGCAGAAGGCAGGGAGAAGAAAATTAATATTTCCTGTCCTTCTGAACAATACAGACAATTGTCCTGTATTTTCATACACAGTAAATATACTTTGTGATTCTACACTACCTTTACTACCATAAATAAACCCAACTCGAACAAAAAAAACTAAATTATTTATTTTTTTGTGCATTGTTGGAGGGAGCCTGGGATATAAGATTTCTACTGCTTACAATTGTTCTTCTTCTTCCCTGTTTATTTATTATATTAAAACATTTTTTTCTTAAAAATTCATTGAGCAAAATGGGTCTATTGTTTGGTAAGTTCATGTGCTTATTGTGTGCATTTTCGCATTATTTTTGGTTTATATCTCTAAATCATACCATCTTTTTATTAATCCGCTTTTGTTGCCATTTGTTTTTCTCTTTGAGCAAATGGGAAGTACATTTCCCATTCCTCAGACATATGTATTCTTTTTTCAATATCTGGATTTGATGCAGTCTTGAGTGTATAAAATAATACCTATAATAATAAACATAATAAATACAATGTGCATATTATGAATTGAATAAAGCCATCAGTACATTTCACAGCTGAAAATATCTTTATTTTATCATTTAAATGTGTATTACATTTTGCTTTTGATAAATATATATTACTGAGTAAAATCTAGGGTGTTAAAAAATATGTAAACATGCACTGTAAGATGCAACAGGCAAAATCACAGAAAACTAACTCAAGGAAAATAGGTCAGTGCAAAAGAGGATGATTTTCTCGGAAATTAGACCCTCAGAAGAAAATTGCATCTGAACAGAAAATAACAAGAAGACAAGAGGTTTTTATTTTCACTGCTCTGAGGTAGGACACAAGCGTCCAGGAAAACACACAGAGAGAAAAACACATGATCATCTCACAGCTTTTATATTCACAAAATACAAACCTTTTCAAACACAAAACTGTTACATGTTAAAGTACACTCATTGATAAACATGTTCATTTAAATATACTTTACACAAGAGAAACATGCCATGAATACAATCATTGTAAAATACAAGTACATTTTTATAGTAGGGTCCAAAAACTATTCTGCTGAGGTTAATTACTTATCAAATATTTAATATTTTTACTAAAAGTATTCAACACCTGATTTTTGAACTTCTTGTATACATCCCAATAAGATGTGTTTTAAATGCTGAGATTGAAGTATAACTGAATATCTTGTTTGCACGCAATTAACATATATAATTCAAATATACCAGTAACATCTTATACAGGACAGCATCTGCATGCACGATTGAACAAAAACCAAATAACATCAGCTCCAGTTAGACAAAATACATCTTGATAAAAGACTAGCACTTTCAAAACTAGTCAAAGTCAGACTTTAGATCTTTCAGAAGATTACAGTTGCAGCTGAGCTTATGTGAGGAAAAGATCACATAAGAGATAACACGTGTACACTTTACATCAGTGGGGGAGAAGCACCACTTTGCAGAGGAATACTATTCCTTCACACTTGACAATGTTTACATCCAAAAGTATTCAGAATATGACAATATCCCAAATTTGATGCGGTTCCTTGTGGGTGTTTCGATTAAAGCCTTATTCCAATCGAGCATTTTCCGATCAAGTCGGATATCCCAATAATATTCACATTTAAGACCCTTTTTGTAGATGTATACATACAGTGGATTTGAAATACGCGCCTCACTTAGGGTATTGTATTGTACTTTTGTAGGCCGACCCCAAAGTTAGCAACGCAAAGGGAACCCTTGACAAACAGTGGGATTTTACGGTTGGATTTCGGAATACTGCAGAAAAACAGCTCTGTGTCAAACACGAGTTTATGATAATTATCAAATTTTTTCAGTAGGATAATCTCCACATATTTATAATTTGTAATTTATGAAATGTAAATACGATTGCCAGAAGTAAAAAGCTAACTGTAGGTCTACCGCATTATGGTCACCTGGCTGCACATCACCACTGCTAAGCTAAAGGCGCTTTTGTGTCGGCGTGATGACATTTTGTAGTCTTTTTCAGTGTCTGCAAGACACTAAGAAGATTTGAACATTCACGAGTCGAGTATTTACTGACATATTTTATGTCTGAGAACAACATTTAAAACATATTTTCAGATTGACCCTATGTCAAGCTTCTAACCACAAACACATTTAAAAAAAACTTTGACTTTTTTGACTTTGACTTTTTTGTACCGGAAGTGGTACAATGCTATTTCCAGGTTAGGACTCTGGAACTTAAGGACATGCAACAGCAGATGCATGCTTAAAGTAACTAGAGCCCCAATTTCTGCCAACATTAGGAGAATGATTCATAGTTATGAACATTTAGAAAGACTTTAATGGCATTAGGTTTTTGGAAATGCGGAAAAAAAGCTGACCATTTGAAGAAGTTGATTGCAGGGATGACAGATGTGTTGTGCGGGTAATATTAGGGATTCTATAACACATAGGTGTGAGCAAGCTCTCTGATTGGTCAATAGGCATGTTTGATTCCACGATCAAACAACGATCAAATAGAACGTGCCTAATCACAAAGTATCCAGTGGCCTAAACACGCCACTAGCCTACCAAAACTACTTCCATGAGCCTACATCATGTGGTTTCCATAGCGACGTTTAGCGACACACAGCCGTTACACTGTTATACATTGTCTCTCGTTGGAAATCGGTAGCTGTCCGTTAGCGGACATAACAACGAGTCATCGCTTCGCAGCTACTGGGCTCCATCTCTAGACAACAGAAAGATGTGGAGCAACGCACTTTTTGCCGGTCCGGGACACGCCATGAAACGGCCACTGGAGGAAAGCTCTTCCTATAACGCAGTCCTACCCGTGAACACCATGGCACCACCTGCAAAAAAGTTTGGCATGGAGTTCATGGAGAGCTGTTTCAAGAATTGCACTTTTAATGGCAGCATGAACATCCACCTTCATTCTGAACCCAAAATGTTTCTGCACCATGGACAGCCTGATTTGATTTGTTCCGCTAATCCCACACAGTGATTACTCAGATATTTAAATAGCTTAATTCAAGAATTGTTTTCAATAAATTGATTAATAATATATTATTTACCATAATTATTATATCAATAACTGTAAGCGGGGTAGCAGGAGTGTTCGATTGATCGGCTATCGTTACCATGGGAACTACTTTCTAGGAACTACTTTCTGACAGAGATTAACTCAAGCAGAAAGCCTAGGTTTGGGAGCAAATTAGCCCACATTACGAAATTATTTTACGATATTGTTGATTACAATGATAGTTTGTGTTATAGAATCGCAATCATACACTTGAGGCCGTTCTTGAACGTCATTATTGGTACGACAGTACAGGCGTACTGTCGAAGTAAGAAAAAGGTCATTTTCAGAATAAGGGTCAAAACCTGAATATTTTGTGCATGTAAACGTAGTCAATGACCTTGAACTTGCATCCAACCCTGTTTACGTCAAACCAAAAGTAAATGGTGCTGGCTAACATTAATTTTCCTTCACAGTCGCCAACCTTTGAACATCTTTGGGACCATTTGAAAAGGTGAAACATAACTGTAACCTTATGAGACACATTCTGCGCTGCTCTTAAAAGTGCTGGAAAAATGAAGATTCTCATACTGACAGAAACACCCAGCAGCAGGCCATGGTTAAGGCAGTAGGAAATACTGAGAAGTTTCCACTTTTAATAAATACTTTTCTGAGTTTGTATCTGCTCTAGAGGGACATGCTATAGTGGTAAGTACACAAGATGGTGAAAGAAGCAGATTTTTGGTAACACTTAAAGGGGACATTTCATGCTCACAGAGGTTTAACATGTATTAAAATGCCTTTATGTTAAACTAACATGTAAAAAACAGCAAAAGTAGTGCTCAAGCAATGGGTGTGTAGATACATTCTAATGTGACACAGGAAGGGGAGCCTATTCTGAATGGTTTGTGAGCCCCCAAAATACTGACTGGGTTGTCCTATTTCACAGTTTGTGGGTTAGTAGGCACTGCAGATCACCACATTGTCACTGAAAAAGTCACAATATGTCCCCTTTAAGAATAATACAATATGTTCTTTTAATCTCTTCTTCTGTTTGCTACCAGAACTGAGAATGTCGTGATGAGAAGCTAGCACTTTTTCTCGAGAATATCAGCTGTGATGTCTTTCACATAAGGCAATCTGTATTCAGCCCGTCAGGAAAGCTGAATCACTTGTCAAGTCTGTCGCTGAAAGGGCAGATTCAGTGTTACCGTGGCTTCTCTGGGCTCTGGGAGAGGCCTGTTTATCATTTCACATTCATTCTGTCGCACGTGCTCCTCGTTCATCTGCGACACCTCCGTGGAGCCGGCTTCAAACCCGGGCACGGTGTTGGCGACGTGAACCACGTGGACCTTGTTTCTGCCTTTTTTACTGAGGATACAGCTGAACACTTTCTTAAAGCCTTTGCGAAAGTGCTTGGACACCAGAGCGTACACGATGGGGTTGACACAGGAGTTAGCGTAGGCCATGCAGTGGGAGAGGATCCTGAAGGCGTACGTGGTCTGGTTGAAAGGGAAGTCTCCGTACAGGTAGCACAGGATCACCACGTGGTACGGCAGCCAGCAGATGCAGAAAAGCACCGTGACGATGATGATCATTTTTGTGACTTTGCGTTTGGCCCTCTTGGATTCCGACATGCCGTCCAGCGGGTCCACGGCCGTCCACAGGTACTTGATGGTCCGAGTGTACGAGAGACTCACGATGAGCACGGGAATGACGTAGCCGACCAGGAACGTGCACGTGTCCAGCAACTTCCTGTTCTGCTCCTCCCAGCCAGGGATGCACACAGTGCTGTTGGCGTAATCGATCAGGTCGTAGTAGCTCAGATACGGACCCGCGAAGACCAGAGAAAGACCCCAGATGATCACCATGGCAACCACTGCGTTACACGGGGTCCGCAGCTCTCTGGAGCGCAGCGGGTAACGAATGGCCAGATACCTACAAAGAGGTACAAAATATACATTGAAGTGGGATCCAAAGCACATGAAGCTGATAATTAGCGGACATGCTGAGCCAGTGGGAAAACTATAGGCTGAAAGGGTCTCATGCGTTTTTAATTAGAGACTCGTATCAAATCAGCAGGTGCCCATTTTTCTGTAATGCCTCAATAAAACTAAAATCTCAGAAGAAGTAATTAGGTGTTCTGGGGGGAAAACATCTTTGTTGATTTATGAGATATGTTTTTGTTCTGTTTTGTTTCATCTTGGGCCATGCAGTGGGAGTCATTAGACCAATTTAAAACTCATAGTGCAACCCAATAAAATGTGCTTTCATGCATTGTGATTAATTTGGAGATTTTTCTTGGTGTCCACTCCAAATCTAAAGTAAATGTACAGTACATTAGGGCTTGTTTTAGAGTTTCACCTTGCATGTTATGACTTAAATCTTCCTCCACACTCAGTGTTACGAGCCCTCTCGCTCACACTGAGGCTTTTGAGTTAGATAATGATCATTCAGCCGTTTGGGAAATATGCGATACTGGCTGTTACAGTATATCCACAGAAAGGTCTAATCTGATTGCACAGACATCCCTTGGTATAGCCATGACAAAAGCACAAACCATGCGTTGTGCTGTGTCTAGATGTACTATCATGAAGAAAGAGCCTGATGTTTTCCTGGCAGAGAAGTCTTTCAATAGTCTGTCACCACACTGATTGGGAACGTTTTTGACTCATCGTCACCTGATATGTTACTCTGTGAACTTGTACAACTGTATTTGCCATATTCAACACAGGTTATATTTTGGATGCTTTATTTCTAAGAGTCAGATCACCTGAAAATAAATCTCCTCCTCCATGTGCTTTTGCAGGACACTTCAGCCATAGCTCTCCAGAATAAGAGGCAACAACCTCTCTGGTCTCTGAAAAGCTCACTGAAATGGGGCCAAGCACTCCACGTCTAACATGAAAGGACCAAAGCAGATGAACCTACTTGTCCCTAATGAGGTCCACAACTGCGGGTACATTTATCTGGAAGCTTGGATGAAATTGACAGATTAATGAGAAAACATGAGCAAATGATCTGTCTGTTAATGTCTGACAAGATGCAGACTGGGAATGTGTTGAACAAGATTCTGAATCACCACTTTTTCGGTGAAATGGAATTTCAAAGTATTCCCCTTTAAAAACTGCAGGCATATAGACATGAACTTCAGGATATTATGCATAACTCACAAATGGACTATCTTTTCTTTCTATCTTCCCGCTTCAACTAATTTAGTTTACTTCTACCTTGTCTGTATCAATTGTCTGAAGAGGCACTAATTTGCCATTATTGGGCAAAAAAGCCATAATAACCTTTCAGCATATTGTAATTCAAGTGGTACCCCTGGCCTGGGTATGTCGCTCAACTCGAAGCCAAATTATAAGCGACATTTTCTCTGCATCTCTGAAACACTTCACCGAAGTCTGCCTCTTACTTTGGGTTGCTTTGCATTGGTTGGGAGTTTTTGCCCGAGCTGTACGTAGCAACTCTTCCTGGGTGATATTTCCCTTGTTGAATCAGAATTTCACCGTCTGAAAGGATGTGCATGCGCTGCCTTTTTTGAACGGTCAATAAAAAAGCCTCCCTTTCTAAAAATGACCTGTGATCAGCTAGATTTTTCCTTTTACATGTCTTTCCTAAAGGCTGCAAACAGAGTCAAGAGGAGGTGCAGAACTCTAGTTTTAAAAAAAAGAAGAAATGTTGAGGGTATTATGCAATGTTGCCTTATGATGCAAAACAAATATTGCTTACACTTTAAACAAAGAGTAAACAATTATCTCTGAAGATGATTTTTAAATTGTAAGCATTTTTGCACAAATATAACTCATTATATCCTGTTATCTCTGGCTGTTTTACTGTTACCTTACATAATTTAGTTTTAGTGCAAATAAACCCCCTGATTAGTTAAAAAACAACAGCAATGTTTTTAATATTTTATTGAATCATTTTCGCATGGGAACTGGCATAAAATCACAGTAATCGTTTGATCTTGCCTGCAGGCTCACTGCAGCAGCAAATAGCTTCCATTAAAAGACTGAGTGTGTCTGAATGTGTGTGTGTGTGTGTGTGTGTGTGTGTGTGTGTGTGTGTGTGTGTGTGTGTGTGTGTGTGTGTGTGTGTGTGTGTGTGTGTGTGTGTGTGTGTGTGTGTGTGTGTGTGTGTGTGTGTGTGTGTGCTGCTGTTCACTGATTTAATTCCTGCTGAGGTTACCTGGTGAAAAGTGTACCTGCTGCTGCCTTTGAACTTTTTACACGGAAATAACGGAAATCAATTCACATCTCGACTAAGATGTCCTTGCTTTTTTCCGGACTGGGTCTAGCTAGCATCCTGAAAAATCCATCGCATCCTCAAACACAGCCAGTGTGAGCAGAGGGCAGCTGCACACTGACTCTGTCCATATTGACTGAGCTGACAATGTTTTCCAACAACTATAATGAGGGCTTAGCATTTACTCTGCGAGGGATATAGTTTTCAGGAAGGATAATGCATGATTCTCTCATAAGATGGCTAATTCAGGACGGCAGAAAGCTTACACACCTTCCGGCGCAGACTGAAAACTCATCTCTTTCGACTCCACCTCGAGCGATAGAATGACTAACAAAGAACTGCTAACAGAGCACTTATATACTAATAAAGGACTGGCTTATCTAAAGCCAGTTGAGTAGCACTTGAAACGATTGGCTCTTTGAAACCTGATGTACTTATATGATTCTGTTTTCTTCAAGGTTGTGTCTTCCTGGTCGAATGTACTTATTGTAAGTCGCTTTGGATAAAAGCGTCAGCTAAATGCAATGTAATGTAATGTAATGTAATTACAGATGCAGCACCTCTGTAAGGTCTTATGGGTCTCTGAATTGTCCTACTTCCGGGGTCTTGCTGTTCTCAATGTTCCTGAGGTTGTTTTTCATCTTCAGATGAGACAAATAAAATGTGTGAAGTATAGTCATAGCATGAATAAACAGAGTGGGGACTTGAATAAAAGCTTCCTTGCAGATTGTCTTCATTATTGGGAACTCGAGGGGAAAGAGGTGAGGCAGGTCATGGTAATCTCATGTATGAAGCTATGGTATGAAGTAATGAATAAGTAAAGATGAGCCCTTCTTGTTACAAATTGAAAGTTTAGTGGGTGCTTCTGCTGAGTATAACCTTGGCTGAGCTGATAATCTGTCTTTCAGATGCTGTAGCAGGCTCTGTTTTAAAGCTATAGTGAAGTTACTGGAATCATATGAAACCAAAAAACCTACATAATCCATAGGTACCATGCAATGCTAGCTATAAATAATAGATAGATAACGCTCTACAGTTAAGCTAGATTCTGAAGGCGAAAAATTATTTACAGGGGTACTTTGACCTGTCACTTCATATGTGAATGAGAAAAGGTGCTATCCACAAGGCTCCATTTTAAAGTCATGCATATGCTAATCCCTTTCAGTTTTGGCAAAACTCTGCAGTTTTTTGCATACAGTACAAATGTGTTTAGCCTATTCTATCTTGTTGAATATATTTCTGCATGCTGGGTTCCCTATACATTTTTAGATGAATTCAGTATAACTGGCCAAGCAGGAGCCTTGTGCATTTAATCATTACATTACATAGCATTTAACTGGGTTTTATCCAAAGCAACTTACAATAAGTGCAATAAACCATAAAGATTCAAACTAAGAACAACAACAACAACTACAGTGCTGACATATTTACCTTCAACAAGCAATATCGTTGTAAGTGCTGGTGCATAAATAAAACTCTTAAGTGATCTTAATTTGTTTTCATCTTATTCTTTGGTAGTGATGCTAGTTTCCATAGTAGCCATTTAATTGCAGTGAGGCCATTTATTGCAAACTGACTGCACTATAGCCTAAAGTTAAAAGCTCTAGGATAATCAAAAACTACAGAGTGAGTAATTTAAGATGATTCAGATTCATGATGAAGGACTTCCCTAGATATACTGACAATAAGGGTGTTTCTGAGCAGTTTCCAGAACAAGAATGCTCGTCAAAACATACAATTCTAACAGAAATCTCATCCTTTAAAAGGTTTTTGACACCAAATCACAGCATGAGTTATTCTCTGGTGTTCATGAGATATTATCTGGCGTTCCACTAGGTCCACTAGGTCTTGGTGTTTAAATGTGGTATTTTGGAGAAATCTTTTAAAAAAAATTCTAGAGAGGCGAAACGTTGATAAATATAGCAATATGTCTGTGTAACAAATGACATGAAACCCAAAATTGCTGCAAATATATATAAGACCTGTTAGAGAATAATTCTGTCTTTACTTCGAGTTATTTAACCTTTCTGCCTGTTGACATTTATCACCAACCCTGAGTCTGTTATCTCCCGTAAGGAATGTGCTAATGCAGTCATATGGTGTTGTTCCCAGTTTTATGACCGGTCAACTCTCGGTCACAGAGCCAAAGAGTATCTCCAGATGTTGGCGATATCTCCAGTGTTCCTAGGTGTTTACGCACCATCCCCCAATATGTAGATTAACTCTCTGTAAATTAGTTAAAAGGTCTATCGAGAGAGAGGCTGGTCAGATTTGACATGGCAACCCACCAGTGCAGTTGTGATGTGAATTTCTCCGACTGATACTTGTAATAAACTATCAGTGTTTGACATCAAAGCTCCAACTCTCCTCGTGTCTCTCTGAGTCCTGACTCTCCATTGCTGCAGAAGTTTCCCTTACAAGACCGTATAGAGCATGAGCATGGTCATCATACTACGTTTATAATATAAGCCCTTGTGTACTTTTTACAATTTATCTTAATTAATGTGTTAATTAATTTCTATTTCTGATGAATGACTAGAACACAGTGCGGAGCTGTTGCAGATTTTAATTAATTTCAATGAGAATATGTAGGTACAGTTTTGCTTCCAAAGAGGCTGTTTAAATAGATGCATCTCTGCACAGCCTATGTAAAACATCATGAGTCAGGCATTAGCTGACAGTTACTTAAGTTATAATTTTTTAACCTTATTATTGTAAAGTGCCGTCCATCAACATGTACAACAGCTTTGGCACTGCATTTAGCATAGATGTTTTCACTCCTTCAAATCGATAAAATGCGCACTTGAATTTTTAAATAATTAATGAATCCGTTCTCTTTCACTTTTATGTGGAGGACAACGCATAACCCTGAAAGCTTTACATATGGCTGAATGAAAGGCAATATTAATTAGAGTTAATTAAAGGGAAGATAAATTAGTTACGGGTATGCATGAATTAGTGAATTTCAGATTCAGATTCAGATTCAGAATTTAGACCTTTAATGGTTGCTATAATGATATGTTCACAGATTTTACCTTGTAACAGCTGATACTTGCCTCTCAATGTGCATTTCTGAGACGTTACAAGCAAAGGAAAATGGAGATACCAAAGTGAGTACAAACTACAGTTCACTATGATAATTGAATAAGAGTTGCAATTTATCAAGTGAAAATGTCAAAACAATTAGTTGATTAATTATAAAAATGATTGACTGATAGATTAATCATCAAACATAATTATTCATGTAGTTGCAACAAACAGGAAGCAAAGGGCACCATGGGAAATGAACCAGGAACAACATGTGATTATAATAGTTATCTAAAAGACATTCTAAAAGCAATGATGGTTTCAAATGGCACACATGAGCTTATAGTTAGATCACCATTATCTTTAAAAAGTAATTTGTTGTTACAACAATTAAATATCTTCTCTTCTGAGGATAATAACTGTAACATACCTGTCAACAGAGACAGCAGCGAGTGTGAAGCTGCTGGCGTACATGGTGAGGTTGATGAAGAAGTGCACCACTTTGCACATGAAGGATCCGAACACCCAGCCCTCCAGAGAGTAGATGGTGGCTTGAAAAGGAACACAGAAGATGATGAAGAAGAAGTCGGCCACGCTCAGGTTGAGTATGAACAGATTGGTTGTGTTGTATCCCAGCTGCCCGCTCCGCAGCAGCACAGCCAGCACCAGACTGTTGCCGATGGTGCCCAGCAGGAAGATGAGGGAGAAGACCACCGACACGATCACGCTGGTGGGATTCAGCTGGTAGCTGTCAGAGACATTAGTCTGCCCTGCTTGCCTGCTGAAATCCTCAAAGTCAGACATGTTGCAAGTCTGAAAAAGGAAAAGAGACAGAAAAAATATAACCACGTCTTTTTGATTGTTTTTGTATGTCTCCTTGGAGATGTTAAAACACATCAACTAAGAATACTGCTGTGCAATTACATTTGCTACATTTCTCTTAGGGATGCAATGTGTAACATATGGGCATCATTATATTTTTCCAAAAATAATCTTAACACTATCAACTGAATATGGAGAGGTTACAGTGTTGGTGTTGTGTCAAAGATGTCTTTGTTGTGTTGCTGAAATATCTAACAATTGCCCCAGTCCAGAGAACAAAAAATGAAGCTTCCTAGGGGCCTCAGTCAATAACACATCAATCTTTTTTTTCTTTCATGGTTTTTACTTTAGTAAATAGTTGGAAATACGAAGTAAGCAACTTGACTCTACTCATCCTCCCAGCCATCCGAGGCTGACCGACCGGGAGTATATGTTACATGTTTTCCCCACGAGACAGACACGTTCAGTTGGCAGTTGCTAACCGCTAACTTTAGTGGTTAGCAACTAGCATATGGCAGTTCAACCCAGTCTCACGGCATTTCGTGTTATAGTCACGACATTTAATCTATTGATTCGTGTTCACCAACACGATTTTCCCCTTTTTTCGTGTCACACAGAACGGTTTTAAAAGCAATGTATTTCTATTGGTAGTATGTTTCGTGCCTGCACCACGTCTTTTTTTCCGGTCGGGTCTTGGAAGACCGGAAGCTGTGTGGTTCATAAAAACATTTTCTTACTCGGATATCAAAAAGCCCGATATTATAGAATTAAACAGATACATAAAAACAAGGATAATTGTGTGTTATTTTTGAGTAAATAACAGTGTGTTATTTAGAAAATAA
This sequence comes from Pseudochaenichthys georgianus, assembly GCF_902827115.2. Taxonomy (NCBI): domain Eukaryota; kingdom Metazoa; phylum Chordata; class Actinopteri; order Perciformes; family Channichthyidae; genus Pseudochaenichthys; species Pseudochaenichthys georgianus. Next base: position 12,146,269 of record NC_047510.2, read on the forward strand.
TAACAAATTAGAAGGAAAGAAAGATTTAAAAAATACATATTTTGTCAGGGTGCTTGGAAAAGGTAGGACCCTAATGCAGAATTTTAACAAAAAGCGAGCTTTATTAAATAATAAAAGCTGTGTCAAAAGGCAGTATCCAAAATATCCCAAAACAAATGAGCAGCACAAGGAACATGGACCGTGGAATAACATGGAGGGAAAACAATGGACCGACATGGAACACAGGGGAAGACTAGACTAAATACACAGAAGGGTAATCACAGGACAAGACACAGCTGGGCAGGGGAGGGAGAAACACAAGGGCAACAGGTGAACACAATGAGACAATCAGACACACCAGGGAAACTAATGACAGGGAGGAGGACCAGACAAAACACAAGGAGGAAGACAAAACACTGAATGAACAGACTTAGTTGTTTTGAGTTTGTTTTTGCAACATTAAAAATGATACTAAAAAAGATGACGAGCCTGCATGCACCATAAGATGATTTTATCCAATTAATCCCCAGTGTAGTCATGTCCTGTGTATTAATTAGAAAGGAATGAGAGGTGGTTTTTAATTGCCATGGTGACGTGCTATCCAGGGAATATGTCCTTGTTTAATTACAAGTATGGTTGCAATGCAACCATACTTGTAGCCTCGTTTTTAGTCTTACGCATCCGACCTGGAAAACTTTGCAGCCAATCTTATTTGTTACAGTGTATCGTGCACCAGGTCCTTATTCAGAATTCTTATCAGAATTCTCTGAGTTTTTATCAACTTTGGTTCTTAAAACAGACAAAGTAATTATCGTAGGTGACTTTAATATTCATGTTGACGATGATAAAAATAGCCTTACTGTTGCATTTAACTCTATATTAGATTCTGTTGGTTTCTGTCAGAGTGTAAATAAACCAACCCACTGTTATAATCACACTCTCGACCTTGTTCTGACTTATGGTATTGAAATTGAGCAACTATTAGTCGAACCGCATAATCCTGCTTTATCCGACCATTTCTTAGTAACTTTTGAAGTACTGTTACTAGACTACAAAGCATTAGTCAAAAGCTCTTGCAGCAGAAACCTATCTGTTAGTGCTATAGCCACATTTAAGGAAGAGATTCAACCAATACTTAACTCGATAGCATGTCTGCATGTAGGGGAGGAAACTTATACAAAATGTACACCACCCCAAATTGATCATGTTGTTGATAGTGCTATAGATGCGCTGCGAATAAAATTAGATTCTGTTGCTCCTTTGAAAAAGAAGAAAATAAAACAACATAGATTAGCTCCATGGCATAATGCCGAAACCCGCAAAATAAAGCAAAAGTCTAGACAACTTGAAAGGATATGGCGTTCCACTAAACTTGAAGAATCTCGTTTAATTTGGCATATTACTCTCAATGAATATAAGAAAGCACTGCGTAAAGCGAGAGCAGCCTACTACTCTTCATTAATAGATGAGAATAAGAATAATGCAAGATTTCTTTTCAGCACTGTAGCCAGGCTGACAGAGAGCCACAGCTCGATTGAGCCTTCTATTCCCTTAGCACTCAGTAGTAATGATTTTATGTGCTTTTTTAACGATAAAATTGTTACTCTTAGAAACAAAATTAATGACCTCTTGCCTTCGACCAGTATAGTGTTATCAACAGCTCCCGGAATCGTAAGTTCTAATATTACACTAGATAGTAAACTAGAATGCTTTTCAGCCATTAACCTTGAACAATTACATTCAATGATTCTCTCTTCTAAACCATCAACGTGTATGTTAGACCCAATTCCAACTAAGCTGTTGAAGGAAGTTTTTCCATTAATTAGCACTTCTTTATTAAATATTATGAATATGTCTTTATTATCAGGCTATGTTCCACAATCATTCAAAGTAGCAGTGATAAAACCGCTTCTTAAAAAGCACAACCTCGATCCAGAGGTTTTAGCCAACTATAGACCTATTTCTAATCTTCCGTTCCTCTCAACAATTCTTGAGAAAGCGGTCGCAAAACAGTTGTGTGATTACTTAAAAAACAATGATTTATTTGAAGATTTTCAGTCTGGCTTTAGAACACATCATAGCACAGAGACAGCTCTGGTTAAAGTCACAAATGATATTCTAATAGCCTCAGACAAGGGACTTGTCTCTATTCTTGTTTTGCTCGATCTTAGTGCTGCATTTGATACTATCGACCATGATATCCTATTGCAAAGACTAGAGCACTTAGTTGGCATACAGGGAACTGCTTTAGGCTGGTTTAGGTCCTATCTATCTGAACGCTCTCAGTTTGTACGTGTTAACGATGAATCTTCCACGCAAACCAAAGTTAGCCATGGAGTGCCACAGGGCTCAGTGCTCGGACCTATTTTGTTCACATTATATATGCTTCCGTTAGGCAATATTATAAGGAATCATTCTGTAAACTTTCATTGTTATGCGGATGATACTCAACTATATTTATCAATCAAGCCTGATGAAATTAATCATCTAAATAAAATTCAAGACTGCCTTAAGGACTTAAAAACGTGGATGACCTTAAACTTTTTGATGTTAAACACGACCAAAACTGAAGTTATTGTACTTGGCCCGAAGAATCTACGAAACAAATTATCTAAAGACATACTAACTATGGATGGCATTAATTTGGCCTCCAGTGAGACTGTAAGGAATCTTGGTGTTATATTTGATCAGGATTTATCCTTTAACGCCCACATAAAATCAATTTCAAGGACCGCCTACTTCCATCTACGTAACATTGCAAAAATCAGGCATATCTTGCCTCAAAACGATGCAGAGAAACTAGTCCATGCATTTGTTACTTCTAGGCTGGATTATTGTAACTCTTTATTATCAGGGAGTACCAAGAAGTCAATCAAGTCGCTTCAGCTGATTCAAAATGCTGCGGCTCGTGTACTAACCAGAGTTAGGAAAAGGGACCACATTACTCCTGTTCTGGCTGCCTTACACTGGCTCCCTATAGAACACAGGATAGAATTTAAAATTCTTCTTCTCACCTACAAAGCCCTTAATGGGCAGGCGCCATCTTACCTTAAAGAACTCATTATACCCTACTGTCCTACTAGGGCATTGCGTTCCAAGAATGCAGGGTTGTTGGTTGTTCCTAGAATCTTTAAAAGTACAATGGGAGCCAGAGCCTTTTCTTATCAAGCTCCACATTTGTGGAATCAGCTTCCAGTTTGTGTTCGGGCGGCAGACACCCTATCCGTTTTTAAGAGTGCGCTTAAGACCTTCCTTTTTGATAAAGCTTATAGTTAGGGCTGATTAGATTCAGCCCCTAGTTTTGCTGATATAGGCTTAGTTTGTCGGGGGACATCTTACTTCTTCCTTCTCTCTGTCTATACCCGTGTACACTCATGTTCCGATTAACCCAGCTTCCCCAAATGTCTTTCTTTTTGGTGTCTATATACGCTGGGATCCGGAGTCATGGATGATCCTGCGGTCCTGTGTCCTGGATCGCGAGCGCTGGATCTTGAGTCGTGGCTGTGGTCCTGGATCATAGGTCCTGGATGGATATCCTCGTGGATTCATCTTCCTATTATACACACATGCATTTCCAAACATTTGGACTACCTATGTTGCAAATGTATTATCTTTTCAATTTACACACGGCATCTATTGCACGTCTGTCCGTCCTGGGAGAGGGATCCCTCCTCTGTTGCTCTCCCTGAGGTTTCTCCCATTTTTCCCTTTAAACTGGGTTTTCTTTGGAAGTTTTTCCTTGTACGATGTGAGGGTCTAAGGACAGAGGGTGTCGTATTGTCATACTGATATTCTGTACACACTGTGAAGACCACTGAGACAAATGTAACATTTGTGATATTGGGCTATATAAATAAACATTGATTGATTGATTGATTGATTGAATGCAGCTCAATTCAAATAGAGAGAGATTAATTTAAAAGGTTATTCTCAATTCACACATTGTATTACACCCTTGATTTGGGTTTTTTTTTCTCCCTCACAGCCAACCACTCACCCCTTTCCTCTCTAAACCAAGGAATTGTGTCCCAAAACCAAAGCAGCCTGAGTGCTTTCCTGATTCATTTTCTTAAAAGGACGAAGCTGGGGTATATTTTCTTTTAGCCAAGAACATCCCATCCTTATACAGTGAGCAGGGATATATTCTGTCATTCTCTGTCAATAACAAAATCAGCTTCTGAAGTGTTGCAGTGTGGTTACAAAACCTTCCATGACATCAGTGTGCACTTTCTGGCTGGTAATTGGTGCAACAATTGAGGCTTGAAGGTAAGGTACACTCTTGATGCTGAAATGTATGGGCCACAGTGAAGAGTATGGAAAACAAGAATGATGTCTCCCAACACTTTAAACTGCAATTACAGTTTCTGTTCCTGAGCAGCCTGTTTAATGTCATTTAGTGAAAACTCTAAAAGGGACTGAGATTAAATGCATAAATGTGTGTAAATATTTAGAGTGTTAAAATGCAATAAAAAGAGGTGTGTCCTATGCAGCCAGTGTAATTCTTTGACCCAGCATTGATTTTGAGTGAATCGGTCACATGACCTGGAAGGTATTGAAGAAATAGGCTCATTTTTCTATCAAAAATATTAATATAAAATATTTAAAGTATTGAAATGCAATACAAAGAGGTGTGTCCTATGCAGCCAGTGTAGTTATTTGACCCAGCATTGATTTTGAGTGAATCGGTCACATGACCTGGAAGGTATTGAAGAAATAAGCACATTTCCCCATCAAAATATTAATATAAAAATATTTAGAGTTTTAAAATACAATAAAAAGAGGTGTGTCCTATTCAGCCAGTGTAGTTCTTTGACCCAGCACTGATTTTGAGTGAATCGGTCACATGACCTGGAAGGTATTGAAGAAATAAGCAAATGTTTCCATCAAAAATATTAATAAAACGTATTTAAAGTAATAAAATGCAATAAAAAGAGGTGTGTTCAATAAATGTATGCTCTAGAGTGAATTTGCGTCACATTCACACGATCGAGAAGCTGTCGATTTATTAAAAAGAACATTTTTCTAATTGTCTAATTGTAAAAGTCATTTGTTGATGGTCCCTAAGTGAAAGCCTCGTTTCGCGGAGAAGATCTCCTTGTTAAACTGACGCTGCTGGCGGGTCCGCGAATGTCCGTCGAATATCCAACCTAAGGCCCTGACACACCAAGCAGTCACCAGAGGACTAGCCGACGCTGAAGTCGGCTGTTGCCTGGCCGTGTTCTCCTGCGTTTTGGCCATGTGTCGCACGGGAACACACCGCACCGACTTCAGTGCGTGAGTGGCAATAACTCTCCTTACCAGCAGGCGGCGGTAGTGTGTATTCGTCATTCAAAAGAGGCAACAACCGGAAGACAGAGAAGAAAAAGAAGAAGAGTATCTTTTCTCCGTAATATCATACAGAGCTGGCCTCTCCTGGATTAAGGTGATGAGCAGGTCTTCGTTTGCATCATTCCAGATCGCCATGATGAGATGAAAATGAATAGCAGTCTGTGTGTGCCTTCTTAAATCGTTTGTTTACGTCCCTCACTTCCGCTTCGCTTCTCATGCACTGATTTGCTAGCTGAACAGCCAATCAGAGTGATTATTTGGTCCGACTGCCAGACCCGATGCATGGCCGATTCAACATGTTGAATCGGCCATGCATCGGGTCTGGCAGTCCAAATAAGGCGTGTCACTGTCGACGGTGCGGGACACACCAACCTGACTACGGCGCCGCGAATGCCCGACAGCCTCTGACGGCCTCTGACTCCCAAAATCGGGTTGGTGTGTCAGGGCCTTAAAACTAAATTCACCGCGGTCCATATAGGCCCTTATTACGACCAGGGGCACGTTTTAAAGTGTATGTTGTTTCGTACACGACCACCAGAGGTGCTCTAGTGGTCGTGTAAGAAACAACATGCTCCCCAGAGCCATATACAGTGGCGACTGGTCATTAGGGGCAGGTGGGGCCCAGCGCCACCTAGTGTCAGCAGAAAGTATTAAAATAATGATTACAACAAAATGTTTAATGTTTAATCATCTGATTCTGTCTGTACATTGCTGTTTTAGTATGTGTTCTTCTAATTAGTGTCTACAGTGTGTGCCTATTGAGCTGTTTAGAGCCATGTGGGACAACACCTGATCCTGCCCCTCCCTCTGACTGTCTAAGTCAGGGGTCTGCAACCTTTTTGACCAAAAGAGCCATTTTGCTCCTTTTTCCAAAACATTTTTTTGTCTGGAGCCGCAAAACATATTTCATAGTTTTTTATTGTTATATCAGACAAAAACTACAGTTTTTTTGCATTTATTAGGCTATTTATTACATGATATAAAATAATACAGGCCTACTTTAAAATAAATTAAACACAGCACTTGGGGAGTCCTCTGCACATTTGAAGGGAACAAAAATATTATTAAAATGGGCCCACTTTGAAATAAATAAAACATATAGCTGCACCCTAAAAAGAGTTAAAGGTAGGGTAGGTAAGAATGGAGAAACCAGCTCGAGTGCGCTAGAATTTGAAAATACACAACCGGAAAAAATATGCCTCTTCCTTCAGACTTTCTTACAGAGTCCCTCCTCCAACACACACGAACGCGCACATGACCAATGAGGGCACGAGATAAGTTTGTGCACAGATGGAAGGCTGACAGGCAGGTAGGCCATCCAGTTATTTTAGTCGGGCCGAGGCAGATGATTGGTCGTGCTTTTTACGGTGCGGCTTCCACAGATTAATTTTTGTATGTATTTATTGTCAAAGCATTTAATATATTCATTGCTATCGGGACGTTAAGAGCATTCCATGGAATATAACAAAAAGTGTTTTCTTTATAATTACATAAATTATAATAAAATAAATTACATACCCCATTGAATTATGACTGAAGATCGTCAGCTGGCTTCCTCTCCCTTGTTGTTCCTCGATATGTAACTTTTAGGCTGCACCACCGTTGACAACTTCTCTCTACATATCAAACATACCGGTAAACCAGCATCGTTTGCTGTGAAAGCAGATAACTCTGTCCACGCAGAATTAAATCCTGTGTTCCTCCGGTACTTTTCTTTGATTTATCCATAGTTCGCTCATCGAGCCGGGGGTTATTCGCCTCCAAGAAAAGGCGCTCGCGCGGGACCGTAGCAGGATGTGACGCATATTTTAGTTGACCTAATTAAAACCGTTTTGTTTTTTATTTATGTGTCACAGTATCACCTCAATATACAAGATACGAAACATTTTCAACCATGCAACAAAATATAAATAGTCCTACAAATACTTTTATTTTATTTCCTTCTTATTTTTGTCTAAATTCAAGGGAGCCAGAGCAGAGGGCCGCATGCGGCCCGTGGGCCGCGGGTTGCCGACCCCTGGTCTAAGTGAACGGTGACTGCAAAAACTACACTGCGCATGCTCAGAGTATTTTCCTATTCAATGGCCCTTTCTCATTTCATCAAATCCCCCTCCTCGACTCCTCGACTCCTCTGTCCTCCGGTAGTGACCCAGAAATGAATTTTAGCGCGCCATGTTGAAGGACATCTAATTTCTCTAAATGCACGTCGAGGACCGAGGATCGAGCATCGAGGAGCCTCTCTGGAGGAGCTATAACCGAGGATACACTGATGGCTCCTGGCTTCTTCGCGGATGCATTTCCGGGAACAGAGATGTTTCAAAGAGTCGTGACGCACGGCCGGACTTATCTCAGCCAATGACAGCTCTGCATGCATCCCCTGGATATTATTTTAGAAACTGCTTTCATCATGACGCGATGTTTACAGAGAGAACAGCTGTGAGGTCCTTGCAGAAAGCAGAGCAGTGTGTATAATATATATCACTCTATAACAGGCCTACTCTCTTTATTTGCTTTAGTTTAGTAGATATCTACAAACAAAGAGTCGATATTTTTCTAAAACCATTCAGTGCTTCACATAATAAAATATGCAACAGCTGTAGCCTGATTATGTGTAGGTGTGTGTGGTACAGTGTGTGCGTAGATGCAGCGGACAGACAGGTCTCAGTTGGTTTGGTGTCCTCTGCTTAACTTGCAATACTTGTAAATAAAACTTTTGGCCCGTAATTTATTTTCCTCATTGCAGCGACCAGAGAGGGGGGGGGGGATATATCCAGTCTCTGATATTGTTACGTTATTATGAATGCTCTGTTTGATTCTGAAATTGTATATATTTATATAAATATATACATATATATGTGTGTGTGCGTGTCCGCATCTGCAGCCTGTTATTGTCTCATTATACCGCACTGTGAATGAATCAAAGTAAATATATAAGTCATCATGAACACATCTGTCCATCAGACAGAGGGCTGCTGTGCCTCCTGTCATCATTAATGGACGTCTCTTTAAAATGACCGCTCAGAGGAGAGGAGTTCTCATTTCTCTAACCGCCTGCTGCTTCCCCTCCTCTCTCCTCGGTTCCCCTCCTCGGCTCCTCCGCTCGCATCTCCTGTGGGCGGGACTAAGTCTCGAGGATAGGAGTCGAGGAGGGGAGTTGAGGAGGGGAGTTAGAGAAATGAGAAATGGCCAATGTGTGTGGCAAAAAATAATGACCATAGGGGCAAAGTGCTGCCATCCCCACCATACGTCATCTCACATAATTCAGAGCTGATTGGCTGTAAGTACGTGTGTCGCGAAAAGTGTGGTGTGTGAAGAGCAGACGAGAGAGAGTTGGGCTGCAGTCGGATAGTTTAAAAATCAGCTCCTAAATTCTAACCCTATCGTCTATTCCTTGACCTCTGAGTGAAACGTCACGGGGTTAAGGGATAGTGGATAGGAGAATTCAAAAGGACTTAGGAGAAGAGACTGCGGTACTTTAGAGAATCCGAATGCACTTTCACTATCCGACGTGTTTATGATGCGCCAGCGGACGTCATTTTGTGCGTCTGCTGCTGTGGGGAAACTATGGAAACCACAGTTTTCTATACAGCGGACTACAACATGGATGTTTAATAAGAACGAGGGACTGATGTAAACTCATCTAGAGACTCTGCACCGTGCTCTGATGCTGCTGCTTTGCTTTATGAACGTGGACAACAGAGAAACATTCTTCATGACCAAAGTTGGAATTGAAATAAAAAAGGAAAGTGAAACTTATGCTCGTCACCCTCTCCCTCCGGTCCACATTAATACAAATGATCCCAATACGTATGATTGTATGAACTAAAGATCTTAAAATCAATACAGATGTATTTATTATAAACGTTAGTCCTTAACATCTATCACTGTGTATATCACCATTCAAACATCTTTTAAAAGTTGAACAAACCCCACACAGCTCAGTAAAGACTGAAATGTTGACTTTATTTGATAATTTCAGTGAAAACTAACGTTCATATTTCTCTTTTTGATTATAATACTGATGAACGTTCAAAACAAAGCACTTTGGCAACTTACCACCTATGTTTTAAAAAGCTTAATAAGCACCGTAACTTTCATGATATCATTTCTCGGTCATAATCGGTTGTTTCCGTGAACGGCCGACTGTTGAGTGACGGCAAATGCTGCGGCTGCAAGGCATTGTGGGGCAGCATTTTCGCTTCTCCTGTCGGTTAGGGAGGTCCAGTGGTTCCTAAGCTAAAGGAGGTTATAAAGGAAGTTTGAAACCTCCTTTCCTATCATTCTCATCATTCTAGAGAATTCGAACGGCACTTATCATGGCTGCCACTGAGGGACTTCCGGGTCATTTCACTCCTTTAGGAAGGTTCCTAAGCTAAATGGACTATTCGACTTCAGCCCTGCAGTGAGGCGTCCTAAAACCAGGAAGTAAGCTGCGCATGGCTTCCCTCCACAAAAAAGCAACGAGATTTCTCCATAGGATTTTAGAAAATAGCTCAAAATAAGATCTGTGGGAAACGTAGCTGTTAGATAAATGTACGTTTTGTTCAGCCGGATAATATCCACATGTCTACCCTACTTTTATCATTTTCGAATCAAAAATCTATTGATTAGATTAGATTTATGATAGACTTTTGAAACTACAAGAAGATAAGGAGGACTTTTACAAAAAAGTAATAGAGATTTTTGTCCAGAAGGATAGGCAAATGGACTTAATCTTCAAGTCAAGGTAAGACTGCAATTTTATTGAAAATGGGATCTTACTAAGAGAGAACAATTCAATATTTAAATGATAAAATTACATTTTTTGGGTATCCTTCTGTTGAACTGTCTGTTTAAAAGTAATTGAAGCATCAGACAAAAAAAGCTTTTGAAAATAATATTATATTTTGATTTAATATATTTGTAAACCTGAAGAGTCAGTGCCAGTGCCTCACCAGCCATGAACCTCTCTGCAGAAGCTTATATATAGACATCTGAGTTTTTTGTGCCCCACCACTTTTGTACATATAGAAACGCCACTGGCCATATAATAGAAGAGTTACGATGCTCCCGGCCCGTTCATTGCAAACGCTCCGGAGGGACGTTTATTCACAAATAATCCTCTCTGGGAAATCCTAAATTGTGGAATAGTTTGGCCGTTAAAATGCTTTTTGATTAGATTTCTGGCGAGAACTGTATATTGTACTCTTAGAATCCACATCCAGTCGATATGTAGGATCTATAGTTTGATAGATATTAAGAAGATGATTTGAGGTCTCGCCAGGATAACGTGTATGTAGCTTCCATGTAAAGTTAGCGTGGGTGAAAACAGTTGTTCCGGTCTCGAAGTTTTCATAGTAAAACCGGATATATTCCCCTCACTGTCAAATGATTACACAGTGATATCTGCATTACTCATCCACTAAAAAACATCAGTTTATCCTTGTTAATTACACAATATTGATTCAATTCAATTCAAAACCTTTATTTATCCAAGTAAAACCCCATTGAGATCAATGATCTCTTTTTCAAGGGAGACCTGCAGCAGTAGGTTCCACAAGAAGACACACATAAACAACAGAACAACAGAAGGACATAATACAGCAACATGTACAGGGATTACAATTTACATATTTAACCACATGTACAGGTACCAACAGCATCTGATTTTGTAGCATCCAACCGAGCTTTAAAAACATGTAGTGGTACTAGCTTGGTAATTTTCCATTCTTTTTGCAGACTGTTCCATGTTAGTGGAGCTGCATATCTAAAAGCTTTCTTCCCTAAGACAGTCCTAGCACTTGGCACATTTAATAAAACCACAGCATGCGATTTCAGGCAATAAGTACTTTCAATTCGCAGAGACATCAGGGAGCAGATATAAGATGGTAGTTTATCCAACATGGCTTTGTAAATGAAAAAGTACCAGTGACTGAGCCTCCGTACAGTAAGTGATGGCAAAACCGCCTTGGTATACAGAGTACAGTGATGCGTAAGTGCTTTACAATTTGTCAAAAATCTCAGTGCACTGTGATACGCAGCATCTAACTTGCTCAGGTAATTGGCAGGTGCATTCATATAACAAATCACCATAGTCCAGCACAGGTAAAAAGGTCACAGTGACTAGCCTCTTCCTGGCCTCAAGCGAGAAACAGGACTTGTTTCTGAAAAAGAAACCTAGCCTAACCCTCAGCTTTTTAAGCTGGTTATTTACAAGAAATTTAAAAGTGAGACAGTCATCAAGCCAGATACCCAAGTATTTGTAACAGGTAACCACTTCAAGTTGTATTCCTTGCGTAGTTACAATATCCAAAGCAGTCTCCGGTGTATTTTTAGCTTTAGAAAAGAGCATTACCTTGGTTTTATCCACATTTAAAAGAAGCTTAAGCTCAGAGAGCTGAGCCTGAATAATGTTAAAAACAGCCTGTCATTTAACAACAGCCTCGTTAATCGAGGGACCTGCACAGTACATCACGGTATCGTCCGCATAAATATGTAAGGTTGCTCCTTAGACATTTTCACCTAAACTATTAATATAGATAGAGAATAATAGCGGACCTAAAACTGAACCTTGAGGAACACCATTAGTGATGTTTAACCACTCAACCATCAAACTGAACACATTGGGAACTTTCAGAGAGGTAGTTCACAAACCACCCTACTACATGGCTGGATATGCCAATACTGAGTAGCCTCTGCTTCAAAATGCGATGATTGACGGTATCAAAAGCTTTGGATAGGTCAACAAATAGAGCTGCACAACTCTGCTTATTATCTAAAATACTCGTAATATCATTTACCACTTTCATTGTGGCAGTGATGGTGATGTGTTTCTTTCTGAAGCCTGACTGATGTTTAGACAGGATGTCATTTGTACATAAAACACCTTTACCTGCTCACTCACTAGGCGTTCAAGAACTTTAGCCAGAACTGACAATTTAGAGATGGGTCTATAATTGTTTAATAAGGTGGCCTCCCCTCCTTTTAGTGGCAGGACATAAGCTGACTTCCATACTTTTGGGATTTTGTTCGTGCTGAGAGAGAGGTTAAAAAGAGTAGCTATCTTTAAAAAGAAAGGTTCTACGTTGTCCGTACCATCTGGCTTTTTAGGATCTAGCTTGGTTAAGACTTCACGAACAACATCAACAGTTAAAGGAGTAAAACTGAAAGGGTTTTCCAGACCACATTATTCTGAGTCACCGACTGTGGTGTTCACAGAAGCAGAATAAGAAACAGAATGAAACAGAGAGCAACAGGACACAAAATGCTCATTAAAACAATTTAACATGTTAGCCATATCCGATATAGAGCCAGATGCTGTGGTAAGGAACGGAGGTAGCTCATTACGGATATCACCGGTGGATATCGATTTTATGGCTTTCCAGAATGTTCTAGGGTTGTTCAGGTTCTTTGTGGTAACTGACAGATATTACTTACCTCTAAATTTACGCAGGGGTGCATGTCTATCTATAATTTCCATAAAACCAAGATAAAAATAAGACCATTCAGTCTCAACATCAGGACACAAATCGATTTTTCCCCAATCAAACCCAAACAGATCATGTACAAAACCCTGCTCCACAAAATGTTTTATGTCTCTCTTGATGATAATACGAGGTTTAACCTTTTGGACTTTTGTGTCCCTAATTGTGGCTACAACACAGTGATCGCTCAGATCATTTGCAAATACTCCCACAGCTGAGTATGTATAGGGAATATTAGTTAGAATGAGATCAATTAGGGAGGATTTATTTGGGGAGTTAATATTAGGGCGAGTAGGACTGTCAACAATCTGAGTAACATTCAATGAGATACAAAGGTTTTTAAAATCCTCTGACACTGCAGTTAACCAGTCTCAGTTAAAATCTCCAAGTAGCACTATTTCCTTGTAGTCTAGTTGCTATAAAAGATTTGCTAGCGAAGACAAGGAGTCTTTGACAGCTGAGAGAGGTCTGTAACAGCCCACAACCATGACCCGTTGACCCTTTGCCACTTCTATATTTAAGGCTACAAATTCAAATTGCTTACTGATAGATTTGGAAACTAATGTGGATACACTGAACTTATTCTTAACATAAATGGCAACGCCACCACCTTTATTAGGCCGGTCGGTACGATACACATTATAACCATTTAAGGCAGGCATCCTCAAAGTACGGACTCCGGTCCGGATCCGGACCGAACCACAACTGTCTCTGGACTCTGAGAAAATTATACTTTTCATATGTATTATCTGTGTTATCTGCGAGACATCGCCACAACGCAACGAGTCAAAATGATCCGCTATGTCCATAGACTGCAAACAGCACTCGTCGGACATTTATGAGAGAAAGTCTCTAATGTGCGAGTGCAAGTGAATGCAGCACAAGATGCACGTCATGTAACCCCTCCCCCGGTCCTAGCGCGAGCGTGGACATATGATTGGCGGCGATTTCATTTGAACTGGACGGTGCAAAACGAGAAGCATTCGGACCCAAGCACTGAAGGAATGAGGTATTTGCTGTCTATGTGACCCACACAGTGTGTGATCACAATTTTATGTTTATATTTAATATCATTTTATATTACCTGTTTAACAATGGACAGCAGGGGGCAGTAGATGGCAGAGTAACACTGCCATAAAGGGGTTTGTTATTATTTACGCGTCTACCGTAAAATGTCTGACGTGATGACGGAGCTGATGTTAGCTTGCCATTCTGGCAAGACCCGCCAAACGAGCAGTAAATGGAATTCTCTGCTCATAATTTCTCCTGTTTTACAGGTCAGTAATGTGTACAGATTGTCACAAATGTTATAAATCACAATGTCTTGAGTTTGAAGTGGTGTTTAGATGTTGTTTATTATGTTTAATGTCGTGTAGAAGACCACCTCGTGGTGGCAGTGTGTGTAATGGCGGTCGCTAGTGATGCAAGTGAATTGTTTATAGCTAAGAAGTGTTTGAGGTGTGTTTTGTATGGTCTATGGGTCCTATGGTCAGTCATAATTGAATTATTATAAATGCGTGTTGCTTGATGCTAATGCTAGCATATATTAGACCAATGCTAATACTTTGCCTGAAAAGGTAATTAACAGTGTTTGAATACAGCACCAATATCTGTTTTGAAGCAGTACATTCTCATTTGGAGTCATGATGTTAATGACACTTGGTTATACACAAATGTGTTTATTTTGAATACTACAAGTATATTTTGAAGATATAAACATGTGTTTATATTGAGAGCAGTAAAGGGCCAGGACAATTGTGTTTTGTGCCAATTGTTAATAAATTCTGGCAAGACCCGCCAAACGAGCAGTAAATGGAATTCTCTGCTCATAATTTCTCCTGTTTTACAGGAAATACTATCTGTCATCGCGCCCTGCATAGCGGGGCCTGTTACAGATTCTTGGGGGCTCGTCCGGGATCAGCATCGTTTGAGACGACCACATGCTGATCCAGTGATATTGGACCTAAAGGACCGGACTGACGACGTGTTGCCGGAGTGAAGGTGCTTCCAGTTAGCGACTCAAGAGGTAGAGAGACCAGGTTGAAGGGGATCTACGCCTAGGAGTGCAGAACTGTTTGCCACAGTTGCCCACTACACACAGGATGGCGGACAACGAGAGGAAGAGACTAAGCTGGTCCATCAAGAAAAGACTTCATCAGCTAACAGCAGATGAAGCGTATGAAGTTGCCACACACCTCGATCCAGTGGAAGAACTTGACTCATCAGAGCTAAACAGGGACGACGACGAGGGCTGTGTTGAGTATATTGCTGCGAATATGAACAGTATGACTCTACTAAACCTAGAAGATGAGGGAATGTCAATGTTGTTGTGTCTACAAGATACTGTTAATTTGATTATTGCAAACCGTAGCAGTGGTACCGTGTGTTCCAAAGAGGGTGAAATTGATACTTCTGTTAAATCACCTCTGATGTTATCTGCTACTGTTAACGCTAACCAACAACTTGAGCCATTAGACAATCCAACTGAGACTGGCCTTCATGACGCAGACATACAGAAACTGTTAAGGGGCTTAGAGGAGGTGCAAAACAAACTTCAACGCAGTGTCACCACACCTAGTTCAGACACACCGCAACCTCACTCTAGCCAACCCAGTAAGCAGCATACACCTAACTCACCACATACATCTACAGAAGGACTCTCTAATCCCACCCGAGAGAGCATGATTTCCCTTAAAGATCTTTCATTTCTGCACAGAAGGGAGTTTAAGATTCATGGAGGGCAGATAACTGACACTTCATCAGACATTAGCTTTAACAGCTTATGTAAACAGATTGAGGAAGGCTGCAGAGAGCAACACACTGATGACGAGATCATTAGAGGGGTGTCACGCATAATAAAAGGTGGAAACTTTAAAGACATGCTGACAAACAAGGAAGATCTTACAGTCACCGAGCTGAAGAGTTTCCTGCAGTCCCACCTTGGCGAGAAGAGCAGCACAGAGCTCTTCCAGGAATTGATGTGTGCTAGACAGCATGAAAATGAAGCTCCACAGCAATTCCTATACCGCATGATAGGACTGAAACAAAAAATAATGTTCACCTCCAGGCAGGAAAATGCACTTATTAAGTATGATGCGTCTACACTGCAGGGTGTGTTTTTGAATGCAGTCTATCAAGGCATGGGAGAGAGACATGAGGATGTCAGACGGGAGCTGAAACCTCTGCTTGCTGACCCCACTGTGTCTGATGAAGCTCTGTTAAGGCAGGTTATCAAGACTACGATGGAAGAAAGTGAAAGAAAGCGCAGACTGGGACGCAGTTCCAACCGCAAGTTAACTCAAGCACACAGCATACTCGCTGAACCTGAAGAGATACTCAGCAGTGTGGGAGAGACTAAAAGTAAGGATAATGTCATCCAGAGATTGAGTGCACAGGTTGAGGCTTTAACACAGGCAATGGAAACACTGAAACAGCTATCAACAACAACCCAGGTGCCTGAGGGGCTACATCAAACCACTCGCCAGTGTTGCTCTGACAAAACCAGACCAGAGAAGAAGACCAGGAGACCGTATGGGTGCCCACAATGCATAGCTCAGGCTCAACCAAATTGTAGCCACTGCTTTTTCTGTGGGGAGGAGGGTCATCGTGCTATAGGCTGCTTGAAAAGACAGAAGCAGGCGGGAAACGGGCACCGGTCAGGGCAACGGGACGACCACTGACCGACCCAAAGGAAAAGTCCCACCCCCAGGAGGTTGCAGCAGCAAGACAAAGCACTGGTCATACACCTATCAACACGCAGAACAATAACGAACAACACCCAATCAAAAAGATAGCTCCGCTAATTGGTCGAAAGTCGCTATTGAGATGTAGCATGAACGGTTACGCCATAACCGCTCTTTTAGACTCTGGGGCCAATGTGAGCATAATAGACAATGCTTGGAAAGACAGATACTTACCTGGACAAGATATTAGACCCCTCAGTGAACTCATGGAGGATGATCTCTACGTGACGGCTGTCACAGGAGATGCAGTACCTTATGAAGGATGGATTGAAGTGGTAGTAAACCTGCAGGGAAACGATGATCCAGACTTATCTATTCGAGTGCCTTTCCTAGTGAGTCGAATAAAAATAGACAGACCGATAGTTGGTTTTAATGTCATCCAGGAACTCTTTAGGAGTCATGAAAGTAGACCCAAAGTGATATCTATCCTTGTCAACTTGCTTACGGGTGCTTTGGAGATGGACAGTGCAATGGCAGAAGCTATGGTGAGTTTCATAAAGACTGAGCAAAAACAGAAACAACAGAATGCTGCAGTAAAGATAGGCAGGAAAGAAGTCACTATTTATCCTGGCCAGGTAGCTTATATTAAGTGCAGGGTACCAGTAGATATTAGTGAATCTGACTCACTTGTGCTTTTCGAACCCAATCTAGAAGCTACACCCCTGGCACAGCTGAGTGTTGGAGAAGGACTAATGGCGATCCAACAGACAGAGAGACCTTTCGTAAAGGTGCCTGTGTCAAACCATTCCAGAAGTGCTGTGACTCTGCCCAGCGGTACTGTTCTAGGCAACATCGAAACCATTGACAGAGTGATAGAGACAGATAACCAAAGCAGCAAGGACAATCAAGCCCAGGCAAATATAGCCAGTTCTTCCACATCACCACACTCTAACAGTGACAAACCCACTTCTGCACTGTGGCACCCACCTGTGGATGTCAGCCACCTGAGTGATGAGCAACAGATGAAGGTGGAACAGATGTTACACGAGGAATCGGCAGCCTTTGCTAAAGATGATGGGGACATAGGTTGCATTCCCAACCTGCAAATGTCCATCAACTTAAAGGACAACATCCCAGTTCAGCGCACATACAGTGCAGTACCCAAGCCCCTTTATAAAGAGGTTAAAGAGTACATCCAAGACCTGCTTGTAAAAGGGTGGATAGTTAAGTCCAAATCTCCATACTCAGCACCTGTTGTCTGCGTCAGGAAAAAGGATGGGTCCCTAAGGTTATGCATCGATTATAGAATGTTAAACCAGAAAACGGTACCAGACCGTCACCCATTGCCTCGTATTCAGGAACTCATCGACACCCTAAAAGGCCAAAGCTGGTTCAGCATTTTAGACCAAGGCAAGGCCTACCACCAAGGCTACATTGCTGAAGGATCCAGACACATGACGGCTTTCATCACCCCTTGGGGGCTGTATGAGTGGGTGAGGATACCTTTTGGACTCTCCAACGCCCCTGCTGCTTTTCAGCGCAGCATGGAGGAAATGTTGGACTCTCTGCGTGACAACTGCTGTATCCCTTACCTCGATGACATCCTCTGCTACTCCGACTCCTTCACTAGCCATGTTGAGGGAGTACGTCAAGTCCTGAGAGCCTTGCAGTCCCATGGTGTCAAGCTTCGACCAACAAAGTGTGAGCTGTTCCAGAAAGAGGTCAGGTATGTTGGGAGGCTGGTCTCTGCAGACGGTGTCAGGATTGACCCAAAAGACATTGATGCCATTATGTCTCTGAAAGAGAAGAGGCCAAGCACAGTTGGAGAAGTGCGGAAGTTACTGGGTTTCCTAAGCTACTATAGAGCCTATATTCAAAACTTCTCAAGCATTGCAAAACCAGTTTATGATCTGTTAAAAATTAAAGGAAACTCTACCGTAACACAGGGGAAACATAAGGTGGGAAAAGGAGCTCAGATGCCCTCAAGGACACCTGTCCTGTGGACTGATGATCACCAAAGGATTCTTGAACAGCTGATTGACACGCTTTCACACCCACCTGTGTTGGCCTATCCGGATTTCGAACTGCCATTTGTGCTCCACACTGACGCCTCTCAGCAGGGACTCGGCGCTGTGTTGTATCAACGACAGGATGGAAAATTGAGAGTCATTGCCTATGGTTCAAGAACTCTGTCTCCCGCTGAGAAGAATTACAACATGCACTCAGGGAAACTGGAGTTTCTTGCTCTTAAGTGGGCGATATGTGTGAAATTTAGGGATTACCTGTTCTATGCACCCCATTTCACAGTATACACAGACAATAATCCCCTCACATACATGATGAGTACTGCCAAGCTGAATGCTGTGGGCCACCGATGGGTAGGTGAGCTAGCAGACTTTAGGTTTGATGTCAAATACAGGCCAGGAAGAGTGAACATAGACGCAGACACGCTCTCTCGTCTCCCTCTTGACATTGACATCTACGTTAGAGAGTGTACTGAGGAACTCACAAGAGAAACCATTCAAACCACATGGGATGGTTGTGAGTCTGCAAAGAGGCAGGATGTTGCTTATGTTGCTGCATTGGACCTGGCTTCATGCTCAGAGTCACCTGTGAATGTGTCACCCCTTACCATTGACCACAGTGAGCTAGTCAATGCTCAAAGGGAGGACCATGCAATCGGTGAGCTTATCAAACTTAAAGAGGCCAAGGCAGTATTGACCAATGAGGACAAGAAGAGAGCCAGTGGTACACTCAGAAAGCTCATGCACGAGTGGGGAAAACTGCACATGGAAAATCAACTGTTGTACCGGACGGCCAGTCAGCGGCAGCAGCTCGTCTTACCATCACGATACCACCCCCTGGTACTAAAGCATCTCCATGACGACATGGGACATGTTGGGGCTGAGAGGGTCATCCACCTGGCTCGAGACCGTTTCTACTGGCCTTTCATGAAAAAGGACATTGAAACCTATGTAACCAGAAAGTGTCCCTGTATCAAACAAAAGAAACCTGTGACACACGTCAGAGCACCAATGGGCAGCATCACTTCATCTGCACCACTTGAGCTTGTGTCTATAGACTATATGCACCTGGAAACTAGCAAAGGGGGCTACGAGTACATTTTAGTAGTTATTGACCATTTTACCAGATTTGCTCAAGTCTACGCAACAAAAAATAAATCTGGCAGAACAGCTGCTGAAAAAATCTATAATGACTTTATTCCAAGATTCGGCTACCCGGCCAGGCTCCACCACGACCAAGGCAGAGAGTTCGAAAATGACCTGTTCAAGACCCTGAGGCATCTGGCTGGAGTTGCTCATTCAAGGACAACCCCATACCACCCCCAAGGAAACCCAGCTGAGAGGTTCAATAGAACATTGCTCCAAATGTTGAGGACCCTGGGAGAAAAAGAAAAGAGCAACTGGAAAGACCACTTATCCCTGGTTGTACATGCATACAACTGCACCAGGCATGAGGCAACAGGCTTCTCACCCCACTACCTCATGTTTGGACGGCACCCGTGTCTCCCAGTAGATTTAATGTTTGGCCTGTCAGCCAAAGGTCAGACTGAAACAACACAGGGCTATGCTAAGAAATGGTCTCTGAGAATGAAAGAGGCTTACCGGATTGCATCTGAAAACAGTCAACACTCCAGTGCAAGAAACAAGAAGTACTATGACTGTCACATCAAGGGAGTTGTGCTCCAACCTGGTGATAGAGTCCTAGTCCGCAACATGAGTGAGAGAGGTGGACCTGGAAAATTGAGGTCCTACTGGGAACAAACTGTGTATGTCGTCAAAGAACAAGTTGGTGAAATTCCTGTGTACAAAGTGTGCCCTGAGACAGGTGGTGATAAGATCCGTACCCTCCATCGAAATCTCCTACACGTTGTCAATGACCTACCTGTAAACTTGCCTGAACTAACAGGAAATCCGCTACCACCTAGAGGGAAAAGCAAGAGTCATCATGTTGAGAAACAACGACGGAGAGAGACATCACAAAGCAGTGACTCAGAAAACTCTGATGATGAGGCACCTAGAGTACGATACTGGCTAAGAGTACCTCCACAAGCTGGACTTCACTCACAGAATGTTGAACCTAGCTCTGGATCTCAGCGAAACACAGATGGTCAGAAAAGGGTACCTGAACCACATAGATACAGAGTGCCATCGAGATATCATACACCAGAACAACATGGAGTTGTTACACCTGAGAGAGAAACCAGACAAGAACAACCAGAAGAACGGGCTGATGAGGAAGACCTGCCTGTGGATTCTGAAGCACCGGAAGAGCATGAGTATGTACAAGTACCCTATGGCTATGACCGACCTGTGACACCTCAGGATGAGCCAGTGAGGAAATCCACACGGGACAGGAGACCTCCTCAAACGCTGACATATGACTCCCTTGGGCAGCCATCCTCCAGACCATGTGGGTCTACAGACCCAGCAAGACTCTATACTGTACAAGCCATGCCATTCTGGGGAATGCAGCCTGTTCCTATGCCACATTACACTACACACCAGACACTGCCTTACACTACACACCAGACACTGCCTTACACTACAGACCAGACACTGCCTTACACTACACACCAGACACTGCCTTACACTGTAATTCTACCATACATACATGCATATTGAGAAGGAAAGATTGTTACACCCACTCTCATCCATATTGTACAGTATTCACCTGTACATTTAAAGAAGTGCCTTATGAGAGTGTGTATAAGTGTTTTAAGTTCAAAGAGAAGGGGCACAAGTTAAGAGGTTGATGGTTAATGTCGGGAGCCATTTTTCTTTGTCGGGGAGTGTGTGACCCACACAGTGTGTGATCACAATTTTATGTTTATATTTAATATCATTTTATATTACCTGTTTAACAATGGACAGCAGGGGGCAGTAGATGGCAGAGTAACACTGCCATAAAGGGGTTTGTTATTATTTACGCGTCTACCGTAAAATGTCTGACGTGATGACGGAGCTGATGTTAGCTTGCCATTCTGGCAAGACCCGCCAAACGAGCAGTAAATGGAATTCTCTGCTCATAATTTCTCCTGTTTTACAGGTCAGTAATGTGTACAGATTGTCACAAATGTTATAAATCACAATGTCTTGAGTTTGAAGTGGTGTTTAGATGTTGTTTATTATGTTTAATGTCGTGTAGAAGACCACCTCGTGGTGGCAGTGTGTGTAATGGCGGTCGCTAGTGATGCAAGTGAATTGTTTATAGCTAAGAAGTGTTTGAGGTGTGTTTTGTATGGTCTATGGGTCCTATGGTCAGTCATAATTGAATTATTATAAATGCGTGTTGCTTGATGCTAATGCTAGCATATATTAGACCAATGCTAATACTTTGCCTGAAAAGGTAATTAACAGTGTTTGAATACAGCACCAATATCTGTTTTGAAGCAGTACATTCTCATTTGGAGTCATGATGTTAATGACACTTGGTTATACACAAATGTGTTTATTTTGAATACTACAAGTATATTTTGAAGATATAAACATGTGTTTATATTGAGAGCAGTAAAGGGCCAGGACAATTGTGTTTTGTGCCAATTGTTAATAAATTCTGGCAAGACCCGCCAAACGAGCAGTAAATGGAATTCTCTGCTCATAATTTCTCCTGTTTTACAGGAAATACTATCTGTCATCGCGCCCTGCATAGCGGGGCCTGTTACATCTACACTGACAGAGAAGAGACTGTCAGTTTGGCTGTACTCAGCATTGAATCAAAACGCACTAAAGCTGTTGATCTTAATACGTTTGTGAGGCGTTTTGCTGAACAAAATGGTAATCGCTGCATTCAGCTGTAATACACGTCAACTTGATGCTCTGCTCACGGATGAGCATACAAAACTATTAAGATGATGACCTTACGTGTGTAAATATATTTTTTTCTTTGAGGGGGTCTGCCCCCAAAAAACAGTTTTAAGTCCTGAGAAAGTCAAATAAGACGGTGTGTAAAACTACACTGCCCAGCCAAAAAAAAGTAACCACTTTGATTTAACTAGGTTAGTAGGTAAGGACATTCCACTGGATAATAACTGAAGTATAAAAGAATGCATGACTGAAGTGATGGAGACCATGTTGAAGGCAAACAAAAAGAGAAAATAACAGGTCAAATCAAGCAAATCCCCCTCTCAGATTCCACAGCAACCAGAAGAACATAAATACTTGCTGGTGATTTGATTAATCAGCTTTGTGATGGAATAAAAAATGCACAGTGCATTTCATTAGCTGTGGATGAGTACACTGACACCACTGACATTGCTCAGTTGCTGGTGTTTGTGAGTTTTTATGATGAGGCAAAGGGGGAGTTTGTTGAAGATGTATTGGGCCTGACGAACCTCAGTGGACACACAAGGGGGCAAGACATTTATAAAGCAATAATGGGAATGCTGAATGAAAAAGAGTGCAGCTGCCTTTATTCATAACTGCAGCTCTTACACTGCGACTCTGAGGGATCAAGCACAGACACAATAACAATGAAAACTGCTGCATACAGATTATTTTTGATTTTGCAACCTCGTGTTAAGAATCTTGTTGCAATTGTTTAAAAGTTTGAATGACTGTAATAAACGGACCTTTGTCATATTGAAACATTTATTTTGGACCTTTAAGATTTGTATTTGAGTACCCCTGATTTAAGGCAATGTCAGAGGCCAAAATAGATTTATTTAACCATGTTTCTGATAACACAATGACGTCAGCGTCAGTCGAGCTCGCCCAAATATGGACACAATCTAGTTTACCTAACAGACTGCGCACATTCAAGTGGATGAAAACCCAACCCAGATCTAGCTTTAAAATCAGCAGGAGTAGCGATCTGACTACTACAACTGGGCGAACCAGGGTTAGGTTGTACATTTCCTGACAGTAATAACAACAAAAAAACCAGGCATATTTTCCTCTTAAGCGACACACATACATTGTCATCTACTTTAGAATCACCGGTCTGCGAGAGTGTGATTTGAGCTTAAGAAGCAGTCCTGAAGAACCATCATCGCAGGAAAACAAAAAAGACAAACATATTTTGTCGAGCAGATTGTCTGTGACAAGACAACCGGTAATTGTTTGTGTAACACATCCGAACCTTTGCAGGGGATGCCCACTGCGGGTGGCAGAACAGACTGAATCCAGTAGACTCCTCAGAATGACTAGAGATCTTCTCATAGTCCAAAACAGTTAACAGGCACAGCAGAATCCCGATATGGGCCATTTTCCTAGACCAGCACACAGAATCCGTGATGTTCCTGGAGCAAAATCAGCACAGCAGCAAAGGACAGACGACAGCAGCAGCGTGGTATCCCCGGGGTGAAAGCAGGCCTCTGCAACAGCAGAACCAGGACAGGTGGAAATCAGGCCCCAGCCGTGGTAAAATCCTCCTCCTCACAGCAGCACACGCCCGGTGGAAGCAGGCCAAGCCCGAAGCGTGGATCCACTCCGTCTCTCCGCGACGACTCCGGGGTAAAAACCTCTCCAATGCAGCCATACTCTACAGGTGGGAGCAGGCCTCCGCAGATCACAGATCGCAGATCGCAGATCGCAGGCAGCAAACAGGTGGAGTCGCTCCGTCTCTTCGCGACGAGCAGGCCTCCGTAGATCGCAGATCGCAGGCAGCAACAGGTAGAGCCGCTCCGTCTCTCCACGATGACTCCGGGGTAAAAACCTCTCCAGTGCAGCCGTACTCTACAGGTGGGTGCAGGCCTCCGTAGATCGCAGATCGCAGGCAGCAAACAGGTGGAGTCGCTCCGTCTTTTCGCGACGAGCAGGCCTCCGTAGATCGCAGATCGCAAGTAGCAACAGGTGGAGCCGCTCCGTCTCTTCGCGACGTCTCCGGAGGAAAAACACCTCAGTACAGCCGTACTCAACAGGTGGGAGTTGGCCTCCGCAGACAACTAAAATTACTACTTGTATAAGCAGGGATGGCTAAATGTTTGTGAGCAGGAGAGCTAGATGCTAACAGATGCCAGATGCTAACAGGCAGTGGGAGCCTGTAAAAATTGCGACTGTTCTCTCTGACACGCTGAGAGGATGATGTGATTGGTTTAAATTGTGTACAATGCTTTTGTGTTTTTAACCTTCGATTCAGAGAAACAAATAGTTTTTCGGAGTTAAGACACTACAGTTTCCGAAGACACTACACTACCCAGAATCCCCAGCTATCGTTTGGGACTACAACATCCGCCTTGCTTTACAAACCCCGTGATTAGTCATCAAGCCCTGTGATTGGATGTTGGAGTGGCAGTGCGACAAGGTTACGCTGAGCGTCACAGCTCTATGAAATGGAATGGAACCACGGCAGACTTTCCAAAACTGGAATTGGAAGGTGATTGTCAAGTGCCAATATAAACTATGCAATATATTGGACGTTAAGTACTTTGTCAGACTTCATATTTATCTGTGGATAACTCCAGCGCTTTTTTCTTATTCAAAATAAGACCTTAACTTAAAGTATTATTTAATGTTTAAATAAAGCCTTATTAGTTTGTCTGTTTTGCACATCCTCCTGTTAATGTCTTTGGACGTCCTGCACTGTTACTGCAACTGTTTTACTGTAGAGATCACTACAGTATCTTCTTGATATTTTCTATTCTATATCATGCCTTCTACTTTCCCCCAATTTTGTATGTAGGCTACTCTTAATATTTAAATGTTTTCATCAAATAAAACGTATTCAACAACAAAATTCAATAATGTGCTTTAACCACGAGGCGGTGCAGGTTAAAAAAACATTGGTGTAGTTAATAAAACGTAATAATATCAAACATAATATGACTATTAACTTTATTGTGAAATTAAAACAGAACGGTAAAGGAAAATACAGTTTCAGTCTCTCGATGTGAAGCTTATGCATTGTACCATGAACCTGTATAGACCTGTAACAGTCAACTGCATGAGGAGTTGGAAAGGTAGTTCAGTAAATAATATCTTTAAAAACTACAAAAAAATCCCTTTATATCAGCTGTGCACCGTTATGGTGTAAATATAGCCTATCTACCAATTGGATCAAATATAAAAGTCAGCCCAATTAGTGTTGATACTAAAAGGAGACGTATTGTGTGAAAAGAAATGGAAGATGTTGTTTAATTGCTAATATATTTATGATCCACGTCACGTATTCAGTTTTGGCGGCATTTCTTACAGTTTGTCAAAAGGTCTTCTGATCAGGGCTCTATAAATAAATATCTACAGCAGATATGTAATATTTAATGCAGGCAAACCGTGTATTACAATGCCGTTATGTAATGACTTCCAAAGAGCAAAGCAAGAACACTCGGAATAAAGTATTATTTTATTTATAAAAAATGTTTTTCCGATTTCATATCATATAAACACCATATCCCGAAATGCATTGCGGCTAAAACAATCGATGTTTTAGCCTATAAAAACCTCTGAAAAAAAAGGTTTCTCTCAGAATTGAAAGAGAAAAACCTATGGGAAAAACACAAAAGCATTGTACACAATTTAAACCAATAAATGTCGTATAATTAACAAGGATAAACTGATGTTTTTTTAGTTGATGAGTACTGCAGATATCACTGTTAAATCATTTGATCATTGGTTTTATTATGAAAATGTCGAGACCGGAAATACTGTTTTCAACCTGTAACTTTACATGGAGGCTGCCGCATACCTCAAATAATCTACGTAATATCTATCAAACTATAGATCCTACATATCGACTGGACGTGGATTCTAAAAGTACAATATATACTTTCTCGCTAGAAATCTAATCAAAAAGCATTTTAATGGCCAAAATATCCTACAATTTATGATTTTACAGAGACGGTTAAATAAACGACCATCTGTAACGTTAGCATTCAACGGGGGCACTAGAGGGCGAACACTTTAAAACGTAATTATAGGACGTATTAAGCGCTTGAACAAACGACATATTTGTTCGTAATAATGGCCTGAACAATCGGCCCATTTGGTAGTATGAGTTGGAGGACTTGTTGTTCAATAAGCACTTTGTACTGACTTCTGGAAAAAATGAAAGAAAATTCATTTTCTTCTGTCATGTAGACATCAAAGGAACAATTACCTTTATGGACAAAAATCCCATGTCAACCCCTTTAAGTGTTCTTCATTTAGAAATGGCACTTTTGTCAGAGCCTATTTTCATGGAAGCAAAATGCAATTCTGTTATTTTCTTTGTTAGCACAGTTATTTTCATTAAAGAAAGAAAATGCACATATTTGATAATGCCAAGCCCATAGAACAACCATCACAGGTTTTCAGACCAAACATGACATGAATCCCCCTTAAGTGTGAATGAAGCTTGATCTAAATGTAACTGAAGAAGCATAAATGAAGGTTTGTAGTTGTCCAGAATAAACTAAAAGAGTAGTATTTGATGTGAAATAAATGCAGAATGATTTATTAATGGCCTGACATACAGTATATCTATACCAGTACAAATGTGATCATTTATCAAACTTGTGGACTGAATTTTAATAGCAGCACTAAGAAGATCAAACAATTCAGGGTCCTCCGAGCTGGACGACTTACATTGGTCTCTATCTACAGCCGGAGGAAAGACACAGGGACCGGCTACAAAGTGCAATGCCGAAAAATACCTACTTGAAAAATATTCAATGATTCCCTGTCTTACAGTGAAGTGTTATCAAAATCACTTAATGCATCTATGATCTCCCACTGGTTATAATGCAACATTTGTTTTGAAGGAATATGCTCATGAATAATTTGGGTGATTTGTCCTTATGTAAACGATCAAATAACTGTATTATTACACAGTGTAGTGCTACACAAAATCACTTCACATAATGGTCTTCTGCTGGTTACACTATACTTAGTATACAACACTTATTGTGAAAGAGTATAAATTAGGGTGTTTTTTCTTCTGTAAAATATTTAATAACTGCACTGATACACTGTAGTGTTACACACACACACAATCACTTCACACATTAATGTTGTCCACTTGGTTATACAAGACTAACAAGTTTGGCCCAAAATATTTTGCATAATTTGGATGATTTTGAATGGTGGAAACATATTTAATAACTCAACTGTTATAATTGAGTTCTACCAAAATAGCTCCTAATGGTCTCAAACTGGTTGTATTACAACATGTATTTCAAGCAAATGCATTTGAAGAAAAGATAGAGTATAAAGTAATACAGTGCTCCCAAAATCCCCCAAATCTCTCACACATTGAAGCTCTCCTATTGGTTATATTACAGAAATACATTTCTGCATAAATCATTTCAATGTTATATGTTGTAATAATACCAAAATCCATCAGCAACTTGCACTTCAAAACAGAAACGCCTGCAAGCGCAATTTGTGTTTAACAAACATGCTGTCAACGTGTTTAATTTTGACATGATGACAGCAGCGGCTGGGGATCGAACCACCAACACTGATTGGTAGACACCCATTCACCCCGCTCCCTTGATGGTCTGATCTGGGGCTTGCCCAGCTGATACTGAATGTCTCTCTTCTGCTTTAAAACTATGTTGTGACCGTTTTTAAAGTCATCCCCAGGCTTTCATTCTTCCATTCCGCAGTAACCAAGCTCAAATGAATTATTAAGCATATATTACAATTTCAACATCCTCTGAGAACCGAATCTGTTGCCAGTCTGTTTGCATAATCAGAATTGTGACGGATAGCAAAATAAGAGCATACACTGTTTAAAGTCAATGGCACATAAATGACACTCTCAAGTGGAGAAAGTAGAAATCTGTTCTCATTAACCGTATAAAGAAAAGAGGAGCGTCGTGGGTCTGTACTGCAATGAAATGTCCGTCACAGCTTTTTGTCAGTACTTCATTTCAGAAGCCCCTTTCATGGGGAGTCTGATCCTTCCCATTAGAGAAGACACTTGATATTGCATTTTCGACTGCAGTGGGATAGCAGGGCTACGACTCCAGCCTGCAGAGTCTCAGGAGGAATCCGAGCACACAGGGATGGACATACAAGAGATTTTATGAGCTGGAAATGAAGCGTGTGGGACTCGACAGGTTGTGGAATTCCCAGACTTTGGCTGAGCTCAGCATAACTGTATACTTTTTGTTTTGGAAATACAACAATGACTAATGAAAACATCTGACCCAGAGAGGAGGAGGAGGGTGATGAAGGAAAACCTCTTCATTGTCACAGGAAAGTCCTCAAAAAAAGCTGAGGAGGCACAGGTAAAACATCACTATAGGTTGCATCTTTATCACAAAACAACCAAGCTAGAAAATGCCTCCTGGAATTAAGGCTTAATTTAGCAAGATTGGACACAGATGAATAACCAACACTGAGCAGCTTTAATATTTCTGCATCATGTAAATGATTCAAAAGAAAATGCTGACTATGTGTCATTTGAATTGCAAATGTTGCAACATTTTCTATCCCACACAAACAGGAGAATCAGCATGCAGATGAGGCAGATGCAGTATGATAAACCTACCAGCCTGAAGATGGGAGAACAGTATCCAAAGCTTCCTCCTAGATTATGAACGAGGCTCCCTGCAGACCTGTCCTGTGAAGATGTTCATACTCTAAACAGCTAAGGCTCTTCTCTGCCAGTGTTCATCGCTATCTGCCTGTGTTGCTGGTACCTTACTCTTTCTCCGCCTCCCCATCCCCTCCTGCATCCCCCACCCCTCTCCCCCTAGTGAGGACTCCTCCTCCACATTCGCTTTAATGTTCACACTACACTGCAGAAAGGCATTGCATACAGCGGAGGTATGGAGAGAGGCTGCGGTGCTCGGTAAATCCGTTCACAATCGCTGCATAATCAGGAGGTTCCCTAAGAAAAAACCCTAAAGCAGCATCGATAGCTGCATATTCAAACATATGAGGCTGTCTTCAGATGAGGCAGTGCCTGCATCTTCACCATGGCTTGATATCTAATGAGTCAGACCAGGGAGAGAACAATTCAATTTAGCAAATCAATTCAGGAGGGACACTGTAAAAACAGTGTGGACATATATAGTGCTCTTACTAATTAATTTGTGGTCAACTTTTGAAAAAGAGTTGTTCTTTCTAAGGCTAATAACTTCAGACCTACATCCATGGTACTTTAGCATTATACTATATATTATTTCCATTATTTTTGAGTGAGTAAAGAGTATGGAAGACACCAAAATAAATGTGGATCCTTACAACAAGGGGGATCTTGCTGAGAATATTCCAGTTAAAAGATCCCTTCCTTGCAGAAAACCTGGGAGCAGGATTTAAGCATCAAGTTCATTAATTAAATTAAGATGGTGTGTCATTCACGTTTCACGAGAGAAACACTGTCCAACTTCAATCCCAATGTTGGTCCTAGAATGATTGGCTGCCACCTGAACCCAGCCACACCGCTATCTTTAATTCCTTTGCAAAATGTCAGATATAGTAGTTGAAGGTCCTGTCAAACATTCAGAGACACCTGGTCCCCTTTTTATAAAATGTACTTTTATTCTATCCTTTTCAAAAATATTTCAGGGAATCTAGTCACTCCCAATTCACTATTTTCTGAGTATTAGGACTAAATAACCCGTTATTTAATAACCCAGTATAATTTGGCGGCATTGTTCATGAGACATCTTAACACTCTTTTTCTTTTGCCTAAACATATGTATCAAGATATGCGTTTTTATATCGTTGGTATCATTTGTGACAACCAACCAAGCCCCTTTGTTTTCACTCATTATTTATTGTTCACATTGAAATATTAACAATATACAAAGCTTGGGTAACAGATCCAAATCTTCAGGCTATGTTTAAGGTGCATCTTCCTTCATCATGAATAGTGTCAATCCTCAGGCTTAACATGAATACATGACTATTTGTTCAGGGATCTTAGGGATTAACTGCTTTGGAGGGTTTAGATATAATACCGTAGTTGAACAGCATTTGCCTAAAGGGAAGGTTATTATGAATTGCAAGATAACTATAATAAGTCTTTCCTAACTTATTGTTAAAGCAGATCACTGACATAAAATAAAGACAAAAGACATAATATATCCTGCTTGAAAATATAACTTTTAATATACACATAACTATGGAGTTAAGGTTGTATTGAACTCACCGCACGTCCTGTCCAAATAAGCAAATAAATCAAATGCTGTAACGTGTGGAATCAAATCCACAGCAGAGGTAAATCAATAAAAAAGGGTTACAAGAATCAGAAAAAGGTCAGACTGTTTTTTTTATTTGAAACTGAGCATGACTCACACAACGGAAAAAACAGTCATCAATTGGGAGTTCGTGCCTTGAGTCATGTGGTCATGACCAATACCATCTGCTGAGGCCTCTTGATGACATATTTTGTAGTGTTATAATACAATGCACAAAACAGTGTTCAAATGTATTTATTGTGATTTTAAATGTTTATGGACCAACACATTTTCAGATTTGGTTTCATGTTTTGATAGTCATTTTGAGAATGAAACACCCACACTTTGGATGTGTGTTCCTCATGCTTCCTGCTATCCTTTTCAACCCGGTCACAACACCTCTATCCACCGACTCATAGTGTGCGTCACTACAATCTCTAATAAGGGACTTGTATGGACCAAAGGAGAGAGGTGGCCAATCTCCTGCTGTGTGGGGGCACTGACAGCGTGTTTGTTCAGTGATTTTCAACCTCATTGCCTGACTAGTTGAGCCATTTAAACATAAAGGTACTCTCCAGCACACTCCAGTGAGAACAGAAATTATTTGACCAAAATGAATAATGTTTGACCAACCTGAGGATCCTGAATCAGGTTACTTTCAGATATAACCTCACATCCCTTCATCGTCACATCTGCCTCCCCATGTTCCACTCATAGGCTCTGTGCTGCTGTCAGAGCAAGCATCCATCAACAGACTACAGGACAGCTGGTCAGACAACAAAGCAAAACAGATGATAGTGTCCGAGGAACACTGTGGAAAAAACATGCTTTTTCATCCATTATTTGGCTTATGATTCGTACTGCTATCGTATTGACTTTTGCAACGTTCAATATTTTCTAGAACATTTTCTGAAATCTGAAATATATCACTGCCCTCAAACAAAATGATTAAAGAGGCATTATTATGTTTTGGTGGTTTTCGCTTTCCTGTATTGTGTACATACAATTTAGTGCATGTAAATGGTCTACAAAGGCTAACATCCTGCCTGAAACACCTCCATTGGACTCCTTTGTTGACTTAATTAACATAGTGACATCACTACGCAACACTCACATTTCTATTGGTTAACTCTCCAACCAATTGTATGTGATAGGCTAAGGGGCGGGACATCTCTAAGCGGTTCACCAATCACATCAGAGCAGACTGGGCTCTGGTTTCAGACAGAGGGTGAAAAGAGGTACAGGCAGTATGAGAAAAACAAAGACCTTTAAAATATTAAAACAGGTCAACATTTCGCAGTAGAGGCACACAAAACGAATGCATAATAGGGCGCTTTAACTAGTTTTAAGCATTTTCTCTTCAGTATACATTCATGTATTGACAAATACAACTGGATTACAAAGTTACCAGACTGAATTAAAGTAAATCTACTACTGGTTCCTTATGTAACAGGACCACCCTCCTTAACAAAAGCACATTGGGGTATTTGGAGGATGCACACAGATGAGTTTGGACAATGATGGATTCTGTCCTCAGTGTAAGGCCAAATTAACATTCAGAAATACCTCTGGGTGTTGTTTCATGGGATAGTTTCCATAGCAACCGTAGATGGATCACTTTGAACGGATGGCGTAAACACAGGATTGATTTCCAGAAGTAGCATGATATTTCACGAGCATTCAACATAGACATGCAGATAATTGGTGAATTATTAAAGATGCAGCTTCAGGCAAACAGAATAAAAAACATATTTACTTTGTTATCTTTGACTCAAAGATTTCTCTGTAGAATTCCACCTAACAATGGAATCTGAAAAGCAGTCTTTTTTTCTCAGTTTTCCATCGATAACTAAACAAATCAATCCATACTCTGCTAATAACTTCTGGCATACAGCAACACTCCTCTCATGTATCTTGACTTAACACCCTGTCAACACAAGGAAGACAGCATCCCTCTGCTACGGTCTTGCAAATATATATATAACACAGATTTATTATTTTTAGAAAGGCGTTATAATAAAATGCTGAATATCGCGCAGTGTAAAAGTGACATGCAGTGACACTGTTTCTGAGCCGATTAAGAAGAATAAAAAGAAGCCATGGTGCGAATGGCCTGTGGGAACAACAGCCACAGTGTCGACAAGCAATCAAATAACTCCAACGATAAAAGTGTGACAAAAATACTGATAGACTCATTAACATCAATATGCAACGGCTCCAAAATAATTACATTTCCTCAAATAAATTACTTAGAACAGTAATTAATTAGTCTTATGCCGGAGGGGTTAAAGCAAGAATTCAATATGGACGTTTTACAGGAGAAATCTATTACACTGTAAGTGAATGGTTTATGCTGTATGCAAGTCTTGCTTTATTAGTCCCTTATTCAGTCCACGAGACTAATCAGTCTCAGAGGACTCAGAGTGTGTGTCTGAGGCGAAGTGTTCACTTCACATGCACACCTTGGCTCATGATCACTGTAGCTTTTCAATAAGCTGGAACCTGCTGTGCACAGACTCGGGTGAAATAAAAGAGCGGTGCCTGCTGATGGATCAATTACCCCCGGGGTGGAATAAGTACTCTGATCTTTTACTGAAGATAAATGACCAACACACATAAAGAAATACCCCATTAGTAAAGGGGCCCTGCAATTAAAATAACTCTTAAGCATTTCACAGAGTTAAAGGTTTGAAATACCAAACAGATCGTGCATTGTAGCATCCCATAATCCCCTCTGTTTCAGCCCTGTTTCAAAAGTGCTGATTCTCTGTCTGTTACTTTAGATGAAAATAAGGAGGCACTCCCCACGCCCCTCTGAGAGATATTTGGTTAAAAAGAACACAATGGTGCTCTAGGAGGAGATTCAGGTGATAAGGGGGGGGGGGGGGTTACCTTGGTTGGTTATTGGCTAATGGTTACACAAGCCAAAAAATCGTTATGACATCATAAAGGGACCAAAATCTGATCAGCCCATTTTCAGACAGGTTTTTATATAAATGGATCAGGACAAAAAGCGAGTTAATATTTTTTCCTGAAACTTTCAGAATGTCTTTACACAGAGAGGACACATGTTGATGTATAAAAGACAGGGACAAGCAGATTTGTGACCTTTAATATCAATTAAGAGTTAAGTTCAAAAGTAGAACTACCAAAGAAGTACCACAAAATTGTACTTAAAGAGGACATATTCTGCTTATATCCAGGTTCATATTTGTTTTGTGTGCCTCTACTGAGACATTATATACTTTAGTGTTCAAAAAGGTCTTAATTTTTCTCATATTCCCTTTAATCCTCTGTCTGAAACCAGAGCCAAGTCTGCTCTGATTGGTTAGCTAGCCAGCTCTGTTCTCAACCGCTTAGGGATGTCCCACCCCGTAGCCTATCACGTGTTGGAGTGCTAGCCAATAGAAGCATGAGTGCTACATGGTGATGTCACTACAGTATAACGGAAGGAGTCCAATGCATACAGTCTGCAGTGTATGGTCCCACTGCATCATTTCTAGACTTATTATATGTAACAATGCACCACTTTCCATTGCTTTTCCACAAAGAAAAGGAACACTATTCGTGAACGTTTGTGTAAGGCTTCGGAGAAATTACCGTATACACACCTCCATTAAAAATAAATGTGGAAAGACATCAAGGCTATTAAATCATTACTGACTCATCCTACTCAAATGAGTACGCTGATGCTGAAGCACTTACACATGAAAACAGATGTCTGCGGGAGAATTTTTGTAAAGAAGTAAAGATAATTGCATAATGGTTGACATGATATGAAAAGTACCTTATATCAGTAGTGATAATACTGTTCTTAAGATCGATATTGAAGTGAAAGGACTAGATCTAAAAGCAGTATGTTTTTACATGTGTAACAAAATGTCTCAAAATTAGTGTGCCCTGAAATGACTAAAAAAATCATTGGATTTCTTTGTACAGATGGTCATGGTGCACAGAGGATACATCCTTTAAACTTAGGGGATCCCCTGACTTTTCCTTGAGCTCCACGATTAGGTTCACATTTGTGGTTTGGAGTGAAATGTCTCAAAAACGATTGGATGCATTGCGAAGACATTTGGTACACATATTCATAATCAGTTTATTCCATATAGCACAATATTTGTATTTTTCCCAATACGTTGGACCAAGATATTGCAAAACTAATGACATTGCTGTCATCCTCCTCAGCTTTATTTTGTGTAAAGTGCTAATTAGAAAGCACTTAGTATGGTGAGCATGGTATTATTTTACCTCCTATTCAAAGCTGAATTATTGTGTTATTATGGCAAAGCTTTTGGACTACATTTAATTTTTGCATGAAAGGAAATGTTAAAGCAAATCTCAGTTGAGAAGGCAATTATTTCATGTCTCAGGTGCACAGTTTTTAAATCTGCTTCACCAGCTTTGCAGCAGGCTCTGTGAGTCAGAGGAGTGTCTGGTGAAAAAAGAGATCCGAAGAAAGACACTGATTCATTCTCATCACAGTAGTAAAAAGAGGTTTTTGCACTAAAAATACGACGTTAGTGCATTTCAAAATGACACCATGGGTCAGTCCAGGTACTAGCCACATACTGTATCATTATCCTCCTGGTTGTCATAGTTACAATTGCAGATGAAATCATGCCTGTGCTTGATTTTGAGTAGATAAACTGTGTCATGGGGTTTGCTTCCACTGGGGTTGAGACATCCCCTTTTTTGTTACATAATAGAAGCCTGCAATGCTGGGCAGATCTTGTGTAAGCATCTTCTTCAAAGTACTCTTTGCTTTTTTTGTGCAGCCTCTGAAGGAGCCTGAAGTTGACAGTATTTCCTCTTTTCAACATTTGCAGTGCAGAGGTAAAGGTTGATATTTACTCAAATTGTTCACACAACATGAGGATTAGACAATGACACAGGAGAGATGATATACCATTTAACTGATAGGTATAAAAGATTACAGGTTTATTTTACAAATTGTGTTATTTCTGCAATAAAACACTTATTTTAAGCACTTCCTTATAAGAATGTCTCTTTATACAGTAATAATATCAACTGAATTTTTTTGTGCAAGCCCCCTGCCCCACAACGAAGCCCACCTTGGGCCTGGTCCATACTTTTGATTTAATAATACTATAGAACTGACTGTATTGATTTGTTGGCACTTGGCAGTGCCTTTCAAAAGGCTTCTATTAAAAAACCGGCAGTCATGGGTTGTATAAGTCTGCTGTCGATTCAGGCATGAATGAGTCCGTTTTGATCCCAATCTATAACGCCACACTGATACTGAAGAAAGAAGGCTTGGAGAGTCCTTCAGCAAACCCCAGCTGACTCACATAATTGATCGGCATGAAAAAAAGGCATTCATTAGACATGGAAACACCACTTCAAACAAAACATCATCACGACAACAGATGGACAGCGCTCACAGTGCTGAGAGCCAATTATTACTTCGGCATCATAAACAGACTGGAACTGGAATAATCTAAGGGAAGTTAAAGGAGTACGCAGAAGAAGAATGTGTTTGGTTTGGGTTCCAAGAAGAGAAACACATTCACCGTCGGAGAGGAGGACATTACATTTATTAAAAACATTTGATTTCGTTTTTTTTCTGTATTAAACATAATCTTTTCAGTCTCAGAGCCAACACAGTCTCACTCCCTGAACGTCCAAGAGCGACGCTTGGTCAGGGCTCTATGGCGTGCAGTTGTGACGCGCCGAGTCTCCTTCAGCTTCATAAACCGACGCAAAGAGCTTTCAACTGATTGCAATGTATTCCCATCGGCGGCGGTATTTGACGCTCAGGGAAGCACCGCATCGGTCCATGTCGGCGGCATTTAAAGGCTATGTGAGCGTCCATTCCCATTTTACACCCGGAAGTAAGTATTCTCTTTACTGTCGATTGATTTTACAGTGATATCTGCACTACTCATCAACTCAAAAACCCCAGATTATCCTTGTTAATTAAACGACATTGATTGGTTTAAATTGTGTACAATTAGGGATGCTCTGATCGATCGGTCACCGATCGAGATCGGCCGATACTCACTCTCTACCGATCGATCGGTGCTCTCTAAACATGCCGATCGCGAGAGCCGATCGCATGACGTAAAATACATGACACTTTTCTCTGTGCGCGGCAAAACAAGCTCGCCAAAATGGCTTCACCGGTCTGGCAGTATTTCAAGGTGTCCGAAAAAGACAGTAAAATAGCGGAATGCAACGTGTGTGAAGCAGAAGTCCTGCAGCTCTACCCGCTGAGACGGACCGGTGAGCGGAGCGAAACACACAAGAGTTAGATACTTAGCTATTATATCTACCTCTGGAACAAGCTAAACTAGTTATTATAAA
This sequence comes from Pseudochaenichthys georgianus, assembly GCF_902827115.2. Classification (NCBI taxonomy): domain Eukaryota; kingdom Metazoa; phylum Chordata; class Actinopteri; order Perciformes; family Channichthyidae; genus Pseudochaenichthys; species Pseudochaenichthys georgianus. Next base: position 12,183,120 of record NC_047510.2, read on the forward strand.
TATATTTATTCTTCACTGTCGGGTCACTCATTACTGGATCAGTGAGCTGCATGAGATACTGACAGGCTGTCAGGAGGGAGAGAGGGGGAGAGAGTGTTATTATCCAAAGTGAATGTAAACTTGAATAATGTACATCATTTGAATGTAATAATTAAGTTGATTGTTGTTTGTGGAAGCTCCAGTGAATGAGCCCCATTAACTGAGTTTTAAACATCCCTTTAAATGGAAGATTTAAAGTGATGTTTAAATCTTTCATTTAGGCCCCGCCCACTTGATCGGATTGGCGATCGGTATCGGCCGATACTGATTCCGGTGATCGGCCCCGAAATTGGCGATCGGAGCATTCCTATGTACAATGCTTTTGTATTTTTCCCCTTCGATTCTGAGTTTAGGATGAAAGAAGACACTACACTACCCAGAATCCTCAGCTATCGTTTGGGACTACACCATGTGCTTTGCTCGACAAACCCCGTGATTAGTCCTCAAGCTCTGTGATTGGTTGACCTCAAACTGCATTCCATATGAAAAAAAAACGTTTCGTAAAAGATAAAATCATACTTTATTCAGCAGTGCTTGCTTTACTCTTTGAAAGTCATCACATGAATGCATTGTAATAAATGGTTAGGCTGCATTCAATATTACCTATAGTTACGGCCATGTTACGGCCGCGTTACGGCCGCGTTACGGCCGCGTTACGGCCGCGTTACGGCCGCGTTACCCCCAGTTACGGCTGCGCCGCGGCGGTTGTAAAGGTCGCGGCCACTCTAGTCAATGGGTGCAATTCCACCACACGCGCCGCGTTACGGCTCAGACGCGTCCCAGAAGCGGCTCAGAAGCAGCCCAGAAGCGGCCCAGAAGCGGCTCGGCGCAGCGCTTCTCTAACATTAGGATGAATCCTATTTTTGCCGTGGCGCAGCCGTAACATAAGGTCGGGCAGGCAGCCCCCCCTCGCAGGATGTGGAAAGGTGAGCATCCGGGCCAGGCCCATCCCCCACATATACTAATTTAGCAGACCCCCCTCCTTCATCACAACACCTCCACTACGATACGCACAATGGACGACGAGGTTTTCATCATGGAAGTGGAAAAACACACAATTTGATGTAACCAATGCTTATAACTATTACAATTATTATTAACTGTGTCTGTAGACTACAACACAACAAAATAGGAAATTTATAACAACAATAAACACAATTTAAACAGACACAAAAATAAAACATTTAACTACGTAGACTACTTACTTTCTTGTAGAAGTACAAATGTCCAGGATGCCCGAATCAATAACAAAACTGCGAGCCTGCACGCACGACGCTACGCTTCTGAAACGCTTCTGAAACGCTTCTGGGACGCGTCGGTTGGGTTTTGGCGCTAGAGGAGGTCGGACCAAAACCGTGGCGCAGACGGACCCAGTGGAAACTGGGGGCCACTCTAGTCAATGGGTGCTATTCCACCAGACGCGCTGCGTTACGGCTAGAAGCGTCCCAGAAGCGTCTCTGCGCTGGGCTCCGCTTAAAATAGGCTAGTCTATTTTCGACGCGACGCGAGGCGTTGCATACTGTAGCACCGGGCAGGAAGTGGAACGGTCAGAGCATCCAGTTAATCCCCAAAATAAACACATTTTTCAGACCCTATCCCTCCGTAGTCTTTCAAGTTGGAGAATAAATGCCAGCATTATCCTCCGGTTTACAGGCACTGTGTAAATTATATATAGAGTAATTATGATGATGAATGCATTTTTTTACCACTAAAATAAAGCAACACATCTTTGATTCATGTCGTTTATAACTGGAATATTACAATTATTATTAACTTTGTCTGTACAAAGTAGCCTGTCCAGGAAATATGCCCAAATCAACAAAAACTGCGAGCCGGCATGCAAGACGTTCCGCTTCTGAAACGCGCCCGGTTGGGAATGACACTGGAGGAGGTCGGACCAAAACCACGCTGCAGACGGACACAAATCTCTCTTGTTTTGGCTGTTTGGTATCAGCTGTTTTAGATATGCTTCTCAGTGATTGGCTTATTCAGAGCTGTGTGGCTGGTATCGTCCAATCAGAATCACTCAGGTGCGCAGCACGGAAAATATAACCTGGCACTTGTCACTGTTCGCTGCTGTTACCACAGATGATAAAATACGTGCATTGCTTTTCGTTTTAGAAAACATAAACAAATAATACAATGGCTATTCTAATTGTGTCGTGTGTCTCCTGCTACCTGCTGTCCTGTGTGCCCTGCTGGGACCGGATGTCAGGACTGAAGTTTTCCTAATTTTACTCACTTCGTAGTAACATTCAGAGGCCTATTTGTTGGATTTCAACCCGCCATTATTCCGGAGTCAAAGGTAGGAAACTGTGTGTTGTTGGCCTGTGTGTTCGTCAATTCGGAGACATTACATAATTGGCCTCAGGTTATGGATCCCTGGCAATGAAATTAAGTTAATTTTGGCTGTCCATTGTTGCTTTCAAATGTTTGATGTTGGATGTTATTGCAACACACTCTCACTCCATAATCGTCCAGGAGCGACGTTTGGTCAGTGTCCGTGGCGTGCAGTTGTGACGCTCCTAGGCTCCTTCAGCTTCATAAAGGGACGCAAATAGCTTTCAACTGATTGCAATGTATTCCCATCTGCGGCGGGATTTAACGCTCATGGAAGCACGGCATTTGTTTGTGTCGGCTGCCCTTAAAGGCAATGTGAGCGTCCATTCTCATTGGATAACGGAGAATTGTACACCCGGAAGTAAGTATTCCCCTTACTGTCGATTGATTTTACAGTAATATCTGCACTACTCATCGACTAAAAAACACCAGATTATCCTTGTTAATTACACAACATTGATTGGTTTAAATTGTGTGCAATGCTTTTGTATTTTTCCCCTTCGATTCGGAGAAACAAATATTTTTTCGGAGTAAAGGATGGCAGAAGACACTACACTACCCAGAATCCCCAGCTATCGTTTGGACTACACCATGTGCTCTGTTTGACAAACCCCGTTTTTTTTCACCATTCATTCCAATGGCTGGCTATGTCAAGTGATCTTCAAATTTCTCCCTGCAGAAAAAAAAAACATGGCCGAACTTTGTTTTATTCTCGGTGGAAAATGCCTATTTTAAAATTAGTTTGGCCATTAAAATGCGTTTTGATGTCATTTGATGCGAGAAATATGAGTTGTTATTTCAGATTATGTGTGCAGTGGATGTACATGATCTTTAGTCTGCTAATTATTACGAAGATTACTTCAGGAAATTGCATCCATAGAACGTTTTCATTGTGGTGGTTGCTAGGGACGCTGCTATCGATATTATTTCTGTTATGTCGTGTAACTGTTTAATGGCGTTATCTTTATTGCTACCCCCTTCCCCGTCAATGTATAGTGTTGGTCCACAGCGCAAACATATTAGTTTAACAAAATCCGCATCTAAAGATAGCCTACGTTATTTTCCCCTGTGCAATTCCAGTCTCACATCTCACAGCACATCGTCATTAACAAATACCGGAAACAGACCGAAAACATTTAAAAAAAATTAAATAATACTTTATTCCGATTGTGCTTGCTTTTCTCTTTGAAAGTCATCACATAACGGCATTGTAATACACGGTTCGGCTGCATTAAATATTACATATCTGCCGTAGTTCTGTAATTATAGAGCCCTGATGAGAAGACTTCTAGACAAACATGAGGAACTGAAAACGTGACGTGGATCATAAATATATAAGCAATTAAACAACATCTTACATTTCTTTTCCCACAATACGTCTCCTTGCAGTATCAACACTAATTCGGCTGACTTTTATATTTGATCCAATTGGTAGATAGGCTGTATTTACACCATAAAGGTGCACAGCTGATATAAAGGGACACCTAGTGGTTAAAGCATGTTATTGAATTTCATTATTTTTATTATTAGATATTAATAGGATCCCTATAAAGTAAAACATATTTGTTTCTCCGAATCGAAGGGGGAAAATACAAAAGCATTGCACACAATTTAAACCAATCAATGTTGTGTAATTAACAAGAATAATCTGGTGTTTTTTAGTCGATGAGTAGTGCAGATATCACTGTAAAATCAATCGACAGTAAGGGGAATACTTACTTGGACGCTCACATTGCCTTTAAGGGCAGTCGACACAAACGAATGCCGTGCTTCCATGAGCGTCAAATCCCGCCGCAGATGGGAATACATTGCAATCAGTTGAAAGCTATTTGCGTCCCTTTATGAAGCTGAAGGAGCCTAGGAGCGTCACAACTGCACGCCACGGACACTGACCAAACGTCGCTCCTGGACGATTATGGAGTGAGAGTGTGTTGGTTATTGGCTTCTGTGCTTAACTCTGCTTAGTTTGCTTTGCTGCAGAATCTATGTGTATTCATTGGAAGGGCCTTTTTGCATTAGAATTAACACGATCTACTACGCTGAAATCTACTATGTCTGGCTACTTGTTTGTGATTTTCTTGTTGCTTTATTGTCAGAACTCATCTTTTGAAAATGGTCCGAATTGATCCTATTAACAGTTTACATTGGTGTGGTGTGGTTTTCTTTTACCACATGCTAACCAGTTCACTCAATCTGTAGTTTAAAGTTATCTATATCATAATGAAATATACCTATTTATATTGTGGTATAGGCTACAGGCTTTATGGCTGATTTCATAAATGTTTTGAGCATTTTCATTTAACTTCTTACCCACAGAAGATATATTGCATTGTGTGGATGGATATCTGCAGTATGAGATCACCTTGTGCCTACATTTGAGCAAACATCTGCCTAGTTTACACAGCATGAATGTCTGCCAAAGAAAATTTTACTTTTTTCAGTTCTCCGCCTACACAGCTTGTATCATCTGGTCATCTTGCTGTTATAAAGGTCATGTGTTTATGTCAATATGATAAGTTAAGTCTGTGGGGCATAGCTCACTCTCAGCAGAATCATCATCGTTGCCAGGTTTAATTGAGAACCCCCTCAAACAACAAAACCTCTCCTGCCAAATTTCTTACTACCAGAACACGAGCGTGAGTGAAATGGGCTGTTATCCAGATCTCTAGAAAGCTAATTGAATTCACTTTACTTGATGGTTGTGATGAACTGATGAATTATTTAACTGGATGATTTCCCATGAACCTTCCCGAACAATTGATAGCAGCCGGTAAGATTTTCTGCTATATGGTGCATCATGAATGAATAAAGAACAACTTTTTTATTGAACTCATAATGGATAAAATGGGTAATAGATTCTAAAATGTTGGGAAGAAAACATGTGTTTAGGGAGATATAGGACCATATATATACAACAATACAAATATGACATTTTATACATGCATTCATGGTTCCCAGCGGATGTACGACATGAGGTTTACATCTGTGGCTTAAAGGAAATGTCTAATCAACGATTGAATGGATTGCCAATCGTTTCCTCTCGGGATGATTTATAATCACTTTCATCTACAGAAGGTCACAAATTTGAATTTTAGTTCATGGCCAAAGTCTTGCATTATTAATGACCTTTCCATTGGCCTCAGCTCGATCTTATCTCCTGCTTTTCTATTGTGTTTCTGACTGAATATCTTTTTCATATTTTTGGCTTACAAACCTTGAGAAATTGAAATTTTTCATGATTTTCTTACCAAACAGTCATATCAATTGTTGATGAAAGTAATCTTAATTGTCAGCCCTCGTTAGCATGCTAAAACAACATGGTGCTTTTGGTTTAATGATAAACTTACTTAACATCAGCATGCTAGCATTGTCTTTGTGTGCACATTTGCATGAGGCTGGTGTTTAGCCTAAAACTGGGCCTAAGCCTGCTGTGCAGCTAACATGGCTGCAATTATACTGTAGCTTTACAGAGGACGTCTTAATGCTTGGCCACACTCTTTGTGGATTGAAGATGCGCTTGTTGAAGCAATGGTGTGGCACCCAGGCTGGGTGCCACACCATTGCTTCAACATGTCCTTTGGGATGATTACACAGCAGTGCTGAACAGTAGAGGTGTCTATTTAGAGCTGTTTCCTTGTAATAATACAAGGATGAACCTGGGGGCTGTGTTGTCTGGAACCTTGTGTTCCTGGTAGGGTCTCCCATGGCAAATTGGTCTCAGGCAAGGGGCCAGACTAAGATTGGTTCAAAAGACCTCATGAAAGGAAAAACAAGAAGTGAGGATACCCGGCCCGGAGGAAGCCCGGGGTCCCCTTCTGGAGCCAGGCCCAGAAGGAGGACTCGTCGGCGAGCGTCTGGTGGCCGGGCTTGCCACGGAGCCCGGCCGGGCCCAGCCCGAAAAGGCAACGTGGGCAACACCTCCGCTTCTCTGTCCCGCGGGCCCACCACCTACGGGAAACATCGATGGGGTCGGGTGCGCTGCCAGACGGGTGGCAGTGAAAGCGGAGGGTCTCGACGGACCAGACCCGGGCGACAGAAGCTGGCTTTGGGGACGTGGAACGTCACCTCTCTGGGGGGGAAGGAGCCGGAGCTTGTGCGGGAGGTGGAGCGGTACCAGTTGGATCTGGTTGGGCTCACCTCTACGCACAGCGTCGGCTCTGGAACCTTACTTCTGGATAGGGGTTGGACTCTATTCTTCTCCGGAGTTGCTCAAGGTGTGAGGCGCCGGGCGGGTGTGGGGATACTCACAAGTCCCCGGTTAGGTGCTTCGTTGTTGGAGTTTACCCCAGTGGACGAGAGGGTCGCCTCCCTACGCCTGCGGGTTATGGGGGGGAAAACTCTGACTGTTGTGTGTGCTTATGCACCCAACAGCAGTTCAGAGTATTCGGCCTTCTTGGAGACCCTGGAAAGAGTCCTGTATGGGGCTCCTGAAGGGGACTCCTTAGTCTTGCTGGGAGACTTCAACGCACATGTGGGCAATGATGGAGACACTTGGAGGGGCGTGATTGGGAGGAACGGCCCCCCTGATCTGAACCGGAGTGGTGGTTTGTTACTGGACTTCTGTGCTAGTCATGGATTGGCCATAACAAACACCATGTTCGAACATAAGGATGCTCATAAGTGTACGTGGTACCAGAGCACCCTAGGCAGAAGGTCCATGATCGATTTCGTTATCGTATCATCGGACCTGAGGCCGTATGTTTTGGACACTCGGGTAAAGAGAGGGGCGGAGTTGTCAACTGATCACCATCTGGTGGTGAGTTGGGTCGAGTGGCGGGGGAAGCCTCTGGATAGACCTGGTAAGCCCAAACGTGTAGTTCGGGTGAACTGGGAACGTCTGGAGGAGGCCCAAGTTCAGGAGGCCTTCAACTCACACCTCCGGCGGAGCTTTTCGGGCATTCCTGTGGAGGTTGGGGACATTGAACCAGAGTGGTCGGTGTTCAAAGCCTCTATTGCCGAAGCCGCGGTGGGGAGCTGTGGTCTCAAGGTCTTAGGTGCCTCAAGGGGCGGTAACCCTCGAACCTCCTGGTGGACACCGGTGGTCAGGGAAGCCGTCCGACTGAAGAAGGAGGCCTTCAGGGATTTGTTATCCCGGGGGACTCCCGAAGCAGTTGCAAGGTACCGACAGGCCCGAAGGGCAGCAGCCTCATCCGTGGCCGAGGCAAAGCAGCGGGTGTGGGAGAAGTTCGGAGAAGACATGGAGAAGGACTTTCGGGCGGCACCAAAGTTGTTCTGGAAAACTGTCCGACACCTCAGGAGGGGGAAGCAGGGAACCATCCAAGCTGTGTACAGTAAGGATGGGACGTTGTTGACCTCAACTGATGGAGTGTTGGGACGTTGGAAGGAACACTTTGAGGAACTCCTGAACCCGACAACTCCGCCCTCTATGTTAGAGGCAGAGCTGGAGTATGACGGGGGATCAACGCCAATCTCCCGGGGGGAGGTCACTGAGGTCGTCAAACAACTCCACAGTGGCAAAGCCCCGGGGGTGGATGAGATCCGCCCGGAAATGCTGAAGGCTCTGGGTGTTGAGGGACTGTCATGGTTGACACGTCTCATCAACGTTGCGTGGAAGTCGGAAACGGTACCGAAGGAGTGGCAGACCGGGGTGGTGGTCCCCCTTTTCAAAAAGGGGGATCAGAGGGTGTGTGCCAATTACAGAGGCATCACACTACTCAGCCTCCCCGGGAAAGTTTACTCCAGGGTACTCGAAAGGAGGGTCAGGCCGATTGTCGAACCTCAGATTGAGGAGGAACAATGCGGATTCCGTCCTGGTCGTGGAACGACGGATCAGCTTTTTACTCTCGCAAGGATCCTGGAGGGGGCCTGGGAGTACGCTTATCCGGTCTACATGTGTTTTGTAGACTTGGAGAAGGCGTATGACCGGGTTCCCAGGGAGTTACTGTGGGAGGTGCTGCGGGAGTATGGGGTGAGGGGGTCTCTACTCAGGGCCATCCAATCTCTGTACTCCCAAAGCGAGAGCTGTGTCCGGGTCCTCGGCAGTAAGTCGGACCCATTTCCGGTGAGGGTTGGCCTCCGCCAGGGCTGCGCTTTGTCACCAATCCTGTTTGTAATATACATGGATCGGATTTCGAGGCGTAGTCGTGGGGGGGGGGGTCTGCAGTTCGGTGGACTAAGGATTGCACCACTGCTTTTTGCAGATGATGTGGTTCTGATGGCTTCATCGGTCTGCGACCTTCAGCACTCACTGGATCGGTTCGCAACCGAGTGTGAAGCGGCTGGGATGAGGATCAGCACCTCCAAATCTGAGGCCATGGTTCTCAGCAGGAAACCGATGGACTGTCCACTCCAAGTAGGGAATGAGTCCTTACCCCAAGTGAAGGAGTTCAAGTATCTCGGGGTCTTGTTCTCGAGTGAGGGATCAATGGAGCGTGAGATGGGCCGGAGAATCGGAGCAGCGGGAGCGGTATTGCAGTCGCTTTACCGCACCGTTGTGACGAAAAGGGAGCTGAGCCGGAAGGCAAAGCTCTCTGTCTACCGGGCCATTTTCGTTCCTACCCTCACCTATGGTCATGAAGGATGGGTCATGACCGAAAGAACGAGATCGCGGATACAAGCGGCCGAGATGGGTTTCCTCCGCCGGGTGGCTGGTGTCTCCCTTAGAGATAAGGTGAGAAGTTCGGTCATCAGGGAGGGACTCGGAGTTGAGCCGCTCCTCCTTCGCGTCGAAAGAAGCCAGTTGAGGTGGTTCGGGCACCTAGTTAGGATGCCACCTGGGCGCCTCCCTAGGGAGGTGTTCCAGGCACGTCCAGCTGGGAAGAGACCAAGGGGTAGACCTAGGACCAGGTGGAGGGATTATATCTCTTCGCTGGCCTGGGAGCGCCTTGGGATCCCCCAGTCAGAGCTGGTTGATGTCGCCAGGGAAAAGAAAGTTTGGGGCTCTCTGCTGGAACTGCTACCCCCGCGACCCGACCACAGATAAGCGGGAGAAGATGGATGGATGGATGGACACAGCAGTGCTGAACAGTAGAGGTGTCTATTTAGAGCTGTTTCCTTGTAATAATAGAACATTTGCTTCCCTATTATTCCTTTGATTTGTTTCTTAGGAACTGGCATGACTTGCAGAATATGTTCCCAGTGATATACATGTGATCAGCACAGGGGGCGTCTCACCCCTACTTGAACCAGCTTCCTATTGATTATGGTGCAGATGCTCCCTTGTGTCCTTAGGCTTGTTGAAGTGTGAATCTCAGAAATGAAAAGCAGAAATAATTACAAGCAGGAGCACAGAGCCACCATTCTGAAGAGTGATTTGATTCATAAAATACGAATTGGGAAAATATATGGCATTCTAAAGTTTAATCAAAGGTTGAGTTGGAAGAAATAGGCAGCACTCAGTGAGTAGTACAAATAAAATTACCTTTGACAGATAATCAGAATTTTTAACATTTTAACCCCAATTAACAAATAATAACCCTGAGACACATAATACACCTTATGCATAAAATCTCAATATATTTTTTTCATTGAAATAATGGGCTCTGCGTTTTCATTTATAATTTCCAGATTGATAATTTCACTAAAGATGTATTATCTTAGATTTCTTTGGATAATGTACATTTTTAAGTGAAGTCAATTGAATTATTATTATAGACACATGCATTTCCAAACATTTGGTCTACCTATGTTGTAAATGTATTATCTCTTCGATTTACACATGGCATCTATTGCACGTCTGTCCGTCCTGGGAGAGGGATCCCTCCTCTGTTGCTCTCTCTGAGGTTTCTGCCATTTTCCCCTTTAAACTGTGGGGTTTCTCTGGAAGTTTTTCCTTGTACGATGTGAGGGTCAAAGGACAGAGGGTGTCGTATTGTTATACTGATATTCTGTACAAAAACAAAACACCACTGACACTGAGACAAATGTAACATTTGTGATATTGGGCTAGATAAATAAACATTGATTGATTGAATCGTGGCAGGATCAATCAACACACACAGCCTTTACAAAACGTACTGTTTGAAGCACTATTACATATGTTTTAATATTTGAATCAAGACTGAAGTATATGTATAATGAGTTATAAGCCAATAGCATATACACACTCTACTGTATATGACAGCTTGAAAACAGCAATTTAGACGTGAACTTGTAACATCATGTGGTGATGAAGTGTAGATGAAATGCTTGCCTCATTTAAGAATAGAGGGTGAAATGTCGTCTTCGTTAAAGTCATCGTTAAACTCAACATTAAAATAAGTACAAATTATGAACACACAAGTATCAGTTTGATAGGTTCCTTCCATGGGTTTAGATCTGTCCAGCAGTGTGAAACGCCTCTTTTAAACACCATTAGTGTCTTGAATATCTCCAAAAATACACCAGAGTTACCTTGTTCAGAGTTTCAACAGTTCAAGTACCCTCATACTTCTGTCCTCAGGATGCATTATGGGAATCTAGAAGTCCTCAAAGACGAAGTGCTGAGGTTGATTTTTCACTCTGTACTGTTCTGCACTAGAGCTTATACAATTAGATTTTACCGTGTCCAATACTCTCATCTGCTTTACGCTTGCACACCACTCATCTATTCAATCACTGAACATTTTACGGCCATGAAAAAAAGAATTGCACTCAGCCAGAGCTTTTCCTGTCCACTCTGTCACACTTTCACACCCCAATGAATGTCAAGTGTACTTAATACTTTGTTTAAAATCAAAGCCACTGAGCTTTAAGAGCCCTTGCTGTCAGCTGCTAGGTACCTGCGTTGAAATGCCTGTCATTTTATTTTCCGCTGTGCGCCTCTCATCAGGTTTTCATCCACAATAATATCAAACAACATCAATGACAGCTATTGGCCTGAATGCTTAAAATGTTCACAGTTCAGCATGTGATTATGGTAGAGCTGCATTCACAATTCTTTTATCAGCTATTGTGAAATTAATAAGAAACCATTCCAAATGATGGTGTCAGCTATGTGGTTTTATGGCCTGTGTGTAGGTGCTGCTGTTGAGCCTGTGTCAAGTAAAGATGAAGATGCACGTTTGAGCTGATGAGCTTCTCCCTATTTACTCACCATCTGATCTGCTAAAGTGAATCCTCACATGAGAACACTGCTGTTACCATAGCAATCAATTCTGAAAAAATCCCTCAGAACCTACTGATTACAAATGGGTTTTAGTGGTATGTTTATAGAGCTGCATATATATTTCGATTGACAGAAAAACAATTCAAACTATTTCGATAGCAACCTCTTCTTTTGAAAACCATATCAAGCACATCACCAAAACTCCCTTCTTCCACCTCAAAAATATATGCCGTCTCCGCCTATCACTCTCCTTCTCTGCTGCCGAAACACTCATCTATGACCAAGGCCGGATTAACCATATGGGCAACCTGGGCAAGTGCCCAGGGGCCCTTGAGCAAAGAGGGCCCTCACTCCCTCACTCATCATACATTGTTTTAAATGACACTCACTCTTCGCCATAAATAACAGCTTTTCCATAGGGTAAAATTACTGTAGGTCTCTGTACTGTAGGTGTTAGGATCTGTTTATTTTATGCTTTATTTTGGAATTGTCTAGGACTGTCGGCTTCCTGTTTTTCATTCAAGGATGTTCACCCCCTGGCCGTTTCTCAATCGCGAGGATGCTGGCTTGGTAGTCGCGTACTTCCAAGTCACTTCCTTTAGAAACTAAGCAAGTATGCTTCCAAGCCACGGCTAACAAGTGTGCCACTCTCTCTAACGGTTTCAACACAAACTGTACCGAAAATAAATACCTCACGATGTCTATCTAATTATGAACTTTCTTTATTTTCACGGAACACATTTTTGGTGATAACAAACAAATGTAACAAAGTAACATATTTACCAACACATGTTCTACGCCACTACATACTTACATTTAAATGTGTGCTGCGTCAGTTCAGCCATTCTCCGCAAGGGTTTAAGAAATTGGTCCGTGCGCAAAGCATTGTGGGGATTTTAAGGATGCAAAGTCTACCCATGTGCAGCCTCGAAATTACCCCCAAACCAAGGACGCGGTCTCGGTGGAATTCCAGGTATGCTGGAGATTGGAACAGTCCTTCGGTGGCACTCGATGACGTAGCATCCTTGAAATATTGGCTTGGAAGCCAGTTTCCTCGAGATTGAGTAACGGCCACAGTCTGTCATGTGTATTTGTTTCCTGTCTGTGTTTTCCCTCCTGTGTGATTACCTGATTCTGTTCATCTGTGTCTTTGTGTTTTCCTCCCCTCCCCAGCTGTGTCTTGATTGGCCATGTGTGTATTTAAATTCTTGTTTTATGTTGGGGTTTTGTGGGTTCCTGTTTGTGCTTAGAGGGAGATAGAGTTCCTGTCTGGTTTTTTGTTGATCCTGTTGCATTGCATAAAGGTTTGTTGCTGTTAAACTATCGTCTGTCTGCACTTGGGTCCTCCCTGCGCTGCTCAACCCTAACAGTAGGTCTCACTATGTATGCGCTCAACTTTATTACTACGCGGCGGCGGTGTATAGCCGAATCACAGCCCCACCCTTGAGCAACCACACAATTTCACTACATATTTTACTTTTGTAACTCTCGATGTTTGTGACAAATAGAACTCCTCGTGTACTTGTACAGCCAGCCAGTCATATTCTGGCATTAAGTGGGGTGCTGTTCTGAGGTTTTGATTGATATTACCTAGGTCTTCTTGAGCCATACACTGTCTTGAGATCTTATCCATTGTATCTTTGTCTTGTGATTTTTGACTGAAAGGGTAAAAGGCTAGACCTACTTTGGTTGAACTATGTGGCGTGACAAATGCTTTTGACAAATAGGTGTGCGATTTGACATGCCAGATTGACTGAAAATTCTAAATATTGGTCATGTTGGTAGGCGTGGTATTACTTGTTGGTACGTGGGTTGGGGGGGGGGGCATGAGTGCCCAGGGGCCCCTGGAGGTACTAATCCGGCCTCATCTATGCCTTCATCTCATCCAGATTATACTACTGCAACAGCATCCTATATCCTGTTAGGCCCCAAGCCTGTTTCAGGTTTCTGGTTTCAGGCTTGAAAATGACATTCCCAGAACAAATGACCATATCTTCCCTTCTAAAAGGGTTAAATTAATAATCTTTGTTCTCAAAGTAATGATAAACCTGTGAGTTGGATGTAGAAAAGTCAGAATCAATATAGATGTTTTTTTATTTTAAAGAAAATTCAGATTGAACATGGTAAAAAAACTGTAAATTATAGTGTCCGTCCAAAAAATATTTTGTACTAATCCAAAGTACAACATATAAGTACCCTGTATCAAGATTGATGCAAAACAAGTGATATTTGACCTTTTTTAGGTAAAAAAAACCCCTCTTCTGGGGCCATTTGGGTGGATTTTCCATATCTCTGGCCCCCCTTGCTCGATTTTGACATGTGAAATCTCTTCCTGACCGTTAGAGCCAATAGAATCAAAGAGAAATCGTCCCGCATGCACTTATGTTAAAAAAAAAAGGTTGTGTCTACCCGCATGCAAGCTTTCAGCAGAGGGTAGAAATATCCCTGCTCTGATATCTGGAAACGGAAAAGCAGTTTTATTGCTTATGGATTATCAGAACATTTCAAAGGGGACAGTCACATTGGATATTAACCTATGGATTAACTACAGCATCGTTTTAATGCCATTGAAGACCAGTTTTGACCAGAAAAGACCAAGGTAAGCAATGTTAGCGTTTTTGGCTACCTAGCGCCACATGTTTTGATGCACGTTTTTATTGATAACGTCGCGAGTTTGTATCTTTCAGTGTTGAGGTGGGCACCGTTAGATTCTGTGTCTCCTTATGATCATAAACGTATGTGTTGGATGTGCAGCTAGGATAAGTAATAAGGAAGCTAGGTGTGATTTTCGGTACAGTAATAGGTTAGCATTTTTCGCTCGGGGCTAATTCAGAGGGTCAGTGACATTGTGTGTTTAAAAAAAAAAAAAGATCAGTTAAATGATTTTTTTTTTTTCGTTATATGGATATACAATATTCAGTTTATTAAATATTAAGGTTCCTTAGACGTTGTTTCCTGCAAATGACGCGATTTCGGCCCCGGAACCGGGTCGTGGGGCTTGAGGATATGGTGTACCATCCAAACTCCTCAATAAACTCCAATTCAGAACTCTGCTGCCCGACTCCTCACCCACACCCGTTCCCGTGACAACATCACCCCTGTCCTGCAGAACCTCCAGTGGCTCCCCGTCCCACAGCGCATCCATTTCAAGATCCTTCTGCTTACCTACAAAGCCCTCCATCACCCTCCATCACCCCTACCTCACCGACCTACTCCAACACCACACTTCTTCCCGCAGCCTCCGCTCCTCAGACGCCAGTATCCCTCATAGGACCAAGCACCAAACCTGGGGGGCCAGCCATCCAGCAAAACCGGCTTAAAACTCGATCTTATCTAGTGCCATTGGATTTTCAAAATAATAATAATGCATTTTATTTATAGAGAGCAGAAACTCAAAGACATTTTACAAAGTAAAACTTCATAAAAACACAATTAAAAACAACACACTTAAAATATATAAAACACAACATTAATTACAGATTAAAAGCAGTTATGAAGAGGTGAGTTTTTATTTGTGATTTGAACATGGTGAGATCAGGGCCGCAACGGAGAATACTCGGCTGGCTGGCCGGCCATATCCAATGGCACTAGATAAGATCGAGTTTTAAGCCTCTTACTGTAAATATGGAGAGTTTCCTTATTTGTGCTGTTTTATGAATTAAACTAAATATCTTTTGGTTTTGGACTGACATTTTAAAGACATCACCTTCGGACTTTTAAAGTGGCCATTTTATGCTTTTTGGGTTTTTTCTTTTCCTGAAGTGTGTTATATAGTTATTTGTGCATGCAAAAGGTTAACATCCCTGTGTTACGCTCCTGCATAGGCCCCCATTCAAAACTGGCATTGACATATTTTTGTCTATTTTCTGATTGGACAGATCTTATCTGGAAAATCGCAGAGGTGTCTATAATGAAACAATTGTCAGTTGCAGCTCTCGAGTTGCGTTTTGATCTAAGAGCAAATCTTGTTGAGCAGGTCTCATCCTGCACCACACAACTTTCCCATCAACACATACAACAAGGGCAGGTTGCTGTCCACTCCATTTGTACTGCTGTGATGTGAACATTCGTATTGGTAAGTTGTAGCATGTTAGAGATCTTTATTTTCCTCCAGCTCATACATCTCTACCTCTGGCACCAACACCTGTGTGTGGGCGTTAACAATCACTGGGCAGTTTGGACAAAACACAAGTGGAACTATTCCGAAATGTAACCTATGAATATGTTAATGTGCCTCAAAGCTCTACATAACATCGGCTTTTAAAAACTGATTCTATTCTGTGCTATAATAGAAGATTATATTATACATCGTGTTATAAAATGATCATGTTTGTACAATAAAGTAAGAATATGTCTGATTAAAAAAACAATAGTGTTCAGGATTTCATTGGCTGTTTTACATGTTAATAAATCCTTCTGACTTATAATACAGTTAAAAACCCATGCCACCTGATACATCCACTTGATTTTTTTTCTAACGTGATGTGGTTCTGCTCTACTTACAAAACACAGCCAGCACAAGGCCACGTGGTGAATGAGAAACCGTGAAGACGTTCACTGAAATCATGGCCACATTTCATGGTCAGCAGGACCCAGTTGTTTTCCCCCCACACACTCCAGTCACCTATTCAAAAACTCTATTTGAAAAAGCAGCAAGCAGTCAGACATAACCTTTGAATGCTCTGAAAACAATTCAAACAACACAAAGGAGATAGAGATTCAGCATGAAGATTAACGTGATATTCCTTTGGCTCGCTGATGTGTCGAGGGATCAGGTGCGTCAAGTTAAAGCATTGAACAAGCATTGTCACCTCCTTGACTAAAAGCCTTAGTGAAGGAGAAGAGACAGATGAAAAGGATTGGTCTTCAACGTCAGAGGTTTTATACACACAGAGATTTTTTTTTTGTATAGTTTTCTATTTCACTTTTTCACATGTGATTCCACGCAGTCTGTTTTTCTGCCAATAATTGCTCAACATTTCAGAGTCCATCTGGCTATATAAGGTACGGCAATAATAATCCAATTGAACATCTTTTTATAACGTCACAATAATAATCAGCCAATCTTGAGAAGTCTGTATTTCAAACAGTATTTGTAGTACGGATGGTGGCTTGTTTGCTCCATTTTGTTATTCTTGTGAAACCTGAATTAATACAAAATAAAGTATTTAATCACAAAGATGTGCTGTGCAAACATCCCGTCTCTTTATTTGTCTTGAAGTAATTAGTGCTCTTCTCTTAAGTGGCTGCAGGACACTTAGAAACAGTGAGCTACTCAGGAGAGGCTAATTGTGTTTAGAAGTCTGCATCTCTGTTCAGAATAATGAGATCTCCAATAGAGAAAACTGTAAGTAGTAGCAATAGAATAACACAAAAAAATGTTCACAATAAAGTGTTATATTTATATAAGCTTCATATCCTATGTGTACCTTTAAGCACTTACAGTAGTTTCAAGTAAATTACTTCTCTCATGAATATGCAAATGTTTCAGCAAGATGCTGCAGTCGATAAGATCAGTGTAATGCATCGTTTTAGTGAAATAGTCATTTTTGCTTTTTACTACTTTTTGTTTTAATAAACTAAAAAACAAATGTCACTTCACAGTATCAGCGATGAAAACGTAATATAAGACTCATTCTGAAAGTGTTTTTTTATAATCACAGCTAGCTGCTGTTGTGATGCAGGCTCACTGCAGCAGGTTGAAGGTCTTTTGTGAAGTGTTGCTGCCCTCTGCTGCACAAACTCAGAATTGCTCTCACTGCAGTGACTTTGTTTAAATGTATCTATAAATAGTGCAAAAATAAAGGCGAGTTTACTATTTCATAAAGAATATCAAAAATAAAATGATTTTGAAATTCCATACATCGAAAAAAGAAATGTTGCAAGCAGTGCAGCTTGATAAATTCATTAAATGATTACTGAAGTCTTAAATCTACATATTTTCAATTCAATTCAATCATCTTTTTAAAATAATAATTCACCTTTTTAGAATGTAAAACATACGTTAAAACTATTTTATCAGGCTGACTAAAGATCTGAAAGTAGGTTCCCTTGGGAAATATACAGAAGTTGTGATTTAAGTTTTGCAAACAGTTGTTACAAAGTACTTGAACATAACTGTATTTAAGGCTTGTTAATTATATTTATTTTAAAGTAAAAGGAAATACATTAAACACTAGTGATCATTTATATGATCTTTTAATTACAATGTACTGAGACCTTCATATTGAGGTTATGTGAATGGAGTCCTCACTGTGTGGAAACAGCTCAGTATTCTCCCACTGGGCTCCATGGTCCTCACCCACACAGATGCTCAATGCCCGAGGTTATCACAAACCGCCTGAACCTTCTGAGAAGCCTTCTGTGCAATTCTAATTTCTATATCTGTTAAAATAAATATATTTAAAGCAGGTCTACTGTAAGTGCTCTTTACATAATGTGATAGTATCATAATGCTCAATCCTTTGAGAAATACAACCTTTAAACAGGCCATGAGGACATTTTTCACAGGTCAACATTCTAAAAGTGCCCCAGTTACAGAACATCAGCTGACAGGAAGTAAACATGGAGCCATGGAGCCAAACTGTTGCTCAGACTGTATAAAGCTTGAAACACAATTCTGTTGAAGATGCTGAAACGGAGCCTTTAAGACACAGGGTAAAAGCAGGTATATTGACAGGTAAAATACGTTTTTTTTTTTTAATACAATAGGGAATGTAAACAGGTTAATTAGTAGAAACTCAAAATAAAAGTGAAAATACAATATGTGACTTGTAAGTGTCTTAAAATCTGAATAAATAGATTCACAACTCAGCGTGCATGATTGAAATAATTTATTGGATATTCATATATGGTAATATAATGGGTTCATCATGGTTGGTATATAAAATATGTACAAAGCAAAGCATTAGTAAAAATGACAGATCCTGCTAGGAAAGTATGTGCTTATATTGTAGAAGGCGGTAATATCTCAGCAACTTCCAAGAGGATTTCTTCATTAACAATCATTGATCCTGGATGTCGGTATCCCAGATGTGCAGGTTTCAGTAGATAATAAGCTCAGCTTGAAGTCTAAGTGGTGCTCAGATTAAAAAAGGCTGCAGTTGGAGGGTTTGGACTCTCTCACCTAAGCAAAGAGAAAATATAGTTAGAAACAGACTTATTTATTCAATACATACATGTCATGATTAAAAGCATGTGCAAAGGAAATGAGTCGTTCTACTGCCAATAAAGAAAGTTCAAAGGGGATGGATTACCATGACAACAGTGTGATCCTGTAACATGCTATCGGCGCCTAAGCTTTCCGGGTACCTGTTGTCTCTGCTGCTGGCGTCTGTACTCTTCCTCACTGGCAGCGAGAGCCTGAGCCAGAGCCTGGTCCTCCTGCTCCTGAGGGCTGAACGCAGACAAGGACATCTTAAAATCACAGTTCAGTGGGGGGGGGAAACCCACACACCACTAAGTCAGAAATATTGTCTAAGTATCAGGACTTTTAGTGTGACAATAGGGTTGGCAATTGGTGCATTCACTAGATATTATGAGATCTTTAAATATAGGAAATGACAACACTTTGGGGTATTTAGTTTCAAAGCATGATATTGATATAACATCAATATATGTTGCCCTACTGCTTCCCTATAATTATTTGTACAGCACATTTGACTGAGGATGTGTGTTTATATAATTAGGTGATATAAAAACAAACCCGTTCCCATGACTTGAGATTCATTCTTAAACTTGAAAACAGCAGCAAAGAATCTTAACCCTTATAAGCGGTTCCAAATGTTCTGAGGGAATTTGTGTCCAAAGGAAGCTTATAAATGTAATAATATATAATAGAATAGATGGAATGGTATTAAGTAATTGACATACAGTACATGTCTTTTTAATGCACATTTCTTGACGTTAGTGTCGGAAACTACTATTTCAAGCTAAAGGTCTGTGAGAAAAACACAATCCACCCAACAAATCACGCTGTCAAGAGTGTGTTTGGAGTCATGTTGAGCCGTTATTAGAATCTGTCTGGGTTTTGATGAAGTTTACTCACCTTAGAGGCGGCTGAACTGCCGGCCTTGTTTCAGCCAAAGACATCTCCAGAGCCCTTTGTAAAGCCTGATCCTCCGTCTGCAAACACAGCACCAGAGCAGGACGTCACGTTTACTTGAAATGAGGATCTCAGAGGTATTTAATCGGGGGATGTCGTGCACAGCGCCCTTACCAATCCGGCCTGAAATGATGCCGATGGTGGCATTACACTCTGTGCGGAGACCGAAGTAGGAATCCGAGGGGTAGCACTACAAAAGAAAGTGGTGAAATTAAGTTTTTAGATGCTTGAAAATTGATTAGATGAACCATTTTCAATAAAGACTTTTTATAAACTTACCCAGAGCTTTGGCCTCTGTTGTTTGCACTGACACCGTTAGAAAAGGGTCTAGAGGGTCCTGAACTGGAAGAACTAGACCTAGAACCAGAGGCGGAGCTGGAGGAAGCAGCTTGGGCCCTCATTTGAGCAGCATTTCTATGACACAAAAAAGAACAAAGTCAGCCATTATTACTGCATATTCAGTGGATGAGACTTCATTATCTGAAGTAGTGGGACTGTACCCACCCTGATTTAGACGGAGGTGCCCCACCAGTCTTGCATTCGTGATCTAGAGAGTGTCGGTGCTTAAGACAGTAGTTTAAATGACACTGGTCACAGGTCACTCGGATCATTTCCTTCTGCTTACACCCCCCTCTAGAACATTTATTGGTGAAAATCTGCAAAAAGAAAAACAGCCTTTTATTTTTGGGATTCGTACTCATTGTAAGGTGAATCACCTCAGTTCTTATATTAACCTTTCTCTTTCTCTGCGCAGGGTCCGATTTGCAATCCCGATCAATGTGTTCGCCGACTTTAATGTCGGGCATCTCTCCTCTCTTTACGGGGATGGGGGTGTTGCACAAAGGACATACTGGCACCTGGATGTCCTACAAGAAAACAAATAAAACTCTTTAAAGAAACACAAAGTTGCAAATCCTCAAAAGTTGAACATATTTTCACGACTACTGTTGTTAACCTTGACATGTCTCGGTATTAAGGATTTCAAAATCAGAACAGATATGGAAGATGTATACATTTTTTGCAAATGGCGGTGTGTTATGCACCCAAATGTAATTAAAGTTTAAATGTGTTTTTAACTTCATATAAACAACCTAAGAAAATGACTTCCATTATTGTATAGCCTTTAAATGAGAAATTACACTAAAAAACAAGTTGAATTGTACTGCAAACTTTCCCAAAATCAACGAGTCAATCAAACATACTTAGTATATTCTAATTACCTTTTGGTAAGCGGACATGCATTTGTGAGTTGCATAGGTGATGTGGTCCTTGCAGAAAATGTCTTGACAGGCGTCACATTTCATAGGAAGAAAATCTGTAATGTGAAGCAAGGTTTAAGACTTTCAGGTTCAAATTAAGCAGTACAAACCAGCTGGTCATTGTCAGCCTTCCTAAACAGCACTCACCTAAACGTTTGCAGGTCTGCTCAGAGCAGTGTTCTCCTAAATGTGGCAGCTCCATCACTTACAAATAGCTTGACAGCCGACAGTAGTCAAATCTCCACAACCTGAAGGAGGGAGAAAGAAAAATATTAAGTGTTTCGAACTAAACTGACAGATTAAGTTACGTCAACAGTCTGTTCTCTGAAAAGGGTCTCAGTGTAGGCTTCAGGACGTTCGCTTTGGAATAAGCGGTGTCATTCGTAAATTGCTTATTGCTAGTATCGTGTCAAGAAATAATTACTTATTCTAAACATTTTGCACAAAAAATAAATAAATTCGACTCTGAAGTGATTATGGTTTTGCTGTCAGAGGTTTTTTGGTCCAGAAAACGGTAGAATACTCAATGTAACGAGTAATGGGAAAGGTTGCTAACTTGTTAGCTAGGCCAGGCTAACTTATAAGATTATGTTGGTTACATAACTAGCTCACGTTACAGATAGAAAAGGCTCTACAATGCCATTATTGGCAACAGCGTAACGACAAACATAAATAACTATTCTGTGAAAATCTAAGACAAAAACCACACAAATGTTAGAAGCTAGCTTGGTTGTTGTTAAGCAATAAGCAAACAATGTATCTTGTCTAAAAAGCATCATATAATAGTGTCAAGCGAATTATCTGCTTCACTGTATCCCTCACCAGACTAAACCCAAAGAAGGAACACAGTAAACTCAATTGTAATGTTGCTTTTTTCAACGTTAATTAAATTGTATTTTTAGCTGACCAAGCTAGCTAACGTTTCCTGAACCCGACAGCTCATCGTAGCTTTTGTTTAATTCTCACTCACCAAATCCCGTTCTCGTGTCGGTCTGTAGGGTTATAGTTGGAGGCAACGATGATATTTTGTAATAATTCCGATGTTTTCGTGGCTTTTTGACAGCCGTCTGATCGCACAGATCCCTGAGCACCGCTGCCTGTTTGTGAGCCGCTGAGCTGTCTGTTTTCATTAAGTATTGATGTGTCACGCACGCTCCTCCCAGGAGAATGACGTAACCTGACGTCAACAAGCACAAGTCACGCTCAGGTGTGGTTTTATCAACAGTCACTAGAAATCACAAGAAACTTCTGGAAACTTCCAAATGACTTGTCATGCCTGGAAAGACGTTTTAGGTTGGATATTTTAAAGACATAGCTTTGAATGACAAAAGAAAACCAATGTTACAACCGACATGATGCAAATAAATATATCTTTTATATAATAGCTTGCTAGGGTTATGTCAAGTGATCCTCATGACCCTTAAAGGTCCCATGTCATG